>NC_138772.1:204312065-204912065 GCF_965119305.1 Pelophylax lessonae
CTGCCTATCTCATTTCTTGACATGCTGAGCCCATTAAATATTTTTTTTTTTTTGTCACAGGGGTTTGAAAAATGACAAACAAATATATATATATACAGTATATATATATATATATATATATATATATATATATATATATATTTTTGTTTTACACAAACTTGTCATTGAAATTATATATTGCTCACGCATGCCATGGGTATATGTAGAATTATTATCATTATTATTATTATTATACAGGATTTATATAGCGCCAACAGTTTGCGCAGCGCTTAACAAAATGAGGGCAGACATTACAGTTACACTACAATTTGGAACAAAAGGAATCAGAGGGCCCTGCTCGTTAGAGCTTACAATCTAAAAGGGAGGGTGAATTGATACAAAAGGCAATAGCTGTGGGGGATGAGCTGATGGAGCAAGTGAAACAGCGTTATTAGTTAGTAGCCGGGTAGGCTTCTTTAAAGAGAAGGGTTTTCGGGGATCGTTCTCTTTAAAGAAGCCTACCTGGCTACTAACTAATAACTCTGTTTCACTTGCTCCATCAGCTCATCCCCCACAGCTATTGCCTTTTGTATCAATTCACCCTCCCTTTTAGATGGTAAGCTCTAACGAGCAGGGCCCTCTGATTCCTTTATACCCCAAAATACATTCTGTTGCTTCTCCTGAGTATGGGGATACCCTATGTGTGAGACTTTTTTGCAGTCTAGCCGCGTACAGGACCCCGAAAACCAATCACTGCCTTCAGGCTTTCTAAGGGTGTATATTGTTGATTTCACTCCTCACTACCTATCACAGTTTTGTAGGCCATTAAATGCCAAGATAGCACAAAACCCCCACAAATGACCCCTTTTAGAAAAGCAGACACCCTAAGCTATTTGTTTAGAGGCATTTTGAGTCCATGGAATTATTTATATTTTGCCACAATTTTAGGAAAATTACAATTTTATTTTTTTTACAAAAATTTGTCATTTAAATGATATATTGCACAAACATGCCATGGGCATTTGTGAAATGACACCCAAAAAAACATTCTGCTGCTTGAGTACAGAGATACCAAATGTCTGAGACTTTTTGGCAGTCTAGCCGCATACAGGACCCCGAAAACCAATTACCACCTTTAGGCTTTCCAAGGGCGTAGTATATAGAGGGGGATTAACCGCGCTTAGAGAAAATAATATTGAACAGCAGCAACTTCAAGTGTGACCACACCCTGTAGAATATTTGTAAATTAAGTTGCGCTAAGTGTGATAAATGGAGATGTAAAGTCCATAAAGTCCCAATAGTAAATGATGATGACAAAATCCTAGATGTAATCCTGGACCAGACTCCCTTAAGGGTATAGGCTTACCAGATTCAGGTAAGAGAAAAGCAGATGCTCTATGAATCTTGTCACCTTGATAGAAGATCCAGGCCCACGTGAGCAGTAGACTCAATGGTCATTGGATCATGAAAAAAAATGTAAAATACGCAATAGCGTAAAACCCAACAACTAGGTAAATATCACCAATGTGACTTGAGAATAACGTGTGTATAAATTAGACCACCTCTACAGTCTCGGACGGGATTGTGGGGGAGACGGCTTGGACCAATCACAAGGCCGACTAGAGTGCGGGCGGAAGAGTTCTCCCTTGTCAGCTTCAGCTGAGCGGGTGACGGCGCGCCGACTGAACGTGCCTGGCTGTTCGGGCTCAGTGTATGGGGATATGTGTTGTTGGGGGGCTTAGTATGCCCGGCTGTTGTCCTACTCCTTCCCGGAAAGTTCTAATAGACGTACAGTGACGTTTGGCAAGGAACATCTGAGGATCAGTTGCTCGAGTCTATTGTCGGACCCCCAACCATTTTATATCATACAAGCGTGGTTGATCTAAAGATCTGGTAAGAGGCGACCCCTACTGGTTCCTTTTTGGTACTGAATCTTGGTGTCTTATTGGAATCTGATTTTACACATTTTTGAATCTGTTCACATGGTAAGAGGCTCATCTAGCTGGTGATGGTTCTACACCTATTTTTCATCATTGTTTTTTTCACTTTGGCACATCCATTATTGTCGTCTGGTAAGAGGCAACTTCAGCTGGAATTATTAATTGGTTTATGTACACCTACCCTTATTTATATTTGGTAAGGGGTATTTAACACACATCAATTTCTTTAATTTACACTTGTCCACTGTTAATAGAGATCTTTGGTGGTGGTCTAATTTATACACACGTTATTCTCAAGTCACATTGGTGATATTTACCTAGTTGTTGGGTTTTACGCTATTGCGTATTTTACATTTTTTTTCATGATCCAATGACCATTGAGTCTACTGCTCACGTGGGCCTGGATCTTCTATCAAGGTGACAAGATTCATAGAGCATCTGCTTTTCTCTTACCTGAATCTGGTAAGCCTATACCCTTAAGGGAGTCTGGTCCAGGATTACATCTAGGATTCTAAGGGCGTAAATTGTTGATTTCACTCGTCACTTTATATTCGGAGGCCATGAAATGCCAAGACAGCACAACCCCCCCCCCCCCCAAATTACACCCTAAGCTATTTGCTGAGAGGCATTTTGAGTATTTTACAAACCTCATTTTTTGTCACAAAGTTTACAATTAAAAAAATAAAAAAAAATACCTTTTCCTTTTCTTTCTTTATTTTCCAAAATAGCTGCAAAATAATCACCATGCCTGTTAGCAAATACCTTGGGGTGTCGAGTTTCTGAAAGGGGGGGGGGTTGTGCTATCTTGGCATTTCATGGCCTCGGAAACTGTAATAGATATTGAGGAGTGAAAAAAAAAACTATTTATAGTATACCCTTTGAAAGCCTGAAGGCGGTGATTGGTTTTCGGGTCCTGTACGCGGCTAGACTGCCAAAAAGTCTCACACATGTGGTATCGCCACACTCAGGAGAAGCAGCAGAATTTATTTTGGGGTGTAATTTCACATATAGCCATGGCATGTTTGAGCAATATATAGTTTCAATGAAAACTTTGTGTATAAAAAGAAAATGTTTTTGTCATTTTCCCAAAACTTGTGGCAAAATCTAAAATATTCCATGAACTCAACATGCCTCTCAGAAAATAGCTTGGGGTGACTATACAACCCAAGGGCTCACTCTGCTTGGAATTAAAGGTGTGCTGCTCTCCTTAGGTGGGGAAACTCCAAAATACTGAAAACAGACAAGAAAGGAGGTGCAAATGCCTAGTGCATTACCCTTCAACACAAAAACTTTTACAGGTTACCACTTTAGATTTACAGAGGGAGTCTACTGCAATAATTACTGCCCTAGATCTGACATTCATGGCGATACCTCACATGCATGGTGCAATTGCTGTTTACATATGACACAAGACCAATGCTTGCATTCGCCTTTGCGCGCAAATGTGAGGGGGACAGGGGTGCTTGAATTTTTTTTTCTTTTATTATTATTATTATTTTTTTTCAATCATTTTTATTGTTATTACAGGGAATTTAAATATCCCCTATGACAGCAATAAATAGTGGCTGGTACTTTTTTTTTTTTTTTTTTAATTGTGGTCTATTAGACTCTAGATCTCTCCTCTGCCCTTAAAGCATCTGACTGCACCACGATTGGTGGGATAAGATACTTTCCCAATTTCCCAATGGTGCTGTTTATATCTGGTGAAACCAAAGTCATGAAATGCTCATAGCTTCTGGTATCTTAGGCCATAGACCATTCTGGTCTCCAATCAGCTCTATGGTCAGCTGACAGAACCACCAGATACAGTCTTGGTGTACCCGGTGGGGCAGGAGTGCTTTCTTCCACAGTAGAAACTGTAGAAGGTGGCGGGAGGCCCCTTGTAAAAGCAGTCTATTGGCTAATTAGCCACTAGGATTGCTTTTACATGAAAGCTGACCACTGGCTGACCACTGGGTGTAAAAAACAATACCAAGATGATGCCTAAATCTGCAGGCATGATCCTGGTATGACCACTCACAGTCCAGCAAAAGTACCAGTACATTGCTGGTCCTTGTTGGGCATATATTGTAGGGTTATATTTTTTATGCAGCCTGTGGGCTAAATGAAAAAAGAGAACCTAACAGATTCCTCCATTCACATCGATCAACGTGGATGAAGAAATCTCTGCTAGAAAGTGTGTGGTATGCCCACTATTAGACCTCTCAGCATCCACCAACTTCTAATGATGGGCATACAAGCAATATTCTTTTTTTTTTTTCATTCAGTCCATGGGCTGAAGGTAGAAAAAAGAACATAGCAGATTCCTCCTATCGCATCGATCAATGTGAATGAAGAAATCTCTGCCAAGAAAAGTGTTTAAAAATATATATGGCGAAGCATAGGGGAGATCTGCCCTATGTGTCTACCCCATCCTCTATGCTTCCCCATATATATGCCCTTTTTTAACTGCAGTGGTGAAATCACCTCCTATAGCGCTGCAATGATTGATTTATGCAGATGCTGAGAGCAAATGCTGTTGCTGTCAGAATAAACAAATCAGTGTTGCAGCTGATGGGCGTACCTGCAAAGCAAACAATGGTTAACAATAAAAAACAGTAACAATAAAACATTACAATATAATAATATACAGTGCAGTAAAACAGTAGATTGGTGGAATGGTGAAACAGTATCTGCAAAGAAAACTTTGGTTAGCAATTAAAAACACAGCAAAAATAAAACATTGTATATCATAGTGTAGCGCTACCCTCTAAAGTGCTATGTGTATATACACAGTATCTCATAAACGTGAGTACACCCCTCATATTTTTGTAAATATTTTATTATATCTTTTATGTGACAACACTGAAGAAATGACACTTTGCTACAATGTAAAGTAGTGAGTGTGCAGCTTGTATAACAGTGTCAATTTTATGTCCCCTCAAAATAACTCAACACACAGTCATTAATGTCTAAACCGCTTGCAACAAAAGTGAGTACACCCCTAAGTAAAAATGTCCAAAAATATATACCGTCCCTCTGGATTGACCAACCTGTCCAATAAGGAAAAGCTTACGTCCCTTGCCATACCAATTGCTACTCCCTTTGCTCTCTTAGTTTGTGAATCTCCATAAAACCATACTGGAAAGTACAGTATCTGACAAAAGTGAGTACACATCTCACATTTTTGAAAATATTTTAATATATATTTTCATGTGACAACACTGAAGAAATTACACTTTGCTACAATGTAAAGTAATATATGTACAGCTTGTATAAGCAATGTAAATTTGCTGTCCCCTTAAAATGACTCAACACACAGCCATTAATGTCTAAACCGCTTGCAACAAAAGTGAGTACACCCCTGAAGTAAAAATGTCCAAATTGGGCCCAATTAGCCATTTTCCCTCCCCGGTGTCATGCGACTCATTAGTATTACAAGGTCTCAGGTGTGAATGGGGAGCAGGTGTGGTAAATTTGGTGTTATCGCTCTCACTCTCTCATACTGGTCACTGGAAGTTCAACATGGCACCTCATGGCAAAGAACTCTCTGAGGATCTGAAAAAAAGAGTTGTTGCTCTACATAAAGATGGCCTAGGCTATAAGAAGATTGCCAAGACCCTGAAACTGAGCTGCAGCATGGTGGCAAGGAGCATACAGCGGTTTAACAGGACAAGTTCCATTCGGAACAGGCCTCGCCATGGTCGACCAAAGAATTTGAGGGCACGTGCTCAGTGTCATATCCAGAGGTTGTCTTTGGGAAATAAATGTATAAGTGCTGTTAGCATTGCTGCAGAGGTAGAAAGGGTGGGGGGTCAGCCTGTCAGTGCTCAGACCATACGCCACACACTGCATCAAATTGGTCTGCATGGCTGTCATCCCAGAAGGAAGCCTCTTCTAAAGTTGATGCAAAAGAAAGCCCACAAACAGTTTGCTGAAGACAAACAGACTAAGGAAATGGATTACTGGAACCATGCCCTGTGGTCTGATGAGACCAAGATAAACGTATTTGGCTCAGATAGTGTCAAGCATGTGTGGCGGCAACCAGGTGAGGAGTACAAAGACAAGCGTGTCTTGCTTACAGTCAAGCATGGTGGTGGGAGTGTCATAGTCTGGGGCTGCATGAGTGCTGCCAGCACTGGGGAGCTACAGTTCAGTTCATGAATGACAACATGTACTGTGACATACTGAAGCAGAGCATGATCCCCTACCTTTGGAGAATGGGCCGTAGGGCAATATTCCAACATGATAACCACCCCAAACTCAGCTCCAAGGCAACCACTGCCTTGCTAAAAAGCTAGGTGATGGACTGGCCAAACATGTCTCCAGACCTAAACCCTATTGAGCATCTGTGGGGCATACTCAAATAGAAGGTAGAGGAGCGCAAGGTCTCTAACATCCACCAGCTCTGTGATGTCATCATGGAGGAGTGGAAGAGGACTCAAGTGGCAACCTGTGAAGCTCTGGTAAACTCCATGCCCAGGAGGATTAAGGCAGTGCTGGAAAATAATGGTGACCACACAAAATATTGACACTTTGGGTCCAATTTGGACATTTTAACTCAGGGGGGTACTCACTTTTGTTGCCAGCAGTTTAGACATTAATGGCTGTCTGTTGTGTTATTTTGAGGGGACAGCAAATCTACACTATTATACAAGTTGTCATTTCTTCAGTGCTGTCACATGAAAAGATATACTGTAATATAATATTTACAACAATGTGAGGGGCGTACTCACTTTTGTGAGATACTGTGTGTACAGTGCCTTGCGAAAGTATTCGGCCCCCTTGAACTTTGCAACCTTTTGCCACATTTCAGGCTTTAAACATAAAGATATAAAACTGTAATTTTTTGTGAAGAATCAACAACAAGTGGGGCACAATCATGAAGTGGAACGAATTTTTTAGATATTTCAAACTTTTTTAACAAATAAAAAACTGAAAAATTGGGCATGCAAAATTATTCAGCCCCCTTAAGGTAATACTTTGTAACGCCACCTTTTGCTGCGATTACAGCTGTAATTCTCTTGGGGGTATGTCTCTATCAGTTTTGCACATCGAGAGACTGAAATTTTTGCCCATTCCTCCTTGCAAAACAGCTCGAGCTCAGTGAGGTTGGATGGAGAGCGTTTGTGAACAGCAGTTTTCAGTTCTTTACACAGATTCTCGATTGGATTCAGGTCTGGACCTTGACTTGGCCATTCTAACACCTGGATATGTTTATTTGTGAACCATTTTATTGTAGACTTTGCTTTATGTTTTGGATCATTGTCTTGTTGGAAGACAAATCTCCGTCCCAGTCTCAGGTCTATTGCAGACCCCATCAAGTTTTCTTCGAGAATGGTCCTGTATTTGGCGACATCCATCTTCCCATTAATTTTAACCATCTTCCCTGTCCCTGCTGAAGAAAAGCAGGCAAAAACCATGATGCTGCCACCACCATGTTTGACAGTGGGGATGGTGTGTTCAGGGTGATGAGCTGTGTTGCTTTTACGCCAAACATAACGTTTTACATTGTTGCCAAAAAGTTTGATTTTGGTTTCATCTGACCAGAGCACCTTCTTCCACATGTTTGGTGTGTCTCCCAGGTGGCTTGTGGCAAACTTTAAACAACACTTTTTATCAATATCTTTAAGAAATGGCTTTCTTCTTGCCACTCTTCCATAAAGTCCAGATTTGTGCAGTATACGACTGATTGTTGTCCTACGGACAGAGTCTCCCACCTCAGCTGTAGATCTCTGCAGTTCATCCAGAGTGATCATGGGCCTCTTGGCTGCATCTCTGATCAGTCTTCTCCTTGTATGAGCTGAAAGTTTAGAGGGACGGCCAGGTCTTTGTAGATTTGCAGTGGTCTGATACTCCTTCCATTTCAATATTATTGCTTGCACAGTGCTCCTTGGGATGTTTAAAGCTTGGGAAATCTTTTTTGTATCCAAATCCAACTCTAAACTTCTCCACAACAGTATCTCGGACCTGCCTGGTGTGTTCCTTGTTCTTCATGATGCTCTCTGCATTTTAAACGGACCTCTGAGAGTATCACAGTGCAGGTGCATTTATACGGAGACTTGATCACACACAGGTGGATTCTATTTATCATCATTAGTCATTTAGGTCAACATTGGATCATTCAGAGATCCTCACTGAACTTATGGAGAGAGTTTACTGCACTGAAAGTAAAGGCGCTGAATAATTTTGCACGCCCAATTTTTCAGTTTTTATCTGTTAACAAAGTTTGAAATATCCAATAAATTTTGTTCCACTTCATGATTGTGTCCCACTTGTGGTCGATTTTTCACAAAAAATTACAGTTTTATATCTTTATGTTTGAAGCCTGAAATGTGGCAAAAGGTCGCAAAGTTCAAGAGGGGCTAATACTTTCGCAAGGCACTGTATATGTATATATATATATATATATATATATATATATATATATATATACAGTAAAACCTTGGTTTGAGAGTAACTTGGTTTGAGAGCGCTTTGCAAGACAAGCAAATTTTTAAAATAAATTTTGACTTGATATACAAGCGATGTCTTGATATACAAGTAGCGTCATGTATAAAAAAAAGAAGAGAGGAGCCTCTAAAGTGTAGCAATATGGTTACATTTAATGAAGGTTCAATATTTAGCAACTCACATGGTTGATGATTAAAACAGGCACATCTAAGTATGCAGGCATCTGGGGTAAAGCTGTCCACATAGACCATCCTCTGCACAGCCATCTTCGTCATCCCTTCCCCGCTGCACTCCACGAGTGATTCAAAGCCTCACTTTCAGATCACTCTACTGCAGGCTATTCTTCCCGGTCATGATTGCAGACTGACAGTGGTGAGAGCCGGTGGTTCAGAAGATGGTCTATGTGGACAGCTTTACCCCGGATGCCTGCATACTTAGATGTGCCTATTTTAATCATCAACCATGTGAGTTGCTAAATGTTGAACCTTCATTAAATGTAACCATATTGCTACACTCTCATTTCTCTTATATTCTGTAGCTCTGCTATATTTTGCTTCTAATCCCCTTGGGAAGGCTGCATATTGTGGATGAACATTTTATGGTTACACAACCTATCAAATTGCTATAATCTTTGTATATAGACTATAAACTGAAGGACTTGTGGAACGAATCATCTGAGTTTCCATTATTTCTTATGGGGAAATTTGTTTTGATATAAGAGTGCTTTGGATTACAAGCATGTTTCCAGAACGAATTATGCTCGCAATCCAAGGTTTTACTGTATATAGATATATGGTACCTTCAAATAATGTGTAAAAAAAATAGATAAATGGATATGCTGTAAATGCTATTAAAGTGCAAATCTTGGGATCCAGTATTCCAGAAATATAAATATATATCAACAAACAATACCGTAATAGTAAATAAAAGTGCTTAGTGTGCTTGCAAAAAGCAATAAAGATAATAAATCAAAATTTCCTACGGATCTAATGAAAAATTAATTATAAAAAAAACAATATAAAAAAAAATATAGAAAAGTCTGTGTACACAGAAGTCCTCCAAAAAATAGTAGTAAGTGATATAAAGTGATCTTCTTCTTTTACATATCACCACAGTGCTCTCTAGCCTCTCACCCCACTCCTCCTTGTAATCAGCCTTTATTATCAAATCGTTCTTAGAATGGTCATAGAGCTTGTTTGCCACTAGATGTCATCTGTCCTTTACTTCCAATGGTGTATTATCCCTGCTGCTGAAAGGATGTTCTTAGATTTCCACCATGTTTTTCACCGATATAGATATAAAAGGGATACTCTCGTTGTGCAGTATATAATGATTTATTTAAAATGCAATAAGAACACTCACATTGAAAATACACAGCTGTCGGAGGTAGTTCACGAGCGTCCTGCTCGTACCCGGGCTAATGTCACTTCCAGTAGCCTCTGCTCACATGATGTTGAAGTTGAAGTGATTTACGAGGGGCTGAATTTTGTGGAGCCGGTCATATCCAGGGTCACCCCGAGGACGACCGAGTTCATTCATTGTCATTGAAATGCATGAACCGCAAGATTTGCTTGTATCTAGTCCTGGCCATGGCAGCAGAGAACACGGGCATATGATGACTTGGGTCAGTGGACCAATAAAACCGCAACCCACTCTTTTTAGTAATGCCCATGATGAGGGATAGGCGAAGAAAGGTTTAAAATTCTGAAACAGTGACACGTTTTCATGCTAAATTTTCCTGCAAGGGCCAAACTTGGATTTGTATCGATAAATTGAACAGCGTATAAATTGCTTTAGTCCACAATAGATCTGTACAGATCTTCCATGAAAAACAGATCGTCCGTGAAAAACAGCTCATATAAGTCAAGGGGAGTAAAATCGGCTGTTTCCACCTGAATTCTGGATTGGCTAGTGAATAGGGGAAGTACAGGCACTGCAGAAGTTATGAGCTTCCAATCAGGATTTGCAAGCGCATCAAGGACACTATAGGCTCTACAGGACTGTCTTTGAATTCTTGGTGGCTGCGGGACACTGCTTGTGCTAGCCACCGCACCAGCTTGAACTGCACTTATGGGACTCGCCAGGTCCCCAAGTGTTGCTGCAGTGCTGGTTTGACTACGAACAGGATGTACTAGGCCGCTGGTGCTTGCCAGTTCACCAGAAGGTTGAGCGGCACTAGTACCAACACTCTGCTGTATACGAGAGCCCTGCGGTTGTTGCACCTCAGCAACAGAAGAACGGGGTTGGGTACGATGGACCTTAGCATGGACCACTACTCTGTCATCAGAGTTATTTGTCATGGTGCCGCTGTTCTCTACAGGTTCAAATACTGAGCCTGATTCTGACAGTGAGGCTTCCCCATCGCTCTCATCTGTCATGCTCGGCATCGTGTAGGCCTCTTCACTAGTGTACCTCTGTTTGGATGTTTTGACAAATACATTTATAGGTACCTAGCATGACTCACAGGTAAAAAAAACACCTGGTTGTTAAGGACTGTTTTAACCACTACCAAAAAAATGTAACTGCTAGTGCTAGCAGAGATCAGGCCTGACTCTGCTAACAATGCGGTTTAGTGTGCTGTGTATTGGAAGTGACAGTAATCTGCTGATACTACACTTCTTGGGGGATGAGCGGAGGGGCTAAACGCAGGTGCTGGCAAGTGTCAGGGCTGATCCTGCTAACGCTGCGTTTTGGGAACACTATACTAAACTATTGGGGACGCTAGTATAGTTCTGCTCTGATCAAAGATATTGATCTGTTCAGACACTACACTAGTAATGGAGGTGTTTAGTGTGTGTGTGTGTCTGTCACTGGCAATCAAAAGGTTAAAATGTATTGCTAAATATGCGGCAGGTAATCTGACGCTGTTCTGGATTGACGCTAACTAATGTTAACACTAACTGATATCACCTGTGACACTAATATAGTGATCAGAAAAAAGTTCTGTACACTATAATAGTGACACTGTGACAGGGCAATGAAGGGGTTAACTGGGGGTAATCAGCAGGTTAAATATTTATTAGGGGATATATAGCGGGTACCCTAAACCTATCCAGGACTCCCACTAACTACCACTAACTGCCTCTCACACTAACTGATGTCACAAGTGACACTAATACAGTGATTAGTAAATTATCTGTATACTGTATATAGTGACACTGTGACAGGAAATGAAAGGGTTAACTGAGGGGTGATCAGAGGTTTGCAAATGTGCCTGTGTGTACTGGTGTCAGTTTAGTGCTTGTGTACTCACTGTCTGAGGCTCTCGTCACTCATGCTGGAACCAAAAAGGACTCCATTCTGTAATTGGTCAGAACCAATCACCGGGTCCATGCCAAAAATCATTGGCCTGGACCTGATAACTGACCGATTCTGAACTGAATCAGAACATTGCGGGGACAGCGCGCAACCAACATACAGTTACGTCGATTCACGCAGCCGAGCCACCTTGCCGCAGTAAAACTGCGGTGGGTGGTCGGCAACTTATTAAGGAGTTAAATAATTAAGTAACAGGTTCTTACTCAAATTGTTTGACATTAGATTAGAAGCTTAATTGGAGCAGTGATTTATGTGAATAGTTAAATGTACTTTGTGAACTACGGGTAACATGTAACCACTTTATAAATGTGATAAATGGAATAGATAAATGGCAGTAGTTAGAAAATAAGGAAGCCTATCATTAAAAGATCATATAGGAATTAAATGTAATTATTTAACTTTGCAAGAATGTTTGCTTGTGTGTATGTTTTCATGAAATCCTAAGTTAACATTCTGCCAGACAGAAACAAAACCATCCAAATAAAATAACCAAAAAAACCCCAGTCTTACCAACCTCACATTTTTTTTTTAGCATAACAATATATTCTATGACAATTTTTTTCTCCATTAATTAACTAATGTATTCACTAATTCACTGTCTGAATTACAGATATAAAATCATTTTTGTTAGCGCAGAGGAAAAAAAATGACAAAAACATATTTATTTTATCACTTAACACCTAACTTAACACATAGGCTTAACTCAAGCCTTAACTTTTAATAGTTGTGGTGGTAATTTTTTAATTTTTTTTTTTAAACTGTTTAAAGTAGATACAAAGATAGAAGTTTTTTTTTTTTTAATACCCTAATGCATTCTTATCATTACCTGTGCCCGATCCCGATCCACTGCTGAGCCGAGAGCAGAAGCTCTCTTCACCCTCTCTCTCCTCACTGGACATGAAGGCAGCTGCGGCAGCAATTGGCTCCTGATGCTGTCAATCGAAATCTGTGAGGATACTATAGACACACAGAGACTATGGACAACACAGAATGTAGTTTAACCACTTAAGCCCCAGAAGATTTTACCCCCTTCCTGACCAGGGCCTATTTTGCGATTTGGCACTGCATGACTTTAACAGACAATTGCGCGGTCGTGTGACGCTGTACCCAAATGAATTTGACATCCTTTTTTTCCCACAAACTGAGCTTTCTTTTGGTGGTATTTGATCACCTGTGCGATTTTTTTATCATGCGCTATAAACAAAAAAAGAGCGACAATTTTGCAAAAATAACAATATTTTTCACATTTTTTATATGAAATTCCCCAAAAAAAATTTAAAATCAAAATTTTTTAACATTTTAGGCCAATTTGTTTTCTGCTACATATGTTTGGTAAAAAAAATATAGTTCGCCTGCCATTAAAGTGAATGGGGTCCACCGCGAACTTGCGGTTCGCGAACATTTTAGAAAGTTTGCGGATGGCGTTCGAGAACCGCCCCGTCCGATGTTCGTCCATCACTAGTTACAGTATCTCACAGAAGTGAATACACCCCCACATTTTTGTAAATATTTTATTATATCTTTTCATGTAACAACACTTTGCTACAATGTAAAGTAGTGAGTGTACAGCTTGTATAACATTGCAAATTTGCTGTCCCCTTAAAATAACTCAACACAGCCATTAATGTCTAAACTGCTGGCAACAAAAGTGAGTACAACCCTAAGTGGAAATGTCCAAAGTGTCAATATTTTGTCTGGCCGACATTATTTTCCAGCACTGCCTCAACTGTCTTGGGCATGGAGTTCACCAGAGGTTCACAGGTTGCCACTGGAGTCCTCTTCCACTCCTCCATGATGACATCATGGAGCTGGGGGATGTTAGAGACCTTGAGCTCCTCCACCTTCCATTTGAGGATGCCCCACAGATGCTCAATTGGGTTTAGGTCTGGAGACATGCTTGGCCAGTCCATCACCTTTACCCTCAGCTTTTTTACCAAGTCAGTAGTCATCTCAGAGGTGTGCTTGGGTTCGTTGTCATGTTGGAATACTGCTCTGCGGCTTAGTCTCCAAAGGTAGGGGATCATGCTCTGCTTCGGCATTCATGGTTCCCTCAATGAACTGTAGCTTCCCAGTGCCAGCAGCACTCATGCAGCCTCAGATCATGACAATCCCACTACCATGCTTGACTGTAGGGCAAGACACACTTGTTGTTGCACTCCTCACCTGGTTGCCACCACACACGCAGGACACCATCTGAACCAAATAAGTTTATCTTGGTCTCATCAGACCACAGTACATGGTTCCAGTAATCCATGTCTTTAGACTGCTTGTCTTCAGCAAACTGTTTGCGGGCTTTCTTGTGCATCATCTTTAGAAGAGGCTTCCTTCTGTGACGACAGTCATGCAGACCAATTTGATGCAGTGTGCAGTGTATGGTCTGAGCACTGACAGGCTGACCCCTATCCCTTCAACCCCCGCAGCAATGCTGACAGCACTCATACATCTATTTCCCAAAGGCAATCTCTGGATATGATGCTGAGCACATGAACCCAATTTCATTGGTCGACCATGGCGAGGCCTGTTCTGAGTGGAACCTGTCCTGTTAAATGCATGTATTGGCCACCATGCTGCAGCTCAGTTTTAGGGTCTTGGCAGTCTACTTATAGCCTAGCCCATCTGTTTGTAGAGCAACAATTCTTTTTTTCAGACCCTCAGAGAGTTCTTTTCCATGAGGTGCCATGTTGAACTTCCAGTGACCAATGTGAGAGAGTGAGAGCAATAACACCCAATTGAATAAACCTGCTCCCAAATCATACTTGAGACCTTGTAACATTAACGAGTCAAATGAAACTGGGGAGGAAAAATGGCTAATTGGGCCCAATTTGGACATTTTCACTTAGGGGTGTACTAACTTTTGTTGCCAGCAGTTTAGACATTAATGGCTGTGTGTTGGGTTATTTTGAGGGGACAGAAAATTTACACTGTTATACAAGCTGTACACTCACTAAATTACATTGTAGCAAAGTGCAATTTCTTGTTGTCGCATGAAAAAATATAATAAAATATTTACAAAAATGGGAGGAGTGTACTCACTTTTGTGAGTTACTGTATATGATGACGCTGTACAGCACTGGTAACAGTATGTAAAAAAAAATGTGAATTTTTTTTAATTCTCTTTGTTTTCCCAAAAAGTGTGATAAAAAATGAAAACTTCAGAAAACTCACCATACTTTTTACTAACTACTTTGGACTGTCTACTTTCAAAAAGAGGTCATTTGGGGGATATTTGTACTGTCCTGCTGTTTTCAGGCCTCAAGAAATTAGATACGCCATCAGTACATCAGAATTGATCAATTTTCAAATATATATATACCATAGTTTGTGGACTCTATAAAAAATAAACACTGATTTTTTTTTTTTTTTTTTTTTTTAACCAAAGAAATGTAGCCAAATACAATATGCCCTAAATATGCGAAGAAAGATTACTTATTTGCAAAAATTTTTGAACAGAAACAGAGAATAACGTGTTTTTTTTTCTTTGTTTATTTTACAAAAAATAAAAAACACAGTGGTGATTAAATACCACTAAAATAAAGCTATGTTTGTGTGAAAACAAATATAAAAAATTTCATATGGGTGCAGTGTTGCATGACTGCACAATTGTCATTCAAAGTGTGACAGTTCTAAAAGTTGAAAATTGGCCTGGGCAGGAAGGGGGTGAAATTACCCTGCATTACAGTGGTTAAAAGGATTTTGATTTTACTACATGCAATGCAAATACACCATATTTTCCCACTGCAATGTCACCTTACCTTAACCAATTTCCCCTAATACACACTCTGACCTAACCTGTATCAATAATCTGAGCCCAAAAGAACAATACTTACTTTACTTGGAGCAGGAAGGACTGATGCAGAAAAGTACCACTCCTGTGCAAAGAACTCAGGGGGCCAATGTGTTAAGGTCTAACCACTTTGAGGTCCAGGGCAATGTTAGTTTTTTGCACATAGTAAAATCTGCATTTTTTAATACAAATTACTTAAACCTTCCCAAACAATTATACATTTTATACATGTTTTTAAATACATTTTATGAAAACAAAGGCTCTGTAGAATACATTTTTATTTATTTTATGTTGCAAAAAATTTGTGCAGCTGTTTAATTTCAGGAACAAATACACTAAAATAAACTTTAGTGCACTCAGACCCAATATAGTAAATACCCAATCTTTTTAGGTTAGAACTTCAAAGGGAAGGCACTGTGGGGAAGGTAATATTGGGCGTATGCTATAGGCCCCCCAACCAGAGGGAGGAGGGGGAGGCGGACCTCCTTTTACAGATAGGATTGGCAGCAAGGATGGGAAATGTTATTATGATGGGGGACTTTAATTATCAAGATATAGACTGAGCAGAAGGAACCGCACATTCAGCCAAGGCTCGGCAGTTCCTAAATGTTTTGCAGGACAACTTCATGGGTCAGATGGTGAATGCACCAACAAGAAACAATGCGGTACTTGACCTGCTGATTACCAGCAATACGGACTTGCTCACGGATATAGAAATACGGGGCAACTTAGGAAATAGTGACCATCGGTCAATTAGTTTCAGTATTAATCACTGAAATAGGAAACATAAGGGTAATATAAGAACACTGAATTTCAAAAGAGCCAATTTCCCAAAACTGCGCTCTCTGCTAGAAAATATCAAATGGGATAGAACCCTGGGAACAAAGAACACGGAGGAAAAATGGGAGTGCCTGAGGAGCATACTTAACAAAGGGATTGGCCAGTGCATTCCAAAGGGAAATAAATTTAAAAGAGCAAAACTAAACCCTGGGTGGCTAAACTCCAACATAAAAATGCATATTAATGGTAAAGAAAAGGAGTCATTGGCAGCATTCAAGCATTACAAAGAGTGTAATAAGAAATGTAAAGACGAAATCAAGGCGGCTAAAATAGAACACGAGAGACATATAGCGGAAGAGAGTAAAAAGAACCCCAAAAAATTCTTTAAGTATATAAACAGTAAGAAAGCGAGGCCAGAACACATTGGCCCCATAAAAGACGACAAAGGAGATTTGGCCACAGAGACAGGGAAAAGGCGGTAGTGTTAAATAATTTTTTCTCTTCAGTCTTCACAAAAGAATTGGGGGGCTACACTAACCCAGCTTGTAAGGCCAAACTAAATAACACACCTCAGGAAGTACTGCCATGGCTAACAGAAGATAGACTTAGAACTAAACTAGAGAAACTTAACATAAATAAATCACCGGGACCGGATGGCTTCTTAAAGAGCTCAGCCAGGTGATTGCCAGACCATTATTCTTGATCTTTAAGGATAGTTTACAGACGGGTTTGGTGCCAGCTGATTGGAAAAAAGCCAACGTGGTACCAATATTTAAAAAAGGGCAGAGATATTTCCAGGGTAACTATAGGCCGGTCAGCCTAACATCAGTAATCTGCAATATTTTGGAGGGGATGTTAAGGGACCACATCCAAGACTTTAGTAATGGAAATGGTATTATTAGTAGTAATCAGCATGGATTCATGAAAAATCGTTCTTGCCAAACCAATCTATTAACCTTCTATGATGAAGTGAGCTGCCACCTAGATAAAGGTAAGCCTGTGAAAGTGGTATATCTGGACTTTGACACCGTTCCCCACAAACGCTTACTGTTCAAACTAAGGAAGGTAGGTATGGACCATAAGGTGAGTACCTGGATAGAAAACTGGCTCCAGGGGAGAGTGCAAAGGATGGTGATTAATGGGGAGTACTCGGATTGGGCGGGTGTGGAAAGTGGGGTCCCCCAGGATTCTGTCCTGGGAACAATCCGGCTTAATTTATTCATAAATTATCTAGAGGAGGGGATATCTAGTACAATCTCAGTATTTGCAGATGATACTAAACTAAGCATGCCAATATCTCCTATGCAGGATGTGGAAACCTTACAAGCGGACCTGAACAAAATAATGGGGTGGGCAACTACATGGCAGATGAGGTTTAATGTTGAAAAATGTAAAGTAATGCACATGAGTGGCAGAAACCAGAAAGCAAGCTACTCACTAGGGGGGGGGCTCTGGGTGAGTCTAGGATGGAAAAGGACCTGGGGGTACTGGTAGACAACAGGCTTGGCAGTGGCATGCAATGCCAAGCCGCTGCAAGCAAAGCCAGCAGAATACTGGGATGTATAAAAAAGGGGATTCACTCCAGAAATAAAGAGATTATTCTTCCTCTCTACAAGACTCTGGTCCGGCCACATCTGGAGTATGCTGTCCAGTTCTGGGCACCGGTCCTCAGGAAGGATGTGCTGGAACTGGAAAGAGTCTAGAGAAGGGCAACAAAAATAATTAGGGGAATGGAGAACATCAGCTATGAGGAAAGACTACAAGCACTGAACCTATTCTCTCTGGAGAAGAGACGATTGAGAGGGATATGATATCAATGTACAAATACTGTACTGGTGACCCTAGCATAAGGAAAAAACTATTCAGAGAAAGGGAATACAATAAGGCATGTGGCCACTCACTAAAACTAGAGGAAAGGCGGTTTAACCCTAAAATACGTAGGGGGTTCTTCACTGTAAGAGCAGTAAGGATGTGGAATTCTCTTCCGCAAACAGTCGTATCAGCAGGGAGCATCGATAGTTTAAAAAAACTATTAGATGGGCACCTTAAAGACCACAACATACAGGAGTATACAATGTACGGTTAACAGTAAACACACACGCACATCATAGGTTAAACTGGATGGACAGATGTCTTTTTTCGACCTCACTAACTATGTAACTATGTAACCTGTGAAATGGCAAAAAATGATGGTACTCAGAACTGTCCATAGGTGATGCTTTGAAAGACTTTATAGGTTATCAATTTAGAGTTAACCATGAACTATGGCTCCACAATTATTGCAATCACTCCAAAAGACACAACAATGCCTCACATGTTCACACACACATTTGCTCTCCATGTGCATATGTATTAATGCAAGGGTTACTGCGTTGCTTTTAAATGTTTTATTATTTTGATTTATTATTTTTTTTTTAAGTTTTAGCAAATTGTTTGATGTTTTTTCCATTTAACTTTATTGCTATCACAGGGAGGCTAACAAGCCCCCTATGTGGTAGCATGGGCAGGAGACAGGTCCCCTAATGGAGATATCAGGGGTCTGTTAGACCCCTAATGTTACCTCTGTTCTCCAATGGAGCTAATCAAGCACAGATCAATGACACCTCTGAACCATAGTTCTTTATGTAGCTTCCAGCAGAGGAGCAAACAGTATATGGTATCCCTCGAGTGACAGCTTTGAGCTTACTGGAGCCGCTGACATCACATCCAAGATGGCAGTGCCCAGCAGCAGTGTCAAGTCCTTTTGATATGTAGGGAGACTTTTACGGGTAAGAGTAGCTAATGTGTGAAATGTAAATAAAAAGATTGTCGTTTAAATAATTGGTCTGGCAACAGGATCTCTGTAACAAATATCTGGCACAGATCAGTCCCTGATGCAGCCCCCCACCTTGATTACTGGGGAAAAGGACATGGAAGAAATGCTTTCCCCTGCTTGAAGCTTGAAGCAGGTTAATGACATCATCTCAGCCCAGCAAAAGCCCCTTGGCTAGAGCTCAAGCATTACTTTTTAAAATAAATGTTCACATTTTTTTAATTATACTGTTGCATACAGTGTGACATGTCAAAAAATGTATTTATGCAGACTTGTAATTTTACTGATAGACCCATTTCAGGAATAATTGGGGTCACAGTAGGTAGCCGTCAGATCACATTTTGAAAAAAGTGCTGAAAACACCACTTTTGTATAGCAAACATCTCTTATGTAAATGATGGAATCTAATGCCAGATGTGGTAAAAAGTGAACCTGACCTTACTCATATTTGTGCCTTTATTACCCAACATGCTTCAGTAATATAAACCACTCTCTATTGGATCTAACTACAGGCCAACATTATTAAGTTAAAAAAGATCTGAAATGGAAGAGGAAATTAGCACAGTAGTGTTCATATACCCCACATGTGTTTTCACTGCAAGCAATTAGTTTTAGTAAGTGAGAAATCGTACAAAATAAGAAATGCTGCCATCCATAAACCCATGTTTAACATCAGTAAAATATTCTAGCACAAGGAAAGAAACATCAAAGCAACAAACAGAATTCTGAAGTAAAGTATTATACTCTACATAAAAATAAATACAATTAAAAACATTTGGGTTTGATCTGACCAGATGCAATTTAATTTTGCTACATTACCAGCATAGACAAAATGCATGGACATCAAAAAAGTGAATTGTTACAGCTATCTATGAGTTCATTGTTGATATTTTTTCCTCACTTCCTATCAAGGTAGAAAGTGATTAGGGGCGTGGCCGGATGTGATTGAGGCTAGACGTGTCTGCCCGGAGCTCCCTGATTATCCTGATTTACCTTCGTTTTCGGTGAGCGGGTGGGCTAATTTTTCACCCTGGTCGGTAGGGGAACCTCCCGGTGTATTAGCGATGCCATCCTCGACCCCCAAATCACAGCGGAAGCCGCCTCAGGACCAGCGTCAGACCCGCTCCACGAAGGGCCCGGGCTCCGCCTCCGCCATTTTGGCGCTGCCGTCCACCGCGAGGTGCTGTGGCGCTTGTGCGAGTATGGAGGATCACCAGGCTGCGGACGTGCGGAGTCCCGGAGCCTCACAGAGTGCTGCCCCGGCTCCGGATACTGATCAGAAGGCGATCACCACCCCGATCCTAAAGGCCATAGATGGCTGTAAGGCGGCGCTCATGGTCAGAATTGATCATCTGGCATCCGAATGTACTCTCATCCGCCATGACCTTGATAAGATCAGGGGTCGCCTCACTACCGCAGAGGACAGGATCTCTGAAGTGGAGGATTGCTCTCATACCCATTCTGCTCAGTTATCGGAATTACAAGGCATTATGAAGTCCCTGCAACACCGCGCTGACGATGCAGAAGACAGGCAGAGGAGAAATAATGTAAGAGTGGTGGGGCTCCCTGAAGGGGTGGAGGGGACGAAGCCTGCTCCTTTTGCTGAACAATTTTTTAAACAATTGCTTTCCCTGAAGAATTTACCCCCTACTTATGTGGTTGAAAGGGCTCATCGGGTCCCGGCCGGGGCCAGACCACCTGGAGCCCCCCCACTTATAGTATGCAGTACCCTAGCAGGCTCCAGGTTCAACATAATGGATCGGTCAAGTTCTTTGATTTTCCGCAGGAGGTGTCGGAGTGGTTGGATAGCCTGCGTTAACACCTTTTTCGCTGTGTCTGGTTGCTGTGGTTCTGGTTCTCTACGAGGTTTCTAAATGTTTTCCAGCGACTCCTGGCCCTAATTTTTTCGGTTGATGCTGCATGACTCCTGCGTCTTTCCCTTTTTTTTTACTCCTGGATGTTTTTAGTTTGGGGTTCCGGTCATGCTTGTTATTAGCTGGGTGATTGCGCACCTTCCCCCTTTTGTTTTTTGTGCCCTGGGTTGCCTGCAACTGTGGGGTGCCGTGCTTGAGTGGCCTACTGCACCAATCAACATCCGACAGGTCCAGGGGCTCCAAGAGGGACAGTGACTGTCATCTAACCTGCCGGACTGTTGTTCACACTGGAGGACCGTCGCACTTTCCAATTTTTTGGGTTGTTTGGGATTCAAGCCGCTTACCGGACTGTTTTTTCTGCTGTTTTATTTTTTTCTTGTTTTTTTGACTGTTTTTTGGGTTTCTGGTATGATGGCAAGGGATATGTTACACCAGCACCTGCACTTGAATGCTCATGTATGTCTAGAGGTTATCACAAGTGTTTACTATATTCTTCTAATGTGCCCATGGTGGTTCATATTGCATTGGGCCTTCCCTTGGGCCCCTCATCCATGTTTTATTGATGCTCATGGCTGACAATGTTAAATTCCTCTCCTGGAATGTGAGAGGCTTAAATAATAAGTTCAAGCGGGCCAGGGTCTTTCAGTACTTAAAATTGGTTAAACCACATATCCTCCTCCTGCAGGAGACTCATCTAGATGGTAATATGATTCTTGCTCTTAGGAGACCGTGGATCCAGAGGGCATTGCATGCCACCTATTCCACATATGCCAGGGGGGTCTCCATTCTCATAAGTAAATCTATACCCTGTACGATTCAAAAGGTGATCTCCGATCCAGGGGGCAGATATGTGGCGGTGCTCCTAGATATTTACTCTGTCACAATGCTGTTGGTGGCGATTTATGTGCCTCCTCCTTTTGGGATACAATTACTGTATGATTTGGTAGATAAGTTGGTTGAATATTCTCATCTTCCGATGCTGTATATGGGTGACTTCAATGCCATCCTGGATAGTGCGCTGGATTCTTCCAACCCCAACCGCTCTGCCTCGGTGGACCTGTCCGGGTGGGCGTCCACGGTGGGCGTGCTTGAGCTTTGGAGATGGAAGAATGCTATGTTGCGGGAATACTCCTATCTCTCCAGGACACACCGGTCGTCTTCCCGAATTGACCTGGCATTTGGTAATGCCTGCTGTTTTTTCTGCTGTTTTATTTTTTTCTTGTTTTTTTGACTGTTTTTTGGGTTTCTGGTATGATGGCAAGGGATATGTTACACCAGCACCTGCACTTGAATGCTCATGTATGTCTAGAGGTTATCACAAGTGTTTACTATATTCTTCTAATGTGCCCATGGTGGTTCATATTGCATTGGGCCTTCCCTTGGGCCCCTCATCCATGTTTTATTGATGCTCATGGCTGACAATGTTAAATTCCTCTCCTGGAATGTGAGAGGCTTAAATAATAAGTTCAAGCGGGCCAGGGTCTTTCAGTACTTAAAATTGGTTAAACCACATATCCTCCTCCTGCAGGAGACTCATCTAGATGGTAATATGATTCTTGCTCTTAGGAGACCGTGGATCCAGAGGGCATTGCATGCCACCTATTCCACATATGCCAGGGGGGTCTCCATTCTCATAAGTAAATCTATACCCTGTACGATTCAAAAGGTGATCTCCGATCCAGGGGGCAGATATGTGGCGGTGCTCCTAGATATTTACTCTGTCACAATGCTGTTGGTGGCGATTTATGTGCCTCCTCCTTTTGGGATACAATTACTGTATGATTTGGTAGATAAGTTGGTTGAATATTCTCATCTTCCGATGCTGTATATGGGTGACTTCAATGCCATCCTGGATAGTGCGCTGGATTCTTCCAACCCCAACCGCTCTGCCTCGGTGGACCTGTCCGGGTGGGCGTCCACGGTGGGCGTGCTTGAGCTTTGGAGATGGAAGAATGCTATGTTGCGGGAATACTCCTATCTCTCCAGGACACACCGGTCGTCTTCCCGAATTGACCTGGCATTTGGTAATGCCTGCTTCCGATCCCTCTTGGTCGGAGCGGAGTACCTATGGGGGGTTGTGTCTGATCACAACCCGCTACTCTTGACAGTGAACCTCCAATTGGGGGCTAGAGTGCGGGGTTGGCGCCTGGCGGCTGTCTGGCTCCAACAAGATCAGGTCGCCTCCCACCTGGGTGATTCGATCCGATCCTACTGGGAAGAGAATGCGGATTCCGCAGATCAGCAGATGGTCTGGGATGCATTCAAGGCAGTGACACGGGGGGAATGTGTTTCAGCCATTAAGACGGCCAGAAAAGATCATAATGGTGAGGTCAAAGAGCTCCAAGAGGCGGAGAGACTGCGGGCAAGGGAACATGTGGACTCGCCGTCTGAAGCCAGCTCTGTTGCGTTGCTGGAGGCGAGACGCCTTCTCTCCCTGCACGTTTCAGATCTTGAGCATACTGTGACTAACCGTACACGGGAGTCGGTTTTCGCTCAAGGTGATAAAAATGGTAACTTTGAGCAAACAAGAATGTTACATGAATTATGGAAATACATAGTGTTTAAATGTACATTATTTAACAGTAAGGTGTTCAAGCATTAAAAGGAGTGAAGGAGCACAGTGAACGTATATGGGTAATAACAATAATTAGAAATTAACCCAAGTTAGCCACGATTGTCAAGCTGATTGAAACTTGTGAAAGATTTTCGAACGTATGGCTAGTTGCTTCTTGTATTCAAAAGTAATACTGATAGTGTTGATTACTTCTGATATATTTGGTGCATCATTAGCTTTCCAGCGCCTGGTAATTGCAAATTTAGAGGCTAGTAAGATTTGTGCCACTACCATAAGGAATGAGGTGGGAAACTTTTCTATCTCGAGGTTGAGTAGAGCCAACGCCGGATCAGGAGGTTTTAAAATGTCTGTAGTGGATGAGATCAACCTGAATATTTGGTTCCAAAAAACTGGTGAGGTTTTTGCACGACCACAGTATGTGGAACAGGTTACCAACCTGACCACATCCCCTTCAGCACAGGGATGATTGGATAGGATAGAACTTTGCTAATTTAAAGGGGGTAAGGTACCATCTGGAGATAACTTTGTGAGACAGTTCCCAATGATTTGGCTGGGCTGGGCATGCTCTGCAGGGAGCGTGCGCTCATGCCCGGGAGGACGTCAATGTATGTCCTCCCGTCTTTTGGCTATAGTGCGGGCGGCAACTAGTTAAACATCTCATTTTTAATTATTCACATTTTTCCATTGCTTCCCCAATATATAGGGCATTACACAGAGGGCAGTCTTTGTCCAGATTCACAGAAAACTCTGCAACAGGGGTCACTTCTATATCATTACAGACAGTTTTACTGACAGTTTCTCAAATTTGTGTTTTTGCGGACCCAGCAATCTTCTGGTAATGGCTGTAGGCATTGCCTTCTTCATTTAAAACCAGTGGACTTTTGACAGCTACCCATTTTTTTTTTGACCTGCCATTTTACCAATGTGGCCACAGAGCTAAACAGCAGCAGGCAGAACATGCACCTTGTAGGCTTAGATTGGACTCCACGGTTGCTAGGAGTGACTGCATATACTTTATCAACACAAGCTTTTTGGGCAACCACAGACCTTTGCCGGGCAAGGTTACCTTGTTCTATATCCAGCGGCAAAGGACACTTGGTATTCACATGCCTCATTCACTGCTTTGTCAGGGCTTTTTATGTGGCATCACCCTGCAAGATGAAGCACATTCACAACTCTGAAACGATTGGGTCATGTCTTCTTTGTAGCTTAAAAGGACATGAATCTTCCTCAACAAGCTGTCTGTCATGGTCACATTGGATCTTCTTCATTATCAGGATTTCACTGTAATGTTCTTAGTTTTTAATTTTAACATCTATTTATTTATTTATTTTTTTAAACAATTCTGTAGAGCTGCACTTTTTAGGCTGTATTTGAAGTTCTATCGTGTGATGCTAAGTCATATGTGGTCCCAAGTC
Source organism: Pelophylax lessonae (assembly GCF_965119305.1). Lineage (NCBI taxonomy): Eukaryota > Metazoa > Chordata > Amphibia > Anura > Ranidae > Pelophylax > Pelophylax lessonae. The sequence continues at coordinate 204,336,978 of NC_138772.1, forward strand.
TGAGAACCGAGCAATCACATGACTGCTGATCGTTCAACTCTTGGTCTGCTCTGAGCTGAGAGGAGTGTCTGTCAGTCAATGCTCTCCACTCTTCTCCAGCACTCACTGGAGTGCTAAACTGGGGAGAGGGTGGATGTGGCTTGCTCTGGCTTTCAGCCTGGCCAAGCCTGTTGTGACTCTGCCCCGTCAGCTGATGGCTAATTAGAAAGTGGATGTGCATAATAGATTATAATCACTAAACAAAATCCCAGTCACATAACTTTAATAGAAAATGTGATGTACTGTCCACAAATTATATTCTGCCAAAGTCTTGAAAGGTATGTCAAAGCCAGTTCATCTGAAAAACATAGACAAAAATGTTAACTGTGAAATATAGCTCTGCTTATAACTAGTTCAAGCATCATCTTTACTGCTGATATACTTACAAACATGTGTTGCTCACTAATGGCTGTCATGCAAAAATCCATAAGCAACCAAATATGATTTCCATGTGCTATCGATGCACTAATGATTTACTTACTCTTTCATACTATTGATTACCTTGTGTATTTCCACTAGCAGTTCTACATGCTTGTGGTTTCTTTTGACACTGACAAATTCTTTTTAGACCATGGCATTCATCCACCTCTCCTATTGTAAATCACCCTTAAAGAACCTGACCACGAGGATGGAAGATAAAATGGGCAGACAAAACTTAACAGCATTTGCAGAAGCAAGCCAAGCCAATGAGTCTGGTGTTTCAATGGACAATGATAAGTCAGGCAATCTCTTCCCACAGGTCACCAGGCTTTATAGCCATGGGTATCACTGACACATTTTGTGACATATAAAAGAAATCATACAAACCACTCAACTTTTTTAATATAGGGACTGTCTCTCCAAGCAAGTTGTGCATATGGCTGCAATAAAGGGTTACATTTTTCAAGAGTTCATATATCCTTATCACACATCTGATGTTTTTGCTTTCTCTAAATTATTAAAAAAAAAAAAAAAATATTTAATCTTATTTAAAATGATTAAAAATGGTCCAACCTTGTGACTGCTTCCTTTTCAGTTTGACCTAAAAACAATTAGATTTTTCATATATGCCTGACAGTTATATCCAACATTGTTTAATTACAAAATTATTAAATGAAAACTATCCTGTAATTTTATTTAAGTTAAATTACATGTCCCCAAAACTTTTTTTCAGGCCACTGGGATCTAGATACAAATGCATTGTCTATTGTTTTAGTACATGTGCACTTCAAATATCACTCCTCTTAAGGAAAAAGTATTGGTTGAAATTAGTTATGTTAAAATAAAACAGTAAATTACACTAAAATATGCTTCATGGATATGGCTATTTTGGGTTACATTGTGCTTTGAGTTGTCTAAGAAGGAGAAAACCTGAACAGATTTGTAATTTGGGTGTACATGGCAGGGTGGGACTTGGATATAGGAAATGCTGAACAATTACATCAAATAACTTTTACAAGAGAGTATAAGTGTCAAATCGTAAATCACTCTCTAGGCTACCTCCCCCCAGGTCTCAACACCGCACTCACATTTAAACCCTTCTTTTAACGCAGATGGCGTCAGTTCATGGACTACTCTCTTCCCTCAGAGGAGCTCTCTCTTCACACATCCTCCTTCGCATTCAGTAACTGGAACACCCGCATGGACTTTGCAAGCACTCAGAATATAACAGGGTCTACTTCTCTACCTTAAGCCCCTGCCATACGGAACCCCTGTTGCATTCCATTATCCTCTTATACATTACCAATTATTTAATCGCTACCAGTCTCATGTTTGGCAGTCTATTCGTGCCTACCCAGCATCTTACTTCCCTCATTAACCCAGATACCACGTACTTTACTCGTTCAGTGTTCCTTAATTTGTTTTGTACCGATTTATGCTTACCCCATTGCGCCGGGGGGCATTAGGTCCCTAGGCCAACTGTACCATGTGTATTAACCATGCTGTTTTATATCTTTTATACCCTTTGTAAAAAGAGTTCGATCTCATGTTTATGTTTATATGTATTTTTCTACAAATCTCAATAAATATAGTATAAAATAAACCCTTCTTTTAAAAAGTGCCAATAAGAGCTCATTTTGTAAAAATCTTGCTCTGGTGAGATGGTAGTGTCCCCAATAGTCTACTCTTAAGAGGCTTCATATAGTGTTATCCTCAATTGGGTATTACCATAGAGTATATACTGTATACTTTAAAATGTCATTTATTGTTGTGTACAGAATTGTGTCATTTAAACAGATGCCATCTTTAAACTGCCCCCTAGAGGGCTCTTTACTGTTGGACACTCGGGCGTCCAGCCTCAGGGGGAATTTCTTTTTTTATCCCCCTGTAGGGCAGGTCTGGTATCTTTCCTGCCCATCGTGTATGGCAGACTCTGTTTGGGGCTTGTCACTTTGATAGCCTCGATTAGGAGGCACGCAAGCGCAATTGCTGGGCACCCGCGCTGAATGTGATATCAAATGCTGGTATTTGGCGCCAAATGACGTCAGACGCCGGTATGTTGGGGCTGCTCCGGTGGGACTACATGGGGGGGTACGGGGGATGCACATTATGCTGCTTCTTGCTCCTGGATCAGGCTCTGACACACTTACCGATATGTTAAATGGACAATTGACTATGTAGACCTTTATGGGCTAATTTAAATATTGAAACCCCCCCCCCCCCTTTTTAAGCAAATTGGTTTAGATATGGTATGGCATCCTTCTGGGATATGGGAATTTGACTGAGCCGCATTGGGATAACTATATTTATATTTTCCAATAATAACATTGAGGGATGGATGCCCTTTTAACTACTTTATGTTATATAGCTTTATGTGCGGCTTATATTTATTTATATCCATGGGCATTTGGGGGAATTAACCCCTCAGGTTATTTGCACATATGTGTTGAAAGCAGGCATGGTGCTCCCTCTGGGGTCCATGCTAACCTTAGGCCCTAATATATATAGTCTGATTATATCCTCTGGCAATGAGAGATGATTTTTTTGTTTTTATTCCCCCTCTATCTGACATTACCTTGGATGTGCATTTATCCTAAATTTGGGAGTATTATATTCATTGCAGTTTTATTTTGTCATTATTCACAGTGTTGTCTGGGTGGCTGACAGTGGCCTATGTCCCCCTTTGTGTGGCCCAGTGTCAAACTTACCCTCCCCCTCCAAGTTGTTGGTGGTAGTGGTTTCTAGATCTTTTTGTATGACACTTTCTCCGAAGCTAGTGGTCATATCTCTACAAATAATGTGATGGTAAGCCTGGTATAGCTTAAATTCATAATGCTATAAATGTATATGACTCAGCACATTAGTGTCAGAGAAACCTTCAGCTGCAGACTGGCCGTCACATGACATGCACCACATGACTTCCACATGACTTCCTGGCTGCCTATAAAAGCTCAACAAGTGCTCAGAGGAATTGCTGGTTTGTCTTTCAGCTTCCTGTACCTGAGTTCCTGTTTCCTGTTTGATCATTTACCTGATGTGACCCAGATCGACCCTGACCTACTCTGCTCTTCTGCTGGACCCGACCTTGGCTTGTTTTACAGACTTTGCTCTTTCTTCCTGTGTTTGACCCTCAGCCTGTGACCCGGAATCACCTTCAGTCTCCTGTGCCTTGACCTTCTGCTTGTGACCCAGTTGTGCCTCCTGTCTTCAGTGCCTTGACTCTCAGCCTGTGTCCTGGATTGTCTGCTTACCTGTGTTTGACCCTCAGCCTGCTCCGAACTTTCTACCCTCTTCTTCTGCTGGATCCTGATCAGTCTCTGCTCCAGTTCTACAGGACCTCCACGCAAGCTCTACCCTGTCTGCTGGTAGCTTGTGCCTCTTTGTGCCATCCACCCTCTGTATCACTTCCAGAGGGGCGGAATGCACTTACTCGCAACAGCGAACCACTCTTGGCATCTCGTCCTCGGTGAGTACCTGTATTCTGATAATGAGTATATGTGTGCTGTCAGAGTTTCTTTAACATCAAACAAAAACCCACTAAACCAACTGGAAAAAATGGGTAATCCCAAGCACTTAGGAAAGAAGGAATATGTGCAGCTACTTGTACAATTCAAAAATAAAAAACAAAGGATCCTTCTGACAAATGTAGAACAAATCCAATAGCGCAAAGCAAATAATCACTATATGATTCACATCACAGATCATAAATGAATGTCAGTGTGCAGTGAAGCAATAGTGGTGGTAACTCCCTGCTGTAGTGAAATCAGAGAGTTATACAACCGTATCCTTATATGAAGCATCAATCATAAGTCCATGAAAACAAACGTCCATAGGAAATAATAAAATGATATAATATAATATAATCCAAGGAGTGATTGTTGACTGATGTGCAACGACTTATGGGGTCACCCAGTATTTCACCATCACCGCAGGACAGGAGAAAGAATCAACTGCAATCCATAGGTGGCCTGGAGCATGACCAAAAAAAAAAGGTCATGCTCCAGGCCACCTATGGATTGCAGTTGATTCTGTCTCCTGTCTGCCTCTGGAAGGGCTGCTCGACGTCATCTGCTGCTGTTTCTGAAATAGGATGTATTGACCGGCATCTTACCATTGGGAGTATGACCGAGAGGCTAACTATTATTGTGATTGTGCTTGATTATGAAAGTAATTAAGCAACAACATCTGGTGAGTGAGTCTTTCAGCTACCCCCTCAGACACGGTGATGGTGACCCCATAAGTCGTTGCACATCAGTCAACAATCACTCCTTGGATTATATTATATTATATTATATTATTTCCTATGGACATTTATGGAGATTTGTTTTCATGGACTTATGATTGATGCTTCATATAAGGATACGGTTGTATAACTCTCTGATTTCACGACAGCAGGGAGTTACCACCACTATTGCTTCACTGCACACTGTCATTCATTTATGATCTGTGATGTGAATCATACAATGATTATATGCTTTGCGCTACTGGATTTGTTCTACATTTGTCAGAAGGATCCTTTGTTTTTTAAAGTTTCTTTAACGTTTCAGATATTCCCGTCACGCCCTTGATGAAGCAGCCAAGGACTGTGAAACGCATTGGCTATTACCAGTATTAAAAGCGAGGTTTAATAAAATTCACACATCTGTATTTATTTTAACATTTGATGTAGCAGATCCTGGGATGTTTAGTGTACCATATTTTGCAAAGTGCTGATGGTCACCAACTCTTTAGTCAGCCATATGATTTAAAGATTTATAATAAATATATTGTATTACTCAATGTATCTGTTTTCTTTGTATGGCGCTTCAAAAGTCCCTATTTATTGGAAGGTTATCCTTCTATTGGTGGTTCTTGTAAAGAATTTATTCATATATAGCAGTAGAACTATAACAAAGCAAAAGAAGCAAGATTTTCAAATTATATCTGCATTTGTAATCCTTCTTCAGAATGAAGATAAACCAAATATCCTAAATAATGTGAAAGAATAAACAGTTTATAGAGATGTTTCAGCTGTAATAATCCCGTTGAATTAATTATTAGTTACAAACTGCACACTGGGCTTTTTTTTTTTTTTGCTGTTCTGTTTTTTGTTTTTTGTTTTTTTTTTTTTTTGCTCCTACACTGCAAATTCTTTCTTTGTTGTTTAAGTCCATTTGTATCTTTGGTTTAATGCTTGATTTGCTACCAGAACTTTCATCCTCATGTGTTTTGAGTCTGTTTGCGTTTTGTTGTTTTGTTCTTTTTACTATTAATGTTACTTCTAAATATTATGCTGAGTTTGTGTTGCTATATTTAGTAAGTTATTTCAAAATATGCTAATGGTTTCTTTCTTGGTCCACATTCTGAAAAAGTAAAAACATCTTTCAGAGATTAGAGATGTTTGAATAAAGTATAACTCATTTTGGGGATAATCCTTGGTTGAATGGAAACATTTTTAGGAACACTTATAACTAAACTGATTGTAAACTCCATTTAAACAAAAGTGCCTATACTGCTTGCTTACCAAACCAAGATAAATGTGAGCTCATATAAAGATGATTTCTTTTGACAACTTTATTCGAGCCATTATTGTAAAATGTACAGTCTGTTAACACCAGAGTGTTGTAATCCATCAGTAGCTGAGTCTACGGTAAAATAAAGGAATTACAGGATGCTTTTCTTAAACCACAATTATAAATTGTCCGACACTGTCTTGGTAATGCCACCATTCACAGAAAAATGGTGGGATTTAAATAGCAAGTGTCTTTCAGTTAAACAATATGTAAACATGCATCAAAATGTAACAGAGTGTTGATTGATAAAAAGCACATTCCCCTTTTTCTGGCTTGCTATGTCATATTTTTAATATAATATTTAACCACTTTACCACCGGAGGATTTTCCTGCTTTAAGTCCAGGCCACTTTTTGCTATTCGGCACTGTGCAAATTTAACTGACAATTGCGCAATGCCGTACCCAAACAAAATGTACGTCCTTTTTTTCCCATAAACAGAGCATTCTTTTGGTGGTATTTTATCAGCTCTGCGCTTTTCATTTTTTTGCGATATTAATAAAAAAGGCGACAATTTTGAAAAAATAACAATATTTTTCTACTTTGACAGTTAAAAAATATCCAATATATTCAATTTTTGTTATATATTTAGGCCAAAATGTATTTAGCTACATCTCTTTGACAAAAAAATTCTCAATGAGCGTATTTTTAACTGCTTTAAGACCGGAAGATTTTACCCCATTCCTGACCAGGCCATATTTTGCGATTCGGCACTGCGTTACTTTTACAGACAATTGCGATGCTGTACCCAAATTAAATTGAAGTCTTTTTTCCCCACAAATAGAGCTTTCTTTTGGTGTTATTTGATCACCTGTGCGATTTTTTATTTGATCATCTGAGCGACAATTTTGAAAAAAATAACAATATTTTTCAAATTTTTTTAAAAATAAGCTCATTGAGAATTTATTGTCAAAGACATGTAGCTAAATACATTTTGGCCTAAATATATGACAAAAATTGAATTTTTTTCGAGATTTTTGGTTAGTGATTCTTCCACTTTTAAGGACTTTACTCATTTATGGACTTTAAAACTTTATGATTATTAATACTCATAGAAGTACACTTTCCAAGTGATTTTATGTAGGCGCTGCAATACTTTACTTAATAATACCCGCATAAATGTCCACATAATGGCAACATCGATCAGCACGCACATAGTTCATGTTGGCGCCAAACTGACTATTTAAGGATGCCCCTGCCTGTGCTCAAATGTTGACTGGTCTTCAGCTGTTCCCTGTGTCCTGTGTACTTCCAGTGTGTTCCCTTGGTTGCTGACCCTACTTACTCCTGACCTGATCTTGGATCTTGCTTTTGTCTTGTCGCTAGTTCCTGACTTTGATGCTGCCCATCTGTTGATGACCATGGCAAATTCTGTGAGCACACTTCTGTCTCTGATCCTGGTTTCCTGATCTGTTAGATTGTCTGCCTTGCTGTCAGTTATTGCAGTTCTGCTCCCTGCTGAATGTTCCTGCTGCAATAACTCTGACCAGCCATACATCCCAACCCTGCAGTGCAAGTGGAGTGCTTCCTTAACCTCGGCTGAACTACTGTGCACAGCTACTGCTCCCAACCTGATGGTTCTCCTGATTCCTTGGAACCGCATCTCCTGCTGCATGTCCCTTGATCAACATCTGCAGCCACTCGTGTTCTTTTTATCCCTCGGCACCCTCTGTTTCACTTCCAGTGGGTCCTGGGCGGAAGATAGAAGAGAGGATGACCTTGTCATTTCAGTCTCCTCTCAGGTACGTAACAGGCTCTAATAAGTGAGTGAACACGCAATGAACAACTGCTCAAGCCAAGTATATGCAGATAGAAGGATATAAGAAGTATAGTCGGTGTCAAAGCCCATACACAGGAGATCAGGGAGGGAGCAGGGTGCTAGCCAGGACAGTCAAAGGGTTACCAGGGGAAGGAACAAGCAGGCAGGTAAGGGATCAAGCTGCAGGGTCAAGGTTCAGGATCAGGACCAGGATCAGGATCAGGATGCAGGAACACAGGAACGTAGGTCAGGGGCACATGGAACAAAACACCAAGGCAAAGAGGAGAAGCACAGGCAGGGCTTAAACAGACTTCATGCCACAAGCATCAAGTGATGACTGATTACCATGAGCTTCTGGTTGCTGGGAAACAACTGCTGGGGGACACTGGAACTGCAGCCTATAGGTCTGGAATCCTTAGTGCCACCAGCAGGTAAACATATTCCTGACAGTTCACCCCCTCTAAGAAGGGACCTCCAGATACTTCAACCAGCCATAATTGTGTAAGTCCATAAAGTAAAACCCTCCGCTGAACAAGTCCAGAGAAAAAGTCCCTCAAAGGCTGAAGAAGTTTTGGGTTCCAAGTGAGATGCCCTGCTGCCAATATCACTCAATCTGTAACGTGTTCTACCGCCTGTTTAAGGGTACACTGACTCCCTCAAAACAGCAGATACCCCAATCCTGGGGTCTCACAGGTTATTTGCAAAATTTGCTCTGGGGTCATGTGAAAATACTGGTCCTCTGACACTGTCATAACCACAAAGCTTGCCTGGTTTCCAGGGCACATCAATGGCCAGCTAGGTCTCTCCAAGGCACTGGTTACCAGACCTGGGTCTAGTAGTGCACTTGGAGTTGTGGCAATTGCATCTTGATCATGGCAAGGCAAAAATAGTGCTCTGCCATTCCCCGAGAAGCTTACCACTACCAGGGCCATGAAAACAAATGCAGCTACCAGTTCCAGAGGGTATGTCTGAACCACCAGGCTTTGGTGCCATAGCAGCAACACACTGCCAGGGGGACTCAACCGAGGCAACTGTAAAAAGAATTTCAGGCCCAGCAAGTAATCCATGTATGGCATGTGAAGATTCAAAAGTTTCAGACCCATTAGCAGGTGGACACTAAACATTTGTATTAAAATCCACCTGAGCATCAGGGATAAAATTGATGGAATATAGCTGGGCATTATATACAAAGCCAGTAAAGCCTGTCTGGGTGACAGGCAGAGGACTAAAAAGATCAGACTGGTCATTGGGCAGAGGATCAGAAGCAAGCTGGACATAAAGCACCGTATAATCAAAGACAAGGGTAGGCTGGTAATCGTATAGCGGACCATCAAAGGCAGGCTGGTCGTCAAGCAGCAAACCACCACAGGCGGGCAGGTTGTTGGGTATAGAACCATCAGAGGCAGGTAGGTCATTGGGCACAGCACTGTTAGAGGCAGGCAAGCTGTCGGGCACAGGACCGCCAGAAGTGGACAGGCCATTGGGCACGGGATCAGAGGCAGGCTGAACATCAAGCACAGGACCATCAGGCTGGACAACTGGCATCAGATCATCAGAGGCAGCCAGGTTGTTGGGCACAGGACCCTAAGGCTGGATATCAGGAACAGGACACTCTGGCTGGGCATAAGGAAGAGGACCCTCTGGCTGGGCATCAGGAACAGGACCCTTCAGCTGGACATCAGGAAAAGGACCCTCCAACTGGACATCAGGAACAGGACCACCAGGCAGGGCATCAAGAACAGAGGCAGGCAAGCTGTCAGGCACAGGACCACCAGAAGTGGGCATACCATTGGGTACGGGATCAGAGGCAGGCTGAACATAATTGCACAGGACCATCCGACTGGACAACTGGCATCAGATCATCAGAGGGAGGTGGGTCATTGAGCACGGGACCCCCTGGCTGGATATCAAGAACAGGACCCTCTGGCTGGGCATCAGGGGCAGGACCCTCAAGCTGGGCAGCAGGAACAGGACACTCCGGCTGGGCATCAAGAACATGACCCTCTGGCTAGGCATTAGGAACAGGACCGTCTAGTTGGACATCAGAAAAGGGGACCACCAGGCTGGGCATCAGGAACAGGACCACCAGTCCTGGCATCAGGGACAGGACCACCAGGCAGGGTATCAGGAAGAGGGGCATCAAAAGCAGGCTTAGCATAGGACAGCAGGTCATCAGTGGCAGGCTTGGAAGAGGACAGCAGGTTACCAGCTAAACTCCATCGGCAACCATAGAGGCAGACCCCATCAGCAGGCAGCATGAAATAGGACTTGACCCTATCATTAGGCAGCATGGATGAAGACTGGACTCCATCAGCAGGCAGCAGACCATCAGGCTGGGCAATAGTCAAGGTATCAGCAAGGTTAGATTGATTAGCAAGCAAAAAGTCTATGGAGCCAAACTGGACAGTGGACATAGAATCCAAAATGCCAGGCTAGATAGCAGGAGACATATCATTAAAGTTAAGCTGGGTTACTGGAACACAGGGTGGATGCAGGGTGGCTTGGAGAAAAGGGGGAGGGTGCCATATGGCCAAATTATTCAGTCTGTCCAAAGGATGGACAGTTTTAAACAAAGTCAACTGCAGTAGAGTGAGACCAGGTTGACGAAAGTCCTGAATATGAAAAAGTATAAGGCTCAGCTGGCATGGGCTGAACCTGGAGTAACAGGCATGGTTGCAGACTGGAGCGGATCGGCTGGTGTGAAGGCAGACTGCAGCAGATCAACTGGTGTGGAGGCAGACTGCAGCAGATTGGCTGGTGTGAAGGCAGACTGGAGCAGATCGGCTGGAGTGGAAGCACACTGGAGCAGATCGGCTGGCTTGGAGACAGACTGAAGCGGATTGGCTGGTGTGGAGGCAAACTACAGAGGGTCGGCTGGCATTGAAGGCAGACTGTAGAGGGTCAGCTGGCGTGGAGGCAGACTGGAGCGAATTAGCTGGTGTGAAGGAGGACTGTAGTAGATCAGATAGTAGCAAAACTGTGCGAGTTGGAAATAACTTCTGTTTCTTCTTGGGTTTAGCCACTGAAGTGCTGCATGTGATTGCAGGGCTGTGAGCAGGGGGTGCAGCTGATAGAAGAGTAGAACTGGAGGTTGGTGAAAAAAGGGCGAGTAGTTACTAAAGAGAATTTATGATTGGTACCGCAGGCAACAGAGTAGAAGAGGTACTCTTTAACAGGTTAAAGGCAGAGTAGGTGCAAAGAGTGGAACTGGGTACTGACAAATAGTTGGAATCAGGGTATACTGGGCTGCAACTGTCATTTATGTGGGTGATGGAGAGGGAGATACTTGAGAAAGCGTGTGTCTGTCTAGCAGCAGGAGTGGGTTGGTGCAAGCTGACTGAGGCTGAGTGCAATATATTCAACCAGTAATGGTTGAACAAAATTCAGGTTGCACAGCCCTTGTCTGACTAGAGACTGCACTGAATTAATACAATCTACTGGCACCTGTTAGGAACATCCTAAATAGTGCTTAAAGAAATAGTGTCATGAACCTGGTTGGAGGCTGAGGTGACGAGAGGGCTCCCCTTGCGGCTGAGTGCAGAGCACCCCTGGAGATGGTGACAGAGGGTGCTGTGCCCAAAGGTGCACGGGTTGCCTGCAGGTGTAGCTGTGTCAGGACTCGGATCCGCAGTAGGAAAGGCAGTCACTTGGATCACTGGAAGTGCAGGCAGGTTAGTGCAAATCAAGGTCAGAAGCCAGGCCGAGGGTCAAACACGGGTAGTCAATCAGGAGCAGGCAGGGAGAAGTCCGTAAGGCAAGCCGGGTTCAGAGCAGGAGAAAGCCAGAGCAGGTCAAGGATAGCCGGGTCGGTAACAGGTAGTCAATCAAGCAGGAGTTTCAAGGCACAAGGCAAACAGGTACTAGCTGAAGATAATCCAGCAATGAATGGCAGCCAGTGCTGAGTTTATATAGGAAGTGGGTGTTGATAATTGGCCCTAATTAGGACATCCCACATGGCTGTTTTGGAATTAGCATATATGTCATTTCCTGCCAGTCCTGCGCGGCCATCTTGGAAATTGGAAACTTTGCCATTCTTTATCAAGTTCTTCCCTGACAGTGCCCCCCCCCCCCCCCGAGGGGCAGCCTCCGGATGCCCAAACGTGCCTGTTTCAATGGAAATCTGCCAAAGAACTCCCGAAGGAGTCTAGGGGCATGAACATTACTTGCTGGTTCCCATGAGTTCTCTTCAGGTGGGAACCCCTTCCACTTAATGAGATACTGCACTTGTCCTCCTCTTCTTCGACCATCTATAATGGCCTCTACTTCAAATTCTGTGTCCTCCCCAACCGTAACCAGAGGTGGAGGTGGCTCCTCCCTGTTAGGAAATGAACTAGTCACTGCTGATTTAAGTAGAGAGATGTGGAAGACTGGGTGTATCTTATAGGAGTTGGGAAGGTTTAATTCAAATGCCACGGGGTTAACTTCCCTTTTGATTTCAAAAGGTCCAATAAACTTAGGACCCAATTTCCGTGAGGGACAAGTGAGTTTGATGTTTGCTGTGGAAAGCCAAACTTTGTCTCCAACCTTAAACATAGGATTTCCCTTCTTCTTTTTGTCAAAGTGCCTCTTATAATCCTCTTGAGCCTTCAGTATTGCTTCTTTAAGGGTCTGGTAGTTGGACTGTATAGAGGCCACCCTATCCTGGACTGCCGGTACTGAAGCCTCCGGGATGACATCTGGCAAAAAGGAGGGATGGAACCCATAATTTGCCCAAAATGGGGATTGATTCGTGGAGGCGTGCACCGAATTATTATATGCAAATTCGGCACATGGAAGAAGAGATGCCCAGTTGTCCTGGGTAAAGGTAGAGAAACATCTCAGGTATTGCTCCAACGTTTGATTGGTCCTCTCTGTTTGTCCGTTACTTTGTGGATGGTATGCAGACGACAAACAGACTTGGATTTGTAGAGTCCTGCACAATGATTTCCAGAATCTGGAAGTGAACTGTACCCCTCTGTCGGACACAATACTACTTGGTAGTCCATGTAGTCGGACAATTTCTTTAATGAATATATGTGTCGTATCCATAGCTGAGGGGGTGCCTATCATAGGCAGGAAGTGAGCCATCTTGGACAGTCTGTCGACTACTACCAAGATGGTGGTGAATCCGTCTGAAGGGGGTAAGTCCACAATGAAGTCCATTGATATCATCCTCCATGGCTGTTCCGGAACAGGGAGAGGTCTCAGCAAGCCCCAAGTCTTGGTATTGTGACCTTTACTGCGGAGACAAGTTACGCAGGAGTCCACATAATCTTTACAATCCTGTCTGAGATTGGGCCACCAGAAGGATCTTTGAACAAGATCACACGTTTTCCTGACGCCAAAGTGGCCGGTAAGGAGGTGATCATGACAAGCCTTCAGGACTTGGGGTCTTACTTCAGGAGGGATGAAAATTTTGTCATTGTGCCATAAGAGATTTCGGTCTCTTTGTAATGCCAAGGTTTCGGCTTCTGGGTACCGGGCAGAGGCTTGCTTGATCATTGTGTTTAGATTGGTTGAAAGCAGCAAAAAGTTGTGTGGTGACAGGATTGTGCTGGGAGTAGGTGTTACCGGGGTCTCTGGGAACATGCGGGAAAGAGCGTCAGCTTTCCCATTTTTGGATCCTGGGCGATATGTAAGGTGGAAGTTGAACCTGGAGAAGAATAAGGCCCATCGGGCTTGCCGTGGTCTGAGTCGCTTGGCGGTCCTGAGGTACTCTAGGTTCTTGTGATCTGTAAAGATCATAATGGGGTGTGTAGCGCCTTCCAGTAAGTATCGCCATTCCTCCAGTGCCGACTTGATGGCTAGTAGCTCCCGGTCACCCACATCATAATTCTTCTCTGGTGGAGTCATCTTCCTGGAGAAGAAAGCGACGGGGTGAAGCAGGGCCTTGGGCCCCTGGCGTTGAGACAGAATGGCTCCTGTGGCAACTTCAGAGGCATCTACCTCAAGAACAAAGGGCAAAGCTGGATCTGGGTGTTGCAGTATTGGAGCAGATGTAAAAAGGATCTTAAGCTGATCAAAGGCTAACTGGGCTTCCTGAGACCATTGGAACCGGACCTGCTGGCGGGTTAACTGGGTAATGGGAGAAATGATTGTAGAAAAGTTCTTGATAAAGCGTCTGTAAAAGTTAGCAAACCCGACAAACCTCTGGATGCCTTTCTTGTCAGTGGGAGCTGGCCAATTGATAATAGCAGCCACCTTCTGTGGGTCCATGGAGATCCCTTCTGTGGAGATGATCAGTCCCAGAAACTGAATGGACAGTTTTTCAAACTCGCACTTCTCTGCCTTTGCATACAGTCCATGTAGTCTTAATGTGGCCAAGACCTTTTTTACATGCACCCGATGAAGATCCAGGGAGGCAGAGAAGATGAGAATATCATCTAGATACACTATTACAAAGTGATCTAGGAACTCTCAAAAAATGTAATTTACTAAGTGTTGGAAGGTGGCTGGAGCATTACATAGTCCAAAGGGCATGACTAGATATTCAAAGTGCCCGAAGCGGGTCCTGAAAGCTGTCTTCCATTCGTCTCCCTCACGAATGCGGACCAAGTTGTAAGCACCGCGTAAATCTAGCTTGGTAAAGATTCGGGCAGAACGGAATCTTTGGAAGAGTTCAGGGACAAGAGGGAGTGGGTAACGATTTTTATTTGTAATTTTATTAAGTTCCCGATAATCCACACAAGGTCTCAGTGAGTGGTCTTTTTTCTGGACGAAGAAGATGCCGGCGCCAGCCGGAGAGGAGGAGGGGCGAATGAATCCTTTCTCGAGATTTTCATTGATATAAAGGCGTAGAGCCTCCAATTCAACTTCAGAGAGAGGGAAAATTCGCCCAAACGGAATCTCCGCACCTGGAAGTAGCTCAATAGGGCAATCATAAGGCCGATGAGGTGGTAAAGCATCAGCCTTTTTCTTGTCAAAAACATCCAGGTAGGAATGATAGGCTGGCGGTACTACTTGGCTAGTACTGGTGATGGGTTGAACAGACAGACAAACGGGAGGCTTGCTGATTTCGGGGACAAAGCAGTGCTGCTGGCAGTATTCGGAGTTGAAGGAGATTCTCCCAGATGGCCAATCAATTTGAGGATTGTGCGCCCGGAGCCAAGGAATTCCGAGAATAATAGGGAACATAGGGGAACACAAAACGTCAAAGCAGAGAAATTCCTGATGACCAGAGTTCGTCCAGGTTAGGATGGGGATAGTCTCCTGTGTCACGGGTCCGGATCTGGGAATAGTCCCATCAGCTAGATGGACTTCAAGTCTCTGCTTCTTATTCCTAAGCGATATTTGTAATCTCTTTGCCAAGGTGATGTCCATGAAGCAGCTGCATGCTCCGGAGTCAAGGATTGCCTGGAGCGGGATCTCCCCCTCCGCCACCTGCAATGAGATGGGTAAGACAAGGTGAGCAGGAGGGGATCCAGAGACCTGGAAGTAGACAGGACATGGAGGAAGGCCCTTACTAGGTCTTACGGGACAGTTGCTTAGGAAATGTCCAGAACCTCCGCAGTACAGGCAGAGATTGGCCTGTCGTCGCCGTAATTTCTCAGCAGGGGATAGGGTACCCCGTACTAGTCCAATCTGCATCGGTTCTCCTTCAGCAGCAGGAGTAGGTGGAGATTTAAGCACAGGTGCAGGTGAGGGTGGAACCCTGGGGAGCATCCAGGAAGGCCGGTACGTACCAGTCTTTTCAGACCTTCGCTCCTGCAGGCGGCGATCAAGCTGAATGGCCAGCTTAATAAGATCCTCCAGGGTGGCCGGGGCATCAACTCTGGCTAATTCGTCCTTAAGGACTTCAGATAGACCAAGCCTATACTGGTATTTGAGGGCTGCCTCATTCCAGCCGGTATCTGCCGACCACTTGCGGAAGTCCACAGTATAGTCCTCCACTGGGCGTCGCCCCTGTTGGAGGCTATTAAGGGCAGTTTCTGCAGTCGTCACACGTTGAGGGTCGTCATATAATTGTGCCATGGCATCCAGGAACGTGGAGACTGAGTTAAGCACCGGGCTTTTCTGCTCTAATAAATGGTGAGCCCAAGACTGGGGGTCTTCTGAGAGTAGAGATATGATAAACCCCACCTTCACGGACTCCAGGGAGAAAGTCCTGGGCTGGAGGGCAAAATATAACTGGCAGGCGTTCTGGAATGCCCTAAACTTCCGTCGATCCCCCGAGAAGCATTCGGGGACTGGAACTCTGGGTTCTGGAACTGGCATGACCACCGAGGAGGCCAATGCGGGGTGTTCTTGGGCTGAAGCAGCTGAAGCAGAGGGTGCAGCAGGTGGATTCTGGACGCTTGGTGTAGCAGATACTGCAAGGTTCTGTAGGTGACCCTCTAATTGAAAGTATCCGTCTTGCAGATTCTTCACTGCTTGGGTAAGGCCGGCGACCTGCTGGCACAGAGCCTCTAGCGGGGAAGCACCTCTTTCAGCCTCAGACATAGTGGCTGGATTATGCTGTCACGAACCTGGTTGGAGGCTGAGGTGACGAGAGGGCTCCCCTTGCGGCTGAGTGCAGAGCACCCCTGGAGATGGTGACAGAGGGTGCTGTGCCCAAAGGTGCACGGGTTGCCTGCAGGTGTAGCTGTGTCAGGACTCGGATCCGCAGTAGGAAAGGCAGTCACTTGGATCACTGGAAGTGCAGGCAGGTTAGTGCAAATCAAGGTCAGAAGCCAGGCCGAGGGTCAAACACGGGTAGTCAATCAGGAGCAGGCAGGGAGAAGTCCGTAAGGCAAGCCGGGTTCAGAGCAGGAGAAAGCCAGAGCAGGTCAAGGATAGCCGGGTCGGTAACAGGTAGTCAATCAAGCAGGAGTTTCAAGGCACAAGGCAAACAGGTACTAGCTGAAGATAATCCAGCAATGAATGGCAGCCAGTGCTGAGTTTATATAGGAAGTGGGTGTTGATAATTGGCCCTAATTAGGACGTCCCACATGGCTGTTTTGGAATTAGCATATATGTCATTTCCTGCCAGTCCTGCGCGGCCATCTTGGAAATTGGAAACGTTGCCATTCTTTATCAAGTTCTTCCCTGACAAATAGTCAAGAAATCCTTGGTAGGGATGATCGAACTTTTGAAAAGTTTGGCTCGACCAGAACACCCGAATTTCCCCAAAGTTTGGTTCGGATTCCGAACCCCATTGAAATCAATGGGACCCGAACTTCGGGAATCAAAAAACACCATTTTGAAGCCCTACAACCTAATAAGTGCCTAGGGTTCTGGGTCATGCCCCAGGGACTATGAATCAGGCAAAAAAAAGTTATTAAAAATTGCCGTTTTTTATAGAGAACCAATTATTAAAAAAATTATTGAAAAAAAAAAAGAGATTTCTTTGGATTTAGTGTCTGGGGGGGGGGGGGGGTCTAAAAAGTGTACCTGTGAAGTTTCAGCTCTGTCACTAAATAAAGTAGATGTGTGTGACGCAGAGTAGCAAAGCCTTTTGCAGTGGACTTAACGCTTACAACAAGAACAGACGTTAAGTTGTCACTGAGGCTTTGGCAACTCTGCGTGGTGAAATTCACCTGCAAAACGCACACTGCTATGCGACCCAAAGTTATCACTAAATAAAGTAGATGTGTGTGACGCAGAGTAGCAAAGCCTTTTGCAGTGGACTTAACGCTTACAACAAGAACAGCCATTAAGTTGTCACTGAGGCTTTGGCAACTCTGCGCGGTGAAATTCACCTGCAAAACGCACACTGCTATGCGACCCAAAGTTGTCGCTAAATAAAGCAGATGTGTGTGACGCAGAGTAGAAAGCCTTTTGCAGTGGACCTAACGCTTACAACAAGAACAGCCGTTAAGTTGTCACTGAGGCTTTGGCAACTCTGCGCGGTGAAATTCACCTGCAAAACACACACTGCTATGCGACCCAAAGTTGTAGCTAAATACAGCAGATGTGTGTATCGCTGAAATGTATTTTGCACAATAGCTGACTAGCAAGCACGTATACCTGCTGTAGATATATCAGCAGTGCAACGTGCTCACTAGACGGAACCCTGACACTTAAAAGTATCCCTGCAAAAACTAGATTATTGAATCCAACTATAGTGGTATATAGTACCTTAACTACACTGCATATCCCTTTCCTCACCCTAAAAGAACAGCTCCATACAGCAGAAGATAATTTCTAACTGACACTGTCCCTTTAAATTTTTTTTTTTCTAACTCAAACAGAACAATCGCTGTATTTCTAACTACACTGACAATCTTTCTGTAAGCTGACTGCTCTTCTGCTGATATGGAGCTTTACAAGCAATCGGCTATGCAGCAAACGTTGTTTAACACAGCAGGAGAAACACAAATGCTTCCACTC
The DNA here is from genome assembly GCF_965119305.1 of Pelophylax lessonae. Taxonomy (NCBI): domain Eukaryota; kingdom Metazoa; phylum Chordata; class Amphibia; order Anura; family Ranidae; genus Pelophylax; species Pelophylax lessonae. Next base: position 204,355,033 of record NC_138772.1, read on the forward strand.
TCTTCCAAAGCCTCTGTATTACATTGCTAGAGGTTAGGCGGGGCTATGTTATATACTGGGGGGCGTATTCACTCCTGATTGGCCTCTGGTCCCTGTAGTCACTCCAATCAGGTTCCTAGCAGACTCCTGCCCCCTCATTGGCTTTTACTGACGTTTCTGGGCCAATCACAGGCTTTTAAAGCCCACTTCCAGTCCCATTGCATTTTGGGAAGTTCAGGTGACCGAATTCTGAACTTTTACCGCAAAATATTCGGAATTCGGGCGGATTTCGAACACCCAATGTTCGGGTCAAACCGATGGTCGATCCGAGCCGTTCGATCATCCCTAATCCTTGGATAACCATACCAGCAATTCCACCTGAGCCATACTAAAGTTAGGAGAAAAGTCATCACTACCTTTAGGAATACTGGACAAAGCCAGCTCTGCACATACTTGAATCAATTGCTGAACATCACCAAACAGCATCCTACCCTGATCAACTAGGGAATGAGAAAGGCAAATGCATTGTAACAGCTTATTTCTGGCCCATTCCTTCAGTATTAGGGGGAAAAATTCCTTTTCCTTTGTCACTTGCAAAGTATAGTAGACAACCTCCTCAGGATTCATCTTGCAGCAAACAACAGCAGAGCCAAGATGGCTTAAATACACTACATGCAACCAGCATCAGGTGATTACTGATTACCATGAGCTCCTGGCTGCTGAGAGACACCTACTGATGGACACCAGAATTGCAGCCTATAGGTCTGGGAGCCACAGTGCCACCAGCAGGTGAACCCCTTCCTGACAGACAGTCAGACGAGAACAAACCCCCCTGCCCCCCCTACAAGCTTTAATCAGTGCTTGGCCGCATACTAATAGAAGTCGCAAGTGTGCTATATAATGCTGATGAGAAAAGGTATTTTACAGTTTATTTTTATACTAAAATAATTGCATGTTTGGTGTACTGTGGGAAATCAGATATAGTGATTGCAGGGTCCTGGGTTTAGTAACACTTTAGTAATGCTCTAACTATTATTTGATCAATGGTACTTTAAGCTTTTTGAAGCTTACTCCCACGGTCCACTGTAAAATCTACCTATGCACTTCTGGTGTCTGTTGGAGAAGCTGAGATGCTAATAGGACTCTGAGACTCTGTTGCACATCATTTGGTCCTGTGCCAAACTGAAGGGATTTTGACAGAGGGTTTGGAGCCTCATCTATTAACTTGGTTATGAGACAGCATCTTACCTACTCCATCTCTCTACCCTATCCAGATGCAGGTACCATAAGTCTCTTCTAATTCACTTACTAAATGCGACCAGGATTTGAATCCCTATCCAGTGGAAACAGGAATTTCCCTGACTCTCAGCTTATGATTCTCTGAAATAACGAGATCAGACATTTGGAAGACCAAACAGCCTCTCTCAAACATCAGGAGAAAAAATTTAGACTAACTTGGCCTTACTGCATAGCATTTGGCTCTTTTCACCCAACCAAGAACACCAGTGAGCAATTTCCCCTTCCCATTGCCTCAATTGTCACCCCCTCCCTTTTTTTTCCTCTCCATTTGGCTGACAGTTATTCCATTCACTCTACTATGAAATAATTTTTCAATTTTTTATGACTGTATTGGTTTATGTTGTTGGTTATTTTATGAAAAAAAAAGTGAATATGGAAGATGTATGTGTTTTCATCTATCTAAGCATCTTTTACATGGACTTACCATTATTGGGTTATGTTATCAATGGCTTGTCTTGTCTCCATGTCAGCTACCTTTGGGCCTACCTTGTTTAATCTGTCACTTGAATGAGGAACTGTTGGATGAGTGAAACAATCTAATAGTTGTATCTTGGGAATTACTGTGTACCTATGCTGATTGACACTGTAGATGTTACTACCTTCCTTACCTTACAAAAAAAAGAATAATCTACTAATAAAGACAAAGATCAAAGCTTTTTCATTTTCATTGTACTTTTATGAAGAAACAATGACTTTCTTAAAAAAAAAAAAAAGAGAGAAAAAGGATTATAATGAAACTGATTAATGTTGACTGTGTCCTTAAATTCTTTTCCTTTCGTATTCACGTTGTAAGGTGGAAAACGTGACTTCCGTGCATGTCTTAGTGTGTTGTCTCCTAATGATATTTCAAGGCATCCAACAAAGCTTATTTCCTTGGAATGGTTTGGTCAAATAATAAAACTACTTGACATGAATGTAATTGACATCAGATGTGGAATTATGGAATTGTAAAGTCATGCTGTCTTTTTGCTCTTTGTTTAAGCACATGCCAAACATTTTTACTCATGTTTTTTATTGTTTATGGGTTAGTTAGTAAAAAAAGTTAATCAAATTAAGGTGTCATTGTCATTCTGCAAGCTTGTTGTCTCCTAAAACCTAGAGTATAGTGTATTCTCTGATGAAGGAATACAGTTGCTAAAACATCCAATTAATACACGAGATAGAACATTAAAAGCAGCACTGCATATAAGAAAAAGATAGTCAAGAGTTGTTGGCTGTATAATGTATCTTGTGAGTTTAAGTGAGGTAAAATCGATTTGTTTGTCTTCACCTTCTCCACATGGCTAAATTGAGTATGTGTCAGATGGAAGTGCTTGTATGAATGCAGGTTTAAACAGCTCTCAAGCAACAGCTAATATCAACAAAACAAGGGGGTTAGCAGGCTTTATTACAATTTAAGAGAGGAAAATTTGGCATTTACTGCTGCTTCTACTTAAATAAACAGGTTAAAATAGCCCAGTGGTAGCTAATGTTTTGTCAAATGGCTAAATGACTGCAGATGATGTTTGATCAGAAAGTGTGTCAGTTCACAGTAATACACATACAGTGCAATAGTAAATGTATGCTTTAAAATATTAGCTCTGTTACCCACCCATCTTAGGCTACCTACTCTATATAATATATAGAAGTACAAAAATTTCAGTATTAATTTTCTTGCATTCACCAGTCAAATTTAAACCTTTCACGAGATTGGTGGTACAAGAATCAGACAGAGAGGAAGATACTCAACATAGACACAAGGAAGTACAATACCAGTGACCCGGTAAAGTGTTCTCTGGATTCTGGCTATGGTGAATTACTGAGATCCCAATATTTACCGGAGCCCCATCATGATCCAGTGATGTGCATGAGAGCCTCAGCTCTCCAGGGAGTCTCTCTCCTCATTGGCTGAGACATTGCTTCCTCTGCTGTCAATTACAGCCAGTAAGCCATTGAGAAGAGAGAGGGAGCAGGGCTGAGCTAAGCTGGAGCTATGTGTGTGAATGAACACGCAGAACAGAGGCTCAGGCGCGAGCCAGCTCAGGTGTCCCAATACCAAGCTGCTTGCTGTGGGGCCACTTGGCAGGAGGGAGAGTCCTGAAGTGTCATGGAGGGACCTGAGAAAAGGAGGATCGGAGCTGCTCTGTTCAAAGCCACTGCACAAAGCAGATAAGTAAAACATGTTTGTTATTTAATAAACAAGCCTTTATAACCACTTCATATTTTAGAATTTTTGCAGTATGTACTTAGTAATTTAGTAGGTCATTTATTGATTTCAATTGTTGCCTTGAATTCCTCTTTAATAATAATATTTCAAGTATTCCTAATGAAAGGAATTACTGTAACTATTGATTTGAGAAATACTATTCCATAACATTATACAAAATAAATGGCTTACTTTTGGTTGTTAATATTCGCCCAATTTGAAGAATAGTGAGGTGCCAGTATTTTTTTAATGTATATTAAATGCACATTTAGCTGCACGGATAAAAGATAATTTAATTTTTTTCAGATAGCTTTAGTTGCCCTTCTCAAAATTATGCCCTCCAGAAATTTTTCACCTTTAAACTTAACTCCAGCCTTACCTTTAGCCTTACACAGTTGTATGGGCTTCTCTCCTGTACTGGAATTACTCCAATTGCTCTGCTTTTACTGCACACTGAAAGCTTCTCACTAAGTGTTTTAGAAGCTGCAACAAGTCAGATACAGCCAGTGGCATCGCTGTGGGGGTGTGAGGAGTGCGCACCACACCCGGGTGACATCTGCCAGAGTGGTGACACCCAGGGCCTTCGTCGCTGTCACTAACACACACAGTGGGAGACATAGTTGTGATAAATAGGGGGAGCTGCTGGAATTAGCTTTCTAAGTTAATCAGCGTGTGATCGGTTGCTAGGTGTCCCTAGCAATCAATCACCAGCTTGTTTATATGAAAAATAAAATTGAGAGATACATTGCTGTGGTGGGTCCTTATTTTGCATAATAGCTTCAATAATATTTAGTTTGTTCAAAGAGCGAATAGGTCCTAATGAATGTAGACAACTGTGTGTGTGTATATATTTATTTATTTATTTTTAAGAAAAAAGTCCAGGATTGCTGCACTCAAATTTATTAAGAAGTAATATATACATCTTAAACAGGCAAAAAATTTGGGGGAGCATACCCATGTATTTCTAAAGCTGCTGCAGCTATGAACCAAAAGACATGTATATTAAAAAAGAATAGCGCGCAAATGCAAAAGAAATAACTACCAAATCTGAAGACAATCCATAAATAAAAATGGGGGTTTGGTCCCACCATATGGCCATATCGTGCTCAAGCCCACTACTGCGTCAAAGTACCCCATTATCAGTGGGTCCTACACTATCCATGAAAAAGAGATGAATCCAGCCTTTCTAACCCTTGGAGATAATACTCCTTGCTGGGAAGGATGTGCAAATGCACTACAGGGGACTCCTCCTATATCCACTTGATGGTGGACACTGATTGAGTACAGGTGTGTGTGGGGGGGGGGGGGGGTGGGGAGGGTTGCTCAACCTCGATAGTCTGGTCAGACCGAATACATAATAAACAGGCAAAAAATTTGGGGGAGCATACCCATGTATTTCTAAAGCTGCTGCAGCTATGAACCAAAAGACATGTATATTAAAAAAGAATAGCGCGCAAATGCAAAAGAAATAACTACCAAATCTGAAGACAATCCATAAATAAAAATGGGGGTTTGGTCCCACCATATGGCCATATCGTGCTCAAGCCCACTACTGCGTCAAAGTACCCCATTATCAGTGGGTCCTACACTATCCATGAAAAAGAGATGAATCCAGCCTTTCTAACCCTTGGAGATAATACTCCTTGCTGGGAAGGATGTGCAAATGCACTACAGGGGACTCCTCCTATATCCACTTGATGGTGGACACTGATTGAGTACAGGTGTGTGGGGGGGGGGGGGGTGGGGAGGGTTGCTCAACCTCGATAGTCTGGTCAGACCGAATACATAATAAACAGGCAAAAAATTTGGGGGAGCATACCCATGTATTTCTAAAGCTGCTGCAGCTATGAACCAAAAGACATGTATATTAAAAAAGAATAGCGCGCAAATGCAAAAGAAATAACTACCAAATCTGAAGACAATCCATAAATAAAAATGGGGGTTTGGTCCCACCATATGGCCATATCGTGCTCAAGCCCACTACTGCGTCAAAGTACCCCATTATCAGTGGGTCCTACACTATCCATGAAAAAGAGATGAATCCAGCCTTTCTAACCTTGGAGATAATACTCCTTGCTGGGAAGGATGTGCAAATGCACTACAGGGGACTCCTCCTATATCCACTTGATGGTGGACACTGATTGAGTACAGGTGTGTGTGGGGGGGGTGGGGAGGGTTGCTCAACCTCGATAGTCTGGTCAGACCGAATACATAATAAACAGGCAAAAAATTTGGGGGAGCATACCCATGTATTTCTAAAGCTGCTGCAGCTATGAACCAAAAGACATGTATATTAAAAAAGAATAGCGCGCAAATGCAAAAGAAATAACTACCAAATCTGAAGACAATCCATAAATAAAAATGGTGGGGGTTTGGTCCCACCATATGGCCATATCGTGCTCAAGCCCACTACTGCGTCAAAGTACCCCATTATCAGTGGGTCCTACACTATCCATGAAAAAGAGATGAATCCAGCCTTTCTAACCCTTGGAGATAATACTCCTTGCTGGGAAGGATGTGCAAATGCACTACAGGGGACTCCTCCTATATCCACTTGATGGTGGACACTGATTGAGTACAGGTGTGTGTGGGGGGGGGGTGGGGAGGGTTGCTCAACCTCGATAGTCTGGTCAGACCGAATACATAATAAACAGGCAAAAAATTTGGGGGAGCATACCCATGTATTTCTAAAGCTGCTGCAGCTATGAACCAAAAGACATGTATATTAAAAAAGAATAGCGCGCAAATGCAAAAGAAATAACTACCAAATGGACCAAACCCCCATTTTTATTTATGGACTCTCTTCAGATTTGGTAGTAATTTCTTTTGCATTTGCGCGCTATTCTTTTTTAATATAATATATACATCTACCAAATTAGTCCATCACCTACTAAAGGTATTTCTCTTTTTTACAACTTTTTTCAAGATAAAATTAACTTTCTTAAATCCCCTCCCTATACCAAATGGGAAACAGATATGGGTATGTCATTCACCCCTTTCAAGTGGCAAACGGCCTTCAAGTCCCTATATAAAGCATCTCATTGTATTAACCATTGGGAGTTGTCCCAGAAGATAGCGCTCAGGTGGTACTTTACTCCCCCATATCCAAGTTCCTGCCCTCCTTTGTTGGTGGGGGTGTGGGGAAGTAGGACATCTCATGCACATGTTTTGGACTTGTAAGAGTTTATAAAGCTTTTGGGGAAATGTATTCCATTTTATATTTGATATATCGGGTATACTCACCCCTCCAAATTCGGGACTTGCTGTCCTGAACCTTCCCTTTTATTTGCCAAACAATTGTTGTTCATGTTCTTCTGGCGGCCAGGTTGATACTGGTCCAAAGGTGGAAGGAGACCCTAGCTCCAAACCTTGGGGATGTTGTGGAGTTGGTCCACACTCACTTTAAGTTTGAATGTATGTTGGTAACCCTGCCAGGCCAGAGAAAATGCTTTGACTCCCAGTGGCGACTCTGGACTAGCAGATTTGCACTTAAATGATTACTGAAATGTTTTATTTGTATTATTCGTATTATTTGTATTATGGATTGATACTTGCTTGGCATTGGTATCTCTTGTGCCTTGTTGGCTCTCTCCCTCTTCTCCCTCCCTTCCCCTACATCTTCCCCCTTCCTGTTCTTGTTCTCCTACTGGTTGTTCCAACCTGTATGTTAATCTTTGTTTTGTATCAGATATGTACTGTTTCTTTGCCCTTATACAAGGTATTTTATGGAATGTATCCATCTGTTGTTTTTTTTTTCTTTGTATTATGTTATAATTCTGCAACAGCCATTCCGTTTCTCTGTTTTGTACTCTTTGAAAAATTATAAAAGGAATTAAACAAAAAAAAAAAAGGAGTAATATATACAAATATAGAAAAATAGAAAGGTTCTATAACAACGATTTCGTGCTAAAATTAGAAAAACCTGAAGAAGGGCGTGAACAAATTATAGCCCAAAACCGTTGTTACGGAACCTTTCTATTTTTCTATATTTATATATAGTACTTCTTTTTGTTTAATACATTTAAGTGCAGCAATCCCTGACTTTTTTCTTATATGATTGCAAGCACCTGCAAGTTAGCTGAGTGCCGCTGGTCACCCCACCTGTTCACTATATATATATAGACTCATCATTTACCCCACTCCCCATCTGGTATTGCTTAATCTTGGTATCCATTAAATACCTATACAATTCAGAGCTCTCATAACCCATATACTTATTGCGGCTCAATTGGCTATTACATCAAAGTGAAAAACACCTACTGCCCCTAATGTATCCGAAGTAATATACAGGGTCAAGACACAACACTCATATGAAATTTTTTTCCCAGCTTGATCCAACACCTTAGGTACGTTCAATACACATTGGAACCCCTGAGCTCTTCACTTCCCAAGTGATAACGGAAAAACTAAAGGGATATCCAAACACATATGGCATTTAAGCATCTCTTAGTGTTCTGGTACTGAATGTTTATTTGTGTTGTTAGTTCTTTTCTGTCTTATCTTTACTCTTAAATAATTTGATTCACAGCTCTAGATTAAGCAGTATGAGAGAGTTGTATCTCAACATGTGTACTTGTCTAGCGGATGTCTATATGCAAAATCTTTCTAAGATGGGAAATTATTTGTGATCTGTTTCTGTAACTTGAATATATCCTTCTTGTTAAATGTATGATTACAACTCACTCACTTCTATTTTTCAATAAGAAAACAAATTAAAGAAAATCAAAATTTTGGATTATCTTTGGATCCTGCTCAGACCACTGTCTGGAAATCAACGATGAGGGGTGGAGAGCCCATGCTTCATTGGTGAAAAATCGTCATTGACCAGCTTGGAAGATGTTTAATAAAGCTATTAAGGGAGTGAATGACATTTGAATTATATAGTGAATCATGTTTGTTTATAATTTACAAATATTTATTACAGTTGGATAAAACAATAGGATCTTTTAAAATCATATTTGTGACTCAGACACGAAGAGCAAGCTAATATTTGTAAATAATTGTAGTGACTCACTTCACCCAAACCCAGGCTCTCAGTGAACCCAGCCAATATGCATAAAGTAGATGTTCACTGCGTGATGTGTATTCAAAGTCCTGGCTGACTGGCCCACTCTTTGGCCAAACCCAGCATGTGTTCGCTGACGGGAATATGGGTCTGCATGTATTGTTTGTAATATAATCCAATGTAATAGAATTTTTATCAGGAGATCAAGAGAGGGGGTATTCAGCCATCAAAGCCCATATATAATGATGCCTCCAATGGCCAAAGCACCTTTACAAGGCTTTTTGGCATCCATGATTTTGATGTAATCTTGTTGTAATCTTTTCTGATCTGGCATAAGCATTGGCATATTCCAGCACTGTTATAACTTTATATATATTAACTACCACTGACCTCCCTTTGATGTATTTTATCAATCTGATTAGCCTGGGTAAGGGATCTTTGATAGTATTAAAACATATTGCCAAAACTGTTGGAAATAATTTATTTTTATTGAATTCAGCTAAAAGAGTATGGGGCCCAGATGGCTTCAGTGCAAGATCCCTTCTTCTTTGTGCTGTTCTGCTACTAAATTCAGTTCACCTTTTCTTAAATCATGATACTTATTTTAATAATGTAGGTAAATTTAATTAAAAAAAAAAATATATAAAAATGTCCCTCTGCCATGTGTGTGTGTGTGTGGGGGGGGGGGGGGATACACTGAACACCTTTGCTGCCATTGTACTATGTTCTGGGTGTCCAGTGTCATCTATTATAATGCATGTGCTTCCACTGTGCAGGCTCCCAAATAGAGTTAGAACTGCAGATAATACTTGGAAACCATGAAGTGGCTCTTTATTTGCAAATGTGTTCAGACTAAATCCCTGTTTTTATGACATGCTGTTAGACAGGATAATTCGGTTGGTTGCAGGCTGGTCAGTAAGTTGAGCTGGGAATTTTCTTAGATTTTGTTTGACTTCTACCATGTGTGCCTTCATCATTTGACGACCATCTGAACAACAATTAATATGTTCTTCTCTACTTTTTGAAGTAGTTTATTGTTTAAAAATGCCAACAATATGTAAATAATCAAACTTAGAATATTACAGAAAAAGGTAATTGGAAGGGGAAATTTGGAAACATAACTTGGAATGGTAGTTAGCTAAAAGACCTGGTGATTTCAACTGAACATTGGTCAAAGAAGTGTGATGCTTGCCCAATATCAGAGGCTGGAGAATATAGGTGGAAAGTATAGCTCCACATATGCAATAGCAGACCCTGTTACCCTAAGAACTTGACCCCTTTCATGACAAAGCCATTTTTTGCTGCGGAGCACTGTACCACATAAATTAGCGATTGCGCGGTCATGCAACATTGTACGCACATGAAATTTATATAATTTATTCACACAAATAGGGCTTTTTGGTGATATTTAATCACCGCTGTGTTTTTTAGTTTAGGATAAATGAAAAAAAAAAAAAAAAAAAAACAACAATATTTTCTACTTTCGGTTATAAAACATGTCCAATAAAATGTCTTCAGAAATTTAGGCCAAAATGTGTGTCTTCATGTCTTTGGTAAAAAGAAAAATCCCAATAAGTGTATGTAGCACCCTACAAGGTAGGTGCTAGGTAAAGCATAGTGGGCCTTGGCTGCCCAACAGCAGGGCCATGATTTTCAGCTGGGCTGTCATGTCTCCCAGGTGTGGCTGTTGAGATTGGGGAGTCTCCCCACTGTGCTCCATGAGAGGGTTCTCATTGGGCAGTGGAGGAAACCCAGCCAATGGCACACTCAGACCTGTATCTACCCCAGAAAGGCAGATTCTGCCGCACAACATTCTGGGAGTGGGTATAAGTTTGAAGGGAGCACATGACGCAGCATCTTTGGTGGGAAGCAGATTCCCAGGAGGGAGAGTACGGCTGTCTCTCCTCCTGTCAGAGGAATTGGGTATCCCAGGCGGCTTGCCTAGTGAGAGGGGACAGAAGGCTGAGCTGAGGTGCAGAGAGGATCCGGTGCGGTGGACCAGCCGAGAGAGAGGGGTCCAGTTTCAGGAAAGCATTTCCAGTTTATGAGTTCTGCAAACTGCCCCCTGGGGGGTCTGTCTAGAGAGAGAGGGGACCACTCCGGTGAAGGTCGTGGGGATCCAGGAGCTAGCTAGCCAGTCCAGGAGCAAGAGTAGAGGGGGTGCCAGTGTTAACCCTGAAGAGAAGCAAAGAGGGTGCCAGTGTGTGGACCCTGAAGTGTAGAGGGGGTGCCTAGTGAGAGGACCCTGAAGTGTAGAGGGGGTGCCTAGTGAGAGGACCCTGAAGTGTAGAGGGGTGCCTAGTTAGAGGACCCTGAAGTACAGAGGGGGCGCCAGCGGTTGGGCCTTGAAGTGTTAAAGTATATAGCTTGCAGTGTGCAGTGTTGAGAGTTGCAGCAGCAGAAGCAGTATACAGAGGCTACCTCAGTCAGCAAGGACTGGAGGGAACAGTGTTTGTGAGTTTTGAGCTAACCAGAGTGTTAGAAGTCAAGTTCAAGTACAGTTCAGCAAGTCAGTGTTTTTCAAGCGCCAGCAAGCGTTGGTCGGCATCCAGCCGGCGTCAAGACAGCGCTGAAAGGCATTTTTTCTTCAACGTGTCCCATTGGTACCTAGTTGTTCCAGAGGAGTATCCCACTCATTTCCTTCTCCCATCCCCATTATCAAGTAAACAAAACAAACCAAAGATGCCGGACTGGTCTTTGACTCAAATTTCACACTTGGGTATTCAGCTTAAAAGGGCTGCTGGTGTTTCCGGTAACCATGGCAGACTCACATCAGGCCCAATGCCTGGAAATATTAATTGATTCGTGTGAAAGCTCTATCAAATAACACCCCCCCCCCCCAAATTACCCCTTATTGGAAAGTTGACAGTCTGCTGTATTTTTAGTGGGAGGCATGGGGGGTTTTTAGACGTAATTTTTTTGTCACAATTTTTTTAGCAAATGAAGAAATTAAATAAAATTAGGATTTTTTTTCCACATTTGTTTGCCTACTGTCACTGGTGCAGTACAATCTCATCATATGACTGGTGTGGTGATTAGAAATACTCACTAATGACGGTATGTAAAGGAGATACAATTAAAAAAAAATATTTTTAATTCAATGTTTTAGCATTTTTTTTCTTTTTTTTTTTTACATCCAGTCATCAGAGTAGTTCAGTGTAACCATAGTCACACTGTACTACTCTAGAGGGAGATTAGGGATCAGGTAATCACTGTATAAGATATAGTTTTAGCTGTCATGAATGGGTTAACATTTATGAACAGCTTGCTTATGGTTGTGATCTGTGATTGGCTACATCTAATCACATGGTACAGGTAGCCATGTATCATGTGATTTCTGTGGGCTAATCACAGATCACAACCTTAAGCAAGCTGTTAATTAATGGAAATCTATTCATGACAGTTTGTTTGCATTGGTATTATGTGATCGTTATGATCAATCATAGCGATCACATGATACCCAGTTACTAGTAATTGTAATCTGCTGTGCCCAGTGAACACACCCCTTACACAAAACAGGTTGGACGACGTACATGCACGTCATCCAGCCTGCCCTTGCTGCCCACCTGCAGTAAGTCTAGGTTCACATCTATGCGGGCTGTGCTTGATGCATTTTTCAGGCATGTTTCACAGTTCATTTTGCGTTTTCAAACCCTAGTTTTTGAAGCGTTTTTGCAAGCAGTTTTTATGCATTTAACTTTTTTTCTCTTTAAACAGCCTGTAAACACACTATATATAGCTGGTTGCTAAGCAGTGGGCTGGGAAGCCAGCTGCCGCATTTCTAACAACCCATTAGCCATAAGCTTACAGTTGAATGTAAAAAAAAAGAATTGCCGGCAAAAAAAATTTGTGAAAAAAAGGTGTGGGGTCCCCCCAAAATCCATACCAGGCTTCTATCTGAGCATGCAGCTCGGCAGGTCAGGAAAGAGAGGGGACGAGCGAGGAGACCCCCCTCATGAACCATACCAGGCCACATGCCCTCAACATGAGGGGTTGATTCGGGGCAGGGGGAGGGGGGGGATCTGCCTTGTTCCCATATTGAATGGAAGAATGGCCTCTTCTCCACAGCCTTGGCTGGTGCTTGTGGGGGCCTGAAGGCAGGAGGCCTATGGGAATATTCAAGTCCCCTTTAAAAAAGGGGGCCCCCAGATCCCAGCCCCCCTATGTGAATGAGTATGGGGTACATTGTACCCCTACCCATTCACCAAAAAAAAAAAAAGCAGTGTAGTGTTACAAAAAACAAGAGACAGTTTTTTGACAAGTCTATTATTAAAAATGAAGAATGTCCCCTGTCATAGCTCTAATGGGTCTTCTTTCTCCGGTACAGTCACTGATGTCTTCTCCCTCAACTGTCTTCTCCCTCTACTGTCTTTTCCCTCCAGTGATGTCTTCTCTCTCCGCCAATGTCTTCTTCCTCCACCACCACTGATCCACTAAAAATGAAAAAAGGTCCTCCTTCGAAGGAGCCAGCATCAGAGGAGGACCGTTTTTTCTTCTTAGCAGGTTGCCATCGGCAGAGAAAGAAGACATCACCTGAGGGAGAAAACAGCAAAGGGAGAAGACATCACAGGAGGGAGAAGACAGAAGGAAGAAGACATTGATGGCGGAACCGGAGAGTAAAGGACATTTTAGCGCACTGTTATGTTTGGAGAAGGTCATTTCTTATAACCCCCAAAAGAGTCATGCAAAAGCTATATGACTCTTTACTCCCACAATAGTTGCTAAGCTATTGCTACCATTGTGATCCTTATGCAGTTAAAAATAATTATTTGTTTTTGCTTTTTCTTTGCACTGCGTATGTGACTAGGGTCTGCAGCTAGGTCAAATTGACAACATTTTTAATTGCTGAAAAAGCATTCCCAGAAACCCCCCCTGTTCGGTGCGCACCAGAACATCTAAAACAGGGAAAAAGTTCTAGTGAACATGCAAACTCTATTAAAGTCTATAGGAAATGAACATGAAAAATCAAAAATCCTCATTTTATAGGTGTAACGGGGTTTTGAGGGCACCCCCTAGTGTCTTTGGGGTCCCTAAACCTAGTTAACTCACTATGACTGACAGGCGGATCCTGAGCCTCCGCTATCTGGGAGCTGGGGTTCATGTCTGCGGCAGTGCCTCCACCCAGTAGGGCATCCGGGGTAGGGATGTGGGGTCCCACTGGGAACATACTTGGTGCAATGAGACTGACACAGCCTAACTGGAACTAACTTTATATAGTAAGTAGCAAATGAACCAACATACATGGGAAAATACAATAGAGTAACACAGATAACAATGCAATGTGGATTTTCCTCACCCACCCACCCCCTTATCTTCACCCTAATGGCCATTGGTGCACATAGGAGAGTTGGGGCCCTTATAAGTCCTGCTCCGCAGGGTCACTGAAGCAGCCTGAGCTGTGCAATGTCCACTCTGGACCTCAGAGTCTTTACTGTGAGTGAGGAGACAGGTGCCCTGTGGTGATACAGGGAGAGGCTTGGCTTACCCTCACAACGCAATTAACCAGGTCAGTCCGCTGCAGTCTCCTCTCACTGGATTCACCAGAGGTCTGGACTCAGTGCATGTCTTTGCCAGGGGTCCCTCTCTCAGCTGGTGTGGTCTTGGGTGAAGCAAGTTCTCTCAGCAGGGTTCTATCTCTGTGCTGCAGTCTTTCACAGCTAGTAGCATGTCCTTTCTCTGGCTGAGCATGTGGTAACTTCTAGAAGTTCTCCATGACCTCCTTCCTCAGAGCTGTGCAGGAAGTCCTCCCAGGACATTAATAGGTGATAAAACCTGAGCAGAAGGATAAGAAGTCATCCAGAGCTGGTGTCTATCTCCCTCAGTCTTCTCATCTCCTCACACACCACTTCCTGGTCACACTGTGATGATGCCACAATCATGTGACTGAAAGGGCCAAGTCCTGTGATCAATGCTCAATGTTTTATTAACAGCATACTGAGTCCATCTGCCATCTACTGGGCATTTCAGATAATACAGCCTGTGTAAAATCCACAGGGCTACATAGGGTTATATGCAAGTTATTGCCATAAAAAGTTTATAGGGACCTGGGTACTGCCCTGGGGGACATGTATCAATGCAAACATTTTTTTTTAGAACTATAATTTTTTAAGGAGCAGTAATTTAATGATGCTTAAAGTGAAACAATAAAAATGAAAAATTCCTTGAAATATCATACCTTAATGTGTCTCGGCAATGCAGATAAACAAAAAAATTAAAAAACAGTCTTAAGTCCTCCCCACCCCCCCCCCCCCCAGTCCATACCTAGTCAAATTTCCAAAATTAAAAAAGAAAAACGATGTAGGGTCCTCCCCAAAATCCATACCAGACCCTTATCTGAGCATGCAGCCTGGTGGGTCAGGAAAGGGACGAGTGAGCACCCCCTCCTAAACCATACCAGGCCCCATGCCCTCAACATGGGGGGTGGGGGCTGTGCGGCAGGGGGGCTCTGATATCCTCTCATGGGGACGAGGACCTCTTCCCAACAACCCTGGGCTGTGGTTTTTTGGGTTCTTTCGGGGGGGGGGGGGGGGGGGCTTATCGGAATCTGGAAGCCCCATTTAATAAGGTGTAACGTCAGAAGGGGTGGTGCCACCGGGTGACAAAGCCAGATGGCCCCGCCCCTTGCCTATATAAGAGCTGTCAAAGCAGAGAGAATGTATTTGGCTGGACGCCTCCCTAAAGGCGGAAGCTGTTTTTTTTTGGGTCCAGTGGGCATATTGATTGACGATAGATTTACATCGAGGGACACTAATTTTTTTTATTTTTTAATAAAGGACTTGCCAAAAAGTGTTTCCTGTGGTTCTTACTTGTTGACACTTTTTTGGTGAATGGGAAGAGGTACTATGTACCCGATATTCATTCACATGGCGGGAGGGGGCAGTATCTGGGGGCCCCCTTGTTAAAGGGGGCTTTCAGGTCCAGATAAGCCCCCCACCCACAGACCCCCACAACCACATCCTGGGCTTGTTGGGAAGAAGCCCTTGTCCCCATCAACATGAAGACAAGGTGCCATGTTGAGGGCAAGCAGCCTAGCATAGTTCATGAGAAGGGGCCGCTCACTCATCTTCCCCTCCTCCCCTCCCCCCTTTCCTGGCCTGCTGGACTGCATGCTAGGATAAGAATCTGGTATGGATTTTGGGGGGTACCCCAAGCTGTGTTTTTTTTACAGTTTGGTGTGTAGTTCCCCTTAAAATCTAAACCAGACTCAAAGAGCTTGGTATGGATTTTGGGGGGGACCCCACGCCATTTGTTTTTTAAATGTTGGTGTGGAGTTACCCTTAAAATTTATACCAGATCTAATGGGCCTGGTATAGATTTTGGGGGGGACCCAATGCCATTTTTTTGTTTAAATGTTGTCATAGGGTTCCCCTTAACCACTTAAATACAGGGAGCTTTCAGACCCAGGACTACAACATATCCATGCATTTTAAAAGTGGGGTATGCCTGTACACTACAGTGACTGCACTAAACTGACTGAACACACTATTCACTAACTACCTGCATAATCTCCATTGTCACACACTATACACAGATGCCGTGTAAGTAGCAGCCTTATATAGTATGGGGTGTGGACCCTGAGCCATGATTGACCAAAGGCACCCTGCCTTTGGCCAATCATGGCTCTCAAAGTACACTGTGCTGTGATTGGCCAAAGCATATAGGTCAGGTGCATGCTTTGGCCAAGCATCAGCAACCAATGCACTGCAAGAGCGCAGTGCATTATGGTGCGCTCATCGGCGGGCGAACTTCCTGCCGAGTGCCCTATTTGTTGTTGCCGCTCACCTGCCCACAATATAATGTGGGCGAGCGGCAGCTGTAGGCAAATCAACGTACCCGTAACCCACTGTCTACTCCTGGGTTTAGGGCGCGTGCCTGCGCTCCCCCCACCTAGATGTGATTGTACACAGCGGAAGCCTATCAGCAAGTCCTGGCCAATGATTCACGGCTGTCACCTGCTGATCGGCTGTGTGCAATCATAGCCCAGAGCTCTGTGTTGGTAAACAATACAGAGCTATGTAACGAGGGAGCGGACTGTCAGTTTCTTATCCCTTCAAACCATGATGAGTAGCTGAGAGATTTGTAGTAAAAATCACCACACTGTACACATATTACATATACTGTAGTTAGGCACACTTTTAACTCCTTGATCACTCTAGATTCTAACCATTCCCAGCCTGTGTCATTAGTTCAGTTACAGTGTATAGCATTATCACTGATCACTGTATTTATGTCACTGATGATGCCAGTTGCAGTTAGTCAGTTCCCCCAGTGTAAGTTAGTGTCAGGCTGACTGCTACACTATCACAGCCCCATTAAAAGTTGCTAATTGCCACCATTAGCAGTATAAAAAAAAATGTAAAAAACAAAATTTGAGTATATACTGTACATCCTAGTTCTATTCCATATAACTTTCAAGCAAACCAATCAATAAACACTTATTGGAATTTTTTTTAATCATTAAAATGTAGTAGAGTACATTATCGCCAGAATTTTGGACGAAATTAGATTTTTTTTTTTCTTTATTGGATATGTTTATAGCAGAAAGTAAAAAAATATTGCTTTTCTTTTCAAAATTTTCAGGATTTTTCATTGCAAAAAAGACCTAGTGGCTATCAAATACCACCAAACTAAACCTCTACTTATGTGAAAAACAAAATTAAATAAACTTTGTTTGGGTACAGCATTGCATGATTGCACAATTACCAGTTAAAATAGCGCAGTGCCAAATAGCAAAAATGGTCTGGTCATGAAGGGGGTAAAACCTCCCGGAGCTCAAGTGGTTAAATTTTAACCTGATATGACTAGTGAAATCAACATTTTTGTTCCTGAGTAAAATAAATATAGAAAATATATACAATATATATAAATACTATACATTCTTTTTAGTAGTGAGTTTTAAATCATTGGAGCACATTTTCAGCAATGAATTTATGTCAGTGTGAAGTGCTGTTTTAAATACTGGGGCTCAGGCTATTCTTTTTAGATTCAGCAACAATTATAGTTGCTGGTTCTCACAAAATTAAAGTAAATGTAGATATATTATTATATCTTTTCATGTGACAACACTGAAGAAATTACACGTTTCTACAATATAAAGAATTAAGCACTAGCCACAGCCATTAATGTCTAAACCACTGTCAACAAAAGTGAGTACACCCCTAAGTGAAAATGTCACTTGGGCCCAAAATATTTTGTGTGGCCACCATTATTTTCCAGCACTGCCCTAACCCTCTTGGGCATGGAGTTCACCAGAGCTTCACAGGTTGCGGCTGGAGTCCTCTTCCACTCCTCCATGACGATATCATGAAGCTGGTGGATGTTAGAGACTTTGTGCTCCTCCACCTTCCTTTTGAGGATACCCCACAGATGCTCAATAGGGTTTAGGTCTAGAGACATGCTTGACTAGTCTATCACCTTTACTCTCAGCTTCTTTAGCAAGACAGTGGTCATCTTGGAGGTGTGTTTGGGGTCATTATCATGTTGGAATACTGCCCTGCGGCCCAGTATGTCAAAGTACATGTTGGCATTCATGGTTCCCTCAATAAACTGTAGCTCCCCAGTGCCGGGAGCACTCAGGCAGCCCCAGACTATGGCACTCCCACCACCATGCTTGACTGTAGGCAAGACACACAAGACACACTTGTCTTTGTACTCCTCACCTGGTTGCAGCCATACACGCTTGATACCATCTGAACCAAAAAACTTTATCTTGGTCTCATCAGACCAGAGGACATGGCTATCTCCAGTAATCTATGTCCTTAGTCTGCTTGTCTTCAGCAAACTGTTTGCAGGCTTTCTTGTGCATCATCTTTAGAGGAGGCTTCCTTCTGGGACGACAGCCATGCCAATTTGATGCAGTGTCTGGCGTATGGTCTGAGCACTGACAGGCTGACCCCCCACCCCTTTAACCTCTGCAGCAATGCTGACAGCGCTCATACGTCTATTTCCCAAAGACAACCTCAGGGTCTTGGAAATCTTCCTTTAGCCTAGGCCCTCTTTATGTAAAGCAACAATTCCTTTTTTTTAGATCCTCAGAGACTTCTTTGCCATGAGGTGCCATGTTGAACTTCCAGTGACCAATATGAGAGCGTGAGAGCAATAACACCAAATATAACACACTTGCTCTCCATTCACACATGAGACTTTCCGTAACACTAGAGTCAACAAGTCAGATGACACAGGGAGGGAAAATGTCTAATTGGGCCCAATTTGGACATTTTCAATTAGGGGTGTACTCACTTTTGTTGCCAGCAGTTTAGACATTAATGGCTGTGTGTTGAGTTATTTTGAGGGGACAACAAATTCACCCTGTTATACAAGCTGTACACTCACTACTTTACATTGAAGCAAAGTGTAATTTCTTCAGTGTTGTTACATGAAAAGATAAAATAAAATATTTCCAAAAATGTGAAGGATGTACTAACTTTTGTGAGATACTGTACCATAGTTTGAAAGACTTCAATCATTCTTTTGACTAATATGAGTACTAATTGGAAGTCGGCAAGTCAGTATCGTTAAAAAGTGTTAAGTTCTGTTTCATATTAAAAATCATAGTATGCAGACTCAAATATTGGATCATGAAAGACATTCATTCTATAACTTCTGCTGAAGGAAAACATACTATTTGTTGTGGAAAGGGCACAAACCCTTGTCAAATATTCAGCATTTTCCACTTAGAGCAGACTGTTTTCTGTAAAATAGATTTTTTTTATGTTGTACAATGAGCTGCTTTTTTTTCTGTATATCTCTCTTTACAACCGGGTCCATCTGGGCAGAAGCTGTTAGTACCCCATTCAACACAAACAGCAATGTTGAGATCATGGAAAAGATATGAAATTCTCTCAGTAATATACAATAAGTGTGTTTGATTGAATAAACCATCTCTGTTTCCTAAATAACTTGGCTTCTATTTTTGTTTATTTAAATATATAAATTTATGAAAATATATATGAAAGGGGGGTGCACTATAGTAAATTCTTTTCACTATAAAATAACGGAAAATTCCTATCAGATACTTACCGTAATTTTCCTTTCCTGATGGTCTCCATGGCAGCCTACATGTGGGTTAACCCCTCCTCCTCTCCAATGGTATAGGACCCCCCTCTATAAATTTCAGCTTGCAGGTACAGCCAGTGTTCCATATCTTAGCCGAATCCAAGACCAGAGGGTGGGAACTCCGGCTGCCATGGAGACCATCAGGAAAGGAAAATTACGTTAAGTATCTGATAGGAATTTTCCGTTTTCCTGACACTCTCCATGGCAGCCTACGTGTGGGAAATAACTAGCCCAAGCCACACTGGTGGGAATGCTTTAACAAAGAAAATTTTACTTCAAATTATTAGCAGACAAAACAGTCAAGCCAAAATTAACTGAAGATAAGGAGGCTGGCTCCACACTATAATGTGTCATAAACGTATTAACAGAAGACCAGGAAGCCACTCTGCAGACTACTTCTGGCGCAACATGATGTGAAGCCGCCCAGGACGTCGAGATGCTTCTCGTTGAGTGAGCTGTCACCACCTCCAGAGAAGCCAAACCCTCTACGCTGTAAGCTCGTTGAATAGCAGACACAATCTAGGCTGCAATAGACCTTGACGAGGCCCGCTTTCCTCTATTTCTGCCTGAGAAGAGGACGAAGAGGTTATCTGATTGCCTGAAGGAAGCTGTTGACTGGAGGTAGTCCCTTAGAGTCTTCCCTACATCCAAGGGATGAGGTTCATTATCCTCAGAAGACCGAAAGGTAGGAAGAACAATTTCCTGATTCTCATGAAAAACCAATGTCACTTTCGGATTGGAATCGAGAATTGGAATTAGGACCACTCGATCCGGAAAGAGCGTAAGAAAAGGTTCTTTATGACCAAGGGAACTGATCTCAGAGACCCTCTTGGCTGAAGTCATTGTGACCAGAAAGGCTGTCTTAATGGTAAGTTCTCTGATAGAGATGGAATCCGTTGAACTAGATCTTGAAAAGACGTTAAGGACAAGAGGAAGGTCCCATTTCAGAAATCTTGGTTTCCTCTGAGGTCTGAGTCTGACCGCACCTTTGAAAAATTGTTGTATAAGTGCATGCTTGGACCAGGGGAAGCCTGAAAATACAGACAAGGCTGATATTTGCACTCTGAGAGTCCCAACTGAGAGAGATTTATCCAGTCTTGCTTGGAGGAACTTCAGAACTTCTTGAACTCCAAAGAATTTCCCTCCGGATACGTGAATTCTAAGAATCTAGCCCAGACTCTGCAGTAAACCTTGTTCATGCTTGGTCTTCTGGAGTTCATTAAGGTAGGGATTGCCCCAGGAGGGCATCCGAGGAATTCCAACCTCTCCCTCTCAAGAACCAGACCGTTAACCGGAGCAGAGCAGGGCAGGGCAGGGGTGTAATGTCGTTTCCTGCGAGATAAGGTCTGGTCTGAGAGGAAGGGGAATCGGGTTCCGATAACTGAGCTGCAGGAGAAGTGAAAACCAGGGCCTGTTCGGCCAATGAGGGGCCACCATGACGATTTCCACATCTTCTGCTTGGAGTCTTTGTAGAAATCTGATGAAGATGGGAAACGGGGAAAGGCATATGCCCTGCTGAATTCCCATCTGTCGGTAAAAGCATCTGTTCCGCAGGATTGGTGACACCTGCTGCGTGTGAAGTACTTGTCTAGTTTGTGGTTGCATGGAGATGCAAACAGGTCTATTTCGGGTGAGAATCCTAGTGACAGAATCCACTTGAATGAGTCGATGTGGAGAGACCACTCGTTGTGATTCAACTGGACTCTGGAAAGGAAATCTGCCTGGACATTCTGTGGCCCTGGAATGTAGGCCCGCCGAGATGTTGGACAGATGGGCCTGGGCCCTTGTCATGATTGGGTCTAACTCTTGAAGAAGGGAGAGACTTCTGGTTTCGCCCTGTCTCTTCACGTAAGCCACTGCCATGGTGTTGTCCATTCGGAGAAGCACGGATTTGCCTTCTATCAGATGGTGGAAAGCTTGAAGAGCTAGAAAGGCCACACAGAGCTCCAGGATATTGGAGACCAGGGATTGGGCTTGTGGAGGCCACTTCCCTTGAGCCACTTCTGCCATGCAATGGGCTCCCCAACCAGAGTTGCTGGCGTCTGTTGTAATGATAACCCAAGAGATGGGAACTAAGGAATGGCAATTGAGCAGGTTCTTGCGTTGGAGTCACCAGAACAGGCTGTTTCTCATGCTGTGGGAAATAAAGATACGCTGCTTGTGCTCTTCAAGGTTCCACTGAAGAAGGAAGCCCCTTTGAAAAGGCCTTGTTTGCCATAGTGCCCACTTGACCATAGGGGCCGTTGAGACCATGGTGCCGATGATCTTGAGACACTGGGATGCCATCAGAAAGGAGGAGGAGAGGGCCGGACGGATCCTCTCCCGTACCACCGGGATTTTCTCTAGAGGCAGAGAAAGTGTACTTTAAACGGTGTTGAATTGAGCCCCTAGATAGACCAGATGTTGAGTAGGCTCCAGGTGACTCTTTTGTAGATTCAACAACCATCCAAACTCCATGAGAGTCGCAGTGACAAGATCCCTGTGGGACAGAAGTTGATCTCTGTCTTGGGACAACAGTAGGAGATCGTCTAAGTAGTGATGTAGACGTACACCTTTTGTTCTGATTAGAGCTACCACAGCCAGAAGGACCTTGGAAAACACCATTGGGGATGTAGACAGGCCAAAAGGGAAACAGATGAACTGGAAGTGCCGATGCTCTATCACGAAGCGGAGGTACTTGTGGAAGTTCACTGCTACAGGCACGTGGAAATATGCGTCTTTGAGATCTATTGACGCTAGCCAATCTCCTGGAAGCACTGCTTTCTGGATGGTAGATAAGGTTTCCATCTTGAACTTTTCGTTCTTTATAAATTTGTTGAGATAGGGGAGGTCTATCACAGGTCTCCACGATCCATTCTTTTTCTGTACTAGAAAGAGGGGCGAATATACGCCTTGGAATCTTTCTTTTGCGGGCACCGGAACTATTGCGCCCTGAGCCACCAAAGTGCTTACATAGTTGAGCAAAACACTTCTTTTCTCGTCCTGATAAGGCAAGCGGGTGGGAATAAACCTGGGAATGGGATTTGTCGAAAAAGTCCATGTGTGTCCTATGGACACTGTCTTGATAGTCCATAAGTCTGAGATTGAGGCCGTCCAGACACGCTGAAAGTGGAGCAGGCGCGTCCCCACCTGGCATGCCTGAACGGGCCCAATCTCAAAAAGACTTTGAGGTTTCTTGCCCGGAAGGTGCTGAGCCTCTGACCGTCTTACGGGAAGATGCTTGACCTCCTTTCCAGTTTCTCCTGTAGTCTCGCCCAGGTCTGTATGAGCGGGCATCTTTTGAATGCTCTGCAAACTGTTTTCTTGGTTGCTGTTTCTTAGAGCCAAAGAGGCGCCTATCTTGGGGAAGAAAACCTGATTTTCCACCCGTTGCTCTAGTAATGGCGCTATCCAATTTGTTCTCAAACAAAGAAGATCCTTCAAAAGGAATTTTGCACCAAGCCTGCTTGGAGGCTGGGTCTGCCAGCCAAGAGCGCAACCACAGGGCCCGTTTGGCTGTGACAGAGGACAACATTGTTCTGGATAGGAGATGTAGAACATCGATGGATGCTTCTCCAAGAAAATCTGAAGCTAGCTTGAGCTCTTGAATGGGAGAATTCTCCACTGCATCTTCAGAAACACTTCTCAGCTTCAGCTCCACATCAGAAACCCAGGTTTCCATGGCCTTAGACATAGCTGCTAATGCTAGTGCAGGCTTACAAGCCGCACCGGCAGTGATATAGATTCTCTTCAAATCTAGATCCATCTTCCTGTCCATAGGATCTTTAAAGGAAACCGCATCGTCCAGCGGTAGGGTAACGTGCTTTGCCAGTCTGGTGACTGCGGCATCAACCAGAGGAGCCGATTCCAGGTGACTGACATCTTCTGATTTAAAGGGATACAGCTTCGCTAATTTAGAAGATAGGGGGGCTTTGCCTTCCCCTCTGCTCCATTCCCAAGTGTTTGAAAAACCTTTGTTGTTTTGCCTGTGGGGTGATGAGATCTTCCCATTTCAGAGCCTCTTTGACTGCTCTGATAAGAGGTGGAACGAGATTAAAATCAAAGCCCCCAACTGCACCTTCCTCTTCTTCCGAATCACTTTCTGAAGATTTTCCGGAAGTTTAGCTTGGTTGAGAGGGGCCTTGGTCTTCAGGGGCCTCAGCAGGAGAGCTGGAAGTAGAAGGCCCAGGTGTGGGACTAGCACCCCACTCTTTAAGGGATTGTTGAACAACCCGTTTCACAAGGGATTCCAATCTCTGATCTTCAGACTCCCTCTCACCGGATGCACAAGCAAAACAGGGCTCGCAAAGGGACTTGTCCTCCGGGACATGCGCCCCACAACCCCAACAGGCTCTCTGGGCCGTATGGCTACTGTGGCGGTGTGTGCGGTGTCTGGAGGTGGAATTTGAGCATCTCCTCTCAAGCCTGCTCCCTGATGGAGACTTAAGGCGCCTTGACCTTGAAGAAGATTCTCTTCGTGGCCTGACAGGGTCTCTTTCTTGACCAGACCTGGAGGAGCTGGGAGAAAGAGAAATCCAGGGAGACACAGGATTTAGCCATGAATCACGAGCCAGCATCCCCCCTCCATGTCCCCCTAAAATGTACCAGCGCTCACCTGTTGTGAGAGGGCTGGCCACAAGGGGGCGGTGATGCAGGATCCATGTTTCAGGCAAAACCACAACTGACAAGGGAAAAGAGCATACAATGGATCATAATAAAGTACAGAGAACCATAAGGTGTCTTCTCAACCATCCATCCATCCGCTCCCCCCCTTCTCCACACAGCCATTATATATACAGCATCCGGCCCCCCAGTTCCCACATACGGGGATCACACAGGATAAGGGCACAGGGAAGTTGTCACTATGCCCACAGTGCTTCCCAACAGCACTGGGGCTGACAGCCGCTTAAATTTTGAGCCAGGAAGACGTCAGCGGTGACCTGGCCGCGATCGCGAGTGCGCATGCGCGAACCAGGCCTTGCTTTCGATCGCGGCAGACTGCGCATGCGCGAGCCGGGAACGGAGCTCCGATCCCTTACTGCGCTGGCGTCCGCTGGACTGTGCGGAAGGGGGATCAGGAAGGAGATGTCTGGAATGCAGGGAGCATTCCAGCCGCCATTGGGCCACCAGGGATAGAAAAAAGAAAGTTTTTAGACACACATAACATAACAAATACGCTGCCATGGAGGAAGTGAAATCTTCAGACCCTGTCAGGATATCTGTCGGCCATATGAAGCACCGCACAGTTTTAACAGCCAGAGGGGAGAAGTGTCACTCACCCTCCCGTGGCTGGGCCCTGGACACAGACACCGCATTCCATTCTGAGGTAAGCCGACCAAAATTTCAACAGGAATAATCCACATAGGGTCCTTGGAGGAAGACAAAAATGGAACACTGGCTGTACCTGCAAGCTGAAATTTATAGAGGGGGGTCATATACCATTGGAGAGGAGGCGGGGTTAAACCACACGTAGGCTGCCATGGAGACTGTCAGGAAAATGACTTTCTTCTCTAAATGTGTTTTTCATAGATTTGTAAATTGAATATTTGTCATTTTCTATGTAACGTTACTACTCTCTGTTGCAGTCCCTTTCACCTTTGGCCCTGCCCCACCACACCACCATCTCTGTAAATTGAATACCTCTGCAGGTGTGCCAAGGGCTAAGCATGGCCTTCAGCTTCCAGCAGATATGGCACAGGGCTCTCCTGGGACCAGAAGCTCTGTAGCACATTGGTGCATGCTCAAAATTGGGGGGGGGGAGGGTAACTCATTGTCACCTTGAAAGTGCTGAAACCTTAAAAAACCAAACAAAAATGAAAGTGCTGAAGAAAAACGAAACAAATAGTAATAATATCCAAATGTAAAAGTAAGACAGGGGAGATGGCAGAGAAAAATAATTTTTGAATACAGTGAAGGTTTGCTTTAAATCAGTTTTGAATCTGATTATACAGAGCTTCAAGGCTAAGTTTACCTTTTAGAACATCTTACACGCTCCACCTGTATTTAGGATGGAACATGTTACATGTTCTAGCTCCTGCCAGCAACTCATCCGATCCCCCCTTAGTGCAACAGTTTACCGTGAATGAATAAACCACAAGTACCGTCAGCCACAGCCGCTGATGGCTTGTAGCTCTGAATTAACTATTAGGGTGCTGATGAGAACTTTTGCAGGTCATTCCCAAGCCCTGCAGATTTCAAACAGACAGCCCGTATAAAGGTACGGGCAGAAAGCTGCAGGCTTGTCTGCAGAAAACTGACATTGCACCCCTCATCCGCTGATCATGGGTGCAAAGCTTTCCAGGCTCCTGCAGGGATAAAATTATAAATGCACATTCTTTTTTCTGCAAAAATATGTGAGTTTATTTATTTATTTCTGGAAAGGTGAATTTTATCCTTTCAGTAATCAAAATGTTAAAAGAAACAGTGTTGGCCTACAGAAAAGTTTCTCAACCTGGGCTACGTGTAACCCAGGAGGTTTTTCTCAGGAGTTGAACTTCAAGCTTACAAAATAATAGGAAATGTTTTTTCAGCCAAAGGTCTGGGGAGCAAGGCACCACATCCTTAAAGTAATATAATACATAGAAGACAAAGAATTTGGGGGACTTTTAAGGTGTCAGACAACAAAAATGTACTACATCATATTTAAAAATGCATTTTAAATTTTATTAGGTACATAAAAAATATACTCAATTGTTAAAAAAGATCACATGCGATCCAAATGTATTAGTACAGCCATTTTTTGCTAAACAGGTTTCACCAAAAAAGTGGCTTCTTCAGGAGACTTTTTAATTACTCCATGACGACATCACGGAGCTGGTGGACGTTAGAGACCTTGCGCTCCTCCACCTTCCATTTGAGGATGCCCCACAAATGCTCAATAGGGTTTAGGTCTGGAGACATGCTTGACCAATCCATCACCTTTACCCTCAGCTTCTTCAGCAAGGCAGTGGTCGTCTTGGAGATGTGTTTGGGTTCATTATGTTGTAATACTGCCCTGCGGTCCAGTCTCCGAGGAGAGGAGATCATGCTCTGCATCAGTATGTCACAGTACATGTTGGCATGTATGGTTCCCTCAATGAATTGTAGCTCCCAAGTGATGGCAGCACTCATGCAGCCCCAGACCATGACACTCCCTCTACCATGCTTGACTGTAGTTAAGACACATTTGTCTTTTTACTCCTCACCTGGTTGCCGCCACACACGTTTCATCATCATCATCTGAGCCAAAAATGTTTATCTTGCTACGACAGCCATGCAGACCAGTTTGATGCAATGTGCAGCTTATGGTCTAAACACTGACATGCTAACCCCCCACCCCTTCAACCTCTGCAGCAATGCTGGCAACACTCATACATCTATTTCCCAAAGAAAACCTCTGGATATGATGCTGAGCACGTGCACTCAACCTCTTTGGTCGACCATGGCGAGGCCTGTTCTGAGTGGAACCTGTCCTGTTAAACCACTGTATGGTCTTGGCCATTGTGCTGCAGCTCAGTTTCAGGGTCTTGACAATCTTCTTATAGCCTAGGCCATCTTTATGTGGAGCAACAATTCTTTATTTCAGATCCTCAGAGAGTTCTTTGCCATGAGGTGCCATGTTGAACTTCCAGTGGCCAGTATGAGAGGGTAAGAGTGATAACACCAAATTTAACAACTTTACCACCGGAGGATTTTGCTGTCTTCCGTCCAGGCCACAGGCACTGTGCGAATTTAACTGACAATTGCGCGGTCGTGCGACGCCGTACCTAAACAAAATTTACGTCCTTTTTTTCCCACAAACAGAGCTTTCTTTTGGTGGTATTTGATCACCTGTGCGATTTTTACTTTTTGCGCTATAAACAAAAAAAGAGCATTTATTTTGAAAAAATAACAATATTTTTCACATTTTTTTATATGAAATTCCCCCCAAAAAAAATGTAAAAATCAAATTTTTTTTAAATTTTTGGCCAATTTGTTTTCTGCTACCTATGTTTAGTAAAAAAAATCGCAATAAGCGTATTTTGATTGGTTTGCGTAAAAGTTATTGCGTTTACTAACTAAGGAAAAGATTTCTGTCATTTTTGGTGTTTTTTTTTTAACGCGTAATGGCGGTGATCTGCGATTTTTTTTGCGGCGGACAGATCGGACCCTTGACTGACATTTTTGACACTTTTGGGGGTATCAGTGACATTTCTACAGTAATCAGTGCTATATATATGCACTGTTACTGTAAAAATGACACTGGCAGGGAAGGGGTTAATTTTATTGGAGAGGGAGGGGTTAATGTATGCCTGGTGCTTACTAACGTGTGGGGGGGGGAGGTGACTGTGTGACAGAAGGACAGATCGGATGTCCAGCTATGCTGAACACTCCGATCTGTCAGTCCCTGTCACTATGGAGATCCCCGACGATCGGGGCAGAGCAGCGGCAATCGCCGCTGCTCCTCCGCTGGCCCGACTCCCGCTGTGAATGAACACAGCGGGAGCGAGCCTCCGGCTGCGCGCGAGTGCCGCCCACAAGGGGCGGAGTCCAGCGACGTAGGTCTACGTCGCTAGACGGGATCGCGGCACTTTGCCGCAGTAGCCTCCATGTGAGCGGAGGTAAAGTGGTTAACACACCTTCTCCCCATTCACACCTGAGATCTTGTAATACTAATGAGTCACATGACACCGGGGAGGAAAAATGGCTAATTGGGCACAATTTGGACATTTTCCCTTAAGGGTTTACTCACT
Source organism: Pelophylax lessonae (assembly GCF_965119305.1). Classification (NCBI taxonomy): domain Eukaryota; kingdom Metazoa; phylum Chordata; class Amphibia; order Anura; family Ranidae; genus Pelophylax; species Pelophylax lessonae. The sequence goes on from NC_138772.1 coordinate 204,383,246, forward strand.
TTTTTTGCCAGCAGTTTAGACATTATTGGCTGTGTTTTGAGTTATTTTGAGGTGACGGCAAATTTTCACTGTTATACAAGCTGTACACTCATGTCTTTTCATTGTAGCAAAGTGTAATTTCTTCAGTGTTGTCACATACAAAGATATAATAAAATATTTACAAAAATGTGAGTGGGTGTACTCACTTTTGTGAGATATTGTATCTGTATCCATTATGACTATACTGACTGTCATTTTAAAGAATCAGTATGTACTACATTGTGTGCCATATATAAGTGGCATCGTATTAGACTTGTGGACATGTACATATTCAAATTTAACATATAAATATGGAAGTAATTGAAACATATACCAGGGACTATTTTTTAATTTATTTATTATTTTTAAATTTTTGGAATAAAGGTGATGTTTTTATTATTTACTCTGTGTTATTTTCATTTGCATTGACATATCTTGTGACTAGTAATTATTTTTGATCATTTTCACTGGCACTGTTGAGACCTTAGGGCACCACAGGGAGGGGATAGTCATTTGTAGGGATTCAACTGTTTTAATCCTTTATAGAAATATGTATGTTCCCTCCCACTGCCACATAGACATCCCTCTTCATTTTATTTCCATAAAATTGAAATGTGTGACATCTATTCATGAGCAAGAGCATTTCAGGTCCTGGCAATCTACAAATAAGCAAGAGCAAACAGATCTCTAATCTCTCACTTTACATTATTTTTTATTCTCTGTAGTGACCCTTAGCTGTTATCAGACTTTTTCTATATAGCTGAAAAAAACTGGCAGTCAAGTGAATGGCTTTCTCATGAATAAGCCAAGATTTTTACGTGCACAAATTAAGCCAAAATGGAAAAACCCCTTTAAGAAATGTATTTACTCATAGCCACTTTTTCTGGATAGTGATGTTTATTTATGATTTAACCTCTGAATTTGTAATTATGTTGAAAAGCAGATAGAATTCCCCTTTTCCTTCTTTCTTCCCATGGTGTATTATACGATAATCATACAATAAGCAGTTCCTAATCTGTGGTTAAAGATTTGTGCTTGTATTCAGCGTTTCTTTCTTTCACAATTACATTATCCAGGAATAAAATCATATCCAGTTTGAACCAAATTTCCAGTATTTACACACAAGCTAATTGTGCAACGTAAATTCCTAAAAATGGTTTTAAAATATTGGTGCTAAGAATTATAGAAAGCAAGGAAAAAATACAGTTGGGACTTTGGAGGCATATCATGTTTACATACAATATTATTTTATTAGAAACATTTATAAAACAGTATATATTTAATGTAATGTATATACTGTAATTTATTTACAGGCAGAGGACGGGCCTTCGGGGACCTTTAAGTGTGGCTCTTGTCCTGAATGTCTAAATGTTTATCTGGAAGGGTGCAGGCTACGTACTACCAGATGGCACATAGTTCGAGCCACGCTTCCACATGGACTTTGCCATGTTGGGGGTTGTCTATCTGATAACCTGCAACTGTGGCACATTCTACGTGGGTAAAACCAAGCTCCCCTTCCATAAATGCATACATGACCACATCTGTTATAACCCCAAGCTCAATACTCCAATTGGCCGACATGTGGGCTTAATAGATACAGTGGATAACAAAATACTAAGAGAAAGATGGGGCTTTGTATGGGCAATTGGAGAGAGGATGATCACAATTATCACACCATATAATTAATTAAAATTGCTCTCTTTATTGAACAGACATATATATATATATATATATATATATATATATAAAAAAGACAAAAAACAAAATATACTATAACTACATAGAAAGATTGGATAAAAGAAAAACGCATATGTATAAATATATTCCCATTTGGAATGCTGATACACTGTATCTCATTAGATGTTACGGTCTCTAGATAGCATGGTCTAGTGTCCCCAGCAAGCTGACACGTTTCGCAACAGGGCTTCCTCAGGGCCAGAGAGACCAAGGCAGACCAATATTTCCAGCTGTGATAGAGACCTTGGCAGACACATGCGTTGAGGGGCAGATCAGTGCAGGCAGATATATGCAAGAGGTTATATGCAATAGAATAACTGCAAATATGTAGATTCTGGGGGAGAAATCACAGTCAGTATCCTCTCAAAATTATCACGGGTACCCCAAGATTATCGGCACCAGATACGTTCCTCGTCTAATATTACATCAACATAAATGGGGTCTCTGTTAGAACCACTGTATATAGCAGATGCTTCACAGAGTAAACTTTATATATCCATATGTATTGGCCATATCATAGACCTTGCCATCAAAGTGAGGGACTCCTTACATCCATCTTTGTCACAGAGATCTGCCTCAATACAGTGGATAAAGAAAAGAATCACCTACCTTTAAAATAATCACATTTTGTTTCTTTACAGCCTGGAATAAAGACAGACACAGTTTTGTTTTACCCAAATATATTTTAAAACATTTAAAAACAAAATCACTGAATTTGAAAAAGGATCACTCCCCTCCCTAAAATGACTTGTAAACTCAATCAGGTATAGCTAATCACCTTCTTAATGGCACACAAAGCCATTTTACTTTCAACTCTAATCAGCTGTGGTCATTTTGTTTAGATCAACATAAAAAGAGCTTTCCTGGAGCATTTCAGTCTTTGATAGTACAACTGAAGCAAACAATCAACAATGGGTGGCAAGGCACTGTCAAAAGCTCTCCGGGATAAAGTTGTGGACAGGCGCAAGTCAGGAGAGGAATACAAAAAAAAAATTAAAGGCTTTATCAATGCCTATCAGTGAAGTATATTATTAGGAAGTAGAAGGTATTTAGTCCAGCACAGACCCTCCTCGGATCAGGACGTCGCTCCAAACTGGATGAAAGAACCAGGAGGAAATTGGTTAGTGAGGCTACCAAGAGGCCTACAGAAACTCTGAAGCAGTTGCTGGAACTTATGAAAATGGTTATAGTGGTGGTGGTTAAGTGGTCATTGTGTACATGTGACAACAATATCACAAATTCTCTACAAATGTGGCTTGCTTGGGAAGGTTGCAAGAAAAAAATCTCTCCTCAAGAAAAGCCACATGCAGTTACAGCTGAGCTTTGCCAAACCTCGAAGTTTCTGAAGCCATGTGGAAAAATGTGTTTTGGTTAGATGCGATTAGAATTTGATTATTTGACCTCAACACCAAACTATATGTCTGTTGGGAATCAAATGCAGCACACTATATAAACAACACTATTCCTACAGTAAAGCATGAAGGTGGTAATATACTGGTATGGGGGTGTTTTTCTTTTTTTTTTTTTTTATATTTCTTTATTAAAGATTTTCAAGTACAAAGTTAAAAAGTAATACACATCATTTCATATTCTTCAAGAAAAAACAATTTATCCCAATAAAGCACCCCATTCTTCCTCCCCCCTATTTTCCCCTTACCTACACCCTCCCTATCTTTTAACTAGGAACAGTCCCTTCTTTCTTTATATTTTTGCCATGTTTCCCAAATCTCTATCCTGCTCTCATATTGATCTTCTCCCCACACTCTTAAGGATTCCAACATTCTCGTTTTATCCACTCGCAAAAGCCACTCCTTAAATGATGGAGGTTCCTTCTCGTTCCACTTAAGGGGGATTAAACTTTTTGCTGCATTCAACAGATGTGGAATCAAGGATTTTTTATATTGTTTTATCGACATTTTGGTCCCATGGAATAAACAGACCCAAGGATCTTTATCAATATCTATGTTGGTAATTTTTTTAATAGCGGCTAAAACTTCCTGCCAATATTTGCTAATTTTTGGGCATTCCCACCAAATGTGCGATATTGTGCCCAGAACTTGCCATCCCCTCCAGCAGTATTTTGAGTTCTCCCCGTGGTAGTTTCCCACTTTATCTGGGGAATTGTACCACCGGGATATCAATTTAAAGTTAGTTTCTGCCATACTCATGTCTATTGCAGAGCTATGTACCAATTTCAGACTTTTTTTCCCATTGAAAACCTTGACTGTGGGCACCCAGTTCTTTTTCCCATTTATCCACGAATGGAGGTAATGCCAGACCCTCACCTTCGCCCAAGATCTTGTATACATTTGAGATATTATTTCGTGTTTTCTCAGATATACATATCTGTTCAAATGGTAATAATTAATTTGTCTCCCTGATCGGTTGGGGAAGAGAATTAACGAAGTGTTTCAACTGGCCGTACCTCCATTCAGTGAGATTCCAGTCCCTCCTCTTTTTTAAATCCACAAACGTGATTATTTTTCCCTGTTTCATAATATCCTTTAACCTTACATCCCCTTCTCCCATCCATTTTCCATATTCCTTACCTTCCCCTGGTGCAAAAATTTAGTGTCTTGAAGTGGTATTAGTGGTGAGTTATATTTCCATTTTTCTCTGGTGTATATTATATCCCAAATTTTCAGTGCCTGTCGTGTAATAGTGTGAATATTACTATTTAACTTTCTATATTTTTTTGGAATCCAAATTATTTTACCTAATTCTGTGTCACTCATTATATTTTCTATTTTAACCCAAATTTTTTCGCTCTCATATTTCCCCCATTTCAACACCCGTGTGAGAATTGATGCCTGATAATATTTTTTGAAATCCGGGAGTGCAAGACCTCCCTCTCCCTTACTTCTACTTAAAGTCGTGTATTTAATCCTTGGTTTTTTATTTTTCCAGACAAACTTGGTTATTAGTGCTTTTAGTGTTTTGAAAAATACCTGAGGGATTTGTATTGGTATCATCTGAAATTTATATGATATTTTAGGTAGAATTACCATCTTTATAATATTGACTCTTCCTATCCATGATATGGCTCTCATTATTAGTCTATTTATTTCTGTTTTAATTTCATTTAATAAAGGCAGGAAATTTATTTTATATAGCTTTTCTGGATAGGGGGTTAGCTTGATTCCAAGGTATTTTAAATCTTCTTTTCTCCACATAAACGGGAATTCACTTTCCTGGTGCCTCCATGGCAGCATACCAATGATAGAGCTCCGCCTCGACTCCTCCCTCAGGACTAGTGCATAGCATAAAAGACAAGAAGGTCCCTTCCCCCAGCATTCTCCTTTTTTTCCTCATACCTCTGGAACTGGTGAAGAGTTAGCAGTATGTCCCTACCTCTGCCTTACTTAGTTTGGCAGCTTCCGCTGGGTTCAGCCTCTCCCAGACGCAGTCCCTGCTCTTGGGTCGCTCATAGCACTAATAAGGCAGGGAACCCCTTCTGTGGATCTTTTGGGGTCAAAGCAGAGTTTCCTCATAGGAACGCAGTCTGCAGTTTTTGGAAAATTATGGATGAGTCGTTTCTGCAAAACAGCCGGGTCAGGTTTTTCCCTTTATTTTATCTGTTTCATTTATATATTTCACTGGTTTCTTTAAGGCTACTGTATGTGTTATCAATGTCTTATTTTCCATTTCTCCCCTTTTTTCAGGTTACTGTCACTAAATGATGTTATTAGTTAGGCATATTTTGTTATTTTTTTCTTCCTTATATTCTGGTAGTAATGCGTTTTTTTAGGGGTTTGTCCTTTTTCCCAAAAAGTTACCTCTTAAGCTGCATATACACTGTGCAACTTTTGTTGTCAGATTTCCTTTAGATTTGCCTTTTCTGTGTGGTGCAGGGGCTTGCCTGATTGCATGCAGGTTGGGGGTGTTTAGGTTTGGCCTCATGTTATATGGTTTTGGTAGGTCTGGAGGAAAAAATCTAAAGAAAATTGTATAGTGTGTTAGTCGCCGGCCATGTTTGTTGGGGGAAGGCAGTGCTCGCTTTCCCTAAAGCAATCAAAGTAAACTATGAGCAGCAGTTTTGTCCATTAGGCTCTCCCTTTCCCTAATTAAAGATATAAGGAGGCATCTTGCTGGGATCTGCCTCTATGAGAAGATCTTCAAGTGCTTCTTTCCCTGCCCTTAGGTAAAGTAAATTTTTATTTAAAATCTGTACAAGTATATCTGTGGGTATAGTTGTGCAGCTATGTATGTGTATGTATGTATATGTGTGCGTCTATGTATATGCGTGTATGTATGGGTATCTGTCTTGTATAGGTCTGACAGTTTTATTCCCTCTCTCTTTTCTTTTTCTTCATCCCTATTGTCTTTAAAAAAAAAAAAAAAAAAAAAATGGGGATTTTTTGTCTCTGTCTGTCTCTCTCTCTGTCTCTCTCTCCTGACCCTGCTGCTCGTAAGCCATCATGAGTCACTCATCTCATGCAAAAGATCCTCACACTTCTGATAGGTATGGGACCAACTTTACGTGAGTATTAAAAAAAAAAAAAAAAGAGAGCATGTGCCTTTGAGTGATGGGAATTTTCCCTCTCTCACCAGCCCTGCCCATTCCAAGAGATCGGAGAAATCTTCAAGATATCAAGATGACGAGAGTCCATATAGATTCCGATCCTCACAACATAGATCTGGAAGATCAAGATCAAGGAGATGGGACTATTCCCCATCTTCCCCCTCCTCATACTTCCAGGAAGAAATGCTGGGCTTGTGGCGCAAATCCCCTCCCGGATCAATTAGTCTGCAAGGACTGCTTGAGAGATTATGCGGCCAATCGGGAGCAGGAAAGCAAACAAGTAGTAGACTTGATCAAACAGACGGTTAAGGATTCAATTTCAGAGCTAGCATTGGCTCCGACCCAATCTGTTTCCAAATCTTCTGCTCATGTTCCAGATACCGAAAGGCCCTGTCCCTCTGCAACTATTACTCCTTTACATCCGGTAGAGCATCCAGCCAGGGAGTCAGACTCGGTGGGATCTTTAGATGAACGGGATCCATCTGGGTTCCAGTATACCTTGGTTCAGCCCTTCATTCAGGTGGTCAAAGAAGCTATTGCCTGGGAGGAGGTAGAAGATCACACTCCTCAAAAATCCAAATCCTATTTTCCATTCCTTAAAAGGAAACAGATCTATTTCCCTTTAATGGGAGAAATTAAGGAGGGACGTCCCAAAGGAGGACATAATCAAAGCCCTGGAAGAGCTCAAGATTTTGGCAGATTTTGTGGGAGAAGCAGCAATTGATACCATCCGCTGCTCAGCCAGAGCTATGCTCCATTCTGTGATGGCAAAAAGAGCTTTATGGCTTAAACCATGGATAGCCGATCCTGCATCCAAACAGAACTGGCGCAAGATTCCATTTGATGGGAAGAATTTGTTTGGGGAACAACTAAATACAGCCATCTCGAGAGTGTCGGGCGGAAAATCGGGCATGCTTCCACAAGACGGAAGGGCTCGCAAGTCAAGGCCATTTACAGCAAGATTCCATCCATCTAATGTGCGGGATTACAGACAGCCAAAACAGGCCAGAGAGGGCAGGAGACCCTGGAGAGGCACTCAAGCTTCCTTCCTAAATTCCAGAAAAAATAAAGTCCTTACCGCTCCCCAAGAGGCGCCAACACCTTTTTGACGCCAAGGATCCTTGGGTTCTATCGACTATTCGTTGGGGCCATTTTTGGAGTTTTTTGGGTCATCCTCCTCAAGATTCGTTCCAACAGACAACGTGGCCGACCTCCCATCAAAAGGCACAAGCACTGTCTCGTTTCCTGTCATCTCTCCAGCTTCAGAAAGCGGCAGTTCCTGTTCCCTCGGAAGAGCGCTTCAAGGGATTATATTCTACCCTTTTTCTGGTCCCAAAGAAAACAGGAGGTTGGAGACCTGTTATAGACCTAAAGAAGCTAAATCGACACATTATTCTCGAAAAGTTCAAAATGGAGTCCCTGCAAACGATTATCCATGCCATCCAGCCAGGGGACTGGATGATCTCTATAGATCTACAGGATGCGTATTTGCATGTCTCTATTCTCCCCTCTTTCCAAAATACCTGAGAGTCGCAGTGGGACAATTGCACCTCCAATTCCAAGCCCTTCCCTTCGGCTTGTCCACCTCTCCACGAGTTTTCACAAAGATACTGATCTCATCCCTGGCTCCACTTCGAGAGAGGTCTAAGAGTCTACCACCATTTAGACGATATCTTGCTTCTGGCCTCCAACCCAAACCAGCTCATAGTCCACAAGGAAATGTTAATGCAGGAATTAACGGAAATGGGATGGTTGATAAACCTACAGAAGAGCCAGTTAATACCTACTCAAGAGATGATTTATCTGGGCGCCTTATTCAACAGGAAACAAAGTTCAGTTTCGTTGCCTCCTCAGAAGAGGGAAGCCATTATTCAGAAAATGATCCAAGTTCGGCGATGTTCTTTCCTGACAGCATCTCAATGCATGAGTCTAATAGGCACTATGTCGGCCTGCATCCCTTTAGTCCCCTGGTCTCACTGGCATCTGAGGCATTTCCAAGTAGCCTTTCTGGCACAGTGGAAGAGACTACATCTTTCCCAAAAGATCAGTCTGTCAGCGTCAACAATCAGAAGCCTACACTGGTGGACAGATGCAACAATTCTTTCCAAATCGCATCACCTCGGCTCTTCCTCATGGATCACAATTATGTCCGATGCCAGCGGACAGGGCTGGGGAGCCCATTGCGGGGAGACAAGGGTACAGGGAAGGTGGCCTTTCCCTACCAACTGGGTTGTGTCGAATATCCTAGAAATCAGAGCGGCTTTTCAAGCATTGTTAGCCTGGACTTCCATCATCAAGGGTCAGAGTGTTACTGCGTCTGGACAACAGAGCAGCAGTGTCTTATCTTCTGAGACAAGCGGGCACACACAGCAGATCCCTTCTCAGGGAAGTGGAGCCAATACTCTTATGGGCAGAGAAGAATCTCCTCGGCCTGAAAGCTGTGTATCTTCCAGGCACTTTGAATATGGAAGCAGATATGCTGTCCAGGAACTTCACGGACAGCAACGAGTGGTCTCTACACCCCCACATCTTCCAGTAGATAGTCAATCTCTGGGACTATCCTCAGGTAGATTTGTTTGCCTCTCCGAGCAACAACAAGTGGACCCGTTTCTTCTCCCGCTTTCCTCACCCATCGGCCGAAGCAGTGGATGCTCTGGTATGCCCATGGGTCTTCAAGACGGCTTATGCCTTTCCACCTCGCCCACTGATTGCGAGTTTTCTCTCAAGACTTCTGAAGGAAGAAGTCCAAGTCTTGGCAATACTACCCTATTGGCCGAAGAGACCATGGTTCCCTCTAGCCATGTATCTCAGCCTGGAACCGCCGACAAGGATCCCCTCCTTTCCTCACCTGTTATCCCAAGGCAGGATCTTTCACCCGAATCCCCACAAGCTGGACCTTCGGGTTTGGAAGCTGAAAGGCAGAGGTTTAAAAACCTAGGATGCTCCGCAGAGGTCATCTCTACCCTTCTAGGAGCAAGAAAGCCTTCCACAAACACAGTATACAATAAAATCTGGAACAAGCTTCAAACCTTTGCTTCTGGAAAAGGATTCAACCCCATCTCTCCTTCTACGATTGACGTCCTCAGTTTTTTACAGACGGGTCTAGATTTGGGTCTTAGTCTGAGCTCCCTAAAGGTTCAGGTAGCAGCAATATCGGCCGCATCCAATAGAAGGTGGGCAGAAGACCCCTTAGTAATGATCTTTTTGAGAGGAGTATTAAGAATTCGCCCTCCGGCCAGGCGCTCCTTTCCAAAATGGGATCTTTCATTCGTTTTAGAGGTCCTCTCAGATCAGCCGTTTGCCTCAGTAGAGCAAATTTCACTTTGGAATCTTACATTAAAAACGGTCTTCCTCTTAGCCATAACATCTGGAAAGAGAATTTCGGAACTCCACTCACTAGGAATTGGTGAGAAACACATTTCCTTTTTCCCAGATAGGGTGGAACTCTGTCCGATTCATGGCTTTGTCCCCAAAGTGGCGTCATCAGCTTTCCTAAGAGAACCCTGGGCATTGCCAGTTTTTACTGACATGGATTCCGATACTTGCCACGAATTAGACATCGCCAGAGTGCTGAAAGCCTACTTGGCTGCCACCGAATCTTTTAGGATATCGGAAAGACTATTCTTCATCCCTCACGGGAAAAATAGAGGGAAAGATGCCACTAGCAGAACTCTAGCCTCCTGGATAGTGAAGCTAATCAAAAAAACGTACATATCCAAGAAGTTGGTGCCTCCAACACAGGTGAAAGCTCATTCCACGAGGGCTGTAGCAGCTAGGGCCAACGTCTCTTTGGAGACGGTATGCAGGACCGCATCCTGGTCTTCTTGCCATACTTTCATCAGGCATTACAGAATTGATCCAGGATCCCTTTCAACTGTAAACTTTGGAAGGAAGGCACTAAGCTTAGCCATGTCCTCTGTCTGAATAAAATGTATTTTTTGTGTGTGCATTATCCCACCCATGTCAGCTATTTATTTATCATTGGTATGCTGCCATGGAGGCACCAGGAAAGCGGGAAATTGTATCATACTTACCGTAATTTCCCTTTCCTGGTGCCAATCCATGGCAGCATACGCTCCCACCCTCGGTATTCTAAATTACAGGAGAATGCTGGGGGAAGGGACCTTCTTGTCTTTTATGCTATGCACTAGTCCTGAGGGAGGAGTCGAGGCGGAGCTCTATCATTGGTATGCTGCCATGGATTGGCACCAGGAAAGGGAAATTACGGTAAGTATGATACAATTTCCCGCTTTCTAGCCTATTCCTCTCCTGTATACTCATCTTAATACTTAAAATCTCTGATTTTTTTTGGTTGATTTTAAAATTTGAGAGTTCTCCATATTGTTTCAGGTTTTTTATTAGGTTTGGGAGGGAGATTCTAGGATTAGAGACGTAGAACAGCAGGTCGTCTGCGAATGCAGCGACCTTATGTTCCACTTTCCCCACTTTTACCCCTTTGATATCTATGCAGCCTCTAATTGTTGATAATAATGGTTCTAGAGAGATCACAAACAGCACTGGAGACAGGGGACACCCCTGTCTCGTTCCGTTGTACATCTCAAAAGGGTCCGATAGTATTCCATTTATTTTTATTCTTGCGGAGGGTTGGTTATACAAAGTCTTTATCCACGCTATCATCCTAGGCCCCAATCCTAATTCCTCTAGTGTTCTCATTAAAAACTCCCAAAGCACCCTGTCAAATGCTTTCTCGGCATCAATCGACAGTATTACACTTGGGGTTTTATTTTTACGCATTTGTTTCATCAATAGGATTGTTCTAATGCTGTTATCTCTACCTTGCCTTTTTGGTATAAAACCTACCTGGTCACTATGGATCCACTCATTCATTAACCTTTTCATTTTTATTGCCAATATTTTTGTAAATAGTTTTGTATCTGCGTTCAAAAGAGATATCGGTCTATAACTAGAACATAACGTTTGATCTTTTTCTTCTTTTAAAATAACTGTGATGGACGCTAATAGGGCTTCTTTACTCATGTCGAATTTGGTACCTAGTCCATTCATATATTTTTCCAGCCTTGGGATAAGGAGATCTTTATATTGTTTATAATACCCGATGGTGAAACCATCGGGTCCTGGGCTTTTACCCGTAGTAGTTTCTTTTATTGCTCTAATTATCTCCTGATTTGTAATTGGGGCCTCTAATGATATTAGTTTATCCTCGTCTATTTTTTGCATTTTTGCTTTTTCCAGATAAGTTTTGATCTTCTCTACCCTATCCGTACAATCACCTTGTTTTACCTCCCCTTTTACCCCATACAGGTTACTGTAATATTTTTGAAACTCCTGTGCTATTTTAGTAACTGAGTGGACTAGTTCACCATCTTTGTTTTTAATCTTATCTATATAATTCCTTGCTTTTTTTTTCTTAGTAATTCTTGCCAGATTTTTTCCAATTTTGTTTCCTTCTACATATTTCTCTCTTGCCACCCTATTAAAGTCTTGTCTGATTTCCTGTTCTAGTAGTTCTTTTAATTCCTCTTTTTTCCTCTCTAACAAGGGGGTGTACTCATCCTTATTTATTATTTTTTGTTTTTGTTCCAGATCGTAAACCTCTCTCATCAATCGATCTTTATTTTTGATACTATCTCTCTTTCTTTGTACTCCTTTTGATATAAGTATACCCCGCATATAGGCTTTATGTGCCTCCCATATGATGTTTTTTGGTGTCTCCTCTAGATCATTATTTTGGAAATAGAATTTCAGTTCTTTCTCAATTTCTTTCCCCCAGATTTTATCCTTGATAAGTTCTTCGTTAATTTTCCATGCATTCATTTTGGGTTGTTTTTTACCCAGTTTCATTTTTACTGAGATGGGTGAGTGGTCCAACCAGGTTCTGATCCCAACCTTCGCCTCTATTACTTTATCTATCCATCGGTGTTCTACCAAAAAGTAATCGATTCTTGAATATGTCCCGTGTATGTTTGAATAGTAGGTATAGTCCCTTTCTTTTGGGTGGAGAATTCTCTATATATCTGCTAATTGGTTTTGGTATAGTTTTTTCTTAATCTCTTTAATCTGATGAATCGAGAACCTTTGGTTCCGCGCTGTATTGTCTATCTTTGGGTCAATGCTCAGGTTGAGATCTCCTGCTAAGATCACCCCTCCTCTTCTAAAATGTATTAATTTTCCCAGGGTTTTACCCAAGAAGGACACTTGTCCCTCATTGGGACCGTATAGGTTAGTTAATGTGATTTCCTCATCATTTAGCTTTCCTTTCAAGAATAGGAACCTTCCCTCCGGGTCTACCAGCCTCTCCTCCAGTACAAATCTTGTTCCTCTGGCAAATCCAATTGCTACTCCACTAAATTTTTTCTTAAATGAGTCCGCACAGTACCATATGGGATGTTTCTGTGAGTAAAACCTAATATTTGTGGAATGTGTAATGTGTGTCTCTTGTAAAAATATTACATCTGCATTCAAATAATTAATTTCTCTCATGATTCTCTGTCTCTTAACCGGAGAATTCATTCCCCGTACATTATAAGATATAAAATGTATATCCTCCATCTCTTTATCTTAATGTACCTATTTACCCATGTTTTAGTTTTACTCCTTATCTTTTTCTTTTCATCACACCTGGGGTTATTTGGCTGGTGTTCTCGGAGGTTCGGGCTCTCCTTGTGTAGGTTTTTGTTTATCATGAGAGCATGTTATAAGGGACATTTTTTTATTATCTTTTTTTTTCTTCCTATTTCTACCCCACCCCCCTCCCACTCTCTCTCTGCCCTCCCCCCACCCCCCCTCCCCCTCCCATCTAATCCCCCCTCTGTGGGCTCCTAATATCTACTTGCCCCATAACTAGGCTAGTCGATTTCTCTCCTCTCCGCTTCCATCGACATTCGCCCAGGGTTGAGCTCTGTCCTTGCTCACCAGTTCTACCCTTCATCCCTGTTTGGGGGTGAAGGGTCGAAGTGCGCTCTATTACCTCCCGGGAGCCGCCCTCATAAAACTCTTCATTTAATGCTCCTTTTCCTCCTTCGTCCCCCCCCCCTCACATTTCCACTCCTTCCCCCCTAATCAGCCCACATCTTCCCCAATTTGATTCTCAAACCCTCCCCCAGTCCAGACTTTATACTTTAATTTTTTTCCTTTGTTTTCTTTTTCTTCTTTATCTCTTCTACCCATTCGATTTCATCTTCTGAGACCTCCTCTGGGGGATCTTGATCTGTCCATCCCGGAATTTCCATTACTGGTATTTTCAAAATTTCGCAGAATGCCCGGGTGTCTTCTGGAAACCTCAACAGGGTCGTTTTTCCGTCCTTACGGACTCCTAGTCCTGGAGGATGACTCCAAAAGTACTGAATATTTTGTTTCTTTAATACATCGACAATTGGTTTTAGAATACGTTTTCTACTGATAGAGAGGTCTGGGAAAACTTGTATTTCTACATCTTCGTATCTCATTATTGGTCTGTCCCTCATCTTTTCCCAGATTTGAGCTCTCACTTCATATTTATGAAATCTCGCTATCACGTCCCTTGGTTTATCCTTTGGAGCGTTCAGAGGTTTCCGTATTCTATGGACTCTTTCAAATTGTATTTTATCTGTAGTTTCTTTCCCTAATAGAGGATTGAAGACACTTTCTAACATTTCTTCTAATTTTTCTTCTCTACCCTTTTCCGGTAACCCCCTGATCCGTAAATTCTTCCTTCTATTTCTGTTCTCTTGATCTTCCATCTTATAAGCCATATTCCTCTGTTCTAACTGTAATCTCTTCATTTGGTCTTTTATTTTCTTTAATTTTTTCCCGTGTAGGTTAAGCTTCTTTTCTGTTTCTTCTATTCTAACCAGTGAGTGTCCTAGGTCTCTATATAAATTGGACATTTCAGATTTAATAGATCTCTCCAAATTAGAGAACATTTCTATCATTTCTGTTTTTGTAGGTGGTTGATCTTTTCTCCTCTGTTCTTCTTCCTTTCCAAGTTCACAGTCTCCTGGTGTCAGTGTACTCTCCCTGGATGAATCCAAATTTTCCTCTCCCGGTGTCTCTATCTTTTTTGTACCTTTGTTCTTTTTATCTCCCTCATTATTCTGTTTTGATTTTACAACTGGTTGATTTTCAGCTGATTCTGTTTGTCCCTTCCCATCTTGTGTCATATACTTTCTAATAGTCCCGGGACTTGCTGTGATTTTTGGCGGTTTCTCTGTCACCTCTTTTGTCTGTTTATTCTTTATTTTTATTTGATATCTCCTTTTGTATATATTATGATATCTGGTTTTTATACTTGTGTTCTTTTTTCTCCCACTGGGAAAGCTCTCCTTAACTCAGCTGGGATAAGTGTACCTATAGCCAATAGTCCCCCCCTGTTCTTTTTTTTTTTTTTTTCTTCAATATTCCGGGATTTGACTATATCCCTAATTTCTTACAAGTGGGGAGGGGTATGGTTCATACAAAACAGTGTAAATGTGAGGATATATTTTTTTCAAGGGTGGTACTTTTAACCAGGTGGTCCTTGGTGGTCTCGGACTCTCTTAACGGTGTTCAGGCTTTTACTCGTTTACATCATTCAAGGGTAGTACCTCTAGTAGAATGATTTTATAATGTAGTCTCTAATGATCTTTACAAATGTCCTTCCTGGTGAACTTCCTGGTGATCTTGCCACTTAATTTAGTAACGTGGGTCTCTAGGGGGCGGTGGTCCCTGGTGTGAGTCCTGCCGTTTATGTGTTTTCCCCCTTGTCCTTCTTCCCTTTATTGGGGACCTCTTTCCTCTCGTGTTTCTAGGATATTGGTAGGGGTAGTCTCACTCCCTGAAACTTTTAACCCAGTCTTAATCTATACTCTGTAGTCAGTGTCCTTCCATAAGAAAATATGGCCAATATAGCAGGTTGATCCAGACTAGGTATATAGTTCACACTATTAGGGTGGGTACCGATACAATGAGACATAAAGAAATGTTAAGGTTGTAGAAAAAGTTTGGGGGGGTTTTCCACCCTCTCACCAGTCCCCCGTATCTCCAGCCTCATCGGTTTCCGCTTTGTGGGGTCGCTAGTCCTTGTGCATCCTCGAGTGGCTCTGTCCGGTCTCTGCCTGCGTCGGATCTCTCCTTCTCGTGGCTGCTTGTCTGTTTCCTACCGCTCGTACGCTGCGACCCCCTGGTGGCGATCGGGATCTCCTCCGGAGCGGACCTTCCACCAGCTGCACGCCGCTCTACGGAGGTACCTGCCTCCTGGCAGGGATCTACCGAACCTCTAAGCCCGTTGGGGTCCTCACCGCTCGTACTCCTTGCGGTCTGGAAGGGTGGAAGGGTGTAAGGATCCGATTTAGTCTCTCATGGGGGGAAGGGGAGTAGGAGCTTTCCCCTGCATGTCTCCGGCGGCTTCCCTGCCGGCTCTAGCGCGCACACAAATCCGGCGCCATGTTCAGGCTCCTCCCGGGGGGTGTTTTTCTATAGCAGGGATTGAAGCACTTGTCAGGATAGAAGGGAAAATGGATTGGGCAAAAATGCCATAAAATTCCTGCGGAAAATCTGCTCCTCTCTGCCAGAAAGTTGTCAATGGGAAAAAGGTGTAAGTATTTGGTTGAACCACCTTTTGCTTTAAATACAGCCTTTAGTCTGTTAGGATATGTCTCTACTAACTTTGCATATCTAATGCAGCTGGGTAAAGCAAAAACTGTGCCTGTCTTCATTTCAGGCTACAAAGCAACAAAATCTGATTATTTTGTAGGGGGGTGATTATTTTCTTTACCCACTGAATATAGCGCCATCAGTTTATGCAGTGCTTTATTTATATATTTTGCACATTCAAATCAGTCCCTGCCCTTAAGGAACTTATAGTCTAAGAGTCCCTAACTCACATTCATACTAGAGCCAGTTTAGCCCATTAACCTACCAGCATGTCTTTGGAGTGTGGGAGAAAAGCCGTGCAGGCACAGTGAGAACATGCAAACTCCATGCAGGTAGTGCCATGGTTGAGATTTGAACCAACATCCCCAGTGCTGCTATGCAGACGTGTTAATCACTTAGCTAGTGTGTTAGCGATGGCAGCTCCTATATCTTTATCTTCACAAGCTGCTTTTACAGGATTGTGAATTTGATAATAGAAAATGAAGATCTCAATCAGAGGGCAGAAGGGACCATAATACCCTATTACAGGAAAATAAGAATTATATAATCAAAGTGGCTTCAGCATGCATCTTAAAAAAAAAACAAAAAAAAACATTGAATCTTTATTTCTGCATTTAATCCAAAAGCGCATATCACAAGTCTCTACAACAAACTAATACTTTCAAATAATAAATGATCCAAAGTAGAAAAATGAAGAAACACCTTAGTTTTTATTTGTCAAGTTTGTTGCCTTGTCCTGGTGGCAGATGCAAATGAGATAGGAAGTGAGAAAAAAAACCCTCACTCTTTTCAAAACAAAACAAAATGTGTTTTAAGGTTAGGCAATTTTTTGGGGTGTTTTTGAATCACGTTTTGAGTATTTTTGTGTTTATGGAATGGGCAACCAATGTTTTTTGACAATGTCATCAATATTTCATTTTTTGATTAGTTTGTGAAGATATTGATGCAGTATTATATCTTTTTTTTTTTTGGCAAAGTACAATATTATATTGTTTTATTAATGATTATTTTGTAATCAATGATAAAGATTTATTTTCTAATGTAGTACTTATCTGAATGTATGTATTATTTTGGTTTAACATTTTCAGCTTATTATGACATACCCAAAGGCACATTGAAATAGTACATGTGATAAAAAAGAATATGACTGGAATGGTAAGACAAACAATGTGTATTGTGTGTTGTATCCACTAAGACTTTGTTATACAATCTGCACCTTTATTTTAAAGTTAGAATACAAAAAATACAGCTGCAAGAAAAAATATGTGAACTCTTTGGAATGATATGGATTTCTGCACAAATTGGTCATAAAATGTGATCTGATCATCATCTAAGTCACAACAATAGACAATCACAGTCTGCCTAAAGTAATAACACACAAATAATTAAATGTTGCCGTGTTTTTATTGAACGCACCATGTAAACATTCACAGTGCAGGTGGAAAAAGTATGTGAACCCCTAGACTAATGACATCTCCAAAGAGCTAATTGGAGTGAGATGTCAGCCAACTGGATTGGAGGTGTTGGTTACAGCTGCCCTGCCCTATAAAAACACACACCAGTTCTGGGTTTGCTTTTCACAAGAAGCATTGCCTGATGTGAATGATGCCTCGCACAAAAGAGCTCTCAGAAGACCTACAATTAAGAATTGTTGACATGCATAAAGCTGGAAAGGGTTATAAAAGTATCTACAAAAGTCTTGCTGTTCATCAGTCCACAGTAAGACAAATTGTCTATAAATGGAGAACGTTCAGCACTGCTGCTACTCTCCCTAGGAGTGGCCGTCCTGTAAAGATGACTGCAAGAGCACAGCGCAGACTGCTCAATGAGGTGAAGAAAAATCCTAGAGTGTCAGCTAAAGACTTAGCGAATCTACAATACGTAAAACATTAAACAAGAATGGATTTCATAGGAGGATACCACAGAAGAAGCCACTGCTGTCCAAACAAAACATTGCTGCACGTTTACAGTTTGCACAAGAGCACCTGGATGTTCCACAGCAGTACTGGCAAAATATTCTGTGGACAGATGAAACCAAAGTTGAGTTGTTTGGAAGAAACACACAACACTATGTGTGGTGAAGAAGAGGCACAGCACGCCAACATCAAAACCTCATCCCAACTGTGAAGTATGGTGGTGGGAGCATCATGGTTTGGGGCTGCTTTGCTGCGTCAGGGCCTGTACGGATTGCTATCATTGAAGGAAAAATGAATTCCCAAGTTTATCAAGACATTTTGCAGGAGAATTTAAAGAGGAAGTAAACCCTCCTCTGCAAGTTGTACCTATAGGTAAGCCTATGATAAGGCTTACCTATAGGTACTGTAAATATCTCCTAAACATGTACCGTTTAGGAGATATTTACCTTACATGCAGCCAGTGACGTCACTGGCGCATGCGCTCTGAAGGAACGGCCACTGGTGCCGTTCCTTCAGAGCCCCGTGCCGTGACCGTCGGCTCCTGCGCGCGTGGGCGGGAGTGACGTAATCGTGGGTCCGGCCAATCAGATGGCCGGATGCCGCGATCCTGGAAGACGGGCGACTGAATATGTCGCCCGTCATACAGGTAAGCGGGCGGCACGGCGGGGGATCGCTCTAAAGGTAAGTATTTCATAATGAGCTAGTATGCAATGCATACTAGCTCATTATGTGTTTGTCTTTCAGGTTGTAAAAAAAAAAATGTTAAATGAGTTTACAACCTCTTTAACCGCTTGCCGATTGCGCACAGTATATTTACTGCGGCAGTCAGCCCCGGCCAGGCAGAGTGACGTAGATCTACGTCGCTATCCTGTGACCTGCTTTTGAGCCAATAGCGGGCGAGCGCGCGCCCGCCCCGGCTCGTTCACTGAGTAGTCCGCGCGTGTGACCGGCGGACCCGATGCCCGCCGGTCACACTACGATCATCGGTAGAGAGGGAGAAAGTCAGGCGGCTTATGTAAACAAGCCGCCTGTCATTCTCCCCTGTGTAAAAATGGAGATCAGACAGTTCTACTACGTAGAACCGTTGATCTCTGTTTTTACAATAGTACACATATCCCATCACAGTTAGAAACACGCCCCTAGGACACACTTAACCCCTCCCTCTCCAATACAGTTAACCCCTTCCCTGCCAGTGCCAATTTTTACAGTAACAGTGCATATGTATAGCACTGATTACTGTAGTAATGTCACTGGTAACCCCAAAAGTGTCAAAAATGTCAGTCAAGGGTCCGATCTGTCCGCCGCAATGTCGCAGTCCCGCAAAAATAATCGCAGATCGCCGCCATTACTCGTTAAAAAAAAAACACCAAAAATGACAAAAATCTTTCCCTTTGTTAGTAAACGCGATAACTTTTTGCAATTTTTTTTACCAAACATATGTAGCATAAAACAAATTGGCCGAAAATGTTAAAAAATTTTGATTTTTACATTTTTTTGGGGGGGGATTTCATATAAAAAAAAGTGAAAAATATTGTTATTTTTGCAAAATTTACGCTCTTTTTTTTTGTTTATAGCGCATGATCAAAAAATCGCACAGGTGATTACATGGTGTGTTCAATAAAAACATGGCAACATTTCATTCTTTGTGTGTTATTAGTTTAACCTCCTTAGCGGTATTCCCAAGTGTGGCTCGGGGTTAAATTTCAGTGCCATTAGCGGTAACCCCGAGCCACACTCGGGTTACCGCCAGGGAGCATCGCTGGATTCTGGAAGGGGTTACTTACCTTGTTCCCAGGATCCCGCGATGTGTCCCTGCAGCATACAGCGGCCGGATCTTTTGCTCTATGCTGTGACCCCCGGCTTCCGTCTCCTGCGACGTGACACTTGCAGGGGTGTGGAACCGGTGGCAAATTTGAAAAGTAAAACACACAAACACACTGATATATTGTAATCCTATTGGATTACATTACAAAATAAAATAAATTGACATTTGTTTGCCCCCCAGTGCCCTTTCCTGCAGCTTTACTGTACTTATATATATATATATATATATATATATATATATACGCACACATATATATATATATATATACTTTAACTTATTTATAGTTATTTATTATATTATATTTTATGATTTTGTGTTTCAAACTTTATCATACCCGAGATGTTATAAAGAAGAAAACACAGTAAAAGAAATCATATGTAAATAGTTGGTTTGGACTGCTCATCCTTAAGAATTACTAGCAAAATAATGGTACCACTTTTAGCACCTAAAATCGGAAACAATCCTACCGCCAGGGAGGTTAAACAGACTGTGATTGTCTATTGTTGTGACTTAGATGGTGATGATCAGATCACATTTTATGACCAATTTGTGCAAAAATCCATGTCATTCCAAAGGGTTCACATACTTTTTCTTGCAGCTGTATATGGCCTATGAACATACTATGTGATATTCACTTATAATGCTGTGAACTGGTCATTAAAAAGCTGAGAGCTGAATTAGCCATCTCTTTTCCTATTTAGGTGACCATCACACTGACATGAAGGGACAGTTTTTTGCCACCGTATTTTGACATCCACTGATGAGACCATCCACCAGGAGCAGCTCCCTTTTCATCCTTCATACATCTCCATTGGGGACCATCAGAAGGACGTCACCTGCTGGACACATTGGTTAATGCCTATGTTACACTACCTTCATGTTCTGAAAGAGGCGTGCCATTCCGCCTCGAGACCTGTGCCTTCCATCCCATCATTGGGTGCTAAGGATCCAGGCCATCCAGGAGAGGGATTCCGGATCATTACGGGACTACAAAGCCCAGCAGTAACCTACCTGGCCCAGGCGGCCATAAGGCTCATTAGGTCTTAATACCATACGGTACCTAAGACCCACTACTTCTGGTGAGTGCACCCCCTATTATTACCTACGGTTGACATCACAAGTACCAGCATTTGGACTATTGGAGGACCCAGCACAGAGCACTTGCACTTTCCTTTATTGGCACTCAAGTCTTTTTTGTATATTCACCCAAGTCACATATGAACTTTTTACTTGGACTTTATTTTTGCACTATTTTGCAATAAAGGCACATATATGTAAAAATATTCTATTTTAATGTGATTTATATTTATTGTGATTTTTATTAACTTACACACAATTTTCACCATCTCCTACACCCATTGGATATAAATAAAAAGCTTTATTGCAAGAAATTCAAATACAAACATAAGCTTCAAAAACAATAATACAAATTGAAGCGCATTGAAACAGAATTAATCTATTTATTGGTTTTATAATTTTATATTTATTTAGAACCACTTAGTCGTTCACATATATGCCTACAATCATTTAAATCTAGGATATTGACAAGCCATTGTCCATTCCTGGGTCTATTTTAGCAAGCGCTATAGTAAATCTCCAATGTTTTTGGGATTTTTACCTCACATCACACTGTGGCTGACATTTTTGACTTAAAGTGACATTCATAATATCCTTATTTTTTAAAAGTAATCCATACACATTCACTACCCAATGACCCTGTAATCAATTTGTCATTAAATTGTTTATTACTGTATTTTCTGCCTCCTTGTAATGTCTTCTGTGAGCCCCCAAACCTTTTATTTTCCCTCTCACTTCTATTAGTTAGGAATGAGCAATGCAGGTTAGTTTCAGTCATATGAACTGCTCTATGCACATTTTAAATCCCTTAGTCCATAGTCCCCTAGTCCACCTCGCAAGTGAGAAAGAGTGGATGACTATGCTCCTATGTGGGACCATGGAGAAAGAACGTAGCCTTCCTCTAACAGGAAGTCAAATGCCAGTAGCAAAAAAAAAAAATCTGTGGGGAAGGCTGAGTCAAGAGTACATACTTAAATGGAATATTGTGTCACTTTAAATATGAAAATATTAATAATAAAGAGTTAATAATAAGTCGTCTTACTTGTCCGCCCCGCCCCCTCTGACTCACTTCCCTCTCCACCCTGGTGAGACTCCTCCGACGTTCCTGGCTGGGCAGTCCCCAGGTGAGCTCTTCTCCCCGGACCCCACCCCCACCCCCAATAAGAACTATTATTACCGAGTCCGTGGGAATTAGACCATCTATCCAGCTACCTGTCATGTTCTGACCCAGAGAGAGCATATATCCTATGCCCAAATTCATTCTACATCTGGTAAGAGGCTCTTCAGTGTGGTTCACACGAGGGTGGATGTGCATGATTTCTGCATTTTTGGAGTGCTTATGATATTTATATATCTGGTAAGAAGAACGGCCAGCTGGTGGTGGGAATTTTACTCACGTGGATGTCACATTGTTTGGGACGTGGTTCCAGCACTTCTGTAATTTCACCATAGTTTCACAAGAACATATTTTATTGATCATCACAGTGTGGATATGATTTGATGGACTTTATTGTTTTGGATTTTCATTCAGAAGATTTGTCACATTGTTAGCACTGCGTTTTATCATTTTTATTGAGTTGATTCATTGTAATCGCATCAACACGTTTAGCGCACCAATTATTTATAACAAATATGAAAATATGAATAGTCCTCCAAAGACACCATCACTTAGAACAGTAAATACTGTATACTCTCGATAGAACTAAAGTGGTTTTAAATGGACCTATTAAACAAAACAGCAAAAGTAGAACAGCTCTACCATTCAAAATACTAAACTGCAATATATCACTTCTGGCATATTAACCATCTTAGCTGGATTTATTCTTTCACTCCTCCCTAAGCCAACTGTCTTGTTCAGGTTACCCACCCTATTGGCTAGTCTTCATGATACAGTACATTAACAAGATCTGACTTCAGAACAACTTGGGACGAGCTTAGTGTTTTGAGGTTCATCCGATTGCTGAAGGTTTAGGGCAAGGGTCTTCAAACTATGGCCCTCCAGCTGTTCATGAACTACAATTGCCATCATGCCTAGTCATGTCTGTGAATGTCAGAGTTTTACAATGCCTCATGGGATGTGTAGTTCCACAACAGCTGGAGGGCTGTAGTTTGAGGATCCCTGGTTTAGGGTATTTGGCATAAACAAACATGACAACTTCCGGCTGTCAATGGTTGCTAAGGAAGCAGCAGCCTCTGCATTCATACCAGCTACTGACATGACCTGACCCATTTACTTACATTGGTGGGAGTCCCTGGCCACATAAGCAAATTGGCAGGGAATAGAGTAGTTTGTATTATTGCCTAAATATGGTCACACTGTCATACACTATTTTATTCAATGATGTCCTCACTATCCCAGCTGTCACTGGTTATGAAAGAAGCAGTGGCTGCTTGAAGTCGATATGTCTCTACGAACCACTGACATCACCCAGCTTATTCACTAATGTGGCTGGGAATCCCTAGGCACATAAGCAAATGGACAGGAAATGGAGCCTTACAATATTGCCTAAATATGGCCACATGCCCATATTTGGGCAATGATGGAACTTTTTTTTCCTTTTCAAAGCTAATGACAGCTTGGGAAGCTCTAATTCGACTAGTGTTACCATCGGAGATTGTGTGTGGCAGGTTTTTGATTTTGGTTTTTGTTTTCAGTGAGTCAGTGGTGGCAGGCATCAAGATTTACCATGGATTTAGGAGGGACTTTTCTGGGTTTTTTTTTTTTAAATAAAAGACTAGGTGACATATTTTTTTATGAATGGTCAGTCACACAGGGGGGTATCTGGGGGCCACCATCATCATTATTAAAGGCCCCTCCCAGCTTCTGATACGCCCAACCTGCAGACTCCCAAAACTATTGAGCAAAGGTTGTGGGAAATAGGTCCTTGTCCTATTCAACATATATTTGGGGCGGGGCGGCGCAATGCTTGTCCCCCTCCTTTTCTGGTAAATCAGGATGTGTGATTTTATAGGAATCTCATGTATTTTCTTTTTTACTGGAGGTGCTCACAGGGCCTGGTATGCATTTTGGGGGAGGGACTCTAAGCATTTTTTTTTTACATTCTTGCTGCAGGATGTGCTACAGCAAAAATGTAATGTACAAAGAAAAAAATTACAATTTAGACTGCCAGAAAAGAAAACTGCATCACCGGGGTTCGGGTTTGGCATTTGAATGCAGGGCAGTTTGACTCATCACTAATAACCACACCAGGCACTTTGAGGCTGGACACATACAGCAGCTGAAATAAGAAGTTTTATTATTCTGTGTCAGTATTACTAAAATCAATGAGTGAGGCAAGCAGTCACTATACTCTGCTGGTAGTTCAATTCTAGATATACAGTATCTCACAAAAGTGAGTACACCCCTCACATTTTTGTAATTTTTTTATTATATTTTTCATGTGACAACCTTGAATAAATTGCCATTTGCTACAATGTAAAGTAGTGAGTGTAAAGCGTGTATAACAGTGTAAATTTGCTGTCCCCTCAAAATATCTCAACACACAGCCATTAATGTCTAAACTGCTGGCAACAAAAGTGAGTACACCCCTAAGGGAAAACTTCCAAATTGGGCCCAATTAGCTATTTTCCCTCCCCGGTGTCATGTGACTCATTAGTGTTAGAAGGTCTCAGGTGTGAATGGGGAGCAGGTGTGTTAAATTTGGTGTTATCGCTCTCACCTTCTCATACTGGTCACTGGAAGTTCAACATGGCACCTCATGGCAAAGAACTCTCTAAAGATCTGAAAAAAGAATTGCTGTTCTACATAAAGATGGCCTAGGCTATAAGAAGATTGCCAAGACCCTGAAACTGAGCTGCAGCACAGTGGCCAGGACCATACAGCGGTTTAACAGGACAGGTTGCACTCAGAACAGGCATTGCCATGGTCGACCAAAGAAGTTGAGTGCACGTGCTCAGCGTCATATCCAGAGGTTGTCTTTGGGAAATAGACATATGAGTGCTGCCAGCATTGCTAAAGAGATTGACGGGGTTGGGTTTTCAGCCTGTCAGTGCTCAGACCATACTCTGCACACTGCATCAAATTGGTCTGAATGGCTGTCATCCCAGAAGGAAGTCTCTTCTAAAGATGATGCACAAGAAAGCCCCAAAAGTTTGCCGAAGACAAGCAGACTAAGGATATGGATTACTGGAACCATATCCTATGGTCTGATAAGACCAAGATAAACTTATTTGGTTCAAATGCTGTCAAGCGTGTGTGACAGCAACAAGGTGAGGAGTACAGGAGTTGGAGGAGTTGCCTACAGTCAAGCATGGTGGTGGGAGTTTCATGGTCTGGGGCTGCATGAGTGCTGCCGGCATTGGGGAGCTACAGTTCATTGAGGGAATCATGAATGCCAACATGTACTGTGACATACTGAAGCAGAGCATGACCCCCTCCCTTCGGAGACTAGGCAGCAGGGCAGTGCTTCAACATAACAACAACCCCAAACGCACCTCCAAGATGACCACTGCTTTGCTAAAAAAAGCTGAGGGTAAAGGTGATATACTGCCCAAGCATGTCTCCAGACCTAAACCCTATTGAGCATCTGTGGGGCATCCTCAAACGGAAGGTGGAGGAGCGCAAGGTCTCTAACTTCCATCAGCTCTATGATGTCGTCATGGAGGAGTGGACGAGGACTCCAGTGGCATCCTGTGAAGTTCTGGTGAACTCCATGCCCAAGAAGGTTAAGGCAGTGCTGGAAAATAATAGTGGCCACACAAAATATTGACACTTTGGGCCCAATTTGGACATGTTCACTTAGGGATGTACTCACTTTTGTTGCCAATGGTTTAGAGTGCTGTGTGTTGAGTTATTTTGAGGGGACAGCAAATGTACACTGTTATACAAGCTTTACACTCACTACTTTACATTGTAGCAAAGTGTAATTTCTTCAGTGTTGTCACATGAAAATGTATATTAAAATATTTACAAAAATGTGAGGGGTGTACTCACTTTTGTGAGGTACTGTATGAACTTTAAGTACAAAGAACGTATCATGTTAATAAAATGCACTAACTAAGCATGGAGGGCGACAGCAACAGGCAGCACCATAGTTTGGAAGCTTTTATTATAATTGAGAAAGCTGCTGACTATGCAGAAATCTGGCCTTGCCAACTATTAACCACTTAAAGACCGCCCCAAACAGATTCTGAGGCAGGGTGGCCCTCCTGCGTGATTCGACTTACCTGTACGTCGGCTCATGCTCTGGGTCTGGAGTGCCTGCAGACACGCTCCTGCTGTGATTGGACACTAAGTCCACCAGCACCCGCCGATCTGTAAACAAGGCAGACCGCCGATCTGTCACAGAGGAACATGGAGATAAGCAGAAACACAGACCTCTGACTTCCTCCATTTAGGCCACCCAAACATAGTTATAAAAAAAGAACTTCCTAGGAGCACACTTAACTCTTTGATCGCCCCTGATGTTAACCCCTTCCCTGCCAGTGTCATTAGTATAGTGACAATGCATTTTTTTTTAGTACTGATCACTGTATTGGTGTCACTGGTCCCCAAAAAGAGCCACTTAGGGGTCGATTTACTAAAACGGGAGAGAGCAAAATCTGTTGCAGCTCTGCATAGAAACCAATTAGCTGCCAGGTTTTTTTGTCAAAGCTTAATTGAACAAGCTGAAATTAGAAGCTGATTGGTTACCATACACAGCTGAACCAGATTTTGGACTCTCCAGTTTTAGTAAATCAACCCCACTGTGTCTGAACATTGTAAAATTATTGAGACTACAGTTTGTTTGTTTTTTTGTTTTTTTTGGTACACAAGCAAACAAATCTACCCTCTTAACTGTCTTTTAAGAACTAAGAGGGGTATATGCAAATGCCAGGAGCCTAGCTAATAAAATGGATGAGTTGGAAATGTTAGTACATGAGGAAGACATAGACCTTGTGGGAATAACAGAAACTTGGTTCGACCCCTCACATGACTGGCTGGCCAATATCCAAAGGTATTCGGTGTACCAGAAGGACAGGGTAGGAAAAAGAGGGGGAGGGGTATGTCTCTATGTCAAGAATAATGTAAGGGTGATAGAGAGGAGTGATATTATGGAAGGGATGAGTATGGAGTTAGAATCTGTTTGGGTAGAACTCCATAGGGAAGAAGTAAAGGGAAAAGTAATTGTGGGGGTTTGCTATAGACCACCCAACCAAAGGTAGGAGGTAGAGCTGGAATTTATATCACTGTTGGTTAAAGTGGCAAAACTGGGATCAGTCATCATATTAGGGGACTTCAATTATCCTGACATTGACTGGGAAGAGGGCACTACACACTCACAGAAGGCTCGTCTCTTCATGGAAACCTTACAGGACAACTACATGTCTCAGTTGGTGGATTCTCCTACTAGAGAAAATGCAGTGCTGGATCTATTGATCACTAATGTCCCAGACCTAATCTTAGAGGTAGGAGTCCAGGACAACCTGGGCTTTAGCGATCACAGGATGATCACATTTAGCGTAAATAACAATATAACAAAGCAAGAGGGGAACATAAGAACCCTAATCTTCAGAAGGGCAAACTTTCCCAATTTGTGCTCAATGATGGAAAGGGTAAATTGGGACCAAACCCTAGGAACACTGACCATGGAGGAAACATGGGAATGCTTTAGGAAAATATTAAACAAATGCATCTCGCAGTGCATTCCTATGGGAAATAAATTTAGAAGAGACAAAGCCAAACCTGGCTGACTAAACCGTAATGTTAAAAAAACGTATTAGGGGTAAAAAAATGGCCTTCAAGAAATATAAATCAGAGGGCACAGTATCGGCTTTCGAGCAATACAAGGAGGCAAATAAGAAAAGTAAATCTGAAATCAAAATGGCTAAAATCAACTTTGAGCGATAAATAGCGGAGGATAGTAAAAAGAACCCAAAGAAATTCTTTAAATATATCAACAGCAAAAAAACTAGGGCAGAACATATTGCACACATAATTAACGATGAGGGGAGGATGGTTACAGAGGACACTGAAAAGGCAACCGTGCTGAATGCTTTTTTCTCCTTAGTCTTTACACAGGAAAAGGAGGGGTACACTGACCATGACTGCATGGTTAGTAGTAATACACAGGACTTGCCGCTATGGCTAACAGAGGGTGAAATCAGGGAAAGGCTGGATAAAATTAACACAAATAAATCACCAGGCCCGGATGGCGTACACCCGAGAGTACTCAAAGAACTTAGTAAAACTATACCTAGAACACTGTTCCTGATCTTTGCTGACAGTATTATGACAGGAAATGTACCAGGGGATTGGAGGTCCTGATATTCAAAAAAGAGCAGAGGTATGTCCCGGGAAATTATAGACCGGTCAGTCTGACATTGATAGTATGTAAACTTCTGGAGGGGATGATAAGGGACTATATTGTAGAGTTTGCTAAAGACAACAACATCATCAGCAGTAATTAGCACGGGTTTACAAATGGGCGTTCTTGTCAAACCAATCTCTTAACATTCTACAAGGAGGTGAGCTGTGAGCTAGAAAGGGGGAGACCAGTGGATGTGGTGTACCTGGATTTCGCTTAGGCGTTTGATACAGTTCCCCACAAGCGCCTAATTTATAAAATAAGGTCTGCAGGCATCGACCACAAGGTTTGCTCTTGGATACGGAACTGGCTAAAAGGGCGTGTCCAAAGGGTGGTAATAAATAGTGCCTACTCAGACTGGTCTGGGGTGGTAAGTGGGGTCCCCCAAGGCTCAGTCCTGGGACCAACCTTGTTCAATCTATTAATAAACAGCATTAAAGACGGGATCATTAGTTCAATATCAGTTTTTGCAGATGACACAAAATTGGGCAGGGCAATAACTGCACAGCATGAAGCAGATATCCTACAGAATGACCTGAACAAAATAACAGAGTGGGCAACGACATGGCAAATGAAGTTTAATGTGGAGAAGTGTAAGATTTTGCACTTGGGGACTAAAAACATAAAAGCACAATACACTTTAGGGGGGGAACCTTTGGGGGAATCAAAAATGGAGAACGATCTGGGAGTCTTGGTAGAGGATAGACTAAGCAATAGCATGCAATGTCAAGCTGCCAAAGCCGGCAGAATATTAGCATGCATAAAGAAAGGGATGTATTATAAAACTATAATCCTACCACTTTATAAAACTCTGGTCCGACTGTATCTGGAGTATTATGTCCAGTTCTGGTTGCCAGTCCTCAGGAGGGATGTGTTGTAGCTGGAGAGTGTCCAGAGAAGGACAACTAAACTAATTGGGGGATTGGAGGACCTTAATTATGAAGAGCGTCTACAATCGCTTAATTTAGTCTCCCTGGAGAAGAGACGCCTGAGAGGGGACATGATAGCAATTTATAAATACCTCAATGGTGATCTTAGCATAGAAAAAAAGCTATTCAGTCGCAAGGATTGCATGAGGACTCGAGGACATACAATGCAATTAGAGGAGAGGCGTTTTAACCTCAGGCAACGCAGGGGGTTCTTTACTGTTAGGGCTACAAGATTGTGGAATTCTCTATCACAAGAGGTAGTTTCTGCGGGAAATATGGCTACTTTCAAAAGACTCTTGGACGTACATCTCAAGGATCAGAACATTAAGGGGTATGAGAGATGATTACGGCCATACACACCTACACAGGTTGAACTGGATGGACTATTGTCTTTATTCAACCTCAACTACTATGTAACTATGTAACCTGAAAGGACAGAAACTATAATTTACTGTATCCCAACAATCATTCAACTGTAGAAGGTACGAGATGGAGCCCACAAGATTTTGCCAGATTTGTCCGCCGCAATGTCGCAGTCCCATTAAAAATCGCTGATTGCCGCCATTAACAGAAAAAAAATTGAATAAATCTATCCCATAGTTTGTAGACTCGATAACTTTTGTACAAACCAATCAATATACGCTTATTGGGATTTTTTACCAAAAATATGTAGCGTATGTGTATGTATTGGGTATGTTTTAGCATAAAGTAAAAAAAAAATATATATATATCTTCTTTTTTATAGTGCAAAAACAAAAAAAAAAACGCAGATGTGATGAAAAACCACCAAAAGAGAGCTCTATTTGTGGGAAAAAAAGGATATACATTTCATTTGGGTACAGCGTCACACGTCTATGCAATTTTCAGTTAAAGTAACACAGTGCAGTATAGCAAAAAATGGCCTGGTCATAAAGGGGGTAAAACCTTCCGGTGCTGAAGTAGTTAAATATATTTAAACTAAAAATCAACCTTCCATTAACTCTAATAAGCCTAATTTTTACTGTTTTCTATGGGTGTATATACATTTTTTAGTGCTACAATTTTTCCACCACCTTTTCACTATTGCACTGTGCAGAGCAACAGGTTCTACTCAAACTCTACTCCACATTACCATATAAGAGAATTAAACAATATGACATCCTTTTCTATCAGCTGTTTAATACTAATCAACTTTAAATGACATCATTCGCCATCCTTAAAGATTTTGTAATCTTCCCAGTGAAAAAATTCCAGTAAAATCTGGTTTTATGTTGTTTACCATGGTAGATGTCATATGACTTTCTATACACAACATGGTCTGGATTTTGCATAAATGTCAAATTTCTAAGTTACATGCTCAGTGCTTACACAAATTATTTCTAGTATACACACGTCATCCTTTTTACCAAATGTTTTGAGTTGGTGTGCATTACATAAATGCCTTAATTTATGAGGTGAACGTAGCATGTGTTTAAACGTTACTTGTTATAGTTATGCACTTAAATAGCCACTCATTTACCACAACATCCTCTTCTTGCAAGAGGACTAATGTTTTCATTATTATGAAATAGTGTAAATTTCCAGAACAACATGAACACTTTACCACAATGGTGTATCATTTCCCTTGAGATAAAAAAAATAATAATTTTCAAGAAGAAGTTAATGATCTTGACATCATTGATAATGATTGCGCAGTGCAAACGCTAGTATAGAAAAGCTTGGGTTGATTTACTAAAAGAGCTGAGAATCTTCACTCGAAATAGACAAGGACAGGGACATCATAAACCCTGTGTAACTACAAGGGGCGTAACTACAACCTTCAGGGCCCTGGTGCAAGAAACCATGAAGCCCCCCCCCCCCCTCCCCTACCTCTGGTCCCGGGGCTCCTACAACCGGGCCAGGGTCCCTTTACTCCTGTTGTGGGGCACTTTATTACGGTACTATAGTGGCCCCCTTCCTGCCATTTCCCCCCCCCCACGTTGGTAGAATGCCAGGGTTCAGTCGCAAGTGCAACCTTTGTGACCCTGCTACTTCCGCCACCTGTATTTAGGTACTGCTATAAATGTTATAGATTTTACTGACATATAAGATCTGCACTCCCAGCTTCTGAAAGGCTTTTAAACAGGATGGTACTGATTGGCTCAGTGAGCAGACCCTGAGCAGATCACCAATGACAGGCGAACCAGCATACCCATTGCCAACCTCAGAAATATGAGCTGCAGTGGTGCAGGAGGAGAGCTCTGACAATAAGTTGCTCATGCTAGGGACACTGATGGATGAACAGACTGGCAGCACTGGGTTAGTAGCCGTGGGGAGCGGCGGGGGGGCCAAGGCAGGTGGTGGTTATTAGTACCAGCAGGGCTGGTGCAGGGATCTTTGTCTACACAGGTAAAGGTGCATTTTGGTGCCCCCCAACCACCCCTCTCCTCTCCACAATGCAACCCCCCCCTACTGTTTATAGACGTGCTGGGACATCAGCAAAACCCCCTCCCCCATAAGTACTCTCACCAGTTCTGTCACAAACCCTACTATCCAAATACCCCCTCCCAGTACAAACACCCCCCCCCCCCAAAAAAAAAAAACACAAATCCTTTCCCCTTCTAATACAAATCCATACTTCCCAACTGTCCTAGTTTGGTGGGACCTTTCTGAGATACAAATTAAATCCTGTGTATCCAGACTAAGGGTCTGTTCATACCAGAATGCCATGAGGGAAACCCGCATCTTGTGTGTGTTTCCCACTCTGTATTTAAATGCAGTGTTGTAGTGATATGCACCGGGTGTTTCAACTTAATGACTCCCCAAATGCAACAGTGTTTGCCTGCACCAGATCGTATGATAAGAAGTATCATGCTATCCAGTTGCTGTGAGTTTTGTAAAGTAGAGCATGCTCAGCTCTTGATGAAGATGGGCACAATTTCAGCCCATTTAAATGAAAGGGCTGAAGTCGCACAGCACCTAGAAGGTATGGGAATCGCAAAGGAACAAACAGCACGTTCCTTTGTGATTTGTGGTGTGAACCAGCCCCAATTCCTGGAGCCCATTGCCGAAAAAGTTCCAGCTCTCGGCTCCACTAACTTGCCTGACAGGTGGGCACTAATATGGGCACCTGGGGCGATTGCCCTGAATCTCTAGCGAGGTGCCCGGGATTCCAGACCCCACAATAATCTCCTCTATAGAAGCCAGCATCTCTTTGAAGAAGAGAGACAAGTTGTCAAAAAAGGATGCTCACAGTGATTTGGGGGGGGGGGGATAAGAGGATGCTGTATGTGCTAAGGGGCACTTTGAGAGGGGAGAGAACTAGTGCTGGGGGGGGGGACAAATTTTATATTTAACTCCCCTTCTAGCATAGATCCTCTTCCCTCCCAAAGTACCCCCTAGTACATACAGCATTCGCTTATCCCCCCCCTCACTGTAAGCATTTTTCTTTTACAACTTGTCCCTCTTCCCCTGAAATTGTCATGTTGTATATTTCGGATTCGGAACAAACCTCAGATCAGCAAGTCCCGATGCAGTGTCCATTCTCCTCCTCCTCCTCCTCCTGTCTGTGTATAGGAAGACATCCGAGCCAAGGAGGGGGAGGAGCTTCAGTCCATGTGTGCAGTGTGAGGCAGGAGGGGGAGAAAGGGGGAGAGATGCATCTGCCCTAAAAGTAATTGCAGCGTGTGGGACCTGAAACACCCCACACAAGCTGCAAGCCAGTCACTGGAGTCAAGTGAGTACAAGCATTGTTGGAGCTCACCCTCCTTGCGGCCGCTACATCAGACGGTGGACAGGAAGTCTTTCCTGCTGTCTCAGGGCCCCCCCACGGTGGTGGGACACCAGGGCCCAGTCACAAGTGCGACTGCTGCAACCCCGGTAGTTCCGTCACTGTATCACTTGATGGGTAAAGTGAAGTCTGGTAATATTTTAGGAAACATTCATTTCTTTTGTTTGGTGTAATAGAAATGTAGCTCTACATAAAAAGCAATCGATGTGCTGCATCCACTAGCCTATTACTAGCAGTGACTGGCCACAAGGGCAGAGCTTATACAAAAGGAAATAATTTAGATATGCCTAGGAGGTCTAAATACAGCCCAAACTACAGTGGTGATCGAAAGTTTGGGCACCCCAGGTAAAAATTTGTATTAATGTGCATAAAGAAGCCAAGGAAAGATGGAAAAATCTCCAAAAGGCATTAAATTACAGATTAGGCTTTCTTATAATATGTCAACAAAAGTTAGATTTTATTTTCATCATTTACACTTTCAAAATAACAGAAAACAAAAAAATGGTGTCTGCAAAAGTTTGGGCACCCTGCAGAGTTAATATCTTGTACTGCCCCCTTTGGCAAGTATCACAGCTTGTAAACGCTTTTTGTAGCCAGCCAAGAGTCTTGTTTGAGGTATCTTTGCCCATTCTTCCTTACAAAAGTCTTCCAGTTCTTTGAGATTTCTGGGCTGTCTGTCACGCACTGCTCTTTTAAGGGCTAGCCATAGATTTTCAATTATGTTGAGGTCAGGAGATTGTGAAGGCCATGGCAAAACCTTCAGTTTACGCCTCTTGATGTAATCCCCTGTGGATTTCGAGGTGTGTTTAGGATCATTATCCATTTGTAGAAGGCATCCTCTCTTTAACTTCACCTTTTTCACAGATGGCATCAAGTTACCATCCAAAATTTGCTGAAATTTTATTGAATCAATTTTTCCTTCTACTCGTTAGATGTTCCCTGTGCCACTGGCTGCAATACAACCCCAAAGCATGATTGATCCACCCCCATGCTTAACAGTTGGACAGAGGTTCTTTTCATTAAATTCTGTGCCCCTTCTTCTCCAAACGTACCTTTGCTCATTCCGGCCAAAAAGTTAAATTTTAACCTCATCGGTCCACAGAACTTGTTTCCAAAATGCATCAGGCTTGTCTATATGTTCATTTGCAAAGTTCAAATGCTGATTTTTGTGGTAAAGGACGTAGAAGAGGTTTTCTTCTGATGACTCTTCCATGTAGACCATATTTGTACAAGTATCTCTTTATAGTGAAATAGTGTACCACAACTCCAGTGTCTGCCAGATCTTTCTGGAGGGATCGCGCAGTCAAACGTGGGTTTTGAATCGTTTTTCTCACAATCCTGGGAGCTGTTCTGTCTGATATTTTTCTTGGTCTTCCAGATCTTGCTTTTACTTCCACTGTTCCTGATGACTGCCATTTCTTAATTACATTCCTAACAGAGGATATTGACATCTGAAAACGCTTTGCTATCTTCTTATAGCCTTCTCCAGCTTTGTGAGCTTCAACTATTTTCAGTTTCAGTTTTCCAGACAACTGCTTAGAAGATCCTATGGTGCTGATTGTTGGGGCAAGGTCAGATGAGTCTGGGCAATTAAAACCTTTGAGATTGACATCACCTGGTCTTCCCAGATAATGATTGAGAACAATCCATGACACTGGCAGGTCTCAGCCTTGCAAAGGGGGCAGTGCATGCTATAAATTCTGCAGGGTGCCATTTTTTTGTTTTCTGTAATTTTGAAAGTGTCAACGATGGAAATAAAATCTAGCTTTTGTTGACATATTATAAGAATGTCTAATCTGTCATTTGATGCCTTTTGCTGATTTTTCCATCTTTCATTGGCTTCTTTATGCACATTAACCACTTAAGCCCCGGAGGATTTGGCTGCTAAAGGACCAGGGGTTTTTTTGCGATTTTTTACTGCGTGACTTTAACGGACAATTGCGCGGTCGTGCGACGCTGTACCTAAACGAATTTGACGTCCTTTTTTTCCCACAAACAGAGCTTTCTTTTGGTGGTATTTGATCACCTGTGCGATTTTTTGATCACGCGCTATAAACAAAAAAAGAGCGTAAATTTTGCAAAAATAACAATATTTTTCACATTTTTTTATATGAAATTCCCCAAAAAAAAAAGTAAAAATCAAAATTTTTTAACATTTTTCGGCCAATTTGTTTTATGCTACCTATGTTTGGTAAAAAAAATCGCAAAAAGCGTATTTTGATTGGTTTGCGCAAAAGTTATCGCGTTTACTAACAAAGAGAAAGATTTTTGTCATTTTTGGTGTTTTTTTTTTTAACGCGTAATGGCGGCGATCTGCGATTTTTTTTTCGGTACTGCGACATTGCGGCGGACAGATCGGACCCTTGACTGACATTTTTGACACTTTTGGGGTTACCAGTGACATTACTGCAGTAATCAGTGCTATACATATGCACTGTTACTGCAAAAATGACACTGGCAGGGAAGGGGTTAACTTTATTGGGAAGGGAGGGGTTAAGTGTGTCCTAGGGGCGTGCTTTCTACTGTGTAGGGACATTCCTATTGGTGTAAAAGCAAAGATCAACCGTTCTACATAGTAGAACGGTCAGATCTTTACTTTTACACAGGGAGAACTGACAGGCAGCTTGTTTACACAAGCTGCTCTGTCTTTCTCTCTTCACAGGAGCGATCGCAGTGTGACTGGCGGACATCGAGTCCGCCGGTCACACGCACTGACTTGCCTGTGAACGAGCCGCGGCGGGCGTGCGCCTCGGCGGGCGCGCGCCCGCCCGCGATAGGCTCGCAAGTCAGTGACAGGCGAGTGACGTACCGATACGTCACTCTGCCTGGCCGGGGCTGACCGCCGCAGTATATAGTCGTGCGGCGGTCGGCAACCGGTTAATACAAATTTTTACCTGGGGTGCCCAAACTTTCAATCACCACTGTATATGTTGAGGGAGGTGATGAGCAATCAATAACTTACGTGGGGGAAAAAGAATAGTTTATAAAGAAAAAACAATATAGCGTATACAATTGCAACACAAATCATATTGTGATTGAATGGTATTAAAAACTACCTTTCCTTTTCAATCTGCACCTGTTGTAATTTTCTGGAAATGCAATATGGCTACCTGGAGCTGGTCTGTACACAGAATATGTACTGACCACACCCCATAAACATAATTTCCTGCTTGTGTGATTGGCTCACCAATTTTCCCAGAAGTCTGTTTAAGATACAAGTCAGATTTTTGGCATCCCTTGCAATAAAAATTTCATTTTTGGTAAGATACTCCCAATAGGAACACATCTAAAGGGATGCAGGCCCAGCAGATTTCCTCATTAGTGCCCTGCAGCTACCACAGCTGATTGATAATTATGAAATCACTCCCATTTGACCCACTCAGTACAGAGGAACAAACAATGATTTTTTCAGAATAACAAAAAGTAGGAATCTGTAACAAAGTTTGTTAAAATCCTTGTAATGTACATAAATCACCCAAGGGGTAATGTTTTTTTCTCAGCAAAAGTGGAGTTACGCTTTAAGCTTATAGTTTAGGAAAAAGTCCTAAATTACCATCTTCTAGAAGAGGTAACTGGTTCATTTTGATAAGAAGTTGAAAATGTGCCTAGGCACTTGAGGTGTACATTCTGCAGACCAGGAGCCAGCTTAAACCTAAACTCCAGGGAAACAGCTAAAAACTCATTGGAAAACTGTATATGGGAGCTCTCTTACCTGTCAATTGACTTGCATATCTGTCCAAACAGTGTTAAGATTTACACAACCTTACCACAAGGGACAATCAGCCTGAGGACCTGACTTTTCTTTGCTCAAGTTAATCTACACAGCTAGGTCCCCCCTTTGCCCAGAGCTTATGAGATACTTGGAAGGAGCAGCAACTGTGGGAGGCTGGACACTACCCTGGGGTACATATAACAATGGAAGTATTTTGCATTTTGCAGGTAGCAGTGATTTCAATATTGCTAAACTGCTTGCTGACCGTATACTGTACATATACAGCGGCAAAGCTGCTCCCCTGTTCAGAATTATGAACCTGTACATGAATCTGCACTTCCAGGTTTGAGGCATGCACGCGAATCGCTGGTGACCTGCTCCCGCTGTGATTGGACACAGTGGGAGCCAATCAATGGGTCCAGCAGACGCAATGTTCAGGAGACAGGCAGAATGGTGATGTAAAAGGGCAGGTCGCCGTTTTGTGATAAGGTAAGGCTGTGTTCCTGTGTCTCTGCTAAGCAGGAACATGGATCTCTGCCTTCCCACAGTACAAGCACCCACCCACACAGTTCGTAAGCACGCCCTTTGATTGCCCCTGATGTTAATCCCTTTCCTGCCAAAGTCATTGGTACAGTGGCAGTGCATATTTATAGCAATGATCTCTGTAATAGTGTCACTGGTCCCCAAATAGGGTCACTTATTGTCTAATTTGTCTGCCGAAAAGTCGCAGTCCCACTATAAATTTGCTGATCACGCGCAGCCATTACTAGTGAAAAAAATAAATAAAAAAATTCCATAAATCTATCCCATCATTTGTAGTAGACTTTTACGCAAACCAATCAATATACGCTTATTGGGATTTTTGTTTACCAAAAACATGCAGCAGAATACACATTGGCCTAAACTGATATAGAAATTAGATTTTTTTCCATTTTTTATTGGATGTGTTTTATAGCAGAAAGTAAGAAATATTGTTTTTTTTTTTCCCTGCAAGCTTCAATCTAACAAAATAGGTTTACTGAGTGGAGGGGTCGAGTAAAGGACTCTTTGAGGGAGATTTACAAAAACCGGTGCACTCAGAATCTGGTGCAGCTGTGCATGGCAGCCAATCAGCCTCTAACTTCTGCTTGTTGAATTAAGCTTTGGCAAAAAGCTTGGAAGCTAATTGGTTTCTATGCAGAGTTGCACCTGATTTTGCACTCTTCAGTGTTAGTAAATAACCCCCTTTGTATTACCTTTTAGCTGGTGCTACTTTAAACCATGGCCCCTGCCATGTTGTGTTGCTTTTTTCTGCAGTGAGGGAAAGTAAATTATCAGGAACTTGTATAATGTTTGGCAGAGGTAAAAAAATACACTTTTTTTTGCATGTATATGTTTTACACACATATGTGTTTCTTATGTGTATTGATCTGTTTGTCTACACCTCATACTTTTACAAATGACTGGATAAAAAGTGGAGGGATATCAAAGGAACAATTAAAGATGAAACGTGAATTGTGAAAGTTACATGTTTTTGCATGAATGCAGAAGTTACAAAAATAAATATTAGTAACAACTTTATCAATGCCCATTAGTGCAGCCTCATCAGTGCCCATCAATGAAAACTATTAGTGCCCATCAGTGCAGCCTCACCAGTGCCCATCAGTGCAGCCTCAACAGTGCCCATGAATGTAGCCTTACCAGTGCCCATCAATGTAGCGTCACCAGTGCCCTTCAATTCAGCCTCACCAGTGACCATCAATGCAGCCTCAGCTGTGTCCATCAATGCAGCCTCATCAGTGCCCATCAATGCCCCCTCACCAGTGCTCATGAATGCAGCCTCATCAGTGCCCATCAATGCCCCCTCACCAGTGCTCATGAATGCAGCTTCACTAGTGCCCATTAATTCAACCTCACCTGTGCCCACCAATGCAACCTCATCTGTACCCATCGATGCAGCCTGATCTGTGCCCATCAATGCAGCCTAATCTGTGCCCGTCAATGCAGCCTTACCTGTGCCCATCAATGCAGCCTCACCTGTGCCCATTAAGCAGCCTCACCAGTGTCCATCAATGCAACCTCACCTGTGCCCATGAATGCAGCCTCACCAGTGTCCATCAATGCAACCTCACCTGTGCTGATCAATGCAGCCTGATCAGTGCCCATCAATTCAGCCTCATCTGTGCCTATAAATGCAGCCTCACCTGTGTCCATCAATGCCCACTCTCCAATGCCCATGAATGCAGCCTCACCAGTGTCCATCAATGCAACCTCACCTGTGTCCATCAATGCAGCCTGATAAGTGCCCATCAATGCCGCCTCATCTAAGCCCATCAATGCAGCCTCACCTGTGCCCATTAATGCAGCCTATTGTGTGACCCTCAATGCTGCCTCACCTGAGCCAATTGATGCAGCCTCCCCTGTGCCCATTAATGCAGCCTGATCACTGCCCATCAATGCCGCCTCACCTGAGCCCATCAATGCAGCCTCATCTGTGCCCATCAATGCAGCCTGACCAGTGCAGGGGAAGAGAGAGGAAAGGAAGAGGAAAGACGGCTGGATAATCACAGAGTGGGGATCGATAGCACTCCCCAGTGCTCATGAATGCAGCCTCACCAGGGCCAATCAATGCAA
Organism: Pelophylax lessonae; assembly: GCF_965119305.1. NCBI lineage: Eukaryota > Metazoa > Chordata > Amphibia > Anura > Ranidae > Pelophylax > Pelophylax lessonae. Next base: position 204,422,241 of record NC_138772.1, read on the forward strand.
CCTTACCTGTGCTCACCAATGCAACCTCACCTGTGCCCATCAATGCAGCCTGATCGGTGCCTATCAATGCAACCTTACCTGTGCCCCTCAATGCAGCCTCACCTGTGCTCCTCTATGCATCCTCACCTATGCCCATCAATGCCCACTTTCCAGTGCCCATGAATTAATCCTCACTAGTGTCCATCAATGCAACCTCACCTGTGCCCATCAATGCAGCCTGATCAGTGCCCATCAATGCTGCCTCACCTGAGCCCATCAATGCAGCCTCACCTGTGCCCATTAATGCAGCCTATTGTGTGCCCCTCAATGCTGCCTCATCTGAGCCAATTGATGCAGCCTCACCTGTGCCCATTAATGCAGCCTGATCACTGCCCATCAATGCCGCCTCACCTGAATCCATCAATGCAGCCTCACCTGTTCCCATTAATGCAGCCTAATGTGTGCCCCTCAATGCAGCCTCACCCGAGCCCATCAATGCAGCCTCAACTGTGCACATCATTGCAGCCTGACCAGTGCAGGGAAAGAGAGAGGAGAGGAAGAGGAAACACGACCGGATCATCATTGAGTGGGGATCTATCACACTCACCAGTGCTCATGAATGCAGCCTCACCAGTGCCCATCAATACAGCCTCACCTGTGCCCACCAATGCAACCTCACCTGTGCCCATCAATGCAGCCTGATAAGTGCCTATCAATGTCCATCAATGCAGCCTCATCTGTGCCCATCAATGCAGCCTCCCCTTTGCCCATCAATGCAACCGCACCTGTGACCCTCTATGCAGCCTCACCTGTGCCCGTCTATGCAGCCTCACCTGTGCCCGTCTATGCATCCTCACCTGTGCCCATCAATGCTGCCTCACCTGTGCCCATCAATGCAGCCTCACCTGTGCCCATCAATGCAGCCCCACCTGTGCCCATCAAGCAGCCTGACCAGTGCAGGGGAAGAGAGAGGAGAGGAAGAGGAAAGATGGCCGGATCATCACAGAGTGGGGTCACCTCGCTGTAACAGCTTTCATTTGACTTGCCAGGCACTTGCCATCACACACAGTCCCACCTCTTGGATTTGCTTCTATGATAGATGTCACACATCCCGGCATTGGACAGGTGTTCTGTCTATATGTCTTTTACACATGTCTTTTGGTTCATAGCTGCAGCAGCTTTAGAAATACATGGGTATGCTCCCCCAAACTTTTTTCCTGTTTATTATGTATTCGGTCTGACCAGACTATCGAGGTTGAGCAACCCTCCCCACCCCCCCACATACACCTGTACTCAATCAGTGTCCACCATCAAGTGGATATAGGAGGAGTCCCCTGTAGTGCATTTGCACATCCTTCCCAGCAAGGAGTATTATCTCCAAGGGTTAGAAAGGCTGGATTCATCTCTTTTTCATGGATAGTGTAGGACCCACTGATAATGGGGTACTTTGACGCAGTAGTGGGCTTGAGCACGATATGGCCATATGGTGGGACCAAACCCCCATTTTTATTTATGGATTGTCTTCAGATTTGGTACTTATTTCTTTTGCATTTTCGCGCTATTCTTTTTTAATATACATGTCTTTTGGTTCATAGCTGCAGCAGCTTTAGAAATACATGGGTATGCTCCCCCAAATTTTTTGCCTGATTATTATGTATTCGGTCTGACCAGACTATCGAGGTTGAGCAACCCTCCCCACCCCCCCACATACACCTGTACTCAATCAGTGTCCACCATCAAGTGGATATAGGAGGAGTCCCCTGTAGTGCATTTGCACATCCTTCCCAGCAAGGAGTATTATCTCCAAGGGTTAGAAAGGCTGGATTCATCTCTTTTTCATGGATAGTGTAGGACCCACTGATAATGGGGTACTTTGACGCAGTAGTGGGCTTGAGCACGATATGGCCATATGGTGGGACCAAACCCCCATTTTTATTTATGGATTGTCTTCAGATTTGGTAGTTATTTCTTTTGCATTTGCACGCTATTCTTTTTTAATATACATGTCTTTTGGTTCATAGCTGCAGCAGCTTTAGAAATACATGGGTATGCTCCCCCAAATTTTTTGCCTGTTTATTATGTATTCGGTCTGACCAGACTATCGAGGTTGAGCAACCCTCCCCACCCCCCCACATACACCTGTACTCAATCAGTGTCCACCATCAAGTGGATATAGGAGGAGTCCCCTGTAGTGTATTTGCACATCCTTCCCAGCAAGGAGTATTATCTCCAAGGGTTAGAAAGGCTGGATTCATCTCTTTTTCATGGATAGTGTAGGACCCACTGATAATGGGGTACTTTGACGCAGTAGTGGGCTTCAGCACGATATGGCCATATGGTGGGACCAAACCCCCATTTTTATTTATGGATTGTCTTCAGATTTGGTAGTTATTTCTTTTGCATTTGCGCGCTATTCTTTTTTAATGTACATGTCTTTTGGTTCATAGCTGCAGCAGCTTTAGAAATACATGGGTATGCTCCCCCAAATTTTTTGCCTTTTTAATATAGGTGTTCTGTCTATCAAAGGAGCAGGGCCAGGAGGTGGTGCTGTGTGTGTGACAGCGAGCGCCCGGCAATTCAAATGAAAGCTGTTACAGCGGGGCGATCCCCGCTTTATGATGATCCCGGGATCATCATAAAGGTAAGTAAAACCTCTACCAGGATCCAGCGATCTTCCTAGCGCTACCCAGAGTGTGGCTCGGGGTTACCGCTTTTGGCTCTAAAATCTAACCCCGAGTCACACTCGGGAATACCGCTAGGAAGGTTAATCTGTAGGGTGAAGTATTGCGTTGGCCCAACCTTTGCAGCTATAATAGCTTCAACTCTTCTGGGAAGGCTGTCCACAAGGTTTAGGAATGTGTCTATGGGAATGTTTGACCATTCTTCCATAAGCACATTTTTGAGGTCAGGTACTGATGTTGGCCTGGCTCGTCTCCTCTCTAATTCATTCCAAAGGTGTTCTGTTGGGTTGAGGTCAGGACTCTGTGTAGGCCAGTCAAGTTCCTTCACCCCAAACTCACAAGGTCCATAAAGACATGAATAAGTGAGTGGAGGAACTTGACTGGCCTGACCTCAACTCGATAGAACACCTTTGGGATTAATTGGAGCGAAGACTGTGAGCCAGGCCTTCTCTCCAACATCAGTGCCTGACCTCACAAATGCGATTCTGGAAGAATGGTCAAACATTACCATAGGCACACTCCTAAACCTTGTGGACAGGCTTCCCAGAAGAGTTGAAGCTGTTGTAGCTGCAAAGAGTGGGCCAACCCAATATTGAACCCTACAGACTAAGACTGGGATGCCATTAAAGGTAATGTGCGTGTAAAGGCAGGCGTCTCAATACTTTTGGTAATATATATATATATATATATATATATATTATATATATTTCTTTTTTTTTCCTTTTATTGGTTGAACTAGATGGACTTGTGTCTTTTTTAAACCAGACTAGTTATGTAACTCTGTGACAGAGATCCATCCATAAAGCAGCTTACATATAGGAAAGGGTCACTGCTATATACCCTTAAATACTTCTAATAAACTCTGCAGCATAAATACAGGGATTTTTGATTCAAGTACATTGAAATACATTTTACAAAAACGTCTTAAACCTACAAACTCTAAACAGTTAGTTCCATCGTATGTGTTATATAGTCAGTCAGTGAAAGTCAAGTTACACACCAGAAAAATAAGTGCAATAAAAATGTATTACAAGCTAAATATTTACAGGTTGCTTGGAAGTCTTACAGTCAAATCTGGGTGGCTGAGCCTCCATGATATGCCTAACATTTTTTTGTAGATGCAGATCATGTAAGATTTAATTGTACATAATAACTCATAAAATTAATGGTTTATTTATTAAAATAAAGGGTTTCCTTGATTACAAAATTGTAAGAAACATATTGATTTTAGGATTGTCTATACCACATTTTACTTCCTGGAATATGCAAGTGCACAGTGTAAATGTACTGTAGTCATGAGTACTGTAAATGTATAAAAATGCAGATGTCACAAGTCACCAGGAATAGACATATTATCTAGTTTCTTCCCAAAGTAAATCAAGTTGTTATTATAAATCATAATATGACCAATATGTGTTTTATTGCTACCTCTGTTTCAGTTTCTGTAGGATTGCCTAATTAATAGTATGCAATCTTCAAATGACAAAAATGAAAGGAGAAATTTGGAAGACATTATTTTTAAATTATTCCGCCAGTTAAGTTGGAGTGTGTATTTATACATATATGTGTGTGAGTATATAAAGTACATATGATATATATATATATATATATATATATATATATATATATACATACACACATAACACTATGTATATATGTGCAATAGCCACTGTTTGGTGCTACACCAGCATTTTGGCTGAATACAATCTCCACTAAATATATTCACTAGGGAAAAGAACAGGGAAGCAAATAGAACGGGAACATAAAAGATTTGTGAAGGGCATTAAAACCCTAAATGCAGCCAGGCGCAAGAAAATGGGGCCACTAGTGCAACTGCCAAAAATAACAATAGGCATGGAATAATAAACCTCATAAAAAGAGAGAGTATTTTTCGCCCTTGAGAAAAGTCTGTATAAAACCACTGTGGGAAATCTACTAAAACTGATGCATACAGAATATGGCAACCAATCAGTGTCTAGGTTTTATTGTCAAAGCCTAAACAAGCAAATGTTAAAAGCTGATTGGTTACTATGCACAGCTGCACCAGATTCTGTGAGCATCAGTTTTAGTAAATCTCCTCCACTGTGGCATGCAATTCACATTATGGCAGCATTAGCATTCTCTCTTCCAAGCAGGATCTGGGGAGGCTTCCACCAGCAAACAAGGCATAAACAAAATGAAGAAGGAGAGAAAAGCACCGCTACCTAAGACCCTATTCACACTAGCGCGACTTGTCAGGCGACTTGGTCGCCTGACAAGTCGCGGTGGGTCGCCTGCCATTGATTAGCACAGGACCCGTTCTAATAGGAGCGACACAAGTCGCTCCGACTTAGAAAAAGGGTCCTGTACTACTTTGGGGCTACCTGGAGGCGACTTGCATTGACTTCAATTATATGAAGTCCGTGCATGCCGCACCGAGGTCGCGGTGCATGCTGGTCACAGGCCGCCCCAGCAAGTCGTGTTGCCCCTGTGTGAATGGGCTCTAAGTGTAGCATTTATTAAAACAATTTTATGAAGTAAAAAACAATAAACATGCACTCACGTTAACAAGATATTAAAAAGCATAATGATAAATCTCCAGCAGGTGGCGACCTTCTAGGTCAATGGTGAGTAGGCCCTTTTGGGTGGATGTGATGTAAGGTGCTTTGAACCAACAAGTTAACCAGGGGAACGCAAGGAAGGGCTAACAGAAACAGAGGACTGTAAGGCTCGGTTCACACTATTGCGATGCGGGAAGGCTGCGAATTCGCAGCCTGTTCCCGCATCGCACACGCACCCCCGGCAGTTCACACTGCCATACGCGATCCGCTGGGGGTGTCAATGTAATCTTAACGACACCCCCAGTTTGATCGCATATCGCAGTGCGATCGTGCAGTTCGCACAGGATCGGATCGCACAAGTGTGAACCGCTGTGCGATCCGATCCTGATGCGGCAGCAAAAATGCCTCCTGTGCGTCTTTGCTGCGGGTGCGGTGCGAATTTAGCCATACAAACTGTATGGCTAAACTCGCACCGCACAGCTGATCGCATGTCATGTCGGAGCAGTGCGCTCCGACATGACATGCGAACCCGGCACACGCAGAAGTGTGAACCGGGTCTAAGTGTATATCACCTTGATAAGAACAACTGTGGACATCAAGGAAGTGTTGCAGGCCCACCAGATGGCCGTGATGATGTCACATGTGTTTCTGGTGAGCCTTTTTTCTCCTTCTTTTTTGTTTATACAAAGCAACTGGAACAAAGATGGATATACTTGAAGACTTTGGCTTCACTTAAGAACAAAATATTTAAATTAAAATATAAAACACAGAAACAATACAGTAACAAATAATACAACAATTAAAAACTATAGGGAAGTTATATGCAATTTTGTAAAAACTAAAATACCTATTTAATCAAAGCACTTACATCTTAGGCTGACTAACCACTGATACATTTTTGTATTCCGACAGCAGGCTGAATGCAAAACATACAAGTAGATGTACTGTCGATGCAGCACCTATTCCCTGCGCTCTGAGTGGTGCAATCCTCTATCCAACTCGACTGTAGACTGATGAGATGAGAACAAATGACACGGCAACTTTATAATGCTTCAGCCTTGCAGCCCCTCACTTGACCAGGGTGGTCCGGAAACACTATGAACGACAAACAAACACAAGGGTGCACCGGCCTAGTGCATTATCTCTTAAACAGGTTTATTAAAATAATGGATTAAAAATACTCACAAACAAGTTTCTTGATAAAAAGCACATCAAATAGATATAAAATCCTCAGCATCGAGATCGGGATTGGATCGTCCCCTGAAGCTGTACAGGCTTACGCGTTTCGAGGCAGCGCCTCTTCCTCAGAGCCTAAAGAGCATGTCTAGACACATGCTTTATATAATGAACAATGAACAAAGACACAGTGGATAAGGTACAATTAGGTGGAGCTCCCTCCCACTCCAGGGCGTGTGCATGAGGTTTCCACCCACAAACTCTCATCTATTATAGATAGAGTCCTACCCCCATAAACTGGGGAGGGCACAATCATAAAACATACTCAGGTAGGAACTGAGTGATTAGATTCATATAAACTTGTTGTAGTACACGAATAGTATATACTTATGTATAAAAAGTATATATATATATATATATATATATATATATATATATATATATATATATATATATAGAAATTCCGGTATAAACTGAATGGAGTTGCACCTAATTGGAATATAGTAGTGAATGCGACTATTCAAACAACTATTGTTATTGCTAACATCGCTGGCAAACCCAAAGGTAGGGGCAACAATCAAAAGACAAACTTCAAGCAAAAGAAAAGCTCCAAATAACACATCCAAAAAAGGGGAAATAAAACGTAAAAAATAATACCGTATATACTCGAGTATAAGCCGAGTTTTTCAGCACATTTTTTTGTGCTGAAAACGTCCCCCTCGGCTTATACTCGAGTCAAGGAAAAAAATGTCCTCTCCGACGGGTTTAAGGTTTAAAAATGGCGCCGCCCGTCGCATACATGTTACCGCGCACGCGCCGCCGCCGCTCGTGTAATTTCGGCTATTCCCGGCGCCGCTCGGGAGAGGCCGGGAATAGCCGAAAGTATACGAGCGGCGGCGGCGCGTGCGCAATGACGTGTCGGCCCCGGGCGGCGCTATTTTTTAAATGAAGGCGCCTCTGGAACAGGTAAGTGAAACAGCTTCACTACCTGCCATGGGCTGCGGGCACACTACGAGGGATGCAGTGCTGCGGGCATGGTCCACATGTACCATGCCCACAGCACTGCATCTCCTGTAGTATGCCCACAACCCCGGATCCTCTAGTACCATGCCAGTACCCTGCAATCTCCTGCACCATGCCAGTACCCTGCAATCTCCTGCACCATGCCAGTACCCTGCAATCTCCTGCACCATGCCAGTACCCTGCAATCTCCTGCACCATGCCAGTACCCTGCAATCTCCTGCACCATGCCAGTACCCTGCAATCTCCTGCACCATGCCAGTACCCTGCAATCTCCTGCACCATGCCAGTACCCTGCAATCTCCTGCACCATGCCAGTACCCTGCATTCTCCTGCACCATGCCAGTACCCTGCAATCTCCTGTACCATGCCAGTACCCTGCATTCTCCTGCACCATGCCAGTCACCCTGCATTCTCCTGCACCATGCCCGCCGCCCTGCATTCTCACCCTAGGCTTATACTCGAGTCAATGATTTTTCCCATCTTTTTGTGGTAAAAGTAGGGGTCTCGGCTTATACTCGGGTCGGCTTATACTCGAGTATATACGGTAATAATAAAAGTTATAGTATACAATTATCCTGGTCAGCCGAGTGCATACTGTAGATTCCATACAAGGCATAGTTCTTAAAAATAGAAGTGATCATATTCAAAAAATATAAATATATATATATATATATATATATATATATATATATATATATATATATATATATAGTGTATATAGTGATGAGCATTTACCTGGATCCCCCTTTACTGATGCCCAGCAGGGAAGAGCCAAGCTCTTTTTTTAATCAAAGGGCATTGCGAGTGAAAGTGCCGATAGACCCACAAAATAGTTCATCGGGAATTGGCCAAAATTCACTCAGTGTATGGCCAGCCTTATTGTCTGTCATATCTGTCATTCCATTCTAGCAAACATATCACCTGTAAAATGACTTTTGCCAGCATTCTAACTAATGCTTTTAGGTTTATGTAAAAAAAATAATAATCTTTGCTGCCTCTCAGCAGCAGCTCTTATTATTGGGAAAAAAATTCAACACTCCAAACGTAATGAATTGTGGAAACATATTTCAGAGTTTTCTGATTGTCAGAGACCAATGTCAAGAGTATTCTTCAGGAAAGAATGCAAATCTGTTTTAACAAATATGAGTGGCCTGCATAGTACCTCAGAGAGAGAAATTCATTTTATATTCACAAATTGCACCTGTTAAGGATTAGTGTATATCTTGTGGGTTTTTGTGATTTCCAAAGGGAGTCATGTGCAATTAACAATACTATTAATCACATAATTTCTGCATTCTAAAACACTTTTATATTCACATGTTTACTATTAACATCCTTTGCAAGGATGAGTTTCATTAAAAATGCAATTGTATTACAATATAGCGTGTTTGGTTTTGGGGTAGAAATTTGTATATAGGATATAGTGTTTTAGAAACAAAAGATGTGGGGGGGCGTGGCCAGCGCGGGATGGTGATGGACGCTTGAGCTCTAGCTCCGCCGGCCGACGACTACATCCAGCGCCATCCCCAGCGACGTGAACAGGATTTTCACCTCCATCTGACTCCGGCTGCTTGTGGCTACACTCCGCGATGTCCCGCAAGAGGAAGGATGTAAAGGGACCGAAGAAACTGACGGCGTTCTTCCCGATGCCGGCCCGAGGCGGTCGACAAGATGGCGCCGGCTCTCCGGGCCTTGCCGCCTCGGGGAAGCAAAGGGTACATTACACCGACCTGCCAGAAGATACAGCCCCTTCTGGCACCCAGCAACCAGGTACCCTTTCTCCTTTCGCTTCTGCACCATCCAGCCCTGCATGTACAAGCCCGGCCAAATCTAAAATACGGCTGGATCCCGCAGACAAGGCCTCACAGCCTGGGAGCTCGAGTAACCCACTACTGCCCATCTCCCTGGGGTCCTCTCCCTTCGCTGCCTTCCCCACAGCTGGCCAACCTATCATGGACACGGCATTAAAGGACATGATGTATGCCCTCCACACCTCCCTCCAGGCAGATATAGTCTCCCTTGCTACTAAGTTTTCTGCTGAGGTTCTCTCATTAGGGGAAAGGGTTCACACTGTGGAATCCTCTGTATCTGAGATTGTGACTACAGTAAATGATTTGGTGGAAGCGCATGAAGAAAATTTGGATGAGCGACAATGGCTGAAAGCTAAAATCGCAGATCTGGAGGACCGCTCCAGAAGGAACAATCTTAAGATCCGTGGCATTCCTGAGACTGTGCCTCCTGCTGAGCTACACAAATTTGCCACTGATGCGTTTTTAGCGATTTTACCTGGAGCGACTCCCCTGGAGCTGACGATTGACCGTATACACAGGGTTCCTAAACCCCCTTTTCTCCCGCAACATGTGCCACGCGACACGTTGCTCCGTGTGCACTTCTACCAGACCAAAGAAGCTATCCTGAACAAGGCTAGGTCCTTGGGCAATCTACCTGATCCCTACTCCGCTATACAAATTTTTGCAGACCTGTCTAAGCATACTCTGGACACACGTAGACAACTTTCTACTATCACCAAGGCTCTGCGAAACCACAACCTGCCGTACAAGTGGAAACACCCCTCCAAGATCTCGGTGGAGAGGAATGGAGAATCATACATGATCACCACGCTAGATAGGGGCATATCCCTGCTTCACTCATGGGGCATCATCCCCGACCCTGTACCCCCCCCGGGAGCAAAAAAATCCCCGAGCAGAGTTCCCCCACAATGGCAATCCATGCCGCAACGCACCTCGAGAGACACTTGATTGACTGGGCTCGCAATCCTGTTTTTTTTGTTTTTTTTTCTCTCCGGACTTTTTTCTGGAATCCTGTTCCACTCCAAGCTTGTCGTCTAGAGGCGTTTAGCCCGTTTGGCTGTTGAACTGTTCTCACCCCCGACTGGAAACGGCTATCCCAGCCTATGGTTTCCTTCTGCTTTTGTGTTCTATGTCTGTATTGTCTGGTCTTGTGTTGTTCCTTTTCTCCCTCTTCTGCAGGTGTAACAGACTCTGATCTGCCTCGAGAAGATGTGTTTATCCCCGGAATCACCGGGATACCCCTCAAGATTCGCATTTCTGCAAGATTCCTCTACATGACTACAGGAGACTACACTGTCAACTCCCGACTCTCCACTCATCCATCTACCTACACTATGTCTATCGATGGCTCCGTGAGTACTGATCCCTCGCACTCACCTCCACGCACACATGACGGTTAAAATTCTATCTGTCAATGCCAACGGCCTCAATCACCCAGCTAAGCGCACTTCTTTGTGGCGCACGGCCATTAAGAACAGAGCTGCCATTGTTAGTGTACAAGAGACTCACTTCTTAGACCAACATGCTCCCCTCTGTTCCCATAGAGAATACCCCACGGTTTTCACAGCCTCTTGCTCTAAGAAACGGAAGGGTGTATTACTGGCCATACACAAGGACTTGGATTTTGAATTAATCACCTCAGTCGCAGACGCCAACGGCAGATACTTGATCATAGTCTGCTCCATTGATGGATTTACAGTAACTTTGGTCTCTATATATGCTCCCAACGTTCACCAACTCCGGTTCCTGAATAGAACTATGACTAAAATCCGTTCGGTCCAAAAAGGCCCCTTGGTGCTGTGTGGCGACTTCAACCTCCCCCCAGACAGATCTGTGGACACTTCAGCTGCCACCACCAGATGCCTTCCGTCTTTGCAAAATTTCATCCACAAGCATGACCTATATGACATCTGGAGGTGCCATCATCCCTCCGATAGGGAATTCTCCCACCACTCTGTGGTGCACAACACGTATTCGCGTATTGATGTTATCTTGTCTGATTTGACTTTGCTCCAAAGGGCAGTGGACTCAGAGATAACCCCGATCACATGGTCCGATCACGCCCCTGTGAGTGTTGAACTCTCACTGTCGCAAAAACCCAAAGCGACAAAACCCTGGAGAGCTAATGCTGCTCTACTCAAAAGCCCGGACAATGTCGATTTTCTGAAAACCTCCCTAATCAAATTTTTCGAGACCAATCAGGGGTCGGTATCTGAGTCCGCGACTCTTTGGAACGCCCACAAGGCATTCAGTAGAGGGGTACTCATTCAATTGCAGCGTAGGACAAATAGGAGACGCTCCCAATTGGTAGATAAACTCACGAAAGATATTGCCGCTCTGGAAACCCAGAACCAGACCAAACCTTCCACTGATTTAAAATCCAGACTCTTGACGCTCAGACGAGAACTCCGCACTCATCTCCTAGACACTTACGAACGTAACCTCCAAAGAGCCAAGGCGACGTACTACGCCACCAGCAACAAAGCTGGCAAGCTTTTGGCTGCCAAGCTTAAGGGACAACGTACTAAAACTAAAATCAAATCCATCGTCCACCCCCATACGAACAAACGACTGCACGACCCTAGGGACATAGCTAACGCGTTCAGCAGCTACTATGAATCCCTCTACAACTTGAAGGACTCTGTTCCCTCCCCCCCCCACCTCCGACCATATAAAGCGGTTTCTAGATAGTATTTCACTACCTTCTCTTTCGCCCGCACAAACCACACAACTTAACGCCCCCTTCACAGTGGAAGAAGTTCAGGCAGCCATAGGGTCCTTACCGACTGGGAAATCCCCTGGCCCGGATGGTCTAGTAAACGACTACTACAAGAACATGACAGACATACTGGCGCCCCATCTGTGTGCGGTGTTCAATGCTGCCGCAGATACCTCAGCTTTCCCAACGGAGATGCTTGAAGCTACCATAGTGACCCTACCCAAACCAGGCAAAGACCCGTCAACCCCACAAAATTTTCGTCCCATCTCCTTGCTCAATTCTGATATTAAAATTTATGCCAAGGTAGTCGCTAACAGACTGATGCCACTGATGCCAAGCCTAATACACGAAGACCAATCGGGTTTCACGTTAGGTAGACAATCTGCTGACGCGACCAGAAGACTTATAGATGTTATCCACGCTGCACACTCCAATAGAATGCCTTCTCTGCTCCTATCTTTGGATGCAGAGAAGGCATTCGATAGAGTCCACTGGGGATATCTCCAGGAGGTTCTCCGCAGATTTGGTATAGATGGCAGAATGCATGCTGCTATCCTGGCGCTATACTCCCACCCGACGGCTCGAGTCCTGGTCGACACATCCCTCTCCTCACCTTTCCATATCACAAACGGCACACGGCAAGGGTGCCCCCTATCGCCCCTGGTTTTTAATTTAGCCATTGAGCCCCTGGCCCAAAAAATGCGTACAGACCCCTGCATCACCGGGATTCATGTGGGACCTCAGGAGCACCGCATCAGCTTGTTTGCTGATGATGTTATCCTGATGGTATCGAACCCAACATCATCCCTTCCACGAATCAAATCTATTCTGGCAGAATTCGGGGAAGTCTCGTTGTACAAAGTGAACGAGGCTAAATCGACTATGCTAGACATTGGTATAGATGGAGTAACTAGAAACCTTCTCACTAGATCGTTTCCATACAAATGGGCGGACGACGGGGTTACTTACCTAGGCATAACCCTCACCAGATCCACCAACCTCCTATTCCAGGCAAATTTCCTTCCCTTCAAACTCCAGCTATCGAAAGAACTTCAGAATCTAGCGAAATTTGAGTTGACATGGTTGGGGCGACTAGCCGCCTTTAAGATGTGTACACTACCCAAACTGCTGTACCTTTTCAGGTCAATTCCCATCCCCATCCCCAGATCGTTCCTACTAGCTTTGCAGTCGATGGTGTCTCGCCATTTATGGCAGGGGAAACGTGCCCGTTGTGCGAGGGGGTTATTAATGAAGTCTAGAGAAGCAGGGGGAGCCTCTGTGCCCAACCTGGAAGAGTACTACCTGGCAACCGTCCTTTCGCAGCTTCGCACGTGGTTCCAGAGCTCCCCAGACACTGTCTGGGGGAAACTGGAACAACATCTAGCTCCTCGCGGAGACCTCGTCTCGTGGCTCTGTAGTAGGCAAACTAGAGACAAGGTCCCGGCGTACTTGCCTCCGACCGTCAGAGCTTCGATCGCGGCATGGCTGCGACTGACACACTCGCGATGGAAATTCACCCCGCTCACGACTATTTCTCTACCTATACTTAGCCTCCTCCAGATAGTCCCAGACATGAATCTGGGTCACTGGACAGACCATGGAATCACCACTATTGACGCCCTATATACTGATGGTATCCTTAAATCTTTCCCACAACTGTCTTCGGAGTTCCATATCCCCAAGACCGAATGGTATAGACATGTCCAAATCAAATCCTGCCTGCAGCGCAATCCCCAATTCAGGGCCAACATCCCGAAGAGAATTTGGGAATTCCTCACGTCTTCCTCTCAGAGGGCGAAGGGTATCTCCACTATCTATCCTATTTTAAGCGAAAAAGGCGTTTTCTCCAAGTCTCCTCCCCTGCTCAAATGGGAACGAGATTTGGGGGAGTCCTTCTCCCCTCAACAGTGGTCCAAGGCCCTTTCCCTGAGTAGTAAAGCCTCCTTGAGTGCCTCCATTAGAGAAATGCACCTTAAAATTCCACTTAGATGGTACCTCACACCTGACATAATAGCGAAGTTCCATAACGACACTCCTCCGACATGCTGGCGTTCCTGCGGCAAAATAGGCACTATAAAACATCTGTTGTGGGACTGCCCACCAATCCGCGCCCTCTGGTCTGAGGTTTTCCAGCTGCTAACCTCTATTACTCAGCTACCCCTGAACCCGACACCGGAACTGGGACTTTTGAACTTGACCATAGAGACTATCCCAAGACCGCTCCGTAAACTAGTACTGAACGTCCTATTTGCAACTAGACTGAGTATTACTAGAAAATGGAAGATTAGCCAACCCCCTTCCCTCCAGGACATCGTCCACACCACCCAACTGCACCACACGTACGAGTTGCTTGTAACCCCCAATTGTGAGTCTTACCGTAAGGAAAAGGACTTATGGTCCAACTGGGACCACTGGTATAATCTGAATATTTGTGTGTAATTTGATTGACGGCCGCTAGATGGCGCACTCCCACTGTTATGTGATTTCCAATGGCATAGAGTGAAGTAGTCTTGCTCCAACCCCTCATTTGATACCTGTTATGGCTGATGTAAGCTTTTCAATTTAAGGGATCCTGCTTTACGATTATTACCTGCTTGCTGTCTCACAAAAGTTGTTACACGTATTATTATTATACATACCTGCTTATTGTTAAACCCTGTTGTTTGAAAAATTTTCAATAAAAAAGATTTGAAATGAAACAAAAGATGTGTTGTGGGCAAAGTATATCTCATTTAAAATTAGGGGGATGAAGCTTAAAAAAGTAAAAATATGTTTGCACGGCTTGAAGTATATGCCAATACATTTGCATGCTACTATTTTTGTTCAATAACAAGGAGCCTAGGAATACTTTTCATATAACTTAAAAAAGCATCAATGCATAATTTATGCATTTAGAATAAGGGGCCATGGCCTGACTGTCCTACAGGTCCCATATTAGTTCTAAACTGTATGTAAATCCTAACAATGAAGTTCTCTTATTTGCTTTCTTTTGATCTTTGGAATAAACAATTGAAGTGGTTTGCTATAATTGTTTTATAAGCACTTAAGGTGGATATTGAACACAAATGCTATCAGAGACTTTCAATTGTAGCACGTGTTGCAGTAATGTTGTACTTGTATAGGGCAGGGTCCCAATAGAGAATCATTGGTCTTCAGGTGGCCCAATCGCACCATGCACATCTGGATCCTTTAGGATCCCTGTTGCAGTGACATTTAGTAAGAAAACAGCAAGAGATTGGGAAATTCTCTTTCACTCACCTCACCTGAATTAAATAAAACTAAAAGCGCTGTGCTGTTCCTGATTTGTATGGGTTAGAGGCAAAGGTGGCATACTAGGTCTAATAGACCCTTGATATCTCTATAAAAAGTATCTATCACTACTTCTCTAGCTTTCAGCCCCCCTTGAGATAATAAGGTAATAAAGTTGAATATAAATCAGATGATAAAACAAAATACCTTAACACACATACATGCAGTTAAACATCTATGTTAAACATCTACTTAGTGGCATGCATTAGTTCTCCCCAAACACACCAGAATTGTAAGATACATTTTAGGGTCAATGTTTAGGTGTAATTTTGTTGTGACTTTGTAAGCAGACCAGAATTTAAGGATAGTTATATTTTATTTTTGTTAATTTATCATAGTATTGTGTTTTATTATGAATCGGAAAGTTATATTGTTATTTTGTACTCTCATACTGTGTATTTTGTAATATTGCATTGCAAACTTTTTCTATAGGTCCTGTGTTTATAGAAAATATGTGTGTGAAGAAAGGAAATATGTCCAGCTTGGGAGCTTCAGTCAAGATCAGAGGTGTAACTAGAACCTTTAGGGCCCCGGTGCAAGAAACCATGAAGGGCCCCCCTGGCCCCTTCCCTTCAAGCCTGGGGCTCTTCCTATTGGTATTTTAATTGTATTTTTTATTATTTTATTTTATTTTTTTAATGTCACTAACTTTGACACTGCCAATTCAGAAAAGAAAGGAGTTGGCAAATTACATATTTACTGACCCCTTCCTGGTTCTCTATTGTGACACATCCCCTGCAGCAGCCGGCAGGAGAGGGAAGGGAGCACGGAGGGGGGTCACACAGTGGCCCAGAGACAGCAGAACACAAGTGAACTGGATAGGGGGAGTGGTGGGGGCAGCCTACAGAAGAACCAATCTCCTCCATTTTCCTCCTGCAGCTACAGGAGGAAAAAGGAGGACAGTGATTTCTCTACATGCTGCCCCCTGCCGCCCTCCTATCCAGGTGTATGGGGGAGCCACACAGGCCCCCTGGATCATGGGGCCCGGTTGCAATTGCAACCCCTGAAACCCCTGTAGTTACGCCCTTGGTCAAGATATATAGCTTCTTCCAGTCTGGACATAGGAACCAGATATTATAGATGGCCATCCAAGACTAGCCGACAATAGCTTGGATGCAAACTCTCTCTCTCTCTCTTGAAAACTCACAGAGAATTTATACACCGGACCAAGTAGGGCCTAATCACAATATTGTATACAATACAAACTGTAAACAGGAATATAATTACCATAGCTAAGAAGCAGCCAACATAAACATAATGTCAATCCACATCTAGCAACTAATAGCTGATAGTGATCTAATTAACCCATAAGCTAATCAACATAAACACATAACATCCCACAATGGTTCCATAACAAGGTAAAGTGGTCAGGCCACAGTATTAATCACCTCTCCAAGATGATCAGACAGACAGAAACAATAGGTGATGCAAGTAACAATGGTGATGCACACCTAGGAGGCACATAATGGGAGAAAAACACACAACACCCTGAACAGATTAAATCAGGAGACCCCCAGCATCAGGTTGCTATGAGCTGATGATATTAACATCTGCTCTGAGTATCACAATCTAAAGCAGTTATTAAGGTGTTTTCGGGAGACATGGACTTGAATCAGAAACAAGACCACTCCAAGGGTCCCCCAGGCACACACCTCCCAAAGAGTAATGTTCCCCTAAAAACCAGGGCCCATAGTCAGTAGGCAAGAGGCCCCCTGCAGTCCTCTCCAAAGTCCCCTGTCCTTGTTGGGTCACATGTTACTTCTGTGCACCCCACTCATCCTGAGGGCACTGTCGCACAGATTTTTAGATTTAAGGGCTAAGCTGCACTGCTTCATCAACCCCTGGGGATGGGGGGCTTTGGGTGAGTTGGGGGTGAGTGGTTGGGGGTGCTTTTGTGGGACAGGTGTGGTGTTGACACTTCAATCATCCTGACACCATGGTTGTATGGTGTCCAGATAATTTAAGCACATTATTACATTTTAATGTATAATGAAATAGTTAAACTCAAGGGACGATGATGCCATCTCTCTGATTGACCACTGCAGCTACTTCCATGCAGCCTGTGTGGCCTGGTGGCAAACAGGGCACGGACTGGCCCAATCAGCGGCTTTGGGGTTAGGGACCCCTGTTGTGAACTGCGTTATGTAATTTTTTAAAATGACAATTATAGGGACTCATATCAAGTCAACAGCTAAAATAACAAACAGTTTACATTTAAAAAAAATTGCCCTACAGGCCTTAGCTGCCAACCCCCCCCCCCCCCCCCGCCTAGTATACTAGATGCTATTATTGAATTTACCATTTTTTGATGGTATGGGTTGAATTTTATAGTTTGCTGTGACAGCTTCTCAGCAACATGATACCAATGACATTTTTTTCAGAGTCGTCAGCATTTCTTGTAAATAGGCTTATTGGATAATTTATGGTAGTCTGATGTTTGTTTTTACACATTCACACTTCCCTCCACTTCCAGACAGTAATTCATGTTTAGAGTATGTGCAAACATTTAAGCAATATGTTTCGGTAAAATTGTCATTCTGGCATGTGAATTTCAGGACACAAGCATGCAGGGCATAAAAATGTTGGTAGCTTTACTGAACACCTATAGGGTAAACATAAGGGGTCAGATATAATTATTGTGAAGTGCAGTGCAGTGATACTATAATCACTAAAACGTTTAATCACTAGCAAGAGAGGCTCTATATGCACTTGTATACCCTGCCTGGGATTCTCAACCCCCCTATTGCTTACTTATCTAAGATTTACAGGCCGGCTGAGACGCAGTCTTGAGACATGGTCATCTATTGTCCAGGGCAAAGATACCAAACTGCACCCCCCAGTAGAGCAGGAGGTAGGATGGAGTTAATAGGGCACCACATCATGTGCTGCACCAAAGCATATGTAACATACTGTATGAGTTTAACCACTTTAGGTCCGGAGGATTTTCCTGCTTTACGTCCAAGCCACTTTTTGCAACTTGGCACTGTGCGAATTTAACTGACAATTGCGCAGTCATGCAACACCGTACCCAAACTAAATTTACGTCATTGTTTTCCCCACAAACAGAGCTTTCTTTTGGTGGTATTTGATCACCTCTGCGCTTTTCATTTTTTGCGATATTAATACAAAAATTGCGACAATTTTGAAAAAATAACAATATTTTTCTACTTTGACAGTTAAAAAATATCCAATATATTCAATTTTTGTCATATATGTAGGCCAAAATGTATTTAGCTACATGTCTTTGACAAAAAAATTCTCAATGAGCGTATTTTTAACTGCTTTAAGACCGGAAGATTTTACCCCATTCCTGACCAGGCCATATTTTGTGATTCGGCACTGTGTTACTTTAACGGACAATTGCGCGGTAGTGCGATGCTGTACCCAAATTCAATTTATTTTCTTTTTTTCCCCACATATAGAGCTTTCTTTTGGTGGCATTTGATCACCTGTGCGATTTTTACTTTTTGCGCTATAAACAAAAAAATTGTGTCAATTTTGAAAAAATAACAATATTTTTCACATTTTTTATATGAAATTCCCCCCCCCCCCAAAAATGTAAAAATCTAATTTTTTTAACATTTTAGGCCAATTTGTTTTCTGCTACATATGTTTGGTAAAAAAAAAAAAAATCGCAATAAGCGTATTTTGATTGGTTTGCGCAAAAGTTTTCGCAGCTACTAACTACGGGAAATTTATGTAATTTTTATTGTTTATTTTTAAACTATAATGGCGGCGATCTGGCGGCGATCTGCGATTTTTTTTGCGGGACTGCGACATTGCGGCGGACAGATCGGACCCCTAACTGACATTTTTGACACTTTTGAGGGTACCAGTGACATTACTACAGTAATCAGTGCTATAAATATGCACTGTTACTGTAATAATGACACTGGCAGGGAAGGGGTTAACTTTATTGGTGATCAAGGGGTTAATGTATGCCTGGTGCTTACTGACGTGTGTGGGGGGAGGGGACTGTGTGACACAGGCACAGATCGCAGGTTCAGCTATGCTGAATCCTGTAATCTGTCCCTGTCTGTCACATATGAGATCTGCCCGCTTTGTTTACACACGCGGGCGGATCTCCTCACTCGATCTCCGACGATCGGGGAAGAGCGGCGGTGATCCCCGCCTCTCCTCCCCTGGCCCGACTCCCGCTGTGTCTGAATACAGCGGGAGCGAGCCTCCGGTGGCGCGCGCACGCCGCCCACAAGGGGAGGAGTCCAGCGACGTAGGTCTACGTCGCTGGACGATAACGAGCCACTTTGCCGCAGTACGCTCAATGTGAGCGGTCGGCAAGTGGTTAAGGGTCCTTTCACACGGGCGGTCCGTATGTCCGTTTTTCATCCCATTTTTTTGCGGATGAAAAACGGACATAATGCATGTCAATGGGATTGCGGATGTCAGCGGACATCCGATTTGCATCCTTTCCGATCAGTTCCGTTTTTTGGAACGGAAGAGAACCCTATTTTTCTTCTGTTTAAAAAAAAATGGAACGGATGCAAAAACCGATATCAGCTATTGACATACATTATCTCCGTTTATCACCCGCAAACGGATGGGATGATAAACGGACATACGGACCGGATGACACAAGTGTCACCCGTGTCCGTAAAAAAAAAAAAGGTGTCGGAGCGGATCAAAAAATGGTCCGCCCCATGTGAAAGAATAGTGTTACAGATTCTACCCTGCAGTAAAATATGTGGTTAACAATCACTCAAAATAAGAAAGCCCTGGCATCGGTGTAGAAAAAATGTCCCTGTGTCAGTGAAAGGAAGAAATGCTCCTGCATTGGTGGTGTCACTAAAAGGAAAACATGTCTCTTTGCTGGGGGTATCACTTGAAGGAAAAATATCTCTGAATTAGTGGAGTAAATGAAAGGAAAAAGATGCCCCTGAGTGGTGGCACTGGACAGAAAAATGTTTCTTCACCTGTACTATCATTGGAAGTAAAATTTCCTGGTGCCTCCATGGCAGCATACTAGTGATAGAGCTCCGCCTCGACTCCACCTTCAGGATCAGTGAATAGCATAAATTAAAAGGTATAGCCCCCCCCATCATTCTCCTTTTTTTCCTCATACCTCTTGAGCAGTGAAGATGGCAGTATGTCCCTACCTCTGCCTGTGAAAACGGGCAGCTTCCACCGGGTTCAGCCTCTCCCGTGTGCAGTCCCTGTTCTTGGGCCGCTAAACGCGCTAATAAGACTGGGAACCCCTTCTGTGGATCTTCTGGGGTCTGTGAGTAACGGCGTTTCCTAACGTGGAACAAATATGCCGTCTTTTCTAAAGATATATTTATATGCATATATAAATACATTTGTGTTGATACGTATGTATATGGAAATCATTACATATGAGGTGGAAGTTATGGTGGCAGAAGGATCAGCAGTCTGTCCTGGCTTTTCTGTTTTGTCTACTATGGTGTGTTTGTTTCCTGTACTGGCTCCCCTTTAGGTAGAATTTTCCCACTATTTATTCATTTTAATATGCCTGCTTTTATTTAAGCTGTACCTGGGGTTTGTGCCTTGTATCCTTTGTTAGCATTTATTTTCCTTTCTGCCGAGGGTTTCCATGTCGGGTCCTGGGGCCGTGGCGTCCTCGTGTCTCGTTCGCGCCGGTCGCGCTGTGATGACGCGACGGTCGGCGCATGCGCATTGACTCCCGATGCGGCCATTTTTTCGGTGGGAGCAGCGGTGCGGCGACACGTCGGGTTGCGGCGGCGGCTGCGCATGCGCGGTAACTTCGCGGCGGCGGCGCATGCGCGGTAGAGATCACGGCGGCCATTTTGCCGTGGTCTTGAAAAAAAAAAAAAAGAAGAAGGGGAAAAGGACAAATAAAATATAGATTAATGATAATTTAAAACAAGTACATTTTTACAAATGATTATATCAGGAAACAGACTGGGGAGGTTAAATTTGGCAATGGATTAGGGACAGCATACTTGGCTGTTCCCTTAAAGAGGCGGTACTAAAAAAAAAAAAAAAAAGAAAAGGGGGGGATCCGATTAAAGGCTTTCCTGTATCCTATTGGTACCTCGGTTCAGGTGGAGGTGGAGCTTGAGGTATTTAAGGCAGGAAGTTTAGAGTGGTAGTGTCTTCGGTTTCAGCTAGCCTTGCCCTGCAGACCCCTTTTGTTTGCTCTCACTCGGTAGGTAATTTCAGGCTGTCGTTCTTACCTTTCCTTTATATATATGTATATATATATTTGTATACATATTTTTCTTTTATAATTTTTCCTTTTTCAGCTGATCCTTTTGCCCTTACCATGAGTCATTCCTCACGAAACCAAGATCCACCTGACCGTAATAGGTATGGGACCAACTTTTCGTGAGTATTAAAAAAAAAAAAAAAAAAAAGAGTGCGCCATTGACATCCATTATTTTTGGTTTGTCATAGTCCAGTACCATCGAAGAGATCTCAAAAGTCATCGGGAAGACGGGATGACCACAGTCCTGATCGCAGGTCACATTCCTCAAGATACCCAGAGAGATCAAGATCCAGAAGCCGTTATCGCTCTCCTTCACCACATTATTCTTCGAGAAAAAAGTGCTGGTCTTGTGGCGCGGAACCCCTCCCGAGAAAGCTGGTCTGTAAAGACTGTCTCAGGGATTATGCGGCCAGTTGTGACACGGAGAGCCGCCAAGTAGTTGATCTACTTAAACAAACAATGAAGGACTCAATTTCAGAGCTGATGTCCACCATCCCAGCTCGTCCTATACCACAGGCTTCTCAGCCACAGGAATCGGATCCGGTGATCGCAGGTCCTTCCGCTATCACTGTTAGCGCAGTTCCAGCCACTAGAGATCCTTCCTCGGAGGAACATTCGGACAAATCTTCAGATGAAGAAGAGCCTTCAGGTTTCAACTTTGCTTTAGTTCAGCCGTTTATTCAGGCGGTTAAGCAGGCCATCGCCTGGGATGAACCAGCGGAACCCCGGCCTAAGTCAAAGTCATATTTCCCTTTTCTCAAGAGGAAACAAGTCGCTTTCCCTTTAATGGGAGAAATAAGGGAAGTGATTGAGAATGAATGGAGTAAGACAGATAAAAAATTCTCCTTCAACAGAGTGAATAAATTTTATCCGTTGCCGGAAGAAGGAATACAAGCCTTATCCTCCATGCCAGTAGTGGATGCAGCGGTGGTGCGTCTAGCGAAGAACATGACCCTTCCAATGGAAGATTCAACTTCATTTAAAGATCCATTGGATAGGCGCATTGATCTTGACCTAAAAAGAGGCTATCTGGCCGCAGGGGCAGCTTGTAAGCCCGCTATTGCGCTGACTTCAGTCTCAAGTGCCATTCATTCCTGGACTGACAACGTTGAGACAGCTCTGCGACAGGATGTCCCTAAAGAGGATATTATCAAGTCACTTGAGGAATTGAAGTTAGCGGCAGACTTCGTGGGAGAAGCCGCCATTGACACAATTAGGTGCGCCTCTCGTTCAATGCTCCACTCAGTGATGGCTAAGAGGGCACTATGGTTGAGGCCTTGGACGGCTGACTTGGCATCAAAGCAGAGCTGGTGCAAAATACCTTTTGATGGTAAATCGCTATTTGGTGAAAGATTGGAGAAGGCCATTTCCAGGGTCACTGGAGGAAAGACTGGTATTCTTCCACAAGATAGGAAGGAACGCAGAACAAGGGGTTTCCTCTCAAGGTTCCGCCAGTCAAATTCTAGAGGCTACAGACAGACCCGTCCATTCAGGGACAATAAGAGGCCCTGGAAAGGTACCCAGTCTTCCTTTCTTGCATCCAGAAAAAATAAAAATCTCACTACCCCACAAGGGGAGACAAAGTCCTTTTGACGCCAGAAAAGAAGTGACCGATCCAGTGGGAGCCCGACTTCGCCACTTCTTACCAAATTGGATGACAAAATGCCAGGACCCTTGGGTCCTTTCTACCATCCGTTACGGTCACTTCTGGACATTCCAACAGCAACCACCTCGGGCGACTTACAAAAAGACGACACTACCATCATCCCCACAGAAGGCACAGGCCTTAAAGGACTTTCTAGTTTCACTTCAACTTCAACAAGCGGCGGTACCGGTACCCTATGGGGAACGCTTCACAGGTTTCTATTCAACCCTGTTCCTGGTGGAGAAGAAGACAGGGGGTTGGAGGCCGGTTATAGATTTGAAAGGTCTAAACCGCTATATTCATCTGGAAAGATTCAAGATGGAGTCTTTACAGACAATAATCCAAACAGTACAGCCTATGGATTGGTTGATATCTGTGGATCTGCAAGATGCCTACCTACACATTCCTATACTTCCCGCCTTCCAAAAATATCTAAGGTTCGCAGTAGGTCATGTCCACCTACAATTTCAAGCTCTGCCTTTCGGCCTGTGCACATCCCCAAGAGTCTTCACAAAGGTCTTGATATCGGCCCTTGCCCCCCTAAGGGAGAAAGGAATAAGAGTATATCATTACCTGGACGATATCCTCCTCCTAGCCGACTGTCCACGGAAATTGATTCTCCACAGGGACATTCTACTACAAACCCTGAAGGATCTAGGGTGGTTAGTAAATCGGCAGAAGAGTCAACTATCTCCAACCCAGGTGATGGTATACTTAGGGGCAGAATTCAACACGGCCAGAGGCACGGTCTCTCTACCCCAAATGAAGGCAACAGCAATAATTCAAAAGACACTTCATGCCATAGGAAGGGACTACATGTCAGCTTCACAATGTATGAGTCTGATCGGCTCAATGTCTTCCTGCATCCCTCTAGTGCCATGGTCACATTGGCACCTGAGGTTCTTTCAGTCGGGATTCCTGTCCCAGTGGCGCACACGTCAACTCTCGCAAACGATCCAGATAACATCGATAATGCGCAGAGGCCTTCATTGGTGGACAGATCCGGAGAATCTCGCCAAACCTCACCATCTGGGTTCTCATTCCTGGACCATGATCACATCGGATGCGAGCAGCCAGGGATGGGGAGCGCATTGCGAAACAATACAGATTCAGGGGAGATGGTCCTTTCCGGTGAAAGGCTTGGTTTCCAACATTCTGGAGCTGAGGGCGGCATTCATGGCACTAACCTCACTAGCTCCTCAGGTGAGGGCGCAGAGGGTCCTACTACGCCTAGACAACAGGGCAGCGGTTTCATACATCCAGAAGCAGGGAGGAACCCGCAGCAGGACCCTCCTGAGGGAAGTAGAGCCCATTATGATCTGGGCAGAAAGGAATCTGGTGGCCCTCAGAGCAGCCTATCTACCAGGCAGATTGAACACAGTGGCGGATCATTTATCAAGAGACTTCGAGGACACCAACGAATGGGCAATACATCCGCACATTTTTCAGCAGATCCTCAGCCTATGGGATCTCCCACAAGTAGATCTATTCGCAACTCCAGAGAACTCCAAGCTCCCGAGTTTCTTCTCACGTCTCCCTTACCCGCAAGCGGAGGAAGTGGATGCTCTGTCCTGCCCATGGCGGTTCACGACAGGCTACGCCTTTCCACCACGTCCCCTAATTCACAGGTTCTTACTGAGATTGACGAGGGAACCAGTACAGATACTGGCAATCCTTCCGTATTGGCCGAAGAGGCCTTGGTTTCCATTGGCCCTACGCATGAGCGTATGCTCCCCGATCAAGATTCCCCCCTTTCCTCACCTACTATCACAGGGGGGGAGGTTCCATCCAAGACCACAGACTCTGAACCTTCGAATATGGCTGTTGAGAGGAGGCGGTTTGAATCCTTAGGATGCTCCCAGCAAGTCATCAATACTCTCCTCAAAGCCAGAAAGCCAGCAACCAATTCCGTATATGCTAAGATCTGGAATAGGTTTGTGTCCTACGCGGAAACAATTTGATCCCATCACGCCTTCTGTTTCAAATGTATTGGCCTTCCTTCAGTCTGGCCTAGACAGGGGTCTCGGCTTGAGTACACTTAAAGTTCAGGTGTCAGCGATTTCAGCGGCAACCAGCATCAGATGGGCAGATAATCCGCTGGTAATCACCTTTCTCAGAGGAGTTCTTAAGATTCGTCCTCCAAGTAGAAGTCCCTTTCCTCAGTGGGACCTTCCTCTGATTCTGGAGATGCTGTCCAAACACCCTTTTGTGCCGGTGGAGCAAATTTCGCTATGGAACCTGACTTTGAAGACAGTTTTTCTAGTGGCGATCACTTCCGGCAAAAGAATTTCAGACTTGCACTCCCTAGGAATAGGGGAGGAGCATATATCGTTTTTTCCTGACAGAGTGGAGCTACGGCCTCTTCGAGGTTTTACTCCGAAAGTGACTACACCAGACAACTTAAGTGAACCATGGGCATTACCAGTCTTCTCAGATTCGTGTCAGGAACTAGATGTTCCCAAGATATTAAAAGCCTATCTGGAAATGACAGCAGCCTTCAGGAACTCGGAAAAGCTTTTCGTGATTCCTTGGGGTAAAAACAGAGGAAAGGAAGCCTCAAAAAGGACCTTGGCATCCTGGGTAGTCAAGACCATTCAAAAGGCCTATACTGCACAAAACATGGATGTTCCTTCCAGAGTGAACGCACACTCAACAAGGGCAGTGTCAACTTCATGGGCAACGAGAGCAAACGTCTCATTGGAGACAATATGCAGGGCGGCATCTTGGTCGTCACAGCACACGTTTCTCAGACACTATAGAGTTGATCCAGGGGCCCTAACGACGGTTGAATTTGGAAGACGAGTTGTTCAAGCAGCAATGTCTTTGTCTAATTAAACTTTATTTTTTGATTAAGCATTATCCCACCCGTGTAAGCTAGTTATTTATCACTAGTATGCTGCCATGGAGGCACCAGGAAAACGGAAAATTGTATCATACTTACCGTAATTTTCCTTTCCTGGTGCCTATCCATGGCAGCATACTATCCCTCCCTCGGTTTTCCTATTTACGGAGAATGATGGGGGGGGCTATACCTTTTAATTTATGCTATTCACTGATCCTGAAGGTGGAGTCGAGGCGGAGCTCTATCACTAGTATGCTGCCATGGATAGGCACCAGGAAAGGAAAATTACGGTAAGTATGATACAATTTTCCGTTTTCCGTGCACCTGTAATGTCACTGGAAGGAATGGGAGGAAAAGGGGAATATGTTTCAAGGCCCCCCCTTTTCCATATGGGAACACAGCAGCCAGGGGTTTCAAGGCTCCCCTCAGGTGAGGGCGTGGTCGAGGCACCTCTCAGGTGAGGGTGTGGTCTCTGGGGAGCTTTGTTGCCTGATAGGTGGGATACATGGAAAGGACTGGAATTCTCTGGAACCCCATTGGGAGCTTATAAAAGAGGGGCTCTGAATGGATTTTAGTGCCAGTCGTCGCCGGAAGGACATGCTGCAGAGCTCAGTCACCCCCCCCCCCCCCTTGTCGTGGCCTTTTTAATATGGTGGGTCACCTTTTCTTAACCACTTTCCCACCGGAGGATTTTGCAGCTTAAAGACCAGACCCCTTTTTTCAACTTGGCACTTCGTGACTTTAACTGATAATTGCTCGGTCATGCAATGCTGTACCTAAACGAAATTTACGTCCTTTTTTTCTCACAAACAGAGCTTTCTTTTGGTGGTATTTGATCGCCTCTGCGCTTTTTATTTTTTGCGATATTAATAAAAAAAGAGCGAAAATTTTGCAAAAAAATGACATTTTCAACTTTGTCTTTTAAAAAATATCCAATATACTCAATTTATGTCATTTTTTTTTGCCAAAATATATTTAGCTACATGTCTTTGACAAAAAAAAAATCAATGAGCGTATTTTTATTGGTTTGCGCAAAAGTTATAGCGTCTACAAACTATGGTGTAAATAGTGAAATTTACGCAGCTTTAATTTCTGACTGCCAATCTCATTTCATGAAGTGCTAAAATGGCGGGGCAGTACAAAACCCCCCCAAACTACCACTTTTTGGAAAGTAGACATCCTAAGGAATGTCCTGACAGGCATGTTGAGCTCATTGAATATTTCATTTTTTTGTCACAGGTGTTTGAAAAATGACTAAAAAAAATTTTTTTTTTTTTTTTTACACAAAGTTGTCATTGAAATGATATATTGCTCACACATGCCATGGGTATATGTGTAATTACACCCCAAAATATATTCTGCTGCTTCTCCTGAGTACAGGGATACCACATATGTGGGACTTTTTGGGAGCCTAGCTGTGTAGGGGTCCCCAAAAACAAATCACCACCATCAGAATTTCAAAGGGCGTACATTTTTCATTGCATTTTCTCACTACCTCTAACGGTTTAGGAGGCCCTGAAATGTCAAGATACCACAAAACCCCCCCAAATGACCCCATTTTGGAAAGTAGACACCCCAAGCTGTTTGCTGAGAGGCATGGTGAGTCCATGGAATATTTTATATTTTGCCACAAGTTTTGTGAAAATTACAATTTTTTTTTTTAATTTTTTTTTTTTACACAACGTTGTCACTAAAAGATAAATTTCTCACACATGACATGTGTATATGTGGAATGACACCCCAAAATACATTCTGCTGCTTCTCCTGAGTATGGGGATACCCCATGTGTGAGACTTTTTGGGAGCCTAGCTGTGTACAGGACCGCAAAAGCCAATCAACACTCTCAGGTTTTCTAATGGCGTAAATTGTTCATGTCATCTCTGCACTACCTGTCACAGTTTCGCAGGCCCTAAAATTCCAAGATAGCACAAAACCCCCCCAAATGACCCCATTTTGGAAAGTAGACACCCCAAGCTATTTGCTGAGAGGCATGGTGAGTCCATGGAATATTTTATATTTTGCCACAAGTTCCGGGAAATATATATATATATATATATTTTATTTTTTTTTACACAAAGTTGTCAGTAAATGATATATTGCTCACACATGCCATGGGTATATGTGAACTGACACCCCAAAATACATTCTGCTGCTTCTCCTGAGTACAGGGATACCCCATGTGTGAGACTTTTTTGCAGTCTAGCCGAGTACAGGACCCCGAAAACCAACCTCCATTTTCAGGCTTTCCAAGGGCGTAAATTGTTGATTTCACTCCTGACTACCTATCACAGTTTCGGAGGCCCTAAAATTCCAAGATAGCACAAAACCCCCCCAAATGACCCCATTTTGGAAAGTAGACACCCCAAGCTATTTGCTGAGAGGCATGGTGAGTCCATGGAATATTTTATATTTTGCCACAAGTTCCGGGAAATATATATATATATATATTTTTTTTTTTTTTTTTACACAAAGTTGTCAGTAAATGATATATTGCTCACACATGCCATGGGTATATGTGAACTGACACCCCAAAATACATTCTGCTGCTTCTCCTGAGTACAGGGATACCCCATGTGTGAGACTTTTTTGCAGTCTAGCCGAGTACAGGACCCCGAAAACCAACCTCCACTTTCAGGCTTTCCAAGGGCGTAAATTGTTGATTTCACTCCTGACTACCTATCACAGTTTCGGAGGCCCTAAAATTCCAAGATAGCACAAAACCCCCCCAAATGACCCCATTTTGGAAAGTAGACACCCCAAGCTATTTGCTGAGAGGCATGGTGAGTCCATGGAATATTTTATATTTTGCAACAAGTTCCGGGAAATATATTATTATTATTTTTTTTTTGTTTTTTTTACACAAAGTTGTCAGTAAATGATATATTGCTCACACATGCCATGGGTATATGTGAAATGACACCCCAAAATACATTCTGCTGCTTCTCCTGAGTACAGGGATACCCCATGTGTGAGACTTTTTTGCCGTCTAGCCGAGTACAGGACCCCGAAAACCAACCTCCACTTTCAGGCTTTCCAAGGGCGTAAATTGTTGATTTCACTCCTGACTACCTATCACAGTTTCGGAGGCCCTAAAATTCCAAGATAGCACAAAACCCCCCCAAATGACCCCATTTTGGAAAGTAGACACCCCAAGCTATTTGCTGAGAGGCATGGTGAGTCCATGGAATATTTTATATTTTGCCACAAGTTCCGGGAAATATATTATTATTATTTTTTTTTTGTTTTTTTTACACAAAGTTGTCAGTAAATGATATATTGCTCACACATGCCATGGGTATATGTGAAATGACACCCCAAAATACATTCTGCTGCTTCTCCTGAGTACAGGGATACCCCATGTGTGAGACTTTTTTGCCGTCTAGCCGAGTACAGGACCCCGAAAACCAACCTCCACTTTCAGGCTTTCCAAGGGCGTAAATTGTTGATTTCACTCCTGACTACCTATCACAGTTTTGGAGGCCATGAAATGCCAAGACAGCACAACCCCCCCCCCAAATGACCCCTTTTCGGAAAGTAGACAACCTGAGCTATTTGCAGAGAGGCATGTTGAGTATTTTGCAGATCTCACTTTTTGTCACAAAGCTTTGGAAATTGAAAAAAGAGGAAAAAAAATGCATTTTTCTGTTTTTTCTTCATTTTCCAAAAAAAATTAGAGCTGCAAAATACTCACCATGCCTCTCAGCAAATAGATTGGAGTGTCTACTTTGCAAAATGGGGTAATTTGGGGGGGTTTTGTGCCATCTTGGCTTTTTATGGACTTCAAAAGTGTGATAGGTAGTAAGGAGTGAGATCAACAATTTACGCCCTTGGAAAGCCAAAAGGTGCGCATTGGTTTTCCGGGTCCTGTACGCGGCTAGACTGGCAAAAAGTCTCACACATGGGGTATCATTGTACTCAGGAGAAGCAGCAGAATGTATTTTGGGGTGTCATTTCACATAAACCCATGGCATGTGTGAGCAATATATCATTTACTGACAACTTTGTGTAAAAAAAAATAAAAAAATAAAAAAAAATTTTTTTCCCGAAACTTGTGGCAAAATATAAACTATTCCATGGACTCACCATGCTTCTCAGCCAGTAGCTTGGAGTGTCTACTTTGCAAAATGGGGTCATTTGGGGGGGTTTTGTGCTATCTTGAAATTTCAGGGCCTCTGAAACTCTGACAGGTAGTCAGGGGTAAAATCAGCAATTTACGCCATTAGAAAACCTGAAGATGTGGACTGGTTGTCGGGGTCGCGTACACAGCTAGGCTCCCAAAAAGTCTCACACATGGGGTATCCCTGTACTCAGGAGAAGCAAAAGAATGTATTTTGGGGTGTCATTTCACATATTCCCATGGCATGCATGAGCAATATATCATTTAGTGACAACTTTCTGTAAAAAAACAACAACAAAAAAAATAATAATAATTTTCCCGAAACTTGTGGCAAAATATAAAATACTCCATGGACTCACCATGCCTCTCAGAAAAAAGCTTTGGGTGTCTACTTTTCAAAAAGGGGTCATTTGGGGGGTGTTTGAACTGTCCCGGCATTTTATGCTCAATCTTAGCCACACATCACCCACTCTTCTAACCACTTGAAAATCAAGCCTTTTCTGTGCCTTTTTGTTTACATGAAAAAATATTTTTTTTTTACTAGAAAATTACTTTGAACCCCCAAACATTATGTATTTTTTTAAAGCAGAGGCCCTATAGAATAAAATGGTGGATGTTGCAAATTTTTTTGTCACACGGTATTTGCGCACAGATTTTCCAAACGCAATTTTTGTGAAAAAAATACATTTTTTTTTAATTTATTGCACAAATACACTATATAATTCCAATTTTTTTGGTAAAATTTAAAAGATGATCTTATGCCGAGTTCATAGACACCTAACATGACATGCTTTAAAAATTGCGCATGCCTGCGCAGCGGCAAAAACATACGTACATTTTTAAAAACCTTTAAAAGTCTCTACAGGTTACCACGTTAGACTTACAGAGGAGGTCTACTGCAAGAATTACTGCACTCGATCTGGCGATCGCGGCGATACCTCACATGCATGCTGCAATTGCGGTTTACATATGACACTAGACCACCGCTTGCGTGCGCCATTGCGCGCAAGCACCGGGGGAAAGGGGGGGGGCTCAATTTTTTTTTTTTTTTTTTTCTTTTTTCTTTTGCTTTTTTATGTTATTTTGACACCTTTCCTTTCATTTTTTTTTTTAAATCATTTTTATTGTTATCACAGTGAATTTAAATATCCCCCATGATAGCAATCTGTGGTGACAGGTACTCTTTTTTAAAAAAATTGGGGTCTTTTAGACTCTAGATCTCTCCTCTGACCTTAACGCATCTGACCACACCAAAATTGGTGTGATAAAATACTTTCCCAATTTCCCAATGGCCCTGCTTATTTCTGGCGAAACAGAAGTCATGAAATGCTCGTAGCCTCCGGCATCTTAGGCCATAGAGATGATTGGAGCCATTCTCATCTCCAATTAGCTCTATGGTTAGACAATTGAACCACCGGCTGCACTCTCGGGTTAACCGGTGGGACAGGAGAGCCCGAGAAAAACCACGGAAGGCTGCGGAAGGCGGCGGTGGGGGGGGGGAGGCCCCTCCCACTGCATGTAAAAGCAGTCTAGCGGCCAATTACCTGCTAGGATTGCTTTTACATGTAAGCCGACCGCTGGCTGTAAAAAACGATACCAAGATGATGCCTAAATCTGCAGGCATCATCCTGGTATAACCACTCAAAGTCCAGCAACGTACCAGTACATTGCTGGTCCTTGTTTGGCATATAGGTTTTTTTTTTTTTCATGCAGCCTGTGGGCTGAACGGAAAAAAAGAGAACCTATCAGAAATCAGCACAGGAATAATGCGTAGTATTACTCATCATTAACCGCCCAAACAACCACCCACTGAATTTAATGATGGGTATACACGACACTATCCACGTATACCAAAATAGGATTTTAACTGCAGTGCTGAAATCAGAAAATCACCACAGCTGCTATCAGCAAAGGTATCCATATATGCTGAGCGCAAACACTGTTTGTGTCAGAATATATAAAATCAATGCGTGGTAGCCGACGAGTACCTGCTAGAGAAACAGGTCACAAAAGAATGAAAAAACAAAGGACATTAAAAAAAAGTACAGTAGGAAGAGTAGGACATATAAAATGACTGACACAACAAAAGTTTTTGGATTCTCATCATTAACCGCCCAAACAACCACCCACTGAATTTAATGATGGGTATACACGGCGCTATCCACGTATACCAAAATAGGATTTTAACTGCAGTGCTGAAATCAGAAAATCACCACAGCTGCTATCAGCAAAGGTATCCATATATGCTGAGCGCAAACACTGTTTGTGTCAGAATATATAAAATCAATGCGTGGTAGCCGACGAGTACCTGCTAGAGAAACAGGTCACAAAAGAATGAAAAAACAAAGGACATTAAAAAAAAGTACAGTAGGAAGAGTAGGACATATAAAATGACTGACACAACAAAAGTTTTTGGATTCTCATCATTAACCGCCCAAACAACCACCCACTGAATTTAATGATGGGTATACACGGCGCTATCCACGTATACCAAAATAGGATTTTAACTGCAGTGCTGAAATCAGAAAATCACCACAGCTGCTATCAGCAAAGGTATCCATATATGCTGAGCGCAAACGCTGTTTGTGTCAGAATATATAAAATCAATGCGTGGTAGCCGACGAGGGACCTGCAAGAGAAACAGGTCACAAAAGAATGAAAAAACAAACTAAGGACATTGAAAAAAGTACAGTAGGAAGGAGAAGGACATATAAAATTACTGACACAACAGTTTTTGGATCCTTTTATTTTTCTAACTGTTTCTTGATTTGGGACTGCGATCTTCTGCGATCTTCTCTTCCAGCTTGGGTCTCTCAAAATGTCGATGGACATCCAACATCTTTCGAGACCCTGTGTTTATGTGCCCTACACTGTGTCGTGCTGTACCCTACGCTAATACTCCACTAGTGTATGGTAGCGCTCGAAACATTCCCCGATGCAGAGACCAGGTTGGTCAGGACATTTGGGACAATAATAACGGGTGTCACGCCTAAATCCGCGCCTGCTACAGACACGACATCTTTTTTGGGGGTATCTTTGGGTAGGGGTACTCGGGAGGACATAAGGAAAATGCCTCTCATGCAGCCGGCTCACTGCATCTGGAAGGGGAAGTTGGGCAGGCATGCCTCCTGGGTACAGGTAGGCAAGGATGATCTCTTCCTGGAATTCCCGGAAAGATCCAGTTCGTCCTGACGCCCTGTATAGGACAAAGGCGTTCAGCATAGCCAATTGGTAAAGGTAAACAGACACTTTTTTGTACCAGCGTCTGGCTTTACGGGCAACTAAATACGGCGCCAAAAGCTGGTCGTTAAGGTCCACCCCTCCCATGTTAAGGTTATATTCGTGGACACAGAGGGGTTTCTCCACAACGCCAGTTGCCGTAGTGATTTGGATCGTCGTGTCTGCGTGAAGGGAGGACAGAACATAAACATCCCGTGTATCCTTCCACTTCACCGCAAGCAATTTGTCCGTTTTCAAGCAGGCTCTCGCCCCCCGACTAAGACGGGAATTTACAAGCCGTTGGGGGAAGCCCCGGCGATTAGGTCGCACGGTGCCACATGCGCCAATTTGTAAATCGAGAAGGTGACTAAATAGTGGCACGCTTGTATAAAAGTTGTCCACGTACAAATGGTACCCCTTTCCGGATAAGGGTGACACCAAGTCCCAAACGATCTTACCGCTGCTCCCTATGTAGTCTGGGCAGTTGGGGGGCTCCACACAGCTATCTTTTCCCTCATAGACCCGGAAACTAACTGTATAGCCTGTGGCCCTGTCACACAATTTATACAGTTTGACCCCGTACTTGGCACGCTTGCTGGGGAGGTACTGTTTCATAGCAAGGCGGCCAGTAAATTTAATCAGGGACTCGTCAACGCAGACAACTTGTTCGGGGGTAAACAAGGCTGCAAACCGCTGATTGAAGTGGTCTATGAGGGGCCGAATTTTGTGGAGCCGATCGTATTCAGGGTCTCCCCGAGGACGACAGATTTCATTGTCGCTGAAATGCATGAATCGCAGAATTTGCTCGTATCTCCCCCTGGACATGGAGGCAGAGTACATGCGCATATGGTGAACTGGGCTAGTGGACCAATATAGCCGCAATTCACTCTGTTTAGTTATGCCCATGTGGAGGGAAAGGCCCAGAAAGATCTTAAATTCGGAAACCGTTATAGGTTTCCAGCCGAATTGTCTGGCAAGGTGTGAATTTGGGTTGGCGGCGATGAACTGTTGTGCATACAAATTTGATTGATCCACAATCGATCTGTAAAGATCTTCCGTGAAGAACAGCTCATAAAAGTTTAGGGGCGTAAAACCAGCTGTCTCCACGTGGATTCCAGGTTGGGCGGTGAATGGGGGAAGTACTGGCGCTGTAGTATCGGTGGGTTGCCAATTAGGATATGCCAGCGCATCAGGGAGGGCACTATGGGCTCTACGGGCCTGTCTACGAATACGCGGTGGCTGCGGGCCACTACTTGTGCTAGCCACCGCACCAGCTTCAACTGCACTTAGGGGACTCGCCACGTCACCAGGTCTTACTGCAGTGCTGGTTGTACTAGGTCCAGGTTGTACTAGGCCGCTGGCGCTTGCCAGGTCGCCAGAAAAATGAGCGGCACTAGTACCCACACTCTGCTCCATACGAGCACCCTGCGATTCCTGCATCTCAACAACTTCAGAATGGGGTCGGGTACGCCTGGGTCTAACAGGGACCCATCTGTCGTCGGAGCTATCTGTCAGGGAGCCGCTGCCGTCATCAGGTTCATATACTGACACTAATTCGGTCATTGTAGCTTCCCCTTCGCTATCAGATGACTCGGTCAGCATATAACTGAGAAGCTCTTCATCCCTGTACGAACGTTTGGTCATTTTGGTAACTAAATTTACTCGTACAGTGATGCGACTCACAGGTAATAAAAGCACCTGGTTGTCGAAGATTATTTCAAGCGCTACAAAAAAAAACTGCTAATGCTAGCAGGGATCAGGCCTGACTCTGCTAACACAGCGGTTTTGTGTCTTGTGTTTTTTTGCAAGTGACAGTAATCTATTGATTACTACACTTGCCTGGGTGAAAGGGTTAAACGCAGGTGCTGGCCGGAATCAGTACTGATCGTGCAAACACCGCGTTTTGGGAACCCTAAACTATGGGGGCGCTAGTATAGTTCTGATCAGATCAGATATTGATCTGTTCAAACACTATACTAGAAAGGGAAGTGTAGGTGCGTGCGTGCGTGCGTGTGTGGCAATCAAGGGGTTACTTCTAAACTATGCGCTGGGGATCTGGGGGGGGTGGCGGGGACCCTAAACCTCCTTTGGGAAAGAAACTAGCTAGCTAGCGCAACCTCAAGTCACAATGACACCAATACAAAATACAGTAAAAACAGTATATTATGTGTGTATTAGTGCTAATGTGACAGAGGGTGTAGGGGTTAACGGGATGTGATCAGGGGGGGATCAGGGGTTTAAATCTTTATTGGAAGGGGCTGGCGGGTATCCTAAGGATAAAAGGAACGGTGGCAAGCGCTAAACCTGGTCACAAGTCACACTTATACAGGTATATAGAAAATGCTATATACTGTATACAGTGTGTGTTATGGCAGGGGGTGTAGGGGTGATCAGGGGGGGATCAGGGGATTAAATCTTTATTGGGCGGGTGGCGGGGACCCTAAACCTCCTTGGGACACAAACTTAGTCGCCTGCGCTAATTCTGATCACAATCACACTAATACAAAAATACAAAAACACTGTATATTACGTTTGTATTAGTGCTGATGTGACAGAGGGTGTAGGGGTTAACTAGCGGTGATCAGGAGGGGATCAGGGGGGATCAGGGGCTTAAATCTTTATTAGGGGGGGGTGGTGGGTAATTCAAGTGGAAAAAGGGGGGTCGCAAGCGCTAGACCTGACCACAAATCACACTTATACGGGTATATAGCAAAATGCTATATACTGTATACGGTGTGTGTTATGGCAGGGGGTGTAGGGGTGATCAGGGGGGGGTCAGGGGCTTAAATCTTTATTGGGCGGGTGGCGGGGACCCTAAACCTTCTTGGGACAGAAACTTAGTCGCCTGCGCTAATTCTGATCACAATCACACTAATACAAAAATACAATAACACCGTATATTGCGTTTGTATTAGTGCTGATGTGACAGAGGGTGTAGGGGTTAACTAGCGGTGATCAGGGGGGGGTCAGGGGAGATCAGGGGCTCAAATCTTTATTAGGGGGGGGGTGGGGGGTAATTCAAGTGGAAAAGGGGGGGTCGCAAGTGTTACACCTGTTCACAAATCACACTTATACAGGTATATAGGTATATGCTATATGCTGTATATAGTGTGTGTTGTGTCAGGTGCTGTAGGGGTTAATCGGGGGGGCGATCGGGGGTGAAATGTGCCTATCTAACTGTGTGTGGGTGTGCTTGGTGCAGTACTCACAGTAAGATGTGCTCTCCTCTCACGCTGGATCCAAAAAGACCGTTGTGGGGGGAGGGCACATCTCCTCTAAGCCTGTGTTTACATTTCACAGGCTTAGAGGGAGATCTGATTGGGCAGGACCGATCAACAGGTCCAGACCAAAAATGATTGGCCTGGACCTGATGACTGATCGGTTCTGAACCCAATCGAGCCATCGGTGTCGGCGGGCACGTGCGGGAGCGCGCACAGGACCGGCAGGAAGTAGCGACGTAGACCTACGTCACTCTGCCTGGCCGGGGCCGACTGCCGCAGTAAATATACTGTGCGCAGTCGGCAAGTGGTTAAGAAAAGGGGGACAGTTGAATAGAAATGAATTTGGTAATTCAGCTCGAGCTGTAATAGCTGAGTTGAAAAATGGTATGAAGTTAAAGTTATAAGTGATATGGTTTTCGTATGAAGTTGAAGTTTTAATAAGTGTACGTTGAAACCAATTAATAAAGGCAGCGGCCATAATGTTGCCAAAAAATAGTCTATGTAGTATTTGTTAGCTTATTAAAAAAGAATAGCGCGCAAATGCAAAAGATAACACTCCTTACATAATAAACAGGCAAAAAATTTGGGGGAGCATACCCATGTATTTCCAATACATAATAAACAGGCAAAAAATTTGGGGGAGCATACCCATGTATTTCCAATACATAATAAACAGGCAAAAAATTTGGGGGAGCATACCCATGTATTTCCAATACATAATAAACAGGCAAAAAATTTGGGGGAGCATACCCATGTATTTCCAAGAGTGTTATCTCCAAGGGTTAGAAAGGCTGGATTCATCTCTTTTTCATGGATAGTGTAGGACCCACTGATAATGGGGTACTTTGACGCAGTAGTGGGCTTGAGCACGATATGGCCATATGGTGGGACCAAACCCCCATTTTTATTCATGGACTCTCTTCAGATTTGGTAGTAATTTCTTTTGCATTTGCGCGCTATTCTTTTTTAATATACATGTCTTTTGGTTCATAGCTGCAGCAGCTTTGGAAATACATGGGTATGCTCCCCCAAATTTTTTGCCTGTTTATTAAGTATTTGTTAGCTTGACTGGAGATTGTTAGAAAATGAATGCTGCGTGTGTTCCCATAATGTCCCTGCATCGGTGGTGTCTCTAGAAGGAAACATTTCATTGGTAAGGTCACTGGAGGAAGATAAATGTCACTGCATCAACAGTATTGCTGGAAAAAAATGTTCATGAATCAGTGGTGTCACTGAAAGTAAAAGATGCTCCTCCATTGGTGGTGTCACTGGAGAACAAAATGTGGTGTTACCGGAGGGGAAAAATGCCCCAGTTTTGGTAGTGTCATTAGAAGGAAAAAAAATGTTTCTGCATTGGTGGTGTCACTGGAAGGAAAAATGTTCCTGTGTCAGTGGTATCACTGCAAAAAAGAGAGCAGGGTCTGAGACTGCTTTATAGGTAACACAACTCCATCCCTATTCGTACATAAAAAGAAAAGAAAAACGCCCATGGGACTTTAAATGAGGTGGGTACTGTAGGCCATAAATACTGCATTTTATTTTGTCATACAATACACAGTAGACAGGATCAAACAGTAAAAATTAAAAAAGTATACATATAGGACCATAACAGTATAAATTGCATATTGGTACATAAACATCTTGAGGCTCAATGCATTTCATGAGATTCGACTCACTTCTTCAAGAGCAGATGCGTATTTGGTCTATAAATATAATACAACATAGTATCAAAATACAATGCAGTAATCATAACATTTTATTTTAAAATGGACCTAAAGGCAGATAAGTACTCATATCGGCTGAGCCGGGATGAGAGACCCGTACAACCCCCAGGTAGCTGCCGCAAACCCCTGATCAGGGAGTTGAAGGAGTGGAACAAACAGACGGCCTCCAAGGGGGGACATGTGGGAGATAAGTGTGATATATTGAATGTGGGAAGATATCCATAGCGGTTTGCTGTAACAAATATATGTGTATATGCGTATATAAGAATATGTAAAAATAATGAATTAAGGTATTCTACTGTATATAGTAGTGGAGTAAAGGAGGTATCTGTGTAATATACATATAGTAGAGCAGTGGTCCTCAACTCCAGTCCTCTGGGCCCACTAACAGGCCAGGTTTGCAAGATAACTAAATTACATCACAGGTGATCTCATTTGCTGCTCAGTGATTGCAGTATTCTAGTCTGCATCTCCCCAAGGTAATACCTACAATCTGGCCTGTTAGTGGGCCCTGAGGACCGGAGTTGAGGACCACTGTAGTAGAGCACAAGCAGGAGTATGGAGCAAGAGATAAAAAGATCAAAGATGTATAGTGAAACAGATGGAGATCAGGGAAGTGGAGGAAAAAGAAACAATAATACCAATAGAGAGTGTGACAAAAAAAAAGTCAAGAAAGAGTGAGAGATATATAGAGGTAGAAACGTGTGAAATTCATAGGGAATAAACGAATATACCAGAGTGAGTGGAAGTCTGCCAAGGCATACAAATGTGAAGCCAGTGGTGTAGGATGATTCTCCTAGGTGACTGAGTGAGTCTGCAATTCCTGGTGAAAAACCTCCCCTATGTACTCCCAAGGAGGTGTGGTGAGCGCCACGCCCAACGCCATGTGGGGCGGCTAATGGGAGACATGGACAGACGCCTGTGGGCGGGTGTCATCTCAGGGGAAGAAATGGAGCCAAAACTCCGGTTTCCCCAAGCCTAAAAAAGGTGGAACAATTGTGGCCGACGCAATGGCGTCGCTGGGGTGAACGTCAAGCATTGGGCACGGTGCATGGTGCCGATGTGAAGGTGGCCCCCACCCGTCCATGTAGTGAAAAGGAGGGGACAGCAGGGGAGAGAAATCTCCCCAAATCACACATCGCAACTCCCGGAGCAGGCCAGACCAACCACCAGAGGGAGCACAGGTCAATCAGTACGGTCACAGCAGACGCATAATACCACCAATGAGGCTGCAAAATAAATAAAAAACATGTTTGCTTGAGAGGTAGAAAGTAAAAAATGAGCATCAACCATGGGTCTAGGTTGAAACTATGGTCAAGGCAGAATCAGACCCCAATGGGCAAAAAGGTGTCTCCCACCTGGGTTCAATGTGAAAAAGAGAGCAGGGTCTGAGACTGCTTTATAGGTAACACACCTCCATCTCTATTCGTACATAAAAAGAAAAGAAAAACTCCCATGGGACTTTACATGAGGTGGGTACAGTAGGCCATAAATACTGCATTTTATTTTGTTATACAATACACAGTAGACAGGATCAAACAGTAAAAATACAAAAAAGTATACATATAGGACCATAACAGTATAAATTGCATATTGGTACATAAACATCTTGAGGCTCAATGCATTTCGTGAGATTCGACTCACTTCTTCAAGAGCAGATGCATATTTGGGCTATAAATATAATACAACATAGTATCGAAAGACAATGCAGTAATCATAAAATTTTATTTTAAAATGAACCTAAAGGCAGATAAGTACTCACATAGGCTGAGCCGGGATGAGAGACCCGTGCAACCCCCAGGTAGCGGCCGCAAACCCCTGATCAGGGAGTTGAAGGAGTGGAACAAACAGACAGCCTCCAAGGGGGGACATGTGGGAGATAAGTGTGATATATTGAATGTGGGAAGATATCCCTTGTGCTCCATAGCGGTTTGCTGTAACAAATATATATGTATATGCGTATATAAGAATATGTAAAAATAATGAATTAAGGTCATCTACTGTATATAGTAATGGAGTAAAGGAGGTATCTGCGTAATATACATATAGTAGAGCACAAGCAGGAGGTATCCTGTGGTATCACTGGAAGGAAAATGATCCCTACACTGGTGGTGTAACTAAAGCCCTGTACACACCCACCGATTGGCGGCCGAACGATTGGCCGTCTTTTGTTCAGTGTTGTCGTGTTGGTTGAAAAGTACTCAAGACTGCACACGAATTTTGTCGGCCAACAACAACCAACTTCAGAAGTGATGTCATGTGATGGTTAACTTTCCGTGTGTTTTTTCTTCTCTGAGCATGCCCAGTTTTGCTCATCTGGCTTTTGTCGGCCGAAATCTGTACTGACTGACGAACAATCGGCCGTTCTGGTGTTGGCCAACAAAAATTTTATAGCATGCAGACCAGATTTTGTTCGGCCGAAAAGTCGCGGTCGGTTGTCGGAAGCATCATACTAACAAGCCGACAATCGGCCGATCGGACGTTGGCAGAATATTTACGGCCGACAATCGGTACGTGTGTACGGGGCTTAAAAGGAAAAAAGGCCCCTGCATTGCTTTCACTGAAAGGTGAAACATGTCCCTGTGGTGTTTCTATAAAGAAAAATGGTGTCACTGGAAAATTGTCTCTGCATTGGTGGTGTCATCTGTTTACCACATAAGTATGTGCTAATGTGCTGCAAGCAAACGGCAGCTTTTCCTTTGTCAGAAATGAGTGTAGGCTGCAGCACCCTGAAGGTTTAAAAAAAGGCCATAGCAAAACATAAAACAAACAAAAAAGACTGCAAGTGGGGAGCAGCAGATAACAATAACTACAATTTTTGCTGACACACATAAAAAGATAGTTCTAAAGAACTGTGAAATCAGGGAATACACAAGAAAGGATAGCCCACCACACTGCAATTCAGAGTAATTCGGCACAATATACACTGTATAGCAACTATCTCTTCCTGCACAGGCTGTCAGCTCTCCCTAAACTACTCCAAAACACACTGACAAACAGGGGCGTATCAAGGGGTTGGCCAGATTGGCGCCCGCCAAGGACGCAGGCCGAGGGGGGGCGCAAAAAAGTTGGCAGTGTTAGCAGTGATTTTTGCACCCTCAACTCAGCCTGTACCCCAGGCGCCCCCAGGCAGTGTGCGGCTCCAATCCTTGAGCCCGTACCACCACTCATCACGGTGAGACTCCTTCAACCTCCTCTCCCACGAAAAGGTGACTGGGGGACCCCCCCTCTCTCTCTGTCACCCCCTTCTCTCTCACTCTGTCACCCCCTTCTCTCTCTCTCTGTCACCCCCTCTCTCTCTCTCTGTCACCCCCTCTCTCTCTCTGTCACCCCCTCTCTTTCTCTCTCTGTCACCCCCCATTCTCTCCTGTCACCCCCCTCTCTCTCTCTCTGTCTCCCCCCCCCCTCTCTCTCTCTCTGTCACCGCCCTCTCTCTCTGTCACCCCCTCTCTCTCTCTGTCACCCCCTCTCCCTCTGTCACCCCCCCTCTCTCTCTGTCACCGCCCTCTCTCTCTGTCAACCCCCCTCTCTCTCTCTGTCACCCCCTCTCTTTCTCTCTCTGTCACCCCCTCTCTCTCTGTCACCCCCTCTCTCTCTCTCTGTCACCCCCCTCTCTCTCTCTCTGTCTCCCCCCTCTCTCTCTGTCACCCCCTGTCTCTCTCTGTCACCCCCCTCTCCCTCTGTCACACTCACTCTCTCTTTCTGTCACCCCCCCTCTCTCTCTCTCTCTCTGTCACCGCCCTCTCTCTCTGTCACCCCCTTCTCTCTCTCTCTCTCTCTGTCACCCCCCTCTCTCTCTGTCACCCCCCTCTCTCTCTCTGTCACCCCCTCTCTCTCTCTCTCTCTGTCACGCTCTCTCTCTCTCTCTCTGTCGCCCCCTCTCTCTGTCACCCCCCTCTCTGTTTTTCCCACCCCTCTCTCTCTGTCAACCCCTCTCTCTCTTTCACCCCCTCTCTCTCTCTGTCACCCCCCTCTCTCTCTCACCCCCCCTCTCTCTCTCTGTCACCCCCTCTCTCTCTCTCTCTGTCACCCCCTATCTCTCTCTCTGTCACCCCCACTCTCTCTCTCTCTCCATCACCCCCTCTTTTTCTGTCACCCCCTCTTTCTCTCTTTCACCCCCCTCTCCCTCTGTCACACTCACTATCTCTCTCTGTCACCCCCCTCTCTCTCTCTCTGTCACCCCCCTCTCTCTCTCTCTGTCACCCCCTCTCTTTCTCTCTCTGTCACCCCCTCTCTCTCTCTGTCACCCCCCTCTCTCTCTCTGTCACCCCCTCTCTCTCTCTGTCTCCCCCCTCTCTCTCTCTCTGTCTCCCCCCTCTCTCTCTCTCTCTCGTCACCCCCTGTCTCTCTCTGTCACCCCCTCTCTCTCTCTGTCACACTCTCTCTCTCTCTGTCACCCCCCTCTCTCTCTGTCACCGCCCTCTCTCTCTGTCACCCCCCTCTCTCTCTCTCTCTCTCTGTCACCCCCCTCTCTATCTCTCTCCGTCCCACCCTCTCTTTCTCTCTCTGTCACCCCCTCTCTCTCTCTGTCACACTCTCTCTCTCTCACTGTCACCACCTCTCTTTGTCACCCCCCTCTCTGTCTCTGCCACCCCCTCTCTCTCTCTCCGTCACCCCCCTCTCTCTCTCACACCCCCTCTCTCTCTCTCTGTCACCCCTCTCTCTCTGTCACCCCCTCTCTTTCTCTCTCTGTCACCCCTCTCTCTCTCTCTCTCTGTCACCCCCCTCTCTTTCAGGGGGGGGGGCGCCAATACAGCTCCTCGCCAAGGGTGCTGGAGACCCTCGGTACGCCTCTGCTGACAAATGGCTACTGGAAACCAACCCTTTAAAGCCTCATGAACACAGGTGCTGCTTACAGCTGCCCATAGAAACCAATAGCAGCACACAGGTTTACACTGGTATGTGTGTAAACATGCATGCATGCAGATATACACTCCTGGATGTCTATGTCCAGGGGCGTACAGCCATACACATTGTTACACAAGTCCTGGTGTATAGCCGAATACAGACATTTATTTCTGTGGGCAGCTTTACACACTTCTTGTGGCTCTGGGCAATACATCCCCAAGCACCCATGTACACGATACCTTATATTGAGGGAGCTGGCACATACCAAAGCCCCCATAACTAAGCCATCTAACCTAACATTTGCAAAAATTTCTGTCTGGTGAATCCCCCCATTAGTTTGCCAGTTCAAACCTTGCATATGAACATAACTGCAACTGAACTGCAATCTCACCTCTAGTAGTAGTAGTGAGTCTAGGATGGAAAAGGACCTGGGGGTACTGCTAGACAACAGGCTTGGCAGTGGCATGCAATGCCAAGCTGCTGCAAGCAAAGCCAACAGAATACTGGGATGCATAAAAAAGGGGATTCACTCCAGAAATAAAGAAATTATTCTCCCACTCTACAAGACTCTGGTCCTGCCACATCTGGAGTATGCTGTCCAGTTCTGGGCACCGGTCCTCAGGAAGGATGTGCTGGAACTGGAAAGAGTCCAGAGAAGGGCAACAAAAATAATTAGGGGAATGGAGGACATCAGCTATGAGGAAAGACTACAAGCACTGAACTTATTTTCTATGGAGAAGAGACGATTGAGGGGGGATATGATATCAATGTACAAATACTGTACTGGCGACCCTAGCATAAGGAACAAACTATTCAGAGAAAGGGAATACAATAAGACACGTGGCCACTCACTAAAACTAGAGGAAAGGCGGTTTAACCTTAAAGTACGTAGGGGGTTCTTCACTGTGAGAGCAGTAAGGATGTGGAATTCTCTTCCACAAGCAGTGGTATCAGCAGGGAGTATCGATAGTTTCA
Source organism: Pelophylax lessonae (assembly GCF_965119305.1). Lineage (NCBI taxonomy): Eukaryota > Metazoa > Chordata > Amphibia > Anura > Ranidae > Pelophylax > Pelophylax lessonae. Next base: position 204,466,275 of record NC_138772.1, read on the forward strand.
AAAAACTATTAGATGGGCACCTCGTCAAACCAATCTCTTAGCATTCTACGAGGAGGTGAGCTGTGAGCTAGATAGGAGCAGACCAGTGGATCTGGATGTGGTGTACTTGGATTTCGCTAAGGCGTTTGATACAGTTCCCCACAAGCGCTTAATTTATAAAATAAGGTCTGCAGGTATCGACAGCAGGGTTTGCTCTTGGATACGGAACTGGCTAAAAGGCCGTGTCCAAAGGGTGGTAATAAACAGCGCATACTCAGACTGGTCTGAGGTAGTAAGCGGGGTGCCCCAAGGCTCAGTCCTGGGACCAACCTTGTTCAATTTATTCATAAACAGCATTGAGGACGGGATCAGTAGTTCGTTATCAGTTTTTGCAGATGACACAAAATTGGCCAGGGCAATAACTGCACAGCATGAAGCAGATATCCTACAGAATGACCTAGACAAAATAACGGAGTGGGCAACGACATGGCAAATGAGGTTGGAGAAGTGTAAGGTTTTTGCACTTGGGGACTAAAAACATAAAAACACAATACACGTTAGGAGGGGAACCCTTGGGGGAATCAAAAATGGAGAAAGATCTGGGAGTCTTGGTTGATGATAGATTAGGCAACAGCATGCAATGTCAAGCGGCAGCTGCCAAAGCCAGCAGATTATTAGCATGCATAAAGAAAGGGATGTATTCCAGAGATAAGACTATAATCCTTCCACTTTATAAAACTCTGGTCCGACCGCATCTGGAGTATTCTGTCCAGTTCTGGTCGCCGGTCCTCAGAAGGGATGTGTTGGAGCTGGAGAGAGTCCAGAGAAGGGCAACTAAACTGATTAGGGGGTTGGAGGACCTTAGCTATCAAGAGCGGCTGCAATCGCTCGATTTATTCTCCCTGGAGAAGAGACGTCTGAGGGGGGACATGATAGCAATTTATAAATATCTTAATGAGGATCTCAGCTTAGAAAATAAGCTTTTCATTCGAAGGAATTGCATGAGGACTCGAGGACATACAATGCGATTAGAGGAGAAACGTTTTAACCTCAGGCAACGAGGAGGGTTCTTTACTGTTAGGGCTACAAGATTGTGGAAGTGTCTGCCACAAGAGGTGGTTTCTGCGGGTAGTATGGTGGCTTTCAAAAGACTCTTAGACTTACATCTCAAGGATCATGACATTACGGGCTATGTGAGATGATTACAGCCACACACACCTACACAGGTTGAACTGGATGGACTATTGTCTTTATTCAACCTCACCTACTATGTAACTACCAGTAACTATGTAACCTTAAAGACCACAACATACAGGGGTATACAATGTACGGTTAACAGCAAACACACAAACACATCATAGGTTGAACTGGATGGACTGATGTCTTTTTTCAACCTCACTAACTATGTAACTATGTAGTATAGTGTCCATGCTGGCTGTGCAGTGTGACAGATGTATTTAAATACTAGCAAGAGTGACGGAACAAAAGTAATTTGACAGTAGCAAACATATTTTGTCCTCTGTTTTACTTTAAAACAGCAAGTCACACATAGCATTTTGGCATCCAGGCTTCTTCAAAAATGAATTATATTTGTCTTCTGTGAGTTCCCAACCTGGGAAAAAAGCATGCTGGTCTGAGATCTGATTAATCTCTCTTAAGACATGTCCTCTAGTTTAAAGCGGAGCACCACCCAAAAGGGAAAGCTCTGTTTGTCTTCCTCTCCCCTCCGCTGCCACATTTGGCACCTTTTGGGGGGGAGGAGACAGCGAGTACCTGGTTTTGACAGATACCCGCTCCCACTCCTGGCTGAGTTTACCACAGCGAAGTGAGCTGGAATTACGACCCCCTCCTCCTTCCCTCTCGCAGCAGGCCCATTCACAGAATGCAGTGCGATATGCACATATGCAATAGGAAACCGGCTGTGAAGCTGCAAGGTGACTGACTGATACAAAGTCCCATCCAACGAATGTACATTTTACTTAACTTTTTTTCTACTTTACTTTTTTTTTACTGAATTTATATTCTGCATGTAGGCAGTTGCTTGTGGGGGGTCATTAACTGTATTTCTGCTAATGTATTGATTGCACTGTGTAGTTATGTAGTCAGTTCAGGCTGCCCAAGATGATAAGGGGTTAACTGTGTCTAGACCATTTTCCTGGGTTTTCTCAGTCCTGTCCACATAAATACAAGGGGAGGTCTCAGTGCAGCTTACTTGATCACATGGGATTTACAGAGGAAGAACTGCTGCAACATATAGTCCTACTGGAGCATGTGGCACCCTTCTGGGTCACTCTGCTGGGATTCTGCCTGAACTAGGAACCTACCATCACTGGACTTTTGCGGAATGGACTTTGCTTCTCTTGAAGGTATAAACCTGGGCATCCTGCCTTAGTTAGTTAGGGTTAAGGCCCATACACACGATAAAAAAATTTGAAGGCAAAATTCGTCCGACGACCGATCTGCTGATTTTCGGATTGTTAGTACAGATTTTGACGGAAAAAAAATCTTAAGAGCAAGTCTAGGCATGCTCAGAGACAAAAGAACACACACAAAGCAATCCAACACATGACATAACTTCTGAAGTAGAATTCTGTCCTACGGGAAAATTCGTATGAAAATAGCCTCTTCACTTTCCACATCAGACTAGCATGCCACAAAAAACGGACGACAGATCGTTCGATAATCTTATCGTGTGTACGGGGCTTTAGACTCTTTGTGTGCTGTGCTGTTGAATTGTGTTGCTGATTGCTCTGTAAAGTTGCAATAACTGTTTCAAGCCTGGTACATGGTGTATCAAAAGAACTGGACCTGTAAAGCTCACAGGGAGTCTGAAGCAAGGCCACTACAAATTAATAGAGTTGAGCGGACACCTGGATGTCCGTGTTCGGCGGGTTCGGCCGATTTGAAAAAAAAGTCCGGGTCCGTGACCCAGACTTTTTCCGAACTTTACCTGGACACCGAACCCCATTGAAGTCAATGGGGACCCGAACTTTCAGGCCCTAAAATGGCTCTAAAAAACCAATGGAAAGGGCTAGAGTGCTGCAAATGGCAGCAAAACGTAGTTAAGAGCATGGCAAGTGCTCTGCAAACAAATGTGGATAGGGAAATAACTTAAAATAACAAAAAAAACAGAAAAATAAAACAATTTTCTTCATCTGTGAAGGATGAGGCCCATATGGAGTAGGAGGGAGGTTGAGGTGGCGGTGGATGTTGCGGTGTAGGTGGAAGCGGCGGTGGAGGGGGACGAGGTAGCCAACACTGCTTTTTTTTTAGTCATTTTAAATTAGGGTACACCCCAAAAGAGTGAGAAAGATCAAAAATCTAACAATTGCTGGGTAAGGTCGGTATCCATCTTTATTCTGCACAAGGTACGGCAAAGTCCTGTGGGATCCATGCCTGGTTCATTTTAATGAATGTGAGCTTGTCCACATTGTCCCTGGACAGGCGGCTTCGCTTGTCTGTGATAACGCCCCCAGCCGTGCTAAATACACGTTCAGATAATACACTGGCTGCAGGGCACGCCAGGACCTCCAAGGCGTAAAGGGCAAGCTCAGGCCATGTGCCCAATTTGGAGACCCAGAAGTTGAAGGGGGCAGACCCGTCATTCACTACATGTAGGCGTGTGCACACATACTGCTCCACCATGTTGGTGAAATGCTGCCTCCTGCTAAGACGTTCCATATGAGCTGCTGGTGCTGCTGTTTGTTGTGGCATGCTGACAAAGCTTTTCCACATTTCGGCCATGCTAACCCTACCTTCTGAGGTGCTGGCGGTGCCCTGGTTGCGTTGGCGACCTCTTCCTCCTCCTCCTCCTCTGCCTTGGCCTTCCACTGTGGCCCCGCTGTCAGGTGGGAATGCCAGCAGCATCGCGTCTACCAGCGTGCGCTTGTACTCGCGCATCTTGCGATCACGCTCCAGTGAGTGAATTAAGGACGGTACGTTGTCCTTGTAATGGGGATCCAGCAGCGTGGCCACCCAGTAATCAGCACAAGTTAGAATGTGGGCAACTCGGCGGTCATTGTGGAGACACTGCAGCATGTAATCGCTCATGTGTGCCAGGCTGCCCAGAGGCAACGAAAGGCTGTCCTCTGTGGGAGGTGTATCGTCTGTGTCCTCTGAATCCCCCCAGCCACGCACCAGTGATGGCCATGAGCTGGCCTGGGTGCCACCCTGCTGTGAACATGCTTCCATCTCCTCCTCCAGCTCCTCCTCCTCATCCTCCAGAACTGTGCCCCTGCTGGACAATTGTGTACCTGGCATTTGTGGGTGCAGGAACCCACCCTCTGAGCCACTTGTGAATGACTGCCCTTAAAGCCTTGGAAATTATCCCTCTTCCTCCTCCTCCTCCTCCTGTGCCACATCCTCTTCCATCATCGGCCGAATCGTTTTTTCAAGGAGGCATAGAAGAGGGATATAAAGAAAAGAAGAAAGATCCGCGCTTAGGATAAACTATCTATAAAATAGTGCGTACAATTTCTATAAATAAAACACTAATGGCTGCTGCCCACTCCAAAAGATGCACCCCCAATGGGGGAGCGTCAGGTGTAAATGTCAAAAAGGGGAGTGGTTGGCGCTGCCAGGAAGTTAGGTTAATGGGAAATCTGGGTTAGGCTCCTATAGTTCAAGACCAAGTTCAACACATGCAAATGCACATAGAATGTATGTGGGAATGAGAACTATATAAGTAATAGGATATAAAAACACAATGGGTGTGTAATATGTGTGTAAAATTAACACTATGTGCTGATACCAAATCAATAAATAAATAAATGTGTTCAATACCTAACAGGCTTATTGAGACTCAACATAAATATGCAAATATATGTAAATGTAGGTATAAAAATATAAAAGCATATAAAGATAGTATTAATAAATTATGGTGATATAGAGAGTTAGTGTGCAAAGGTGCTAAAAAATAAATATAGTGCACTAATCAAACTAAATAAGGTGCATTCCGAATAGTCATAACCATCTATTCAATAAAGTGCAACTGCATACTCATAAGCAATGAAAATAAATAAGTGGGTGAACTATGTGCATCCCACACTGGTGACAATATAAACACTAGTAAATAAATAAGTGCAGCCGTGCAAATAACTATATAAATTATGAAAGTGAGAACCATATAAATTCAAAGGCTCAAAAAGCAGGTTCTGTGTATTTTAAAATTGTCCAAAAATAGTGCAATCAGAGTTGGTACAGAAATCATAAAGTTCTATAGTCCATATAAGGATGGAGTAAGGTGCTCTTTTTTTCTATGAAGCCGGGAGTGCAGTGAGTGATTGGAAGATAGGGTGCTCCCCCTCTCCTGGGGTCCTGTGCTTACCGGATGTCCGTACCCCTACAGGGGTAAATGGCGGGTCGATAACAGGGATCGCTCCCATACACCGGCAATCTGGTTCCGTCCTATCCTTCCTATTACCACTCGTATCCACTCCTTGCTCCGGTACACATAGGGGTTAAAGCATCAGGGAGAGAGCTCCAGTACAATTCCCGGGTATATGAAAAAGGGGAAAAACAGAAGCCTCCGATAGTGCAGGATTGCCTTTAAAACTTTTATTTAGATTCCAAAAAAGACATGTACTCACATAAAATCAACATGCAGCGCATCCGTATGGCATAGGGTCCGCAACTACCTCGTTCGCGGTGCTCGCCTGGGATCAGCGTGCGTTCCTAGCCTCGGGATCGTTCAGACGGAAGTGATGTGGTTTTGGAATCTAAATAAAAGTTTTAAAGGCAATCCTGCACTATCGGAGGCTTCTGTTTTTCCCCTTTTTCATATACCCGGGAATTGTACTGGAGCTCTCTCCCTGATGCTTTAACCCCTATGTGTACCGGAGCAAGGAGTGGATACGAGTGGTAATAGGAAGGATAGGACGGAACCAGATTGCCGGTGTATGGGAGCGATCCCTGTTATCGACCCGCCATTTACCCCTGTAGGGGTACGGACATCCGGTAAGCACAGGACCCCAGGAGAGGGGGAGCACCCTATCTTCCAATCACTCACTGCACTCCCGGCTTCATAGAAAAAAAGAGCACCTTACTCCATCCTTATATGGACTATAGAACTTTATGATTTCTGTACCAACTCTGATTGCACTATTTTTGGACAATTTTAAAATACACAGAACCTGCTTTTTGAGCCTTTGAATTTATATGGTTCTCACTTTCATAATTTATATAGTTATTTGCACGGCTGCACTTATTTATTTACTAGTGTTTATATTGTCACCAGTGTGGGATGCACATAGTTCACCCACTTATTTATTTTCATTGCTTATGAGTATGCAGTTGCACTTTATTGAATAGATGGTTATGACTATTCGGAATGCACCTTATTTAGTTTGATTAGTGCACTATATTTATTTTTTAGCACCTTTGCACACTAACTCTCTATATCACCATAATTTACTAATACTATCTTTATATGCTTTTATATTTTTATACCGACATTTACATATATTTGCATATTTATGTTGAGTCTCAATAAGCCTGTTAGGTATTGAACACATTTATTTATTTATTGATTTGGTATCAGCACATAGTGTTAATTTTACACACATATTACACACCCATTGTGTTTTTATATCCTATTACTTATATAGTTCTCATTCCCACATACATTCTATGTGCATTTGCATGTGTTGAACTTGGTCTTGAACTATAGGAGCCTAACCCAGATTTCCCATTAACCTAACTTCCTGGCAGCGCCAACCACTCCCCTTTTTGACATTTATAGAAGAGGGATAGTTAAGCTGACAACGGCGTCATCAGCACTGGCCATTTTGGTGGAGTACTCAAAACAGTGCAACAAGGCACACAGGTCTCGCATGGAGGCCCAGTTATTGGTGGTGAAGTGGTGCTGTTCCGCAGAGCGACTCACGCGTGCGTGCTACAGCTGAAACTCCACTATGGCCTGCTGCTGCTCGCACAGTCTTTCCAGCATGTGCAAGGTGGAGTTCCACCTTGTGGGCACGTCACATATGAGGCGGTGAGCGGGAAGGCCGAAGTTACGCTGCAGCGCTGACAGGCGAGCAGCAGCAGGGTGAGAACGGCGAAAGTGCGCACAGACGGCCCGGAGCTGCTATGAGATTTCGCCCGTTATCGCACACCACCAGGCCGGGCTTGAGGCTCGCTGGCAGCAACCACTCATCGGTCTGCTGTTCCATGCTCCTCCACAACTCCTGCGCGGTGTGTGGTTTTTCCCCCAAAGAGGCAAGTTTTAAAACTGCCTGCTGTGGTTTACCCCTGGCTGTGCTGAAGTTGGTGGTGAAGGTGTTACGCTGACCGGATGAGGAGGGTGGTGGAAGGACATGCGCCAAATTGCTATCCGCCTCAGGCCCATCCGCCACTGCATTTACCCAGTGTGCCGTTAGGGAGATATAACGCCCCTGACCGTGCTTACTGGTCCACGTATCGGTAGTTAGGTGGACCTTGCCACAGATGGCGTTGCGCAGTGCACAGCTGATTTTTTCCCCCACTTGGTTGTGCAGGGAAGGGATGGCTTGCCTGGAAAAGTAGTGGCGGCTGGGCACGACGTACTGTGGGACAGCCACTGACATAAGGCTTTTAAAACTGTGCGTCTCCACCAGACGGAATGACAGCATTTAAAAGGCCAAGAATTTTGAAATGCTGGCATTCTGGGCCACGGATCGTGGGTGGGTAGGGGGGTACTTCCTCTTCCTCTGAAGTGTTTGGGAGATGGAAAGCTGAACGCTTCCACGGGACATTGTGGAGAGGGTTGGTGACCCAGGTGGTGGTGTTGCTGACAGATCGTCTGTTTGCGGGGTGGCAGGTGCCGGTATCACTACATAGGTGGATGAAGAGGCCGAGACTGCAGCAGAAGAGGAAGCAGGAGGAGCCAGAGACCTTTCTTGGTTTTGAAGGTGTCTACTCCACTGCAGCTCGTGCTTTGCACTTAGATGCCTGATCATGCAGGTTGTGCTCAGGTTGAGAAGGTTTATGCCTCGCTTCAGGCTCTGATTGCACAGGGTGCAAACCACTCGTGTCCTGTCATCAGCACATTGTCTGAAGAACTTCCACGCTAGAGAACTCCTTTGAGCTGGCTTTGGTGCACTCTGTCCCTTGCTGCGTTGGGCAGTAGCAGGCGTAGTGTCTAGGGCACGGCCGCTCTGCTTCTGCACCATGCTCCCTCTTCTGCTGTGCTGGTGGCTCTGTGTGACCAACGCCTCTTCCTTCAAACTACTCAGGTCACCTGCATGACCTTCATTCCATGTGGGGTCGAGGACCTCATCGTCCTCCACATCATCTTCCACCCAGTCTTCACCCCTGCCCTCCTTGTCGGTCTCCACAATTCTGAGTGCCGCAGTAGTTGGCACCTGCATTTCGTCATCATCGGAGACGTGCTGCGATGGTCGTTCCATGTACTCATCTTGAGAAATAAGTGGTTGGGCATCACTGCACTCAATCTCTTCCACTTCTGGGGCAGGGCTAGGTGGATGGCCCTGGGAAACCCTGCTGACAGATTCATCAAAAAGAAGAAGAGACTGCTGCATGACTTGGGGCTAAGACTGCTTGCCTGATTTGCAGATGAGGAAGAGGAGTAGGAGGAGTTCGGAACAGGAGGCAAACTGAAGCGCCCTGCAATCCTCGGTGGTGGAAGGAGATGCGCCAAAGAAATTTAAAAGGTGTATCTCACACGTACCGATACAGACTATGCCGTAATTAAATTTTTTACACTCCAAAAGGGTGTATATTGAATAGCGGAATAGAACATTTTTTTATAAAACGGTGTATCTCACACGTACAAACACAGACTAGGCCCCGATTACAATTTTTTGTACCCTAAAGGGAGGATGAGGATGAGGAAGAGGAGTAGGAGGAGTTCGGAACAGGAGGCAAACTGAAGCGCCCTGCAATCCTCGGCGGTGGAGGGAGATGCGCCAAACAAATTTAAAAGGTGTATCTCACACGTACCGATACAGACTATGCCGTAATTAAATTTTTTACACTCCAAAAGGGTGTATATTGAATAGCGGAATAGAACATTTTTTTATAAAACGGTGTATCTCACACGTACAAACACAGACTAGGCCCCGATTACAATTTTTTGTACCCTAAAGGGAGGATGAGGATGAGGAAGAGGAGTAGGAGGAGTTCGGAACAGGAGGCAAACTGAAGCGCCCTGCAATCCTCGGCGGTGGAAGGAGATGCGCCAAACAAATTTAAAAAGGTGTATCTAACACGTACCGATACAGACTATGCCGTAATTTAATTTTTTACACTCCAAAAGGGTGTATATTGAATAGCGGAATAGAAAAAATTTTATAAAACGGTGTATCTCACACGTACAAACACAGACTAGGCCCCGATTACAATTTTTTGTACCCTAAAGGCAGGATGAGGATGAGGAGTAGGAGGAGTTCGGAACAGGCAGGAGGCAAACTGAAGCACCCTGCAATCCTCGGCGGTGTAAGATGCGCCCAAAAAATTGGAAAGGTGTATCTCACACGTACCGATACAGACTATGCTGCAATTTAATTATTTTTACCCCAAAGGGTGTAGATTGAATAGTGGAATAGAAAATATGATATAAAAAGGTGTATCTCACACGTACAAACCCAGATTAGGCCCCGATTACAATTTTTTGTACCCTAAAGGCAGGATGAGGATGAGGAGTAGGAGGAGTTCGGAACAGGCAGGAGGCAAACTGAAGCACCCTGCATTCCTCGGCGGTGTAAGATGCGCCCAAAAAATTGGAAAGGTGTATCTCACACGTACCGATACAGACTATGCCGCAATTAAACTCTTTTTACCCCAAAGGGTGTAGATTGAATAGCGGAATAGAAAATATGATATAAAAAGGTGTATCTCACACGTACAAACCCAGACTAGGCCCCGATTACAATTTTTTGTACCCTAAAGGCAGGATGAGGAGTAGAAGGAGTTTGGAACAGGAGGCAAACTGAAGCACCCTGCAATCCTCGGCGGTGGAAGATGCGCCCCAAAAATTTAAAAGGTGTATCTCACACGTACCGATTTAATTTTTTTTACCCCAAAAGGGTGTAGATTGAATAGCGGAATAGAAAAAAGTACATAAAATTGGTGATTTTTCAATAGCACATGTGAACATAGCAGTGTCTTATTTTTTATGTCACGGTCAGCTCAGCAGCAGGCTATGAAGGGAAAAAAAAAAATCCCCTTTAACTTTGTAATTTTTAAATAGCAGATTAGTACAGACTATGCCACAATTTATTTTTTTTTAACCCAAAAGGGTGTATATTGAATAGTGGAATAGAAAAAAGTATATAAAATTGGTGATTTTTCAATAGCACATGTGAACACAGCAGTGTCTTATGTTTTATGTCACGGTCAGCTCAGCAGCAGGCTATGAAAGGAAAAAAAAAAATTCCCCTTTAACTTTGTAAATTTTAAATAGCAGATTAGTACAGACTATGCCACAATTTAATTTTTTTTAACCCAAAAGGGTGTATATTGAATAGTGGAATAGAAAAAAGTATATAAAATTGAAAATCACTCAATAGCACATGTGCACACAGCAGTGTCTTATGTTTTATGTCACGGTCAGCTCAGCAGCAGGCTTTGAAGGGAAAAAAAAAAAATTCCCCTTTAACTTTGTAATTTTTAAATAGCAGAGTAGAACAGCAATCTGTAGTAAAATATAGCTGAACGCTGCACACAACAGACTGATAAAAATATATTTTTTTCTCCCTCCTCCTCAGTGGGCTCAAGTGAGGGCAAAAAGATCGTTCACTGCACCACCCCCCACACAGCAAAATCGATGTAGATCGCTAACGGACGATTGTTCTGTCCCTGCCTAATCTCTCTAGCCTGTCCCTAAAATGCTGGAATATCTTTCCCTGCCTACACTCCGACCTGTCCCTGCATTCTTTTCGGGCACAATTTTTCACTGTCTGTCCCTAATCAGCAGCAGCCAGCACGTATGATGTATGCTCTCTCCCTACACTACAGCAGAATGACGCACCCCGCTGGGTCTCTCGAACTTATAAAGACATGGGTCACATGCTTCAGATGGCCAATTACAGCTACTAATACATTTGTAGGCATGGCTGGGATGGCTTAAGGCACACCAGTTAAACGCTTGTTGATTGGCTGTTGAAAGCCCGCTATTAAAAGCGTGCCATTACATACAAAACAGGAAATAAAATGACCGAACACAGATTTTAAACCCGAACATACAGTAAAGTTTTCGGGTCCGTGTCCGAGTAGCAAAAATCCAATTATCCAGTACGGATATAATACAGTCTGTGTTCGCTCAACACTACAAATTAATTAATGTAAACCTTTTTTTTTTTTTTTCAAAAAACTGTTTGGTGGGAGCAGTGATTTTAACAGAATCTAAAGCGCAACATTAAAAATGCTAAATTCCGTTAAATAACATGTTTGGGGAATACCCTAAACCTGCCTTTTAAGTTGTGTAGCTATACAATGTACTGCAGCAAAGAAATAAATATCATTTCAATTGTCAGTATGTAACATTTCCTACCAGCCTCAATTTCTTTGTACGGCTTGCTATGTATTTTGGGGTTCCTTTGGTTAGTTCCAACAATTTAAATGGAATTTTTTGCTTTGCATTCTGTTTATTATAGAAAAAAGAAGCCAGCAAGGACATGTATAGTATCGGAAATTTTATTTTTTTTTCCCTAAAATGTCACGTTTGGTGTAGTAAATTCTTCAGCAAGAATGAAAAAAAATTGTGGGAATCCCTCTAAATTCTTTCCAGAACTTTTATACATGATGAAACTCTGTCATTGATTTTAATAAGGGAACTCAAAAAAACACAAAAGATTACACGAGTCCTTTCTAAATGTATACCAAACCCTCATCTGAGCATGCAGCCTGGCAAGGAAAAGGGGGAGAAGTGTTGGCTCCCCCACATGCCCTCAACATAGGGAGGGTACCACATTGGTGAGGACCCCCCTAGTAAAGCACCTTGTTCCCAGGGGTTGTGTAGGTCTATGGACAGGGAGACTTTTCCGAATATGGAAGCCCCCCTTAAAAATAAGAGGCCCCTAAAACTGCCCACCCCAAAACATGAATTAATAGGTGGTACATAGTACCCCTATTCATTAATGAAAAAAAATGCCCCACAATGTAAATCCATGGCCAATCAGGTCATCCAGCAATGCAGATCCTCATCAATCACAATGAACAATGCCTACCAAATTGCTGAAAGAAAAAAACAGATAAACCGATACCACTCCCATCACTACTGCTAAAAGAGAGATTTCCAGCTAACAGCTTATTTGTAAACAAAGGGGCAGGGATGGTGGCTGATGTTAATGACTAAATATGGCCGTGGCCTATTTATGTCTTATATGAATTATTGATTATTAATAATATAATTAACTGAATGCAATTTGGTTAGATGGCCAAAAAATAAATGGAAATTATGTAATGGAGCATGCAGGGTATCTATACTTATTAAAGTACAATACAATTTTTTTTACATTTTTTTAGAGTAGGATATGGTTAAGATCCTTGTCAAGTTATTTGTTTTTTATATTATATCTGCGCTGTGAATAAATGTTACCTGGTAAGGCTGTTAGCACTAAAAAGTAGTATTTTCTGTGATTAAAAAAAAATATGAGAAATGGAAGTGCAGCACCTCAGAAATAAGGATAACCAACTGATAAAATCAAAATAAAGTGCAATATAATCCAAGAATTGTAAATAAAGTAAAAAAAAGTCCAGTAAAACAGTATATAAAAAGCATTAACACCAGTGCTGATAGAGTGATATCGTTCTAGAGTGCTTCGGTGATCTCCTATCACCAAAAGGTGAAATTCAAACTCACCAAAGCGAGTAGCTGCCATCACAGCAGCGTAAGTGCCCAAAACAGCATGTTGATCACCTGTGCAGCATTAGTGTTACGCTGAGCGCTCCGGGCCCCCTGCTGGCCTCGGAGCGCTCACAGCATATGCCTCCAGGCAGCACTCCAGCGTCTCGGCGTGTGCGTCCCCGCTCTCTAGGGCGCGCGCGCGCCGGGACTCTTAGATTCAAAGGGCCAGTGCACCAGTGATTGGTGCCTGGCCTAAAGTGGTTATTAAGGGTTAAGGTTTGTGAGAGGTAGTGCTGACTTAATTAGGCTTCACCTGTGCACTACCCATAAATACCTTCTCCTCCCACAGCTTCCTGCCGGATCTTTGTGCCTTGTGCCTTTGAGAAAGCGTTCCCTGCTGTGTTTGTTTGCTTTGCCTGTTGCCGAACCCGTTGCTACCGACTACTCGCCTTTGAACCTTTGCCGCCTGCCCTGACCTCTGCTACGTCCGACTACGCTCTTGCCTACTCCCTGTGTACCACGCCATATCAGCTGCCAGAGGGGTCGAGTTGTTACTAGCAGACTTGTATAAAGTACTCGAAATTTCTACTTGAGTAAAAGTACAAGTGCTCGATCAAAAAATTACTTGAGTAGAAGTGGAAGTGCTCGCAGAAAAAGTTACTTAAGTAGAAGTACTAAAGTATTCAACATTTTTTTTACTTAAGTATTGCAAGTAGTTTTTTCAAAAAATTTGCTACTTAAGTACTAAAAGTAAAAAGTACCAGTAGTTTTGAAAAAAAATTTCTACTCAAGTACTGAAAGTAGAAGTACAAGTACTGTGTTATGTAGTTATTAAAGAAATAAGTCAAAAGTTTGAACATCATATTGTTTTTATTATTTCAAATGATTTATTCAAATGATTAACCTGTGTTTGTTAGTAGTTTCTTGATGCACTTTAAGCGCTGTAGCACCATTTATTTGTTTGTTTCATATTTTCTTTTTATTGGAAAGATTTGGTATAGCAGCTTTTATTATACACAGCCTTTATTTTCGTATGCGCTGATTTACAAATGACATTATACACATTTTTTTGAGCGTTATGCAACCTGCCATCTACTGTTCTGGCAGTGGTAATTTTTTCAAAAGTAACGAGTAACTATGCAGCACAAAAAAAAAATACTTGAGTAGAAGTATCGAAATCATCGAAAAAATGTAGTGAAGTAAAAGTAGAAGTAGGAGAAAAAAATTCTACTCTAGGAAAGTACAGATACCGCATTTCGGTACTTAAGTACAGTACTTAAGTAGTTCTACTTCGTTACTATACATCTCTGGTTACTAGGGGACACGACCTGGTAGTTACCGCCGCAGCAAATCCATCCCGCCTTGCGGCGGGCTCTGGTGAAGACCAGTAACTGCTTAGAACCGGTCCTCTAGTACAACCCGTGCCATCGCCTCTCTGGTCCAGAGGATCCACTACCAGTCCTGCCGGTTCCTGACAATTAGGGCTCCCAGGACATCTCTTTAAGGCAGTCTTCAATTATGGATGAACAAAGCTCACCAAGAGCCAAGAGTTTCCAATAGTGTACTGTTTTTAATATAAAAAGAAAAATACAGCAAAGAAAAGGACAGTGAATCGATAAACTCACATCCAAATCAATCAGCGGCGTGACGTCACCACCAAATTTCCACCCAATGAGTTTGACTGTCACATATTGGTGATGGGAGATCACTAAAGCACTGTATGGTGATATCACTCTATTAACACTGGTGTTAATACTTTTTACATGTTGTTTTACTGGACTTTTGGGTTGTATTACAATACTTAGATTATATTGCACTTTATTTTGAGTTTATCAGTTTGTTATACTTATTCCTGAGGCACTGCTCTTCCATTACACATAAAGCTTTTTTGTTGTCTGTGCCTCTGCCAGGGAGAATTCCCTTCGCTTCCTGCCCCAGGGACACAGCAGGGAGTATGACAATCTCTCCAAGGTGAGTGAAAATCCCCTGTAAGACAAATATCACCTGAACAATTGCCCACATTAGGGCATTTTCCCCACCCCACAGTGACAACTCAAAATTGTGGACTTCCCATCACTTTGTGTACTGGAAGCAATGGACCAACAGTGATGAAGAATCTCTCCAATGGGACACAAACAGCAATACAAACATCAAAGGGGTCCTAACCCTTCTATATTGTATCATAAAAAAAAAAATGTTTTGGGTTTCTATACATTTTACCATTTCATGGCAATTGGTTTATAATTCATAAAAGGTAAACCCCTCATCCTTTGTGAGTACATCTTTTTTTAAGGAAGTTTGAAAGCTACAACAATATCATGCATGAATAACGTGTTACTTTAGTCTGAATTCATTTACGGAGATTACAATGAAAAGTGATGAGAACATTCTTTTTCTTCTGTCACTCTAGTGGACAAAACTGTTTGCTACCACACACTCATTAGCTGGTTTCATTCTATGTTAGAGAACACATTCGAAAGTGTCTCCTGAATAATGACATATCTTGTGAGTTTAGGTAAGAAAAGAAACCATGTGAAAAGTACTTGATTTTATGACAATTGCCAAGAGTATTACACCTTTGGGAGGAAGCATTATTTCACCTTTCACTCAGCCTGTCTTCTTCTGATCAAGATTGATTATGCATTAGGGTGAAATAGGAAAAACATTAGTTACAGCAGTGTATCAGCTTTACTTGTCATATCAGGGCAGTAAAACTGCCATATTGTTTAAAACTATTTGTAATTCTACGCACAATGCAAACTTCCCGGGGATGTCTAGGTATATGCTTACACAAATACAGAGACTACTTCTGGCCTTAAGATGCTATCTTCAGGTATCTCCACTCTGACCCAAATACATTTTCTGACTGTTTGTTTTACTATACCCAAAACTGTAGGTTTAATTTACAAAGGGAGTAAAGCATGTTCGATTTTTTGTTTTTTAAGGGAATTTTCGCTTAGTGAACAAGGGAAAGCTCTACTGACTTTTATCATTCACTTGTGTGCAAGAAAAAAATGATGTTTTATTTTCCTTGCACGTGATTGAGTATTCTTTGCAAAATTACTATTGTACTACCTTCACTAGTGTTTGAGTGTGTTTTTGATGAAGTGATCTATAAAGCAGCAAAATTATCTCTCTATGAGAGCATTGGAAAAGAATGGATGGGAGGAGGGACCACTACAAGGGACCCTCTAGAAGTTGGACACTTGGTGTCAGGTACCACATCCTATAATAGAAGTTGCACAAAAAAAACCCTAGAAACTAAATTGAGGACTTTGATGGTATCACTTGAATAAAATGTCAAAAATGTATTGTATAAAGTTTAAAATCATGTAAATAAAGCAAAAACACACAATTTTTACAACCACAGACATGTATACAATAATATGTTATAGTACTCTAAATAAATCTTCACCCTCATCAGTCCTACTAAAGGGTTGCCAACTCCCTTGATAGATGGAATAGTCCGCATGGGCTTTTTCCATAGATCACCAGATCACCAAAATTTGTGTTTACATAGGTGAATATCTAGGAGGTGACGCGAGGGTGTCCCCACTGTTTTATTCCTCACCAGATGCTCACCAATTGGAACCTATTGACACTATTTACCGTCCTCCAATAAGACATCAGATATTCACCTGTGCATGTGTCCATGTGGACTACTCCATCTATCAAGGGATTTGGCAACAGCTGGTCATGGGATGATCATTATGTTTGATCTTGTGTATGTTTTTGCTAATATATTTTGTTATATACTTTTGATTGGTTGTAGTTCTCTCTTTCTGAAGAAGCGGGCAGTGACCCGTGAAATGTGTCAAAGTCCCAGCAGGCTACGCATCACCTGGCTTTAGTATGGCTGATGAGAAAATATATATAGAGTACTATAACATATTTTTGTGTACATGTCTATGGTTGTAAAAATTGTGTGTTTTTTTGTTTTGTTTACATGATTTTAAACCTTGTACAATACATTTTTGACATTTTATTTAAGTGGTAAACAAAGTGGTACCATTAAAGTCTGTAATTTCGTTTCTATTTTTTTTTTTGTGCAACTCTCCGTGAGAGCACTGTTTAGCGATAGCTTCTATCTACATATATCACCTATTTATTTTACCTAGCTGTAGCTGTAATCTCTTGTCTGCATCACTGGGGATTCTTGTACAACCTAATTAAGAGCATTTAAGTGCATACATTTCCACTTGCCGATATTGTGATACCGTGTTTCCCCCGAAAATAAGCCCGGGTCTTATATTCATTTTGGCACCAAAAGACACAGCAGGGCTTATTTTTGGGGTATGTCTTATAATGTTCTGTCCCTCTCTGCCCTCCCTGCCTGCCAGAAATCCTGTGTAAACCTAGTTTAGTGTATATAAAATCCTAGGATGCACTTTATTAGTGTTTTATATACTGTCCGGTGAGTGTTTTTGTAATACAGTTGTGTGAAATACCTTCATTACGGTACATCGCTGCTCTGTGCTAAGCTAATCTCCTGCTCTCTCCTGTCTTTCTCCTCTCATACGGTAGCTGTCAGAGGGGGATCTCAGCCCTGCCCCTCTGCAGTGTACACAGAAGAGCCCGGTAGATTTGATTAGAATAGGTTTAGCTGATCTGCCGCTCTGCTGTCCTCTTTTCCCTGGCTGACAGCTGGGGGTTATGGAAGCGCCGATGTACCGAAGGGTTTTCCCACAATTCTAATCGAACATCCAGCACTTCTGTGTACACTGTAGAGGGGAGGGGCTGAGATCCCCCTCTGACAGCTACGATATGAGAGGAGAAAGACAGCAGGGAATCAGCTGAGAGCAGAGCGGCGATGTAAGGAAGGTACTTTACAGTATTGTATTACAAAAACACACTGGACATTATTTAAAACACTAATAAAGTGCATCCTAAGATTTTTCATACACTAAACTAGGGCTTATTTTCGGGGTAGGGCTTATATTGCAGCCCGCCCCGATAATCGGGGTAGGGCTTACTTTCGGGGAAACACAGTACATGTGTATGACCAACATAAGACACTGAGGGGGAGATTTATCAAAACTGGTGCACACTGAATCTTGTGCAGCTATGCATAGTAACCAGTCAACTTCCAGGTTTAATTGTCAAATCTTAATTAAACAAACTGAAGTTAGAAGCTGATTGGTTACTATGCACAGCTGCACCAGATTCACCAATGCAGTGCATATATCAATTAGATCAGATCTTAAGGTTTATATTGCATGTGTGACATTTGGTTTACCCATACAATATAGGGATTATATGTACAAGAGGTTTTTGGATGATTACCCCTCTTGGCTGGCACCCCTCTACCTGCTGCTGTTGAGGGGTTTTGGATTTCATCTGTGGCGTCTTTGGATAATGTACATTGATTTATACAATAATTAATGTACTTTAAGATACACATACTAGCTGTATAGAATATGATAATATGTCATACTTATTAGGGTTAATTTACTGAAACTGGAGAATGCAAAATCTGGTGCAGCTGTACGTGGTAGCCAATCAGCTTCTAGCTTGTTCAATTAAGCTTTGACAATACAATCTGGAAGCTGATTGGTTTCTGTGCAGAGCTGCACCAGATTTTGTACTCTCTCCAGTTTTAGTGAATCAACCCAATTATGTCCTAATTATAACCAATATTAATTATCATGTGATACCCTTGAGGCTCTCCTTATAAAGAAGGCCTCATTTCACCTGCAAATGCATAGAGCTGTTCTTGTTCCTCTGAATTACCCGCACCTGCTATACAAAGACCATTATGCTTGGCATTTTTCTGTGTTAGCATAGAATGATATGAAGGTGTAAACACATATACCGTACATGATTTACTAGTGGTATTTGAGATTATGCCTCACAGGCATTCATTATCATTCTTTGATGTCTTTTATTTTAATGTATTGCTATGTTTTCCAGGTTAGGCAGGATTTTTTATTTTCTTTTAAATTAGTATCAGTGTCAGTTCATGTCAGTGTGTTTTAGGTAGGATAAAAAAAAAAAATAAAGTAAACTGCGCACTATTATTTCTGGGTTGTACTACGGGTACAAGCAACAACTATCATACACATATCTGGTATCACTGGAGTAGGACAATGTATTTTGGGTTGTTCATTGGTGGAAATTTATTGTAGTAGCAAGAAATCTACAGGTAAATTAAAAAAAAAAATAGATTTTTATTTTACTGTTTTTGGCCAGTTTTCCTTTGATAATAAAAAAAATAAAAAAAAAATCAGGGGATACCTATTAACATTTACCACTAAATGAAAGCCTAACCTGTCTTGGAAAAAAAGCGCAGTATCATCCATCTGGCTCCACAAAGTAGTTGTGATGATATGTATGGGTTTACTGTACTAACACATTTAAGTTGCAAAATTGTGCTTAGGCATTATGATTTGTTTTACCCTTAGGTGCTAAGGGGTTAAATGAACTGTATATAATTGTGATATTTTTATACAATTATAAGCATGTGGTACCGTTAAAAAGTCCAACATACCTGTTGAGAAAATACATATTTTTGACATTAACAAGTAAAAATCCACTTTTCAAAGTAAATCAGCCACTGTGTGTCTGTCCTGCCTCAAAACACTGATGAAGGGTGTGTCAATGGGTCCTTCTTTTGTGAAACATCTTGTGTTTAAATAATCTTTCCAGAGTCAACAAACAATATGGAATGCTGGTCATTCAAAATGAAATATAATCTTTGTTAGGGGGAGGGCAGGAGCCATCTAAGTCTACAGGAAGCTTTTGTCTAGGCATAATTTACAAGACATTGACTAGAAACACACATTTAAATTGCTTTTAAGCAGCTGTAAACTTGCAAAATATTGGAAGAGCTTCAGAGTCCAGCAGCGTCTCTACTTTATAAAGGAAGAAAGAGAGGGTGACTCAGGTCAAGCATACCACATAGGACAATTTATCTTTAAAATTCACTCTGATAGCATCTGTTATGTCCAGTCTTCCAAGAAAATGCATGTTTTCCATTATGAACCCCCCGGTGTTTTATTTGTTCAATTTTTTTATAACCCATCTGAAGTTTCAATTTTCTCTGGGCTGTCAATAACATTCTGACACGTTGTACTTGATTCATTGCTGACTAGTAGTTTTATTTTAACACTTTTCTACATCATTGACATGGGAAGTGTCTTTTCTGTGCTGAATGTTGGTGTTTTTTTTTTTAACAGGGTCAGTTTTTACGATTATGGTCTTATTCAATAAATAATTAATTTTTTAAAGATCGAATTTGCACACGTTTCAATTTTTTTTTTCTGTTTTAGATAGAATTTTTAAAATTCATGTGTAATTGTTTTTTTTTTTTTTTTCTCATTGTAAGATTTACCATCTAAGCCTATTCCATTGCCAACTTAATTTTAGAAAAGACAAATCGAGAGGAAGAATCTACCAAGAGGGGACACATACAGAGATATAACACTAGCAGGGGTTGTAACTCTTCCCTACTATATTCAAAATGAAGGATAAAATAACTTTAGATACACTACACATAGTGTCCAATCAGTATTCATAATGTACTGGTTTCAATTCAGCAAAGTGAATTCTGACTGGTTGTTAAGGGTTACTATATTTAGGAATTAGCATAACCACTGCAAAAATATTTATTTGTGATAACTATATTTAGTAAACACATGTAAATAAAAGTTTTTCTTATTTTCTGCGAGTAAATTTTGAAAATAAATAAATTTTTCTCCTTCACTGATGTGCGCTGATGAGGTGGCACTGATGGGCACTGATAGGCTGCACTGATGGGCACTGATGAGGTGGCACTTATGGGCACTGATAAGGTGGCACGTATGGGCACTGATGAGGTGGCACTGATGAGGAGGTACTAATATGCCGCACTGATGAGCACTGATAGGCGGAACTGATGAGCACTGATAGGCAGCACTGCTGGGCACTGAGAGGTGGCACTGCTGGGCACTGAGAGGCGGCACTGACGGGCGGCACTGATGGGCACTGGCGGGCGGCACTGATGGGCACTGATGGGCGGCACTGATGAGCACTGATGGGCAGCACCATCAGTGCCCACACTCAGTGCCCATAGCGCTGCCAGTCAGTGCTCATCAGTGCCTAGATGAGCAGGCACTGATGGGCACTGACTGGCCACACTATGGTCACTGATTGTGTGCACTGATGGGGGGCACTGATGGCGGGCACTGTGGGCATTGATGGTGGGCAGTTAGTGTGTTTGGTGTACCTTGTGTAATCAGGGCACTGGTGATCAGTGCCCTAATTACTTTTTTCTTTGTCCCCGACGGCTGATCTGCTCTCTCCTTCCTCACACTGCAGTCTCCGTGTGAGGAAGGAGCGCTGGCGATGAGAGATGATCTCATATGTTTACATATGAGATCATCTCTCATTGGACAGTCCGATCACGTGGTGAATGGCCGCTGTGATTGGCCATTCACCACGATCTGTGATCGGCTGTGTCCAAGGGACACGGCCGACACAGATTTTCCCCGATGCGCACTCGCGGGAGCGCGCGGGGAGCCTGTGTCTGGGAGGCCGTTTAAAGACGGCCTCCCGAAAATGTGAGTCCGCGCTGCAGCCGTACTTCGGCTACAGCACGGATGGGAGGTGGTTAAATGTGAATGAACACATGCAAAACTGAACAATATAATATAAACAGGTGTTGTTTGAAAAGTGCTCAGCCACATTCAATATAAACGAAATCGATAGGAATAAACCTACAATCAATAAAAAATAAGTGACAAAGTGGCAAAAAAATATATATATATATATTTATATATATATATATATATATATATATATATATATATATATATATATATATATATATATATACATATAATGTGACAGCGTTTATTAGCTGTGAGACCTCCTGAGAACGTGAATTGCGAAATGCATTGTGGTCTGGTTGTTTCCTGAATTTCCGGTTTGTCGAACGCATGCCGGCCGTGACCACGGGAGATGAAGTTAGGGGACAGAGTCAGCTGTGAAAACGGAGGGGAATGTCGGTTTCTAAGTCTTTTGTGGCAAGGTTCTCACCAGTGCCAGGATGGGCACTTTTTAATAATAGCAGGATCATTTTATGTAATTTAAGTTTTTTGGTAATAAACGGGATTGCACTATTATTCCTTTCTGTTTTTCCCATGCATTCTTGAATTCTGATTGTGGGTAGCCCTACATGGTACAGCAGTGGATTGAGATTATATCTATATACAAGCGATATAAGTCCTGTCTGCCTGAAATTTTCTGCCCTACATGGTACAGCAGTGGTTTGAAATGATATCTATATACAAGTGATATAGGTCTTGGCGGCCTGAAATTTTCTGGTGAGTATATATGTGTTTTACACTACTCACAGGGTGAAAATCAATTTCGTCACTTCAGCACATGGTGGAGGAGCCTGTTGCAGTCATCTACTTTTAAATACGGTATTTATTGCTGAACTTCTTTCACCATAATTGTTGAACTATTAATGTCATTGGATTTTCCCACTGATTATTTTATTTATATATTCACATTTGTTTAGGATTCTTTATATATGGTTTTATATATATATATATATATATATATATATATATATATATATATATATATATATATAATCTTGCACTTTGTCACTTATTTTTATTGATTGTAGGTTTATTACTATCGATTTAGTTTATATTGAATGTGGTTATGTATTGAGCACTTTTCAAACAGCGCCTGTTTATATTATATTGTTGAATATACATTGTAAAAAGGCAGATAAAAAATAGTATGAAATCTCCATAGGATTGAATGGAGATTGTAGTGCACATGCATAGGTCTGGCAGAGAAGATTTTCGCAAGTGGCTGTGCAGTACCAACAAGACTGCACAACTGAGATCTTATTGGATTAATGACAAATAAGCATAATGCTAGTGGGAAGTTACCAAAATATGTATAACTGCCATAAATGTGCTGTTACACTAATGTTTATATAAAACAGCAAATTTTGTTTGTCAGTTTTAAATATGCACATTTATACAGTTTTTAAAATAAATCTTAGTCCATTTTTATCTTGCAATCTCCAAAGACTTATTTTAATTTGTTGTAGCCTGTTTTTGTATTCTGCTGCAATCATTTTCACATTGAAATTGCATGCATGCATCTGCTATTACCTGCTATACATGTAAATAACCACATGCTTTTGCACATGTAAAGGCCACATGTTTTATCTAATGCAACTCGTATTTATTTATTGCATTACATAGTTACATAGTTAGTCAGGTTGAAAGAAGACACAAGTCTATCTGGTTCAACCAATAAAAAAAAAAAAAACAGTAAAGAAAACCCAACCATACAATTCCATATACACAATCCTATACCCGCAGTTGATCCAGAGGAAGGCGAAAAAAAACCCCAGCAAAACATGATCCAAATTGCTACAGCAGGGGGAAAAAATTCCTTCCTAATCCCCCGAGAGGCAATTGGATATTCCCTGGATCAACTTTACCTATAAATATTATATATATAGTATAAGTTTATAGTTTATAATATTCATTGATTGCTCTGTGGATGTGGTCCAGGATACGTGAGTATGTATGGCTTGAGGTCAGCAGAAGGGACCAGATGCCATGCGAGCTACTAGGGAGTAACTCCACTTGTGTTAGAAAAGAAAAATAAATAAATAATAACCAAAATGAACACATATAGAGATGTCTATGCTCTGATGTGCATTATAGCATTTTTATCAAAGTTTGGTGCAGTTGCTTTTTGTCCTGAACAGATATCTGTTTGTTTTAGCAAGGTTCTTCTTTCTGTGTTGAAGGCTCTGTCTAATGAAATCAACTGTGTAGAGTCTGTTCTAGTCTGCTGCGGTGGTATTCCTTTAGAATTGGTTAACGCTTAGGGGTTTTCTCTCACCTAGTAAACAAACAACTGTTACTTTGTCTCTCTGAACAGCTTAAGAAACTTCAACAGCTGCAGTTTGTATTAGGAAGGTTATTTAATTAATTACTGCATGACTTGAGTAGCAATTGTAGATGTTATAATATTTATTTTCTTAAAAATTTGGAGTTCTCCCTTAAACTTAATGAGATGTGTTTATTTCTGCAACAAGTCCTTTGGAGCCTTATACCTCTATGCCTTGTCTGCTTTATGCAGGTTATAGCTTAAGGGGGGCAGTGCATTCCTTGCTGATACTGTTCCTGGATAGTCAGCCCTTCTGCTGGTCTCTAAAAGCTAGTGTATGGAAAGCTGATCAATAGGCACTTGCTATTAGGCGTCTCCAGATCTAAATGTATTATGCACACCATAAACTGGCCCTTTGCTGCTCATGCCTTGGCTGGTAAAACCCTGTATGAATTGAACGCCTTGTTAAGGCATCCAGCTTACAAGATGACAGAATCCATCAGGTTGCCACAGGTAGTCAAGACACTCTAATGGAGTGTGTTACAACTCTCCCTGTGCAAGGATTATCTTCTCTGACAATGTCAAGCTTTACTTTGCAGGACCAGTCAATTGGCCAATTTAACTCTCTTCAAACAATTCCTAAAAAGAATATGCAGCTGAGGAAGATCTTTGAGCAGGTTTTTTTGGTACCTCCTTTCGTAGGATGTTAGGATGCCTAAAATGGCAGAGGTACCTGCAAAGCAAGTATTTAGCACTTCCAAAGGAGTGCATTGCCTTTTTTCCTATGATTTTTTAGTTAGAAGATCATTCTTCAAAAGGGGTGCAAATTGAACAGAAGGACAGAGCAGCAGAATGTCTTAGTGGTCAGCACCTTGCAGTATTGGGTTGCTCAAGTTAAAACCCCAACCAGGACACTTCTACCTGCACTGCAGGATTTCAGATTAAGGCACTTATGGAGAAGAGGTTTTCCAGCATAATGAGTCATCTGTTTGGTTGATGTGGCCCTCATCAGCTTAGCCGTATACATGAAGTTGTCATTGGAGGATGTTGTGCCCTTCAGGGGTATACTCAGTCAGGAGGACTGGGTGTGTCCTTGGGGGGTGTAGCGTCTTCTGGTGATAACCTTGTGTTGGACTTGTCCCTAAGGGGCATATATGTCTGCAGTTGCAGCCTTGGAGCCTGCCTGAACCCTTGCCTCTCTTCCAATGCAATGGAAGTTGATATGAAGAATATTCTATGCTAAATAGTAATTCTGACAACTGGAACCATCTGGTCTGCATTGCAAGAGTTTATTCTGCCCCTTCAAGGGCTAGCTTTATCATTATGGCAAAAAGCTGTAGAGGATTCTACAAGTAGAACATTCTTGTCTGTGTTGCAAGAGTCTAGCAGTCCCCTTAAAGGGCTAGCTTCATTTGATAGCAAATAGATAAGAATAATTCTACAAGTGGTATAATTATGTCTGCATTGCAAGAGTCTAGCAGTCCCCTTCAATGGCTAGCTTCATTTAAAAGCAATTAGCTGGGATTAATTCTACAAGTAGGACAATCTTGTCTTCACTGTGACAGTCTAAACAGTCCCTTTCAAGGGTTAGCCTCATTTGACAGCTAAGAGCTGTGTTTAGTCTGGCCTTCCCTCAGAGTACAAGTCTGCTAAATGAAAGAGGACTGCAGTAAAGAGTCAGTGTCTAACTCTAAAAAGGTTTGCTCCTGCAGTTCCAGCCTGGAGTCCAGAAAGAATTGAGAAAGAGTCCTCAACCAAGTAGTCAGCAAAGAGCTCCAGTTCGGGGGGGGGGGGAGGTTGCTTACTGGCCTTTATCATATTTGTGCCATCCATATGTATCTTATGGGTACCTGGTTGCTCCTCTTCTGCTAGGAAGATACAGCTTTAGTCTCAGATGGTTGGACCTTCAGGTCAAGCACTTCAGGCCATGTTGGTCGATCAGTCACCGTCAAGCCTCTGACTGTGCCAGGAGGAATCCTTTGCTCCAGCAACAATAAGCAAGTTCCGCCAGCCAACATGGCTCTTACCGTCTCTAGGGACGGCAATTCCAAATCCAGCAGATGTGATTTTAAGAGGAGTACTATTGTTCCACAGAGTTATGCCTATTTTCAAACCCCAGAGCTATCTTCTGACATACCTCTGTTTCTACATGGATTAGGACGTCATGCAGCATATATGTCCGCTGCTTCGGTTCTCGATCCACTCCTCTTCTAGACAGGAATTCCTATCAAGTATACGGAGGAAGTTCTCAGAACCCTACAAGAGATTGGCTGGCTAGTCTTTCAAAAAGGGTCTTGTGACTACTATGCAAATCCTTGTGTATCTGAGAACCTAATATATCACGGTTCAGGATACATAGCTTTTGCCACTAGAGCATACTAATAGTAGGATTCTGGGTATTCCTGACTTTCCTCTCTTCACCTATCAGGGTCTCAATACCTGATGATCAGGACCATGGTCTCTCCCAGCCCCATATTGAGGTGTTCTCAATATAAAAGGCCTCCTGTCCTGAAAGGGTTTTTTTTCTCCATCCAGCAATTCATTACTTGCAAACAGCAGGATGAAGCCGTGGGTGCTGGCACAGTAATAAATCTTCTGTGCTGCTAAGTTATTGTCAGTGGAACTCCCCTGTCAGGAAGTTGTTTTGCCAGTAGAACTCCCCAGTTGGGAAGTTAGTTTGAACACTCAGGATTTGTGG
Source organism: Pelophylax lessonae (assembly GCF_965119305.1). Classification (NCBI taxonomy): domain Eukaryota; kingdom Metazoa; phylum Chordata; class Amphibia; order Anura; family Ranidae; genus Pelophylax; species Pelophylax lessonae. The sequence goes on from NC_138772.1 coordinate 204,492,584, forward strand.
CCAGCTCTTTCATGCTCCCTTTGCCTTTTGTCACCTGACAGCAGGCTTTTTAGTCTCCAGTGAGGCTCAACAACTTCACAGTGGTGTCCTATATCAGGGGGCAGGTCAAAACCTGCAGGATCAGTCCACTGAAAAGAGGTAGGGATGACTGTGATCTGGGTGGATTAGAATCTTCCTTATCTCTGGGAAGGATCCATATTCTGTGGCCCAATTGGGCAATAAGTGGTTCCTATATACAGGTCCCTCCAAGTGTAATTTATCTCTGGACAACATGTCAGTGTTAGATCTGGTACCACCTCCTTACAGTTATACACTGAAAAACTTTTCCCAGGGGCCTGGGCCAAGCCCTGGGTGCGGATGCTGTGTCAGATCAGGAAAGGTCTCACAAGCCTTATGCTTTTCAGTTCGATACATATAATTTTTTTTTTTTTTTGGGGGGGGAGGGTCTGTTGTTAAAACCATGGCAATGTTTGCAGTAATTCCCTATTGGCCAAACAGGCCTTGGTTTCTGCCTTTAAAACCGGGGTATTGGACTGAAGTCCTTTCTCTCAAATGAGATCTTCTGTCGTAAAGAGCAATATTTCATCTTTGTTCTTCTCTTCCACTTTCTCATCCTTGCAGGAAGAGACTAATCAGGTTTGGCTGTTTCTCTAAGCTAATATCTATAAATCCTACAAAAGGATTTGAATAAAGCTTGTTCAGCTTGGACTGCTTTGTTTTCTTTGCTTTAGTCCTCTGGTCAGGTGCGTTCCAGACTTTAACTGATCCTAAAGCTCTCTTAGAAGGCAGATCTCTGCAGTCCCTGTCATATCCAATGTCTCCTGGGTAGACTATCCCTTACTCATCCAATACATTGATGGGGGGGGGGGGGCTGCATCTAAGACTCGAAGAAGAACCAAGTCTCTCTAGTAGGGTTTACTTCTTGCTCTGGGCTTCCTTGCTGGCTCCAGATGAGATCTTTTTGCAGTTGAGTCTGGGTAAAGACTGAGCTATGAAGATATGCACTCTAAGGGCTATCTCTTCAGCCAGGATGTTTGCCAATATCACAGCTTTAGGCTAGGAAGGATCCTTTGGTGACTTACAGCTCCAGATGGGATCTCCTCCAGTCCAGTTGGAGTAAGGATTGAGCCATGATGTCAATCCCTCTAGGTCTACATCCTCAGCAGGAAGCTTGGCCAGAATCAGGGCTCTTAAGGCCCATTGACAGCTTGCTGCTCCAGGTGGAATCTCTTTCAGTTCAGTTTTGAGTAAGGTCTCAGTCATGAAAGCAGCCTTTCTATGGTTTATTTTCCTCAGTCAGGAGATTTGCTGGGATCTCGGCCTTGTGGAAAGAGGGATTCTTGTGGCTTTCTGCCCAGTGTGGGTAGTGTTTATATCCATACTAGGTGGCAATCTGAGGTGGCTTTGGCATTCTATGAGAACAAAGGATTAGCATTGGTTTATCCCATATGCAGGACCACCAAGAATAACTGGTTCCATGCCATGGACTTTGAGATTTTTCGAGTATGCTCTCAAGCTACTGTTTTGCTTAGAGCTTTAGGACATACTGTATTTGTCACTCTCTCTAGCAGAATCAGCGGGACAGAGATGTCATCCAGAATTTTTGCTGGATGGGTAATTCCAGCTAGTCATAAGCTTAGGGCTTGGTTCCTATGGAAGCAGTCACCATACACTCATACTAGTCCAGCAGTGTGTAGACTTTGTGGGCTCCTTGTGAAAGGGCGCCAGTAATAGTTGGAGGATGACATATCTTCCATTAAAGCTGTTCTGGCTCTGTGGAGTATAGCTAACATCCTTGTGCTATCAATGCCTATCTATAAGGTTTGTTGGCTATGATTGAAAAGCTATTTTTCCAACATCCCACCCTTGTTTTTTGGGCTAGTTAATTCCCAAACATATGCTGCCATGGAAGTCTTTCAGAAAAACTGAAAATGTACTATTAAATACTTACCTTAATTTTCCTTTCCTGATGGCAGCAGGAGTTCCCTCCCAGAGTCATGAGTAGACTTGTTAAGGAACGCGGCCTCTGGCTCAGCCTGAAAATTTATGGGAGTGGGGTCCTATGGGGTAGGAGCGAAGGCGGGGCTACCCAAACCTATACTGCCATCAGGAAAGGAAAATTATGGTAATTATTGACAGTAAATTTTCAGTTTTTTTCTTAGTTTCTGTCAGTAAATTTTGTAAATAAGTAATTTTTCCCCTTCACTGATGTGCGCTGATGAGGCGGCAGTGATGGGCATCGATAGGCTTCACTGATGGGCACTGATGAGGCGGCACTTACAGGTAATGATGAGGCACAACTGAATGGCACTGATTAGGTGGCACTGATGAGGAGGCACTAATAGGTGGCACTGATATGCGGCATTGATGAGCACTGATAGGCGGTACTGATGGACACTTATGGGCACTGATGGGCAATGATAGGTGGCATCAATAGGTAGCAGTAATGGGCAGCACTGATGGGCAGCAATGACTGGCATCACTGATGGGCACTGATTGGTGTCACTGATGGGCACTAATTAGTGTCACTGATGGGCACTGCTGGGGCGTCACTGATCATAAGTGCACTGATGATCAGTGCCTTGATTACCTGTTTAGGTCTTCCCTGCGAGGAGATGCTGCTGATCGTCACTCCTCTCCTCACACTCTGTCAGTGTGAGGCGAGCTGATAAACAGCACTTCTGTGTTTACATGTGATCAGCTGTGATTGGACACAGCTGATCACATGAGTAAACACCCGTGTCATTGGCTCTTTACTGAGATCAGGGTCCTGCCATGTCATGCCGCGCTGCGTGCCCCCATGGACGAGCCAGAAGGGTGAAACTGAGGCGACATCATATGACGTCGTCCCAGAACAAGAGGGGAGGAATTTTGCATTTTCATTGTTAACCTTAAGGCATTTTTTAAATATCTGCTTACCGCCAAACTGAGTTTTTTTTAAACTTTTTTTTTTTGCTTTGAAACATGTTTACCACCCCTCCCACATAGTTTGTTTTCAACCCCTTGATTATTAGCCTAGAAAATGGCTATTATTTTTTTTTTACATTCACCTCCCATTGACTTTTAATAGAGTTTGATGTCAGCACCCAAATTTTAGTAATCTTCTGAGAACCCACCTCAAACTGAACCCAGTTTCAGCACTAATGAGCACTATTTTAGTCCACTAACATGTCCTCCTGTTTGTAAACAGAAAGCCCGTATATAGGTATGGGCTGAAGCCTAGAGGACATGTCTGCTGGAGTCCACTCTGCACCCATGATCAACTGATCGCGGGTGCAATGCTTTCCAGGCTCCTGCAGGAAAAAATAAAAAATGCACATTTCTTTTCTGCAAAAATATGTGCATTTATTATTTTTATCTGCAGAGGTGAGCTTGGCCATTTTTTGCACTAAACACACTAAATAAGGTGCTTTCACAATTTTTTGTACTGCAGAGGGTCACAACACCCAGTATTGTTACTGTGCTTTGTGGAGCTATTGAGAATGACTGGCATAGTAACACATGCATTAACCTAATATTCAAATGCTTGTTCCAGGTCAGTGACTCACCAAATTGGGAAGGAAGAAAAAGGTTCAAAGCTTCAGAGTATGCACCTTCAAATCCAAGTCAGCAATGGCAGTTCCTGTGTTTCTGATTTAACAGGTTCATTTAAAGTAGTGTGATATTTTTATTTATATGGCTGCACAGTTACTCAGTTTGTATAAGAAAAAATACAATGTACATGTTTGCAGAGGAAAGAGGAAAGGAGCAAGAACAAGAACTGTGTCAAAGGCTTCCAATAAGTAGAAAAACACCCCATGACTCTATCATCTTCTTCTTGATAAACCATGAATCTAACTTGTCCTCATCCACCATGACAAGTCCCAAGGCTCATTCCTGGAATTTAAATGAGCTGTGCACTGATCCTTAAAACCCTGCTGCATAGAAAACTTGACCAATATGTACTAAAGCTATTTATCAGCTACCTTCAAAAAGAATATTTGTTCAGTTTAATGCTTTGAGTAATTTAGTGATGATTTATCAAGCAGAGTTGAAAGACAGTGTGTATATAATCAGCCTCAGAGGACTGCTCCAGTGAAGCTGTAGTATGATATTGAAAGGAAACGATACAACCCTATTTATTTAACTCAGATATACAGTACCTAGTATTCAGGAACCATGACTTGCAGGTCTTCATCCTATACTCCTCTTCACTGCTGCTTTTGCTGTTAGCACTGTGTATTTTACCCAGTTAAGGAAAAAACATAGCCAAAAAATGTCAAGACATAGAAGAATGTGGAACACATGTGAGAACATCTTAATGGCTGAAAATATAACAAGATATTATTGGTAATGATAGAACTGCTTTTCTAAAGATACTCAGTATAGCAATGTGCGTTCACATGCTCACCTCTTCTTGTAAGAGAACAATGTACTAAAAATTTCACAAAATGTATGTATTATTAACTATATGACTATGAAAGGAGTATGGTTTGTTTATTGTTGCTTATATATATTTTTTTTGTCTATAACATTTTTATTGATTTTTTATAATAAAAAAAAAATAACAGAAATAGGAAGCGGACGCACCCGCTAGTGTGGGATTATAAACAGACTGGACAAAGCTTTGATGTAGGAAGGATATAGGACAAGCAAAAAAACAAACAACAAAAACAGGCAAAAACATTTTTTGTAAATATGGTGTAAGAAGGGGGATAATGAGCATAGTAAACAGTGACATAGTATACAAAGGTATGTGTACATTTATATCAAGAAAGACTAAGAATTATAGTTCTCAATGTTTATACCAGTCTATCCACAGTTTCCTGGATTTACCAAAATTCAGTAGTGTACTACAATGCATGGCCATGGTTCATTCATATGAGTAGTGTAGGAAAGTAATACACACAGCTTCTGAAGGATTGGGGACAAGATCACTTTTCTAGTTACGAGTAATAGTTAGTCTTGCAGAAATTAATAAGTTGGTTATGACTTTTTACGGTACTGATCTAGGAAGGAGTCAATCCCAATGTTCAAAATGGCTAAACCTGGGTTGGGGGAAATAAAACTATTTGAGATCTGCGTATACTTAGACATGACCATAGAATGTGGAGTAGGTGTCCCTTGCAGCCACAATCTCTCCAACAAAGTGGGGAACAATCAGGAAATATTTTTGCTAGCCTGTGGGGTGTGAGGTGCCATCTAACATTGATCGTTATTGCAAATTCCCAGTGATTACCACAGTGGGTGGCTTCAGAAGTGGACCATATTGCCTGTTGCCATTGGGAGGCAGAAAATGTGTTCTGTAACTCCTCTTCATATTTAATCATGAAGCTATGTTTGCTAAATGAAATCTTGTCTTGCATTAAATTATAGAAGGTAGACATACCCTTGTTAGGTTTTACAGATGGTCTCAAGAGGCTCACTTTTTTAGGGTGCAGAGTTATGACAGGAGATTGCATGGAGAGAAGGAAGTGCCTAATATGGGCCAGGGAAAAGTATAAAGTCCCTGGGAGTTTATATTGTTGTAGAATTGGTGTAGGATTCATGGACCGGTCTTCAGGCATAAGGTCCTTGACCCAGAATATGCCATATTGTGTCCAATCATGACAAGGGGGATCTGGTATATAAAGTTGTAATATTTTTAACAGGTAGTTGTATTCATTGGGAATGTGAGGAGACTTGAAATGCTCTACATAATTCTCTCCATGCTAGTAGGAAAGCTTGAGTAGTAATTGGCAGAGAGGAGAGTGAAAGTTCCTTCCTCCTGTCTGCATGGAGCAGATCACTTAGGTTTCCTGATTTAGTTACATAGTAGATGAGGTTGAATAAAGACAATAGTCCATCCAGTTCAACCTGTGTAGGTGTGTGTGGCTGTAATCATCTCACATAGCCCTGAATGTTCTGATTCTTAAGAGTCTTCTGAAAGCCACCATACTTCCCGCAGAAACCACCTCTTGTGGTAGAGAATTCCACAATCTTGTAGCCCTCGCAGTAAAGAACCCCCCACGTTGCCTGAGGTTAAAACGCTTCTCCTCTAATCGCATTGTATGCCCTCGAGTCCTCGTGTAATCCCTTTGATTGAACAGCTTTTTTTCTAAGCTGAGATCCCCATTGAGATATTTGTAAATTGCTATCATGTCCCACCTCAGTCGTCTCTTCTCCAGGGAGAATAAATCAAGCGATTGCAGAAGCTCTTCATAATTAAGGTCCTCCAATCCCCTAATCAGTTTAGTTGCCCTTCTCTGGACTCTCTCCAGCTCCAACACATCCCTCCTGAGGACTGGCGACCAGAACTGGACAGAATACTCCAGATGCGGTCGGACCAGAGTTTTATAAAGTGGAAGGATTATAGTCTTATCTCTGGAATACATCCCTTTCTTTATGCATGCTAATATTCTGCTGGCTTTGGCAGCTGCTGCTTGACATTGCATGCTATTGCCTAATCTATCATCTACCAAGACTCCCAGATCTTTCTCCATTTTTGATTCCCCCAAGGGTTCCCCTCCTAACGTGTATTGTGATTTTATGTTTTTAGTCCCCAAGTGCAAAACCTTACACTTCTTAACATTAAACCTCATTTGCCATGTTGTTGCCCACTCCATTATTTTGTCCAGGTCATTCTGTAGGATATCTGCTTCATGCTGTGAAGTTATTGCCCTGGCTAATTTTGTGTCATCTGCAAAAACTGATATCGAACTACTGACCCCGACCTCAATGCTGTTTATGAATAAATTGAACAAGGTTGGTCCTAGGACTGAGCCTTGGGGGACCCCGCTTACTACCTCAGACCAGTCTGAGTATGCGCTGTTTATTACCACCCTTTGGACACGCCCTTTTAGCCAGTTCCGTATCCAAGAGCAAACCCTGCTGTCGATACCTGCCGACCTTATTTTATAAATTAAGCGCTTGTGGGGAACTGTATCAAACGCCTTAGCGAAATCCAGATACACCACATCCACTGGTCTGCCCCTATCTAGCTCACAGCTCACCTCCTCGTAGAATGTTAAAGAGCGTAGTGGGAGAGCGTTTAATGTCTACCCAAATAGGAGTCTCACAAGAGATAAACCAGTAGTTGGTCCGCATGTGTTGTAGTGTAATAATCTTGAATATCTACCATCCCCATGCCTCCGACAGACTTATGCTTGACAAGAATTAGATGGATACATCTAGGCCTTTTTCCCTGCCAGATACATTTTTTAACGAGATAAGATAGGGACTTTAAGTAAGGCTGAAGCTTAGGGTTTTGAACAGATACATGATTACGTTTTAAAGGCAGCCAATCTACCTACCATGGATAATTCCACTTTGGCCAGGCTACAAAGCTCAGAACCTAATTTTGTTATGAGAGATTTATAGTTGGCTTCGGCCAAAGATGCTATGGAGGGGGTCAAATGGATTCCCAAGTATGGGATGCTAGTATCTGTCTAGAAATATTGGAACTGTTTCTGGAGATGCGCAGCTTTGTGGTGGGGAACTCCTAAGTTTAAAATCAGAGATTTGGAATAATTAACTTTTTAATAGGAAAGTGTGCTAAATTCAGATAGTATCATATGAGCGTGAGGTAGAGAAATGTCTGGATAAGTTAACATCAGAATTACATCATCTGCAAAAAGATTCACCGTATGTGATCTTCCTGCCAGGGAAAAGCCATGTATTTCTGGGTGGGAGCAGAGACATTCTGCTAGAGGTTCAATCATTAGGTTGAAAACCAGTGGTGACAGGAGGCAACCCTTTTGTGTGCCGTTAGTGATCTTAAAGGGCTTGGACAGGAGACCGGAAGTATACATTTGGACAGAGGGGCTGAATATAGGGCAATTATGGCCGAGTAAATTGGACCATTAAATCCGAAGTTGCTCAAAACCTGGCCCATATTGCCCCAGTGAACTTGGCCGAACGCTTCTCCGCATCAACAGAAAGGAGCAGAAAGGAGCAGAGAAGGCGTTCAACATCGCTCAGCATGATTAATGATATTCAATAAGCGCCTAGGGGCATCAGAGGCCTTCCTCCCTGAGGTGGACCCCATCTGATCGGACTGGACTAGTTTGGGCATGATGGAAGAGATGCAGCATGCTAGCATTTTCGAGTATAATTTAATATCTGAGTTAAGAAGGGAAATGGACCTGAAATTGGCAGGGGTATCAGGGCTTTTCAAGATGTGCACCCTCAACATCTCTGGGGGAAATAGAGAGCTATCAACTAGGGATGATCAAACTTTTCAAAAGTTCGGTTCGACCAGAACACCCAAACTTCCCGAAAGTTCGGCCCGGATTTCAGAACCCCATTGAAATCAATGGGACCCGAACTTCAGTAATCAAAAAACACCATTTTGAAGCCCTAAAACCCAATAAATGCCCCTAAAAAGTGCCTAGGGTTCTGGGTCATGCCCCAGGGACTATTAATCACACACAAAAAAGTTCTTAAAAATTGTCATTTTTTATAGAGAGCCAATTATTGAAAAAATTATTGAAAAAAAAAAAAAGAGATTTCTTTGGATTTAGTGTCTGGTGGGTCTAAAAAGTGTATCTGTGAAGTTTCAGCTCTGTAGCATGTCCAGAACCAGAAAAAAAGTTTGTTTGTATTAGAATTGCAATAGAACAGGATAGTGGCTCCGCTATTTTCACACCTTGCTGGTTTAGTAGCAGGCGTTTTTCTGGGCATTTTTTGGGGGTCTTTGGAGGCATTCATAACATCAGAACTTCTGTGTAGGGGTATATATACACACACACATGTATGTATATATACACATACATAGTTACATAGTTACATAGTTACATAGTTACATAGTTACATAGTTAGTGAGGTTGAAAAAAGACATCAGTCCATCCAGTTCAACCTATGATGCGTGTGTGTGTTTGCTTTTAACCGTACATTGTATACCCCTGTATGTTGTGGTCTTTAAGGTGTCCATCTAATAGTTTTTTGAAACTATCAATGCTCCCTGCTGATACGACTGCTTGTGGAAGAGAATTCCACATCCTTACCGTTCTTACAGTGAAGAACCCCTTACGCACTTTAAGGTTAAACCGCCTTTCCTCTAGTTTTAGTGAGTGGCCACGTGTCTTATTGTATCTCCTTTCTCTGAATAGTTTGTTCCTTATGCTCGGGTCACCAGTACAGTATTTGTACATTGATATCATATCCCCCCTCAATCGTCTTTTCTCCAGAGAGAAAAGGTTCAGGGCTTGTAGTCTTTCCTCATAGCTGATGTCCTCCATTCCCCTAATTATTTTTGTTGCCCTTCTCTGGACTTTCTCCAGTTCCAGCACATCCTTCCTGAGGACCGGTGCCCAGAACTGGACAGCATACTCCAGATGTGGCCGGACCAGAGTCTTGTAGAGTGGGAGAATAATCTCTTTATTTCTGGAGTGAATCCCCTTTTTTATACATCCCAGTATTCTGTTGGCTTTGCTTGCGGCGGCTTGGCATTGCATGCCACTGCCAAGCTTGTTGTCTACCAGTACCCCCAAGTCCTTTTCCATCCTAGACTCACCCAGAGGTTCCCCCCCTAGTGAGTAGCTTGCTTTCTGGTTTCTGGCCCCCAAGTGCATTACTTTACATTTATCAACATTAAACCTCATCTGCCATGTAGTTGCCCACCCCGTTATTTTGTTCAGGTCTGCTTGCAAGGTTTCCACATCCTGCATAGAAGATATTGGCATGCCTAGTTTAGTATCATCTGCAAATACTGAGATTGTGCTAGATATCCCCTCCTCTAGATCATTTATGAACAAATTAAACAGGATTGGTCCCAGGACAGAACCCTGGGGGACCCCACTTTCCACACCCGCCCAATCCGAGTACTCCTCATTAATCACCACCCTCTGTACTCTCCCCTGGAGCCAGTTCTCTATCCAGGTACTCACCTTCTGATCCATACCTACCTTCCTTAGTTTGTACAGTAATCGTTTGTGGGGAACGGTGTCAAAGGCCTTTGCAAAGTCCAGATACACCACATCCACAGGCTTACCTTTATCTAGGTGGCTGCTCACTTCATCGTAGAAGGTTAATAGATTGGTTTGGCACGAATGATTTTTCATGAATCCATGCTGATTACTACTTATAATACCGTTTTCATTACTAAAGTCTTGTATGTGGTCCCTTAACATCCCCTCCAAAATTTTGCAGACTACAGATGTTAGGCTGACCGGCCTATAGTTACCCGGGATATATCTCTGCCCCTTCTTAAATATTGGTACCACGTTGGCTTTTTTTCAATCAGCTGGCACCATACCCGTCTGTAAACTATCCTTAAAGATCAAGAATAATGGTCTGGCAATCACCTGGCTGAGCTCATTAAGAACCCTCGGGTGCAAGCCATCCGGTCCCGGGGATTTATTTATGTTAAGTTTCTCTAGTTTAGCTCTAAGTCTATCTTCTGTTAGCCATGGCGGCACTTCCTGAGGTGTATTATTTAGTTCGGCCTTACAAGCTGGGTTCGTGTAGCCCCCCGATTCTTTTGTGAAGACTGAAGAGAAGAAATGATTTAACACTTCCGCCTTTTCTCTGTCCTCAGTGGCCATATTTCCTTTATCATCTTTTATGGGGCCAATGTGTTCTGGCCTCGCTTTCTTACTGTTTATATACTTAAAGAACTTCTTGGGGTTCTTTTTGCTCTCCTCCGCTATATGTCTCTCGTGTTCTATTTTAGCCGCCCTGATTTCGTCTTTACATTTCTTATTACACTCTTTGTAGTGCTTAAATGCTGCCAATGACCCCTCAGTCTTGTATTTTTTGAAGGCCTTTTCCTTAGCACTAATATGCATTTTTATGTTGGAGTTTAGCCATCCAGGGTTTATTTTTGCTCTTTTAAATTTATTTCCCTTTGGAATGCACTGGTCAATCCCCCTGTTTAGTATACTCTTGAAGCACTCCCATTTTTCCTCCGTGTTCTTTGTTCCCAGGGTTCTATCCTAATTGATATTTTCTAGCAGCAAGCGCAGTTTAGGGAAATTGGCTCTTTTGAAATTCAGTGTCCTTATATTACCCCTCTGCTTCCTATTACTGTAATTAATACTGAAACTTATTGACCTATGGTCACTGTTTCCCAAGTTGTCCCGTATTTCTATATCCGTGATCAGGTCTGTATCGTTGGTAATCAGTAGGTCAAGTACCGCATTGTTTCTTGTCGGTGCATTCACCATCTGACCCATGAAATTGTCCTGCAAAACATTTAGGAACTGCCTAGCCTTGGCTGAGTGCGCGGTTCCTTCTGCCCAGTCTATATCTGGATAATTAAAGTCCCCCATTATAATGACATTTCCCATCCTTGCTGCCAATCCTATCTGTAAAAGGAGGTCCGCCTCACCCTCCTCCCTCTGGTTGGGGGGCCTATAGCATACGCCCAATATTACCTTCCCCGCCGTGCCATCCCTTTGAAGCTCTACCCATAGGGATTCTGCCTCGTCCTTAGCTCCATTATTAATATCATCCCTCATATTTACCTGTATGCTGTTCTTAATATACAGACATACCCCTCCCCCTTTTTACCCTCTCTATCTCTGCGATAAAGGGAATACCCCTGAATGGTCGCCATCCAGTCATGAGAGCTGTCAAACCAAGTCTCAGTTATCCCCACAAAAGTCCTCCTCAAACATCAGTAGCTCCAGCTCTCCCATCTTGTTGGCCAGGCTTCTGGCATTGGTATACAAACCTCTTAATTTTGATCGGTTACAAATATCCTCATTTGATGTTTTTAGGCTGCTCTCTTGAATTTTCCCCATACCCACCCTGGGTATAGGAGCTCCGAACACCCTACCGCTAATGCCCCCATTTCTGCCCTCTGAAACTTGCTTTCCACTGGCTAATTCTACATCTGTACCCTCCCCCCATTCCCTAGTTTACAGATATATACTGTAGGTGTGAAAGTAGCAGAACACTATGCTTGCGCTAATGAAATAATTAACACCCATATGGCTTCTCTGCTATAACACCTATATATGTGTATGTGTATAAATACATATAAGTGTGTGTGTGTATATACCCCTATACAGAAGTACAGATGTTATGCCTGCCTCCAAAGACCCCCAAAAAATGCCCCAAAAAAAACGCCTGCGCCCAAAAAAAACGCCCAGGTGTGTTGTTGCAGGCGGTTTTTTCACTGGTAAAGCCTTCTGGACCTGGAGATTTGCCTTTAGGTAAAGTTTTAATAACATGGAGGACTTCCTGATCTGAAAAGGGGTGGTTAAGTTCTAAGAATTTAGAATCAGATATATGTGGGAGATTAAGATGGTCGAGAAATGTAGAAGTTGAAGCTAACTTAGGTTAAGGGGTGTTAGAATCAAGTGACAGGTTGTATAGTGAGGTGTTGTGTAGGTGTGTGATTCCTAAAGAACTTTTTAGTTGGGTTTAGCCATCATCCCGGGTAAAATTTTGCATATGGGGTTGGTGCCTCAGTTCAAAATTGGGACTTTATGGGCTTAATATGTGTGAGTTCATAAGAAAATATTCATTTTACTTAAAAGATAATTTATTATATGTTAACCATATAATGTAACAATATTCAATAGGGTATTTCAAAGAGTTCATGTATATTGTATATACTGTGTGGGTTACAGACCCATAGGTGATTGTGAGTAGGAAAGAAAGAAGGAAGTAGTGACAATGTGCTTAGGGTGACAATCACTAGCTCTCTATTGTTCCACGCTTGGGTGAAGCGTCGGATCCATAGGGAGGATGTTTCAAAGTCCTACGCGTTTCGGCCGTTAGGCCTTTATCAAGGGAGGTGTGTCACCACATCTGGAATATATTAAATGGAATATTTAAATATATATTTTTTGAGCCAGTCGGAATATTTTTCCTTTGGTCATATAATAAGAAAGACGTACTTTGTTAGGAAAAAGATTCTGCCTCTGGTTTCTGTCTCAGGTCCTTATCTATCACATATGAATCGTGTAGTCACTGCTGCTAGAGTATAATTTGAAGAGTGTAAGTTTGTTTTCAAGATATATATTTTAATAAATTTTAGTATCTGTTTGGGTACTCACTTGGTTAGTTCATATATTTATTTTGGCCAGGGAGCATCTAATAATGTCCTTGTTCTGATCCAATCTGGATTAAGATGTGAATATGTTAATATTTTAGTAATAAAATTATTTAGCATTTTGTATCTTTGGTTTTGTACTTACTTGTATTTCCTAAAAGGAATCACTAGGTGGCACTGTGGTGTTTACAAGGTCCCCTCCTATTCTATCTGTATAGATAGAAGGGGGAAAGTATAATTATACTTGCATATATTTTAAGAACCATCAATGCTTAAGATAGCATTGTGGTTACTTACTTTTCGTGTTTTCCAAGGAAGTTTTTCTTGAGCAGCAGGTCCGGGCGTCCTCACTCTCCCTCTGGTCCGAGGGAAGTGGCGCCCTATTCGATTCCCGGCCTATTTATGTCCGCTGTGCGCATGCGCAGATAGGCGCAATGACGTTGCTTCCGGGTTTTGTATGACGCGGCGTGGGTGCGCGCGCATCCTGTCACAAAGATTGCGGGTCTGATCTCAGAGCGGCCGCCGGCACAGGAGAGAAGGCTAAAACCCTGGAGAGGGATTTGGCAGTTTGATGGAATATACTGCTAGCCTCTTGTAGCCCCGATTATTGGCAATATCGGGGTTACCTGTGCCGGATGTGATCGATAAGGAGTCGGAGATTGCCAGAGTATCTAAATTTTCTGAACAAAGGCGTGATGCAATATTTTTAAGTGCAATATAGTATCTTAAGTATATAAATAATAAACAATTTTTACAACAACTTTTTTTGACAAATCCAATGATTGTCTTAACAGTGGTACATGTTATTTGTTTTTTTACACAGCAATTAGATATTTAAAACAGGTCAGTGTTGGACCAATTAGGGGGGGTCTGGTATGGCATATATGTGGGTCCCAGATTTTGATTGGGTATTGTATGCGTCCATGGGGGTCCAATTTTAGAGTGGGAGATAGTCAGATTTTTTGTTGTGGTTTTTTGTATTTTATTGGATTGGGGGGAGTGGTTTCGTGGAGTTTTTTGTTCTTTTCCCTTTTAATCTGTTTTGCCGGATGAGAATCCTTCCAGGAATGGGCGATAGCTTGTATTTTCGTTTAATCCTGGTGGTTGAGCGGCGTTCAATTTTTTAATCCATCTTAATTCCATCTGGAGGAGGGTCTTATTCCAGTCCCCCCCTCTTATTGGAATATGTATTCTATCTAATGTGGAAAAAGTCACCTTTGGCATCCTGTTTTTGTGGATATTAGCCACATGACGGCCTAATGGGAGGTAAAAATTACTTATTTGCATGCTATGCATGTGCTGATTCACCCTGAGGCCAAATTCTTGTCGCGTTTTACCGACATAGAAGCTGCCGCATTCGCATTCCATCAGGTACACTACGCCTTTGGTTTTACAATTGGCGTAATGTTTGGGGTTGAAGAGTTCACCATTGGGTAATATTTTATGTGTGGATTTTTTTATGACGCTACACTGTGCGCATGATCCACATGGGTAAGTACCCTTAGTTTTACATGGGTCTCTTCTGTTCTTTAGTTCACTGTGTACCAAGGATTGTTGTAGCGACTGAGTTTTTCTATAGGTAATCATGGGGTTTTCTGAGATTAGGTCTTTTATTATAGGATCCTCGGTAAGGATCGACCAATTTTTTTGTAAGATTTTTCTGATGGATTGATGTTCGTTTGAATATCTCATGATTATTCTCGTTGGTTGGGTGGTGGTGTCAGTCTTCGAGGAATCTTTTTTGTATAGGATCTCTTGTCTGTCCATTTTTTTGACTTTATTGAAAGCTTTTCTCAGGCAGGTTTTAGTATAGCCTCGATCTCGTAGTCTTTGGTTTAGTTTGTTTGCTTCTTGTTGGAATTCAAAATCTTTTGTACAATTCCTTTTTAATCGGAGAAATTGGCTGAATGGAATAGAGTTTTTTTCTGGGTGTATAGTGAGGTGTTATAATCAGCAAATACATCTGCAATATTTTGAGGATTGGTTAGCCTGTGGTTTGTAACTGGGTGAAATATATGGGGAATTTTGGATGTGGAAGGTTTGGCTTTTAGGCGGGAGGCTAAGAACTTGCCTGCCCTATTATACTGGGCATAATATTTAAGCTTAAGTAAGTTGTCTCAAGGTGCGTTTATGGCTTTCAAGTAAGAGGATCTTCAGATCCAATCTTAGCTTAGCTAGCTTTAGAAGGCAGGGGATGAGATTTATTCTGTACCTCTAGGGTATGAATAGAGGTAAGGATATTTTTCAATTTCTGGGATCTGCGTTTTTTTATACCGGGCGCCTAATTGTATAAGAAGTCCACGCATGCATGCCTTGTGAGCATTTCATACCGTAAAGACATTAGTATAAGGGGTAAGGTTAAGGTGGAAAAAATCTTGGAGCTGTCGAAGGAGCACATCTTTAGACTCTGGTTCTTGTAGAAGTTTATTGTTACAACACTAGAGGCGAACCGTAGGATGTGAGGCGTTTTCCGAGATAGTAAGACTCACTGTGGCAAGATCAGGCCAAGTGATATCAGCAATTTCAGAAGAGACCACTTTTTTTAATAACCATTTGTCAACCAGAAATTAGTCCCTCTCAGCTGCATGGAGGCAATGCCAGGCATCGTAGACATCCTCCGCTAATAAGAGAGGCTGCAAAAAAAGACAATCGGCCTCCCCGGCCAGCGGATGAATCCAGGATAGGATCTATCACCGATTTTAGGCTGCCACACACTATAACACTGCCACTTTTTACTTTACTATGGAGGAAACAATATGGATGAACATTAAGAGCATACACCGCAACAATGGTATAGCAAGTTCCATTAATGTCACATATTAGAATTATTAAACATCCATCAGCATCAGTAATGGAAAAGTGTAATGTAAAGGCTACAGAATTTTTGATGGCAATGAGTACACCACGTTTCTTGGAGGAGTAGTTAGCCAGAAACATGTGGGGAAAGTCTTTGTGGAAACACTTGGGAACATCAGAATCTTGAAAATGAGTCTCCTAGACAATAAAACATCAGTCTTGGAGGCTATTTCCTCTTTCCAAAGAAAATCATTTAGCTGAATGATTGATGCCATGGGTGTTGAGAGTCAAGAACTTAAGAGACATTTCAACAGAGAAGATTCAGGATATAAGTATGCTGCACCGACATGGGGGGACGCACAAATAAGGGCCATGATGATGTCAAAAGACATAATCCTGATAGGGAAAACCACGGTACGTGCTGGACAGGGAATAGTATAGGTGCCAACCCTTCTTCGCACCAAATAAAAAGGAAGTATCGAAGCGAGATAAAAACCAATAGGGGAACATGACCAAAGGATTCCCCAGAGCAAACGAAGGATAAACAAGGCATAAAAAGGATAAGGTCTGAAATTAAACCTAAGCAGCTAAGTTGAATAAACAGTGGGGCAAAAAGTGAACGAAGCATAGAAGTATTGCAACATCGCCACCAGTGGCAGGTGGATATTTGAGGTGAAGTAGATTATGCATGCTTGAACGAAGCCGGGTGGGCATGAGTGAATTTTTAGTAGGAAGCATTCTTGATCGTTGTGCCGAGGGTCTCCTGCTGAGGTGCGGGGGACCAGTAGATCTGAGATGATTTCCAATGACTTGAGTATGCCAAGACCTTCTTCCAACGAGTTAACCAGCAATGTATCTTCAAAGTTGCCGGGTATTTCCAATGAAAAGGAATATTATGGTTGTGCACGGCTTTCATTATAGTTTGCAGATTGTTGTGGCACTGGATAGTGTGGGCAAAGAGAACCTGGAGTGACATTGTGTCTTCTGGAATTTGTTCTTTCCTGCAGAAAGCTGTCAAGATGCATCCTTTAACCTCCCTGGCGGTATGATTCTGTCAGGAATTCTGTTCCAAAAGCGGTACAATTCTTTTCATGGAAATTTGGCGTTATGTATTATAGGCCTACAATTCTTAGTAATTACTGACTTAAACCTGACCAAAACAAGTCTCTAGTAGACATCCCAGATGTGATAAATTTGAAACACAAACAAGTGAATTATAATCGAATCAATAATATTATTTTATAATTTAATATATAATATATATATAATAAAATTATATTATTGATTAGATTATAATTCATGAGCTATATATTATATATATATGTGTATATATATATATATATATATATATATATATATATATATATATATATATATATATATATATATATATATGTGTGTGTGTGTGTATATAGATATATATATATATATATATATGTGTGTGTGTATATATATATAACGCATGAATTATAATCGAATCAATAATATTTTTTATATATATATATATGTGTGTGTGTGTGTGTGTATATATGTATATATATATATATATATATATATATATATATATATATACATATATATATATATATATAAATATATATATATACATATATATATATGTATATATATATATATATATATATATATATATATATATATATATATATATATATATATGCATATATATATATATATATATATATATATATATATATGCATATATATATATATATATATATATATATATATATGCATATATATATATATATATATATATATATATATATATATATATATATATATATATGCATATATATATATATATA
This sequence comes from Pelophylax lessonae, assembly GCF_965119305.1. Taxonomy (NCBI): domain Eukaryota; kingdom Metazoa; phylum Chordata; class Amphibia; order Anura; family Ranidae; genus Pelophylax; species Pelophylax lessonae. The sequence goes on from NC_138772.1 coordinate 204,510,167, forward strand.
TATATATATATATATATATATATATATATATATATATATATATATATATATATATATATGCATATATATAATATAAAATGTGTTATGTGCAACTTTTTTTTTTTTTTGAATTTCCCTCTCTAGTTCCGCTCCCATGCAGCATTGCTGCTGCAGGGAACGGAACTAGGAAGTCCTCCTACCGACAGACGAGCGGCGGAGATCTCGCTGGCGGTCACAGCAATGAGAGCTCATCGCTGGATCGCCAGGATAAGGTAAGAGAAGCTCCGCTGCGCTCTCTGCACGCTCTGCCCATTGACCCCGAGCGTGACTCGGGGATACCGCTAATAGCAGAAAATTCCTACCCCGAGTCACGCTCGGGTTTACCGCTAAGGCGGTTAACCTGGTAATAATGGATCCTCAGAAAGACATCTCTAGAAACTTCTTGTGGCAAGAAGGATGGCTTAGGGACCCTATGGATCCTGTCGATAGTGAGATCCTCGGAGGAGAGGGATGGAATAACAGTTAAAACCAGATCTTGGACATAATGGACAGATAAAAACAGATCTTGGACATAATGGACAGATAAAAACAGATCTTGGATTTAATGAGGTAATTGTGCTGGCAGAACAGATTCTGGTATGCCCCGGATTTTAGGTTGTTCCTACGCGACCTATCTTCCAAATCGGCTACTTTCGCTTTCAACCAGTCAATGTCATCGCCGTGGCGGTCATGAGCATCAACCATGTTATTGAAGGAATTGATACATGCACTCATACCATCTTCCAAGTGATTAACGCTATCTCCTATATCTTGTAGCTCAGCGGAGAATGCATATCAGATTGCAAGGAGGAACGCATAGACCACAGCATTTCTTTTAGTACAACATCAAAGACTGGCTGCCCTGCTGTGGCATATGCTTAAAAGGGTTCTGCCTGGGAAGGGGCTGCATGTGTTGTGCCATCAAGTTCCCCCATGTCCACTCTGGGGTCAGCATTATTACCATCCACCAGATCCCTCCTTGCCCTGGATTTTACTGGGCTTCTTGCAGAGGGTGAGGGCACTGGAGAGCTGCTGTCCTCTACTGAGTAATTGGTAGCAGACGCAGCTGTGGCAACATAACTGAGAGGAGCAGCCACTAGAGGACTGGCCCCAGCCAGCCCAGAGAGTCCCCTGTCACCATTTTGGAAGAGAACGTGCGGCTTAGTTGGAGAAGAAACTCAACATTTATGAAGCCCTGGGGAGTCTTTACGGCACCTCATCATACCTTTAGGTGCAGGAGATTCTCCAGTCCCAGTTGTGTCAAGAAAGCCAGCATGGAGTGCAGCAAAGTGGCAGTATCCCCCAGAGCTTGTGCAGAGCTTAGGACTCATGTGGCCATTACTCAGAGCGGTCGCTCCCTCCCTTTGCTTTTATACATTTGATTTTTTTTCTACATATAGAGTATATTGAGTATGCTCACTGTTGCTTGCTAATGGCATATGCAGGCCATTCCTATGGATAGTCTAGCATAAGAATTTGCTTAGGTAACAATTACCATCTGTGGGCTACTATTTACTGTAAAATGCTAATTTATTTTTACTGTTTGCCTAATTTGTAAGCTCTGGTTCAACATAGTTTGAAATGCAATATATTTGTCGGGTTATTCAACCTATACTTGATGATCCTGAAGTAGACAGAGTTGTGTCCTCTAATTATGATAAATCTATAATTTCAAAGCAATGTGCAAATTGCATGGATCCCTAGTAACCAAACACAATTTAACTTTTTCAAATGCCTCTAATAAAATTAAATTAATCTTGTTACTATACATTTCTGTACTTTACACATTGATCTTGCAAGTTACACCATGTTACTCAATACATTTAGAAGTCTTTTAGATAAACATAAACTGAATGTATATAGATAAATCACAATATGCGATTAGCAGCGCAAGTTCAAAGATCAGTATGTAGTGTACCAAACATAGTGCAATCTTAGGTGAACACAATCTAGCAATAATGGTAAGTAAATAAAGTTCTCAAGTACAATAATTATTGAATATAAAATATTTTAAAAAATATAAAAAATATTGTGCAATTTCAGTCCAACAATTGCTGTGTGTTGGCTCCTTTAAAATTCCACCCAGTAAATACATTCTTCCAAAGTGCAAAGGGCAGTCCTTTCAAGATTGTAGTGATGGTGACACCCTCCATGCTTGAAAAATTGTAAGGCGCTTACACTCACCATATGATGTTAACCCCTCTTACCATACGGCAAGCAGAGATCAAAAAGGGCTTATGAGATCTCCGTGATCTACAATTGGATATTCCTTTCATCCTCCCAAAGGGTCCTTGTAGTAGGCACTCTTAGATAAGGGTCTGCAGCTGTCAGAAATATAACAAAGTGGTCGGAAGTTTTAAATCTGGGTGGACAGATCCTGATGGGGATTCACACACATAAATTCCCCATCAGGTCTGGTTCTGTTCTGATTCAAAGCAGGAAGTGGGTGGATTCTTAGCCAATAGACAGCCTGAATCCATCCACTGCCTACTGTCATTCATAAGCACAGATCAGACTTGATGAGGAACTAGTGTCTCAGCTTCCCCATCAAGTTTGACCCACTGAGCATCACTGGTTGTAAGGAGGCTGTTGGCTGTGTCCTTAACAACCAGTGATGGGAGAGTGGTAGCAGTGACAAATACAGTGCTCTGCTACACAGTATACAAAGACAGGCACTATGCCTGTCTTTGTATGCCAACTTACAGTTGGTCTTAATGACCTCCAGTTTGGTTATCTATGAACTGGAGGTAATCATTTTTTAATGTGATGCATTATTAGTGCCACTTTGTAAAAGTGGATCTATTAGGAACTACCTGAATCTGCTGCACCTATCATTAAAGATACAATGCTAAATGCTAAAGCTAAATTGATGGCAAGGATTTTTGCATATGAAAGGTATTTTTAAGAGCCAAAGTGCCTTGAAAATATAGTTAGGATTTGTATTTCCCCTCAATGCTGCCCTTATAACCAATGCTGATACAGACAACACCAAATAGTTCATACCTGTACACTGCTGGTCAAGTTCACAAGAATTTGGGCCAGGTAATAAGCCATTTTGGAATCACTAAAATGTGTGAGAGTTGGGGAGTATACACATGGCCTATGTCCGGAAGATTTACAGCAGGCAGCAAACAAAGATAATGTCAATAGTCAGCAGCACTTATAAAGTCTATTCGGTATTGTGACTGACAAAACTGGGGCAGAGGCTTTTGGAGGTCACTAGGGGCAAGCCTCCTACCTACTGATTATGGCCCATGGAGAGAGCAGATCATTCACTAATGATGGACAACCATGTGATGGACGCTGACAGCAAGGCTTGGATTAATTTTCTGAATGAGGACAATAAAGCTTCCCTTCTGGAGTGGATTGAAAGGTGTAATATTAATCGTGTACAGGTTAATGGTCAGAGGGAATATGATGGCCCTCTTGCAGACTGAGTTGAAGAAGCCCTCCACTTGGGACAGTAATATTTATCAACAAAATCCCTCAATAAATCTATGAAGAAAAATGAATATCACTCTATCAGGCTGCTGGAACATTGTTTATCTTTTTATGACTTGTCTAGTGGACAGATTATACAAGTTTGTATCTCTCCCATTGGGTGCCTCCTAGGTGTGAATTCCCATTGTTAATTGAGTCACCTATTGTTTCTGTCTGTCTGATCATCTCTTGGAGATGTACTGTAATTAATATTATGACCATTTTACATTGTTATAGGACCATCGTGGGATGTTTTGTGTTTATGCTTATAATAATGTGTATAGCACTATGTATCCAGGGTTGTAGGTTGTGTGCTGGACGGTCTGGTCACCTAGGCTGGTTTAAGTGGCTAGTTATTAATTAGTTCATATTAATTAGATTACTGTCAGATATTAGTTGCTAGAGGTGGACTAGCATACTGTTTATGTTGGCTGTTCCTTAGCTATGTTAATTATATTCCTGTATACAGTTTCCTTTGCATATGATAATGTGATTAGGCTCACCTGATCTGGTGTGTTATATATCCTGTGTGATTTTTCAAAAAGTTAATACCAGTTTCAGTGCACCTAAGCTAGTGCCGGCTAGATTCTTGGGTGCTCATCTATAATACCCGGTTCTGGGGTCCAGACTGGAGGAAGCTGTATACTAAACAAATCACCCAAGCTGGGTGATGATTGGTTCCCTCACAGTTATATCCATACATCTACTTTTTTTTAGATTCAGTCCAACCTTCCTTATAAAAAAAAAACAACAGTTCTCTAAGTCACTATTCACCTAGGTGTTTTGCAACTTGCGAATCCCAGCATCACAAATTTACTGATTCCTGCTGCTGGTATTCAAAGCTGCATGTAGAAAACAGAGGCCACTGAGCCCTTACACTGCAATGACAGGCTGTTGGTGGCTATTGCTGCGCGTACCTATTTGCACGGCCAGCAATTGCCTCTGGTGATTGCGGTTGGACGCACACAAAACAGTGCATAATAGGCAATGTGCATGCAATGTGGTGTATTTAGGTAATTTAAAGGTAAATTTAAAAAATAAATAAATAAATAACAAACATGTCTATACTTACCTGCTCTGTGCAATGGAATTGTGCAGAACGGCCACTAATCTCCTCTTTTTGGGTCTCCTGCGGATGCTCTTGGCACCACCCCTCTGTTAGCTCATTTACGTCAGGAGGCAATTGCAAGATGATTTTGCATTTAGGTCCTGGACCTAAGACCCTTCAGTTCTAACTCCCCAGTGTAGGGAATTTTCCGTCTCTGGCCAGGAGATGTCAAACATATAGCACTTAAGCTTAATGCAGATACATCTCTTTTATTCCATTTCGGCTAACATATTTATGGGACATTTGAGAGGAAAAACCAGTTCAAACTAGTGTACAATCCATGGGTCAGTTTAACAATAGAATATATCTCTACTAAAACAATGCATGAAAAGGCTTTTGTTTTCCCTATACATTGCTGTAAATGTGGGGTGTAGTGTGTCTGAAATTGCGTTTGTGGAAAAGCCGTTCCGTCTCTGCTCAGCTGTCTGATGTGTTAATATGTAAGTAATTGTCAATGTGTTCAGGTGTAGTCTGTAATCCATATGCAAAAGTTAAGTGTCCAGGATGAATGATTGAGATGTGTTTAATATGTAAACACTTATCAATGTGTCTGTAATCTGTATGCCAAACCTAACTGTTAAGTGTCCAGGGTGAATGAGACTTGTTTAATATGTAATTGCAAGGGACCGCATTCCATTGGAAAGTGAGCACTAGCTAAAATGAATTTTCTCTGGCATCATGAAATTTAATATTTCATTAAGGCACATTGATACACTCTTTCACCCTCTGTCCAGTGCCCCTATGGGATGCTGCTATCCATGGTGGCACACGTGCGTGCTCACACCCAGGCCCGCTGCAGGACTTGGCCCCACCCCCTGCTCCCTCATCACTGGCTTTTATTGACAGCACTGGGAGCCCCAGAAAAGCCAGCAAGACCCAGAAGTGAGGGGAGAGAAGAGCTGCAGACATGCACGGTGCTGGATTGAATAAGGGCTTAGGTAAGTAAAAGGGGGGGGGGTGAGGGGGGATGCTGACACCTAAACATTTTTTCCCTTATAGCAAGGAATGCATTAAGGTAAAAAATATATATTTAGGCTTTACATGATAAACTATCAGCACTCCAGAATTAAACTGAGAATTGTGATCGGTATTAATCTCAGTATTGCATCACACCACTCTAAATCTGTCCTTAAAACAAACCTTCTTCATAGAAAGTGTTAAAGGTCAGAACTAAAAAGGAGGCACCCACCAGTTCTTATACTTACCTTTGTCCATCATTTGCTGTGCCACTAGAACCTCTGTTCGAGCCAGGGATATAAAAAATGTAAAAGAGAACATAACACTCCTGACTATATTTAAACCTCTTATAATTTTAGTTAGAATTCCATTAAAAGTTCTACCTTAATGGTGCTGACGTTTATACATAATTTCTAGTTTTAAATCTAAATGTCTCTGTCTTGTTACTAAGGTCACGGTATTTTAATAAATTTGAGGTTGATTTGCAGGATAGTGATTTATTCCCAGTTGTAGGAAACTCACTAGTATGATATAACATTCAATATACACGCACTGCGGGAATTTAAAAAAAAATTACAATAACTCATTCATTCTACTTTTACACTACTTTCATTTATTTTTTCTTTTCTATCTGTAGCCTACTAAAGCTTTCCTGTTCAGTTATATGTAGTGCATTTAATTCTCTTTTTAATTTGTAAATTGCAAAACTGCTGTTGACTTTTTAGTGCCTTTACTTTAAAGTTCAGAAAGAAATCTACATGATAATGCTCCATGTGATACATTTTTCCAGTATGGCTTTGATATATCAGTTTCATAGCTTGCCAAAGGCATGGAAATTACAATGCAAATCTTAGCATGCACAGGTTTTCACGTGGATATCATTTTTATAAATTTCATGCAGGATGCGGGGGATAACATGGGATTTGTGAATTTGCCAAAAAAGACTTTGATGAATGAAGTTCCTTCAAGTTAATGGATTGTGTCCCCCAGCAAACATTTTACAAATAAAAAATGTTACATTTTCTTTTGGCATTCTTGAAAACAAATGCATGTGCATTACATTTCCTAGGCACAGTAAATTATATAGAAAGTTTAATATTTAACATTTAAAAAACAGGAAGTTCTTGTCAGCATAGTGCAAACAGTTCAAGAACGGGCACCTGTATATGGTCTTTCAATCAATTAACTTGAATAAAACTTTGAAGTTTAAGAGGAATTATACATAAAGCCCATAACTTTATTGCATAACATGAGAATATGTTTTGAATATATGAGTGTTAATAATAGGGCCAGGTTACACTACTGATACTGCCAGCTCCCAAGAGACAGAATCCCTATGTGGGTCAAATAAATAATTGCCTAGCTTTTTGGCATCACTCGTTCACAGTCAAGATGAGTTTGCTGCTGCTCTGTCACTGATGAAAAGACAGCAGGAAACTCACTTGTTCCTAATCCTATCATTGAGGAAGTGATTCAAGGGAGTATTTACTCCTCATACTGATCACCAGGGACAATTCTTCCTTCTACTGACCACTAACATATGGGGGGAGCATTCCTACTTCTATTGACCACCAATGTAAAAAAGGAGCATACTTCCTTTTACTGATCACCAACATAAGGGAGATTTTTTCCTCTTACTGATCACCAATGTATGGTGGCATTCTGCCTTCTACTGACCAGTAAGACTGACCATCAATACAAGGGAATTTTTTTTTCCTGCCGACCAGACTACCAGTGTAAAGGGGCACTTAAAAGAAAAATTCTCATGGTAGTAAATAAGTCCCCCAAAAACACATTGCCATATATACCAAGAAGTATAACAGAACACAGCTGTGTGAGACCTGGGGTAAAGTGTTGTATAAGTGCAAGGTTTTTTTTTATGATCCAGTAACTCAGTTTGCCAACCTCTCAGGAGAAGAAGCATAAGGACACATAAGGATTTTTCCTACGGGCACTTCACTGGCCCTGGCACTGGCATGCCATCACCAGGTCGTGCATTATGTGCTCCCCTTCAATGAATTATGAATGCACTTGCTCTTAATTATAAAAGTAAAAATTAATTGCATTAAATTATTGCACTCTCTCTCTCATTTTGTCTTGTTGTCTAATTTTTCACAATGTCACCTGTGATCTCTTAATTCTTACAGTAAACCAATTGCCTGTGCTTTTTTACAGTATCTGGTATATTTTAGCCAGTTATTACTTATTAAATGTATCCTCCTGCTGCTGGCCAATTTTACATTGCATTTTCATCTGTGGCCTCTGGGTTTCGGTCTGAACCTAGGTTCCCACCAAAATTTGGCTGTTTGGGCATTTGCTATGCACAAACTTTTACCCATTTGACCCCCTGTTCAGCAGAAATCACATATAGAAGCAGTATTTCTACTGTTTTTACATATAACAGCTTCCCACTGTCACTGGTTCCTAAGGAAACCATGAATGCTTGTACTCACTGTATCCCTAGGGATCACTGATATCACCAGGAATCCCTGTCACTTAAGCAAAGACCACTGACCACATCTGGTGAATGACTTTGACATCAGTGCAGCCAACCAGTGTCTCTGATCAATGGACACAGTGGTACAATGTCATTGTATTTACACTGCATGGCTCAGGGGGCTGTAATTGTGTTTGTTTGTTTTTTACACTCTTTCTACAGTCCCAATCAGAGACGATCACTGTGATAAAAAAATGCAGCCTTAGCTTACAAAAGTGATTGCTCACAGCAATTTCATGGTACAGGGCCAGTTTAATTTGCCCTGTACCCAATTTGTGATTGGTGTACCCTGATCTATGATTTAGAGGCCACATACAATCAGCAGAAGCAGGAGGTCATACGGGTACATCCAACTGTATCCAGCAAGCTCCCAGCCAGGCATTTATGTACAATGGCCTGAAGAGAAGTGGTAAATGTTTCACTTCACGCATTTAAAAAATCCCTTCTCCTGGCTAGATGGAATTAAAAAAAAATGTGTGCATTGGTGTATGTTCCCATGGGCAGTGCCCTCCTGTGTTTTTTTTTTCTTTTTTTTTTTTTTACAACCCCCTACCTATTAGCTAAGAAAATAGGCATTTTTAAATTGACAGATTTTGAGTACCATTGATTGATTGATTGATTTCAATAGAGTTCAAGTATTGTACCCAAAATCTATGTTTATGGAATCCTGTTCAAGACAAATCCAGGGAAGTTTGGCTCATTCCTTGTAGTCTCTTAATTCCTTTTGAACAAAATTCACTGAACCCTTGACAAAAAGAACCTGGGTAGGTTCACTCATCACTCCTCAATATGTCATGTGCTTAAGCCACCTTCTCCTCTTTTTGAGATTTTTACTGCCATGATTTTAGATTCTTCAGAACAGAAGCAATTTGGTTCTGCAAACATGTTTTACTTGAATTTACTTGTATTGTAAATATTTTACATGGAAGGATTTTCATTTCATATGCCTGGTGATAAAGCTCACCTTTGTCAATCCAAAATGTATTGATCTATATGGATTTAAAAGCCTAATTTCACTAAATATTTCAAGCATTGCTTCAATTCCAAATTGTGGCTAAAGTGCTGTCTCGGTATCTAATGACTTGTGTCTTGCATTAATGTATGTAGACAAAGTTAGTTAGCAGAACTTAAGTGTTTAAGCACTTAAGGACCGCCCACCGCAGTTTTACTGTGGCAGACAGCCCCTCCTGCGCGAACCAATGTAGGACTACATCGATCGTGCGCCTGCTGCTAGGGGGTGAGCGTTCGCTGTAAGCATGGGGCTGGTGGCTCCAATTGCCGCTGGCCACCCGCTGAGAGAGAAGAACAGTCAGCTGTTGTAAACACAGTTGACCGTTCTTCTCACTGAAATGATCACAGAGCGCCTGTGATCCTTCTATATAGGATCACAGGTTTCTATGATCATTTCAAAAGCCCCCCCCCCCCCACTGTTAGAAACACTCCCCTAGGCTTACATTTAACCCCTTGATCACCCACTGTGTTAACCCCTTCCCTGCCAATGTCATTATTACTGTAACAGTGCATATTTTTAGCACTGATTATTGTAGTAATGTCACTGATCCCCCCAAAAGTGTAAAAAATGTCAGTTAGGGGTCCGATCTGTCCACCGCAATTTCACAGTACCGCTAAAAATCGCAGACCACCGCAATTACTAGTAAAAAAAAAAAAAAAAAACAATATAATAACATCTTTCCCCCAGTTTGTAGATGTGATAACTTTTGCGCAAACCTATCAAAATACGCATGTAGCAGTAAACAAATTGGCCTAAAATGATGAAAAAAGTTAGATTTTTTTATTTTTTTCTTGGGAATGTTATATAGCAGAATGTAAAAAATATTGTTTTGAGTTGTCGCTCTTTTTTTGTTTATAGCGCAAACAATAAAAATTGTACAAGTGATCACATACCACCAAAACGAAAGCTCTATTTGTGGGGAAAACAGGACATCAATTTTATTTGGGTACAGTGTCGCACAACTCTATAAATAGGCAACAATCAGAGCAAACAGAATAATATAAATATAAAATATATATAAAAAAGCAGCCAAGAAACAAATTGCAAGCTGAACACTACAGACACATCACTGATATCCGGAACAATTAATTTCAAAATTGCGCTGCACTTTTATTTGATGATACAGTGTCGCACAACTGCGCAATTGTCTGTTAAAGTAACGCAGTGCCGAATCGCAAAAGATGGCCTGATCATTAGGGGACAAATCCTTCCGGTTCAGAACTGGTTAAAGAGACCTCACCAGGGTACCTTCTACATTTTACAGTATCTAACAAAAGTTAGTACACCCCTCACATTTTTGTAAATATTTTTTTATATGTTTTCATGTGACAACACTGAAGAAATGACACTTTGCTACAATGTAAAGTAGTGAGTGTACAGCTTGTATAACAGTGCAAAGTTGCTATCCCCTCAAAATAGCTCAACACACAGCCATTAATGTCTAAACCACTGGCAACAAAAGTGAGTACAACCCTAAGTGAAAAGTCCAAATTGAGCCCAAAGTGTCAATATTTTGTGTGCCCACCATTATTTTCCAGCATTGCCTTAACCCCCTTAGGCATGGAGTTCACAAGAGCTTCACAGGTTGCCACCGGAGTCCTCTTTCACTCCTCCATGACGACATCACAGAGCTGGTGGATGTTAGAGACCTTGCGCTCCTCCACCTTCTGTTTGAGGATGCCCCACAGATGCTCAGTAGGGTTTAGGTCTGAAGACATGCTTAGACAGTCTATCACCTTTACCATCAACTTCTTTAGCAAGGCAGCGGTCATCTTGAAGGTGTGTTTGGGGTCGTTATTGCCCTGCAGCCGCAGCCCAGTCTCCGAAGGGAGGGGATCATGCTCTGCTTCAGTATGTTACAGTAAATGTTTGCATTCATGGTTCCCTCAATGAACTGTAGCTCCCCAGTGTCAGCAGCACTCATGCAGTCCCAGACCAATGCACTCCCACCACCATGCTTGACTGTAGGCAAGACACAATTGTACTCCTCACCTGGTTGTCGCCAAACACTCTTGATACCATCTGACTCAAATAAGTTTATCTTGGTCTCATCAGACCACAGGACATGGTTCCAGTAATCCATGTCCTTAGTCTGTTTGTCTTCAGCAAAAACTGTTTGCGGGCTTTCTTGTGCATCATCTTTAGAAGAGGCTTCCTTCTAGGACGACAGCCATGCAGACAAATTTCATGCAGTGTGCGGTGTATGGTCTGAGCACTGACAGCCTGACCCCCCACCCCTTCAACCTCTGCAGCGCAGCACTCATACATCTATTTAACAAAGGCGACCTCTGGATATGAGGCTGAGCACGTGCACCCAACTTCTTTGGTCGACCATTGCGAGGCCTGTTCTGAGTAGAACCTGCCCTGTTAAACCACTGTATGGTTTTGGCCATCATGCTTAATCTCAGTTTCAGTGTCTTGGCAATCTTCTTATAGCCTAGGCCAGTGTTGGCGAACCTTGGCACCCAAGATGTTTTGGAACTACATTTCCCATCAAGTTCAACTACACTGCAAAGTGCATGAGCATCATAGGAAATGTAGTCCCAAAACATCTGGGGTGCCAAGGTTCACCATCACTGGCCTAGGCCATCTTTATATAGAGAAACAATTATTTTTTTCAGGTCCTCAGAGAGTTCTTTGCAATGAGGTGGCATGTTGAACTTCCAGTGACCAGCATGAGAGAATGAGTGCGATAACACCAAATTTATCATGCCTTCTCCCCATTCACACCGGAGACCTTGTAACACTAATGAGTCACATGACACCAGGGAGGGGAAATGGCTAATTGGGCCCAATTTGGACATTTTCTTTTTTTTAGGTTTTAAGTTTTTTATTGAAATTAGACACATACAAATCAATAAAAAAATACAGTGTATATAGTTTAATATAATATAGGGAAGACCCGTAGTATTTAGTTTACACCATTACATAGTGCCAAATTCGTATATAGAAGTGTGTCTTAGTATACAAACATTGAAGGTTCAAACATACCTTCCTACATCTACACAGATAAACAAACCGTACAACAACTATACATCCTCACTTGTCATATGGAGATTCCTAGTTTTCTACCGTAATTATAATTATTTTATATTGGGTAATTGGTATTGATATGGCTCCAAAGTTTTCAATATATCTGTTCTCTCCAGATAGGGATTCCCCCTTCCTGCTCAGTGTCAATATGACATCATTGGCAAAAAGGCCTATTTTGTGTACTCTTCCTCCCACCTGTATTCTCAAAATGTCTAGTGAGGATCTTATGGATTACACAAAGGGTTCCATTATTAAGGAGAAGATGAGCGGAGAGAGAGGCCTAGTGCTGTTAAAGATTTTAAATTAGTCTGACAGATAAGCGGCTGTATAAACCAGTGCAGAGGGTTTAGTTTATAATACTAATATAGCCGTCAGAATGAAGCCTTCGAATAATAGATAGAGTGACTTGCAGATAGCCCCAGTGGACCCTATCAAAGGCCTTTTCCGCGTGTAGCGCTAGAAAGACTGAAGGGATTTTACGTTTCTCCGCTAGTCAAAGCAGGTATAGCATTCTGCGAGTACCATCCGGAGCTTGCCTGCCCTTTACGAATCCCACTTGGTCAGGGGCAAATAAATCTGCTGTAATATTTTCTAACCTGCTGGCAATTCATCTTGTATAAATATTTTTGTATACATTTTTAAGTCTAAGTTTAGCAACAACATTTTGTGGAGAATTTGGTTCTTTGCCTGGTTTAGGCAGAATCACTATTAACGCCTTCAGCATTTCTGAGTGCACCTGTGACTGCGGCCTTATTTTGGTATTGAATTAGAATGTCCTGAAAGGCTTTATAATATTCTGCTAATAGGCCATTGATCCCAGGGGGGAGCGTCTGTAAAGCTTTTTTTTATCTCGGTGTCCGTAAAGGGGACATTTAGCCCTTCCAGTAGTTTAGGGTCAATTGTGGGGAGTGTGATAGAATTGAGAAAGTTTGAGATGCTCTCCTTAGAGGGTTGAATTGTGGATGGGTCTAGCTTTAAATTATAAAGGGCTTTATAATACTCAATGAAGGTATTAGCAATATCTTTAGGATGATAAATTGTTGTCCTTGATACAGAATATATCAGGTGAGATATTCTAGATTTTGCCTGTCTTGCTTGTATTTGTCACGCTAAATATTTACCTGACTTATTGCTATATAGGCAGTGAGATGTTTTAATTCTTTTTCAAACAATTTTCATGATCGGCTACAAGGAGTTGTTGGAGTTCTGCCCTATATTTTTGAATGTATTCTGTTATTTTAGCATTGATTTGTTGTTTATTTTGAGATTCGAGGCGCTTAATATTATCTAAAATTTATTTATTTGCTGCCATTTTGCGCTTTTTTCCTTTGAGGCCATCTGCAATAGTATACCCCTAATACATGCATTGTGAATACACCATAATATGGTTTCCTTGGAATCCGTTGTGTCATTAATTTGAAAGAGTTTGCGTAGATTTTTGTGAATCTGGTCTTTGTGTGTCAGGGAATTAAAAAGGCTTGTGTTATTTCGCCACAGGAGTATGGTGGGGTCATTATTATGCTCATTTACCTCTACGATAAGGGGGGCATGGTCTGACCACGTGATATTTCCTATTTGTATTTTAGTCACTTTGCACATTGAGGGAAGGTCCACAATTAGAAGATCTATTCTAGAGTATGATTTATGAGGGTTGGAGAAGAAGGTGTAGTCCTTCTCTCCTAGGTGTAGGCATCTCCATACATCGTATAAAGATTTGTTGTGTAAAATATTACGAAGCATTACCCTATGTTTAGGGAATGGGGACGTACTATTCGATTTCGGGTCTACTACAAGGTTAAATCACCTATCAATAGCAGAATTCCTTTCTTTACAGCCTTGACCTTGTCTAGAAGTTTTCTTAGAAATGTAAGTTAACCTTGGTTGGGAGCGTATATTGACACCAAAGTATGTAACACATCATTTTCAAAAGAAACAAGAATAAGTGAGAGTCAACGATAATATGTAATTGGTGTAAAAGCCCTGTTTCAATAAGGGTACACACTGAAGATTGGTAACAACACCTTTTGATGATTAACACCAAAGCCAAAAAGAACGTACTTAGAAGGTGTAATATAAAATGTATGTAATGGTTTATAACTACTACCTGTGGGGTGCATGGGAGGAGTTATAATGGCAGCCCACAGATTAAAGGTAAATAAACTTGTGTGAACTATAAAGGTCTGAATCCATGACCTTTCTTTTGAAAGCAAAACTGAAATGAATATGAAAGTGGATCTCCTTCTTGGTGGCAGGAAGAGGGGCAGGATAAATGTTATAGAGATAGTATGGACCCAATTGGGATGCTTATTATTTGTTGCTATTCTCTATTAAGAGGGGCCTGTTGGATGAGCTTGTGTCTCTATAAGGGAAAGGCAAAATATGCAACTGTCTAACATGCAAACAGTTTTTCAGGTTGAGCAGTTGGATATCAAGGGATTGGATACTGTGAAGTGTAAAAATATAAAAAGGAGTGAAGTGGGCCATGCAGCAGAATAGCTGGTATATAAGAAGGGGCAGTCCCATCTCTTTTGTTGTGATAGTCCAAATCAAATCAGACGAGAGAATGGTAGTGTCTGTTGTAGACAGTCACCCAAATAATCTGTAGGGTGATGAACCTCAGGGGATAACTTTGCATGTAAATGTGTATATCCAGGAGTAAGAAAGTAGTCTTATCCAGATCTGTATCTCTGGACCTGACCGTATATGAGAATATATATATCAGGTCAGATAGAAACCATGTAACTAGCAATGTAACTCCCATCCTCAATAGTTCAGAAAGTGTCTCTTGGCCCTGGGGTCCTGGGAGATTTGGTTTGGAACGAGAGACGTACTGGAGTTCCAGTATGATGTTTATGCATCTTGGATTTCTTGTTGGGTTGTTTAGATGGTAAAATGAGTGGAGAAGAGGGAGGACTGTTGAGAAAGTCTGAGTTTCGGACTGCTACGTACCAATCAGATACATTGACATGTGGTATCTGTATGGCATCACAAAAGAATGGTAAATCCACCGGAGTACAATGTCGATGAGGTTTACCATTATGAGTTAAACTTAGAGCAAAAGGGAATTTCCAACGATAAGTGTGTCCTTTATTTCTTATGGCATCAAGCAGAGGGCACAGTGCTCTTCTATTTCTGAGTGTAATGGGGGAAACAATCCGTATAGAGAATATAGTGTCTTCATTGAATACAATTTGGTCATTCATTCTGGCCTTAGCCAGAATGTCTTCCTTCATGGCAAAGTTTTGCAAACAACATATAATTTCTCTTGGTGGGGCAGTATCAGGTCCCTTTGGTCTAAGAGCTCTATGGCCTCTGACAAAGTCAATGGAGGCATCTTCTGGTCTCTCCAGCAGACTGTTAAAGATTTTTTGTAGGGCCTGCTTGATTTGCTCTGGGGGGACAGATTCTGGTAAGCCCCTTACTCTGATGTTATTGCGTGTACTGAAATTATCTAAATCCTCTATTTGCCTTTTTATTTCAAATAAATGTGCAGTATGAGAGTCTGTTGAAGAGAGTATGAAGGGAGGAAGGGTGATGGGAGGATTGTTACAAGTGACACAGCAAGGCAACTGTACTAAATGCTTTCTTCTCCTCATTTTTTACACAGGAAAAGGATGAGTATACTGACTAAGTCAGTATTGTTAGTAGCACATCACAGGATGTACCCTTGTGGCTAATAGAGACTGGAGTCAAGAAAAGACTAGATAAACTTAACACAAATAAATCACCAGGACCAGTTGGCTTACACCTAGAGTCCTCAAAGAACTCAGTCAGGTTATAGCTAGACCACTGTTCCTAATTTTTGTGGACAACATACTGTCAGGAATTGTACCAGCTGATTGGAGAAAAGCCAATGTGGTGACAATATTAAAAAAAAAATACAGATGATATGGGCAACAATATTCAAAAAAGGGCATAGACATATTCCAGGAAACTACAGACCAGTCAGCCTAACATCAATAGTGGGTAAATTATTGGCGGGGATGATAAGGGACTATATCTAAGAATTTGCTGAAAGAAAACTATTTAATTCGTAGTAATCAGCATGGGTTTACGAAGGGTCGTTCTTGCCAGACCAATCTTTATTTATGTTTAGTTATAGTTTAGTTCTTTAGTTATTTATTTTGTTATGTAATATTCTACGAGGAAGTGAGATGCCATCTAGATCAGTGGTTCGCAAATCCGGTCCTCGGGACCCACCAACAGGCCAGGTTTGCAAGATAACTAAATTACATCACAGGTGATCTCATTTGCTTCTCAGTGATTGCAGTATTCTAGTCTGCATCCCCCAAGGTAATACTTAAAATCTGGCCTGTTAGTGGGTCCCGAGGACCGGAGTTGAGAACCACTGATCTAGATAGTGGGAGGCCTGAGGACTTTGCAAAAGCATTCGATACAGCGACTACATGTACTAAATTTATTCTTACTGAAGAAGAGACGCTCAAAAGGGGACATGATAGCCATTTACAAATACCTCAATGGTGATAGCATAGGGAAAAAGCTATTCAGTCTCAGGGAGTGTAAGAGGACATGTAGCCACACAATGAGATTGAAGGAGAAGCTGTTTAACCTTACATTGCGCAGGGGGGGTTTCACTGTCAGAGCGAAAAGGATGTGGAACTCTCTTCCACAATTGGTGATGTCAGCTTGAAGTATTGCTATTTTTAAAAGACTCTTGGACGTGCATCTTAAACAACACAAGATACAGGGATATGGGAAATAATTATCGACACTGACACACATACACCTACACAGGTAGAACTGTATGGATTATTGTCTTTATTTTACCTTACCTTCTATGTAACTATTCCTTGCATTATATGAGGCCTTTCTAGACATATGAACTGCATATTGTCTAATTACTGTCCTATCAAGTCTGGCTTTTCCTCCAATTGCGCTGTAATAATGCAGAGTGTTATCTATATCATACAGCTTTAATCCTTAGATTAAGCGTCTATTATGCGGACTGAGGTTCTTGTAACTCAATATTCATTTACAGCAATAGGTGGAGATACTTCAATGTGATGTCTTCTATTGAATGCCCTTTTGGGGTTGATCACAGCACATTTGGCAGTGTGTGTCTATGTTTGCATGTTTCATTAAAATGCATGTACCTATATGCACAACATGCAAGAAGTTTATCCCTCTTGGATCTGCTCTGTAAAATTCAAGTGTGCCAGTTGAAGGGATTTCTCTACGTTGATGTCTGTCTGCCCCATAAGTAATGTTCAGCTCATTTCCTTCCTTGGACCTTGCTATATACACAATTGAGTTGTGGTAGGTGCTTGGCATTCCATTGTTGGTGCTTTGAGTTTGTCCTTGTTTGATTATATGATTACATTTTTTCCTTTGTAAACTATATTTTGGTGTTTTTTGTTTTCATTTAGAGAAAAATGAATGAATAGTTTATTATTTTTGCAAGTGTTTGTCATTAGTATGCTCAACATAACTTGGTATGCTAAGTGTTTTTATAGATTGCATACATTTTTGTATTTATTCTCAAGATAAATTAACTATGGTTGTTAAGTTTTTAATTCTGCTCATTTTCCTCCTCAGGAATCATATGTAAAAAATTAATATTAATCAATTGTTTTTAGCTGTGGGTTAAGGTTTTTGGGAGAAATCATTTGAATAAAGATATTTTGTCATATTTACTTATTTTTGTTTTTGTATTTATGAGCTTTTTTGAGAATTGCCTTAGCCTCGGTTTCCACTAGTGCGGCTACGAAGTTGTGCTACTTCTAGCACGACTTCGTAGTGAAAGTAAACTGCGGCTTCAGTGAGACTTGTCCCTCATTATAGAGGGAAGTCGCACTGAAGGCGGCTCAAAAGTAGTGCACGATCTACTTTTGAAGTCGCCGCAACTGAAGCCGCGGCAGTGGAAACGGGCCCCATTGAAAACAATGGGTTTTGACTTGCTGTGCGACTTGACATGTGTCAAGTCGCACCGCAAGTCACACTAGTGGAAACCGAGCCTTAAACTCTTCATGCATTGCTATTATTGTCAATATTTTAGAGCCAAGGTATTTGCCTTTTTTTTTTTTTGTTTCTTTTTTTTTCCCCTCCCCTTTCCTCTTTTGTTTATGTTAGCTTTTTCGAGATTTTATGCGGTTGTCTAAATCTCTTTCTTGGTTGGGTCAGGTATTAGTGTCACTAAATGTGATGGTTTCAAACAAGAGTAGAAATGTTGTGCCTGTGGAAGCCCAAGAATACACACAACATAAGACTGAAGGGACACTCAAAGGTTTATTTGTATTTGTGAAAAAATAAAATATTCTGGTGCGCTAAACTTAAATGCTATCACTTAAATAGTGATAGCATTTAAGTTTAGCGCACCAGTCTATTTTATTTTTTCATTTTTATTCTCCAAATCAGGTATTTGGATCTTTGGTTGCAGCCTATTTATATTTATCAGCGCACCCTTTTTACACCTCTAATTTGTCACATATACACACAGGGTAGCAGCAGATAAGGAAGATGGATATTTTTGAATAAATGTCACTCAAATAGTGATAGCATTTAAGTTTAGCGAACCAGACTATTTTATTTTTTCATTTTTATTCTCCAAATCAGGCATTTGGATCTTTGGTTGCAGCTTATTTATATTTATCAACGCACCCTTTTTTTACGCCTCTTATTTGTATTTGTACCTTGTATGTAAAGGGTCTTATTTATGCAGGTCAATGTATAAATAGTAGTAGTTAGTCACTGGACTTATTTTGTAATTTCTCTATATGGCACGGGATGGCATCTTTAAGGCCTATGTGTGAAAGTGGCAATCTAGGTCAAACTGGAACAACCATCCCTAAATGGGGTGGGGGCTTATGATACCAGCTGACACTCCCATATACTGCCAATTTAATATATTACCCATGTTTTTGTGTGATTTTGTGCAATTTCACAAGTAATTTTAGGGCAGCCCATGCTTTTAAAAAGAAGTAGAACTTTTTTTTTTTTTTTTTTATCGCGCCGCATCAAAATTCTTGGTACTTTGTTACCATGAAGTTTGGCACACACAAAAGCACACACCTTAGCAAGATGCATTGGGGTGCCACTAAGAATTAATGTCACCATTACATGCCTGCAAAAAGGATGCACTTTTTTGTGCATTGCAAAGCACGGATATGAACCTGGCCTTAGGTTTC
This sequence comes from Pelophylax lessonae, assembly GCF_965119305.1. Taxonomy (NCBI): domain Eukaryota; kingdom Metazoa; phylum Chordata; class Amphibia; order Anura; family Ranidae; genus Pelophylax; species Pelophylax lessonae. The sequence continues at coordinate 204,529,417 of NC_138772.1, forward strand.
CACTGTGTAACTACCACTACCCTTACCAACAACCACCAACTTTATTAAATATAATCACTTAAAAATGTTTGTTTAGAACCATGATTATCGTATCTATGGCCAAATATTATCTTTAAACATAACTATTTTAGTGAAGAGTGTAAACCTTTTGCTGATTATAAATCATGCTAATTATAATCTCCTGAAACCATCAATACGACTGGTTTCATCAGGCAAAAGGGCATTTGTCAAAGGAGAGAGCTGTTTCCTGGCAAAAGCAGCTGGGTGTGCCTGCAAGCAGCTGGCTATCCATTATACATTGTATGCACATCTGTGACATTTTATGTTACATCAGACATTTGGTCCTCACACTGAGCAATGTGGGCATGACTTTTGGGTTTATTAGTATGCATTGTACTACATGGGGCATATTTGACAGGCTTCTTCAAAATAATAGATGTATTGCTGGATAGGTTTGCTTTCTATTAAAAACAACTTTTTGAGGCCATCTTTGGAACTCTATAATTTTTTGTTCCTGAACATTATCATATATAAGTGTTGATGCCAGTTTCTTTCTTTTGCTTGCGTAGTAAATTGTTGTGATCAAATTAGGTTTCACTAGCACTTGATATAATTTTTTTGGCTGACCATGCTAAAAAACATGAATTAATTTGACTTCTCTATCAGCTGAATTGTTATAATGATGTCATTTCTGGACTGGGTTGTTGTTTTGATCATGTTTATACTATGCACTGACTTTTCTAGGTGGGGCTTCTTAAGATATGCATATATTGATTCTTTTGCCAAATGTAATCACTACTCTACAGTCATGTTTGGTGTTTGAGACCAGTTTTCTATGCATGTTTTTACAATTTGAAAATGTTGACTATACTTTGTTTCAATCATAAATGAGGAAAAAATGTAATATATATATATATATATATATATATATATTTACACAGTATATATATATATATTGACACATACAGTTGGCAATCAAATGTCATACATTTCCCAACACTTTGTCACACTCTAAGGCCCCTTTCACACATGGGAGTCTGTCATACATTTCACGACACTTCGTCACACTCTAACGCCCTTTTCACACATGGGAGTCCATCTGCAGACTCTGTTTTTCTCAGCGGGGGGGATTGATCCGCCGATCCCCCGCTGAGCAGGCGGATGGCAGCTGTGTCTCTGCGCTGGGTCTCCATCCATCCAGATTTGACGGGTCGGATGTCAGCGGACATGTCTCTGCTGACATCCGATGCCCCATAGAGATGCATGGGGTGTCCGTTCAGATCCGCCAAAAAAACTGACAGGTGGATCTGAACGGTCCGCCTGTGTGAAAGGGGCCTTACTGCTTACCTGACACGTACTTAAGGTCAGTAGGCAGATCAGTAGTTTTGCTCATTAATTAGAATAAGTGTAACACAATCAGTGCAACCTCTACTTGTTCATTAATTAGTCTGATTGCCACAGGCTCTCACGGTCTACCACAACCTCTACGAGATTATAGTAGTTTTCTAATCTACAGATATATTTGTGCTTTACGCTCTTAAGTGGCCTTATTGATAGGTCTTCACGTACATTACTACTTGCACGTACACTGCTCTGATTTTAGTTCCTCGCTCACATTCACTTTACAAATTGTTTGTTGTATCGTTATATAATTATCTGGTGCTTTGATTTCTGTTATTTCTGCTGCTTTTTTTTACCACCGCTAGATTATTGATCCTCTACTTGCAGGAATAAGCCTGTCTCGTGTATCTGACTGTGAGGATTTCGCTTTTCTCCTTGCTACGCCAGTTAGGGGTTCTGAACATGGCATTGCTCCTTCTGTTAGAACTTGAACAATCCAAAAGTTAATAGAGGAACTTCAGCGCAGGGGCTTCCCTTTTTCGGCTATGGTATACAAATTTTTTAAACTATTGTTTAAATAATGCTGCATCCACCAGTACAGAACAGGTCTCCCCACACAAGCTAGCTACATCACTCACTAAGATACATAAGACACTACATAAGACACATAAGACTACATAAGATACATAAGACACCCCCTAGTCTCCACCACCTTATCAATTTTCAATAAAATAGCTCCGAGACACCAATTGGTTTCCAATCCTGGCCCTATGACTCCAATCACCGGAAACCCAGATTTTCCTCCTGGTTTGGAGTTTAAAGCACATTTGACAGATACACAACAGGACAGCACTCCGTTACGGGTGAAAGACTGTTTGACAAACTCGAGATTACTATCTCTACAAGAGTTCAATGAGATCAAACCTAAGGGTTACACAATTTCACACTGGAACTACATACAACTACACAATTTTGTTCAGAATAACAGGCGCAGGTCCCTTTTTTCAAAGCCAACAACTGCTTTTGAGAAAATTTGCGGGGACCACAGACAATGCTATAAAACCACGTCTCAAGCTTATAAATGGATCTCTCATGCCCCTGACCTGGATCTAGAGGGCTACAAGAAATTATGGGAGAGAGACTTAAACCGCTCTTTCACTGAAAAGATTTGGGAGAAAGCTTGTGTATTTACGCACAAGTGCTCTCTTAGCACCAAGATCCAAGAAACTTTGTTCAAAATAATGACACAGTGGTATTTGACACCTGTGAAACTAAAATCGTGGTCCCCGTAGAGTTCTGACAGGTGCTGGAGGTGCCTAAAGGAAACAGGGACCTTCGCCCATATCTGGTGGTCATGCACTAAAATCCAAACATACTGGAAACAGATCATTCACCTGATTAAAACTATAACAAGCACTTCTATGTTGCTGGATGCAGCGACTTGTCTATTACATGTGAACACCCTTTCATACAAGATGTATAAGCATTCCCTGGTCAGACACCTGCTGAACGCAGCTAAGGCAATTATTCCTCTTTATTGGAACTCTCAATCCACTCTTTCAATTAAGGAATGGGCAGACAAAGTAAAACTGATACTTGAAATGGAAGAAATTGTTGCTATCAAAAAAGAAAATTGCACTGCTTTTCATGAAATCTGGAGACCCTGGATAGCATTCACGTTATCCGCCAACTATACAAAACGTATTACTCGTTAGTCGACTGATTTGCGGTCGGACTCCACCTACTGACTTGATCTAAGTCCACTCTTCTCCTTTGTGTACTCCCCCCCAATTTTCCCTATACCCCCTCCCCTTTCTTACTCTCTCCTTCTTCTTTTTCTTTCCTTTCTTTCTATTCTGTCTCTCTTTTCTTATCTTGGGCCTAGGCCCTTGGTATGGGCCTCTGGTCCATACCCCTTATGTATTCTAAGATTGCTTCGATGTACATCTAGGTTTATACAAGCTGCACATTTATGTGCCATTTTTTTTTCTGTACCACGTTTATTAGATGTATGTCATGTCACTACTGTTATATGGCGCTTTACTTGATATGCAATTTTACTGTTATTATTGTACTTTTTCATTTGACTTCAATAAAGCACTTTATTGGAAAAAAAAAAAAAAAGACACTAAACACCGTTACTACGTCCCTTCACGATTTACAACATTTCACTCAAGTGTTAGAGAATAAGGCCACAGCTACTCCAGCTAGTCCCTCACTGGACCTATCTATTCCAACTACGGTTCTTCCAGGCATGTCAAGTACCCCTGCACTGTCTGTCCCAGTTACGGAGTTATATTCTTCCACAGTTACACCTGTGCATTTTTAATCTGCTAGCCTTCGAAAGGATATTCTTAAGGGAACAGAAGTTAATCTAGCCTCTCTCCTGATCGCAGCGCGTAATCACTGAAAATAAGTCTTATGCCAGCTGTGAAGTCTCGGTCATCCTCAAAGCCACGGTACCCCGGTTAAATCGTAAACTCACCGTGGCTGAGTTCATGCTGGCTTTTGGTACATACAGAGATGTAATTTTCTCAGTCAGCCCTAATAGAATAGAGGAACTGGATACCTATTTTTTTAATATAGTGATGAATCTGGCTCATAAATACGGTGCCACCGCATTTTATGATTATCATAAAGCCTTTGCGGCTAAAGTGGTCATGTCACTTTCACAATTCCAGTTTCAGACTAACTGGGGTAAGCAGGTTTTAGGTTTCCAGTCTGCTCGCTCTGTCAGTCCACAGCTCACACTGCAAGTTGGTGCCCTAATGCTGTTACTGATGTTCCTACTGCTTCCCTCAAACCAGCTGCCAGATCTGTAATTATTATAACTTTAAGGCATGTAATTATGTGCAGACTGCTACATTTTTTCACTGTATGCTTCAGGGCTCATCCTAAGACAGCGTGTACGCTGAAGCCATCCAACCCACAATGACTAAGCCAGGTCAATATCAACTATTTGACAAGCTTAATGGCGGCAAACCCTTCCCCTTCCCTCACAGAATTCCTGGTGAATGGGTTTACCGAAGGTTTTCACACTGGTTTAGTAGCGTTACCACAATTCTCTTTAGAGTGCCCTAATTTAAGATCAGCCATGTCTGACCCTGTGAAAATTGATGATTTGATAAAAATGTGGAATTGGATAAAGGTTTTATTATTGGTCCATTCCAGTCACCCCCATTCAAGCTATGGAGGGTTAGCCCTATTCACCTGGTATGTGGTAAATTGTCTAATGAATTCAGATTAATTTAAGATTTGTCAGCGACTCTTTCATCCTATGTATTGAGTTTAAACTCACTCATTGCGGAATTTTCCCTAAAATACGCCTTTGTTGATCAGGCCATACTGTACATCATTCAATCAGGTAAGAACACACGGTTGTCAATGGCAGATATATCTGATGCATTTAAATTGTTACCCATTAAACATTCCTTGTGGCAGTGGCTTGATATTAATTGAAGAGACATGTATTATTTCACCACTGGGTTAACTTCAGGTCCAAGAGAGGCCCCTGGTTTTTTGACGTGTTTGCAAAATCCCTTAGTTGGATACTGACTGAGTCAGTCCATTGCAAGAACGTTTTTTACTATTTAGACAGTTTCCTATCTCCAGCTAAGGCCCCAACCGACCTTCAAACACTATTGTCAGTTTTTAAAGATCTTAACCTTCCTATTGCTGCCCATAGGTTGAAGGTCCTGCAAATGTTATAACTTTCTTGTGGATCATCCTTGACATAGGTGCCATGCAGGCCAGCTTGCCTATGGACACATTTAATTGGATTAGGGAATCAATGCAAAAATTGGTCATGTCAACAGTATGCACTAAAAAAGTCTCTCCTTGGCATGTTAAATTTTGCAAAGAGGATTAGTCCGAAAGGGCAGGTCTTTTATTTCCAGGTTGTTATCTCTACTGCCACTAGCCTATGATCATAATTATATCATCACTTTAGATAGCTGGGCCAAGACTGATTTACTCATGTGGGACATATTCTTGACTCATTGGAACGGCATATCAATGTTCATCCCATAGGCTTTGGCTGGCTCTCCCCAGGTTGTCACTGACGCGGTAGCCTCTCACGGCTATGCAGATATTTTTGGCCCCCATTGGTTTGCAGGTCCCTGGCCTGTAGAGGTTTTTCTCATACCAGATTTTTCCCATACATCTTCACTTTTTGAAATGTTTCCGATTGTAGCTGCTGCTGCAGTATGGGGACCTCATTGGTCTGGTCAGACGGTGGTCTTTCACACCGACATAGCAGCTACAGCTGAGATTATTAACAAAGGCAGGTCTAAATCTATTGTTATCATGTCATTGGTTCATAGGTTGGTTTGGTTATCTTAACAGTATAAATTTACCATCATGAGTACAAGTATTGCAGGAGTGTGTAATGATACCTTGTCCAGGTTTATTTTCCATTGGTTTTTCATACAGAAGCCCGCAGTAGAACAAGAAGGTACCCAGGTTCCATCCTACTCTCAACTCCTGATGGATTGAGAAAACATTGGTCAAATGTGACCAGTCTCATTACCAGTTCCTTGTCCCAAAACACACTTAAGGCATATAATACAGCTTGGAGAGCGTGTCAAAAATTCCAGACTAAATTCCCTAATAAGGATCCCAGGGGCATTAAGTATATTCTGTCATTCATATCGTATTGCAATTTGGACCTGAACCTCTCTTACAACAACATTAGGTTGTATTTGGCTGGCATTCATCTTTTTCTCTCTTTGCAGAACCCAGAAAGGCTGTCTTTGTTTTCAGCTCGGCTTTTGAAGCTATACTTAAAGGTGTACAGAAGTCTCAGAGTGTTTCTAGGGTGTGTAGGCAACCTATTATGGGTTGTATTTTTCACAACCTGTCATCAGTTTTGGATAGATCCCCTTTTGGTGTTATGCAGAGTCTGGTACTCAAGGCATGTATTAATGCTCCCTTCTATGGATTTTTAAGAACAGGTGAATTTACTCACCCCAGTTATAATGCTGTCACTTTGCTTAAAAAATATTTAATTTGGTTTCCCAGTTTTTATTAGCTCAAGCTGGAATGTTCTAAAACCTGTCAAGCAGGTAAATATTATAAAATTAAATAATTCCCTACGCAAAATCAGTGGTGCCCCTTAAAAGTGTTTGACCATCTTTTGTCAGCTTTGTCAGGTTTAGCTACAGACGGCCCTTTGTTTCCTTTTCCTGTTAAGCCGCTTACCTCTGCTCAGTTTATTAGTATCTTATTGGTACAGCTGGGCTTTAATCCTAAACATTATTTGGGGCATTCCTTCCGGATTGGGGCTGCCTCAGAGCCCTCTAGTAAAGGTATACTGGTTCATGTGATTAAACATTTGGGTTGTTGGAACTCCTCTTGTTTCTCTAGATATATTCCTGATCCCGAAGTAGAAATGGCTAAAGCTTTTTGCGTTACTGGCTGAATAATATGTTTGTTGGTATGCCTAAAACATTTTCCAATACATGCATGTTTTTTTCTCCCTTATTGGCATAGTGACCATCCTGACCAGGGCACAGCTTGGGTCAGTTTATACATTCTTTGTTTTCTATCACATTAAGAGACTCCTGACACAAGTTAGAAGGCTAATTTGATAAGCCTGGATTTGTGGGAAGAGTCTCTGTCCTGTTTAATTTAATCATAAACGATCTAGAGGATGGGATAACCAGCGCAATCTCAGTATTTGTGGATGATACTAAGCTAAGCAGGGCAATAACTTCTACACAGGACGTGGAAACCTTACAAGAAGACCTGAACAAAATAATGGGATGGGCAACTACATGGCAAATGAGGTTTAATGTTGAAAAATGTAAGGTAATGTATTTGGGTGCCAGAAATACGAATGCAAGTTACTTGCTAGGGGGCGAACCTCTGAGAGAAACTAAAATGGAAGAGGACCTGGGGGTCCTAGTAGACAACAAGCTCAGCAATGGCATGCAATGCCAAGCTGTTGCAAGCAAAGCCAACAGAACACTGGAAGGTATAAAAAAGGGGATTTACTCCAGAGATTAAACAATAATTCTCCCACTCTACAAGACTCTGGTCCGGCCGCAACTGGAGTATACCGTCCAGTTCTGGGCACCGGTCCTCAGGAAGGATGTGCTGGAACTGGAGAGAGTCCATAGAAGAGCAGCAAAGCTATTTAGGGGAATGGAGGAATTTAGCTATGAGGATAGACTACAAGCATTGAACCTATTCTCTCTGGAGAAGAGACGCTTAAAGGGGGTATGATATCAATGTACAAATACTGTACTGGTGACCCTAGCATAGGCAACAAACTTTCCATGAAAGGGAATTCAAAAAGACACATGGCCATTCACTAAAATTAGAAGAGAAGCGGTTTAACCTTAAACTGCATAAAGGGTTCTTTACCGTCAGAGCGATAAGGATGTGGAACTCTCTTCCACAAGCAGTGGTATCAGCAGGGAGCATCGATAGTTTAAAAAAACTATTAGACGGGCACCCTAATTACCACAACATACAGGGGTATATGATGTACTATTAATAGCAAACACAAACACACTCATCATAGGTTGAACTGAAGTCTTTTTTCAACCTCACTAACAATGTAACTATGTAACTATATATTTCTACACCTCTCTTGGGTCCCTACCTTGTCATCATTTATTTCCCTTGTCCCCTGCTTACCCTTTTTTCATACTTACCTTTTTCTTTTGTCTTTCATTGAGTATGCCCCCTTATTGGCATACCGACTATCCTGACCAGGGCACACCTCGGGTCAGTTTATTCATTCTTTATTATCTATCATATTAAGAGACTCCTAACTTAAATATATATGTGGATATAACATGTGGGTGCAGGTGTGTAACAGGGTATTAAGACCTTTTATGGGGGGGGGGGTCCAGGGGGAGCTTTCACTCCTTCTCTAGGTGTGGCGGAAGTGTTTAGAGGAATGATTCAATAAATTGGGAACTACATCTAGTAGCATTTCTGGGAACTGCGCTTCATTTCTCACCATGTAAGCAAGAAAGACTGACGATTTACTCCTGAGGGGAATAATTTGTGCTGTGCTCCCTGGGGGAGCAGCTCCCACCCCTCTTAGGGAGCCAGGAAACAAGGACTGTAACATCTCTTGCAGATAGTCAGGAGTAACCGCCATAACAGAAACTAAATGAGCACCTTGCCTTGCCTAAGTCACTGTAATGGAGAAGATTCTGTTTACTATTAGAAGGACTGTTTATTCTGTTTTGGAGTAAAGCTTAAAATGTCTTGCATGTGAACTTGACTGGGCATTTTTCTACTTTTGGGCTAGGAAAATTAAGAGAATGGTCCTTAGCACTCAAGTCAGCTCTCTTTGTACAGAAAGAGGTGGTATGCCTGGTACTAAAAAGAGTTGAGGAAAGTGGAAAGATATTGCTGGACCCATAGGGTTATCTCGCTGGTATTGTTATCTTAAAGTATTGATGTTGATGTAAATGATCTGTTACCAAGCTTCCACACCGCAGAGGATCTCCACAATCTCCTTGGCTTGCAGTGTAATGTAACAAAAATGTAAATGTACATGCCAAACCACTGCTAAGAGGTCCAGCTACAACTTTATTCCAAAAAAAGTCAAGGCTACAATCCAAAAAGTAGCCAACACTTTTCGGGGGTCTAGGCACACCCTTTAATGGTATTTGTATATTGGCTGCCAAACAAGCTGCTGACAAGGTCTGTGCTTGTAATTCACACTTGAAAAAATGCCATTGTAGGCCCAGTTCACTTTTGGTTTGTTCACATTGTGGTCAGTCAAGCCCAGACATGTGTCACAAGATCCCTGAGCAGCTACCACTTGTAACTCAGAAATGTCCCGCATTCACTGAGGTGATGTGACTTCCAGCTCTTGCCCTATGGAAAGCAGGACTTCCATCTGGTTACCCTTTTTTTTTTATATAGATAAGTGAGATTTGGGTGATTAAACTCAGGGAGTAGATGCATTTACAATTATTTATCCCAGTCCAAAACTGTATTTTAGGGCATTGAAGCTCACTTTTATTCAATAAACAGAAAGTTCACATGTACATCAGTTGCCCACGCAAGGGTTTCCTCCATACAATGAGGACAAATTAAAATACAGAGCCACCTGCTGCTGCTCTTACCAGTCTATTTGACTGTTGTCCAGCTCTCCTGGAACACTTGGCTTTCTAGCCTTTAGTCACAGTGCCCTGCTGCACGGCCTACCACTGGCTTATGAATTTGGGGGTTCTCCTGACACTCGATAGGTACCAACCTGACTCCTGGAACTGAGACCTGCTGTGTCCTGGCTTCTGGCTGGGCCTTCTGACCCCTCAATTAAACCTCTGTCTCATGGCCGCTTGGCTGGGACTCCCTAACTCCGGGTGAGACCTTCCATCTCCCACACTGGGAGCGGTCTCCACACTGGAAGCTGTCTCCAAACTGGGAACTCAAAGCTATCCTTCGAATTGAGTATTTAATGACCCTGCACACCTGTGTATTCAGCCAGGAAGCAAGTGTCTAGCAAAACTCAGGCACACGATTGACTATTCCGATCAAGAACTACAGAATCTGAAGAGGGCCAAAAATACAGCTTTCTCCACTCAGAAATTATAGTTCTGAACCTTGCATTAACCCTAAATGTGAATCCTTTTTCACATTTTCCTAATATATATACAGTATATTGTGTGTCATGTGATGACTGTAAAATCAATTATGTTGTCCAGTTGGGAGGTACAATATGTGTCTCCATGGTCTCTTAAATATTGATTTTAAGGAGCAAATCTCTGTGGTATAGAATTCTTTATAAACATGTACACTGGAGCTGGTTTCCTTAGGAATCTTCAAAAGCAGGGTGGGGTAGATTGAGATTCCTAATACTGTATACCAGATATCCTAATACCAGAACATAGTCAGAAAAAGAAACATTACCTGTAACAAGGGACTAAGTAAGGCATCGTTAAGCAGAGGTTTGTTTTGCTATCTATACATTTAATTTGTGGCTGGATGTCTATATTGTATGTTTTTATGTTACAATGCATCACATTATCATGCTTGAATGAACAGGAAGTTATTGCCTCTATGTTAAGTCTAATCCCCACTATGTGGCCGCTTATGAAAATGAGATAGACTTCACTGGCAGCTTCTTACTGTGCTGCGATGAGGATTTGAGAATAGCATCCGCTCCTCATTGCAACATAGTGAGAAGCTGCTATAAACTGCTGCATAGTTTAGATAAGCCAAGTCAACTGTGCAGCAGTTTATGAAGCTGTGATGAGGAGTGGGAATGCTATTCTCAAATCCTCATCACAGCACAGTGAGAAAACGCCAATGAAGTCAATGCAAATGGAAGGTTTCATAAGATGAAATTGAAGCACCTGGCTGGGCATTTGTGTAAATGATCTCACTCCCTGCTTCTCCACCTCAGAAGTAGCAATAGCAGGGAGAGAAGTGGGAAATAGCTGCAATGGGATGAGGAATGTAGAACTACCCCCATAGGAGTTGCAATGTCAGGGTTCCAAACTACTGCACAGCCAGTCACACAGCATTTTCATTCTTGCATGCAGACACAGAAATCAGTCCTTTGGCTTTTGTTGTTTTATTAGGGGTTGATAACTTGGATGGGGCAAGGGATATGGGGTGCCCAACTTGAAAATGTCCATCAAACAGAACCAAGGTCAATTTCCTCCCTATTTACAGATTCCTCTTCTTCCTTCCTCCTGCACAAACTTGCTTATTTTCTGTACAGCTTCTGCTGGCTCACTCCTGGAGGAACAAAAGCCCCGTACACACGCACTGATTGTCGGCCGAACGATCGGCCGTCTTTTGTCCGTTGCTGTCCTGTCGGTTGAAAAGTGCTAAAGACAGCACACAAATTTTGTCGGCCAACAACAGCCGACTGCAGAAGTGATGTCATGTGATGGTTAACTTTCCGTGTGTTTTTTTCTTCTCTGAGCATGCCCAGTCTTGCTCATCTGCTGTTTGTCAGCCGAATTCTGTACTGACTGAGGAACAATCGGCCTTTCTGGTGTTGGCCAACAAAAATTTTATAGGCTGCACACCAGATTCTGTTCGGCCAAAGAGTCGCAGTCAGTTGTCGGAAGCATCATACTAACAAGCCGACAATCGGCCGATCGGACGTTGGCCGAACATTTACGGCCGACAATCGCTACGTGTGTACGGGCCTTAACAGTCTCTCATTAGCTCAGCAAAATCACATTACTGGCTAGGAACTCTCAGACTCTTGGTAAAATAGCACATGTGGAGTGAACGGCACCTTGCACCACATTCTGCTTCCCTGTGGACACTGATTCCAGTTCCAATGCTTGCAGAAATGATAACCCACCTGGCTGCCACCAGTCCACCTGGCTGCTTTCTCTTCCCAGTCCTCCTGACTGACATATGCATAAAGACTCCCCAGGGCAAGGTCGAATGAGCTATAGCACACCGCTGTCTTCATGAGAGACCTGCTACAGCTGGCATTTCTTCCCTTGTCTATCTCTAAACCATGCTGATCTACTCACTGTCTCTGTCACTGGAAATAGATAAAAAAAACTGGCTAAAAGACCGTATTGAGAGGTTAATGGTTAATTATTTATATTCTAAATGGTTTAAAGTTATTAGTGGTGTACCCCAAGGTTCAGTATTGGGACCCTTACTTTTTAATTAATTTATAAATGCTATAGGGTCTGGGATTAAAAATAAAATTTCAGTCTTTTCAGATAAAACCAAGCTATGCAGTGGATTAACATCCTTGCAGGATGTTTCCAACTTGCAAGCTGACCTTAAAGCACTGTTTAATTGGGCAACCGCGTGGCAAATGAGGTTTAATGTCGCTAAATGTAAAGTTATGCACTTGGAGGCTAAAAATATACATGTGTCATGCATGCTAGGAGGATTACAACAAGGTCCATAAACACATGAATGAGCAAGTTTGGGGTGGAGGAATTTAACAGGCTTGCACAGAGTTCTGACCTCAACCTCATAAAACACCTTTAGGATGAATTAGAGCAGAGACTATGAGCCAGGCCTATGTGTCCACATCAATGCCTGACATCATAAATGCACTTCTTGAAGAATGGTCAAACATTCCAATAGACACACTCCTAAACCTTGTGGACAGCCGTCCCAAAAGAGTTGAAGCTGGTATAACTGCAAAGGGTGGGCCAACTCAATTTTGAACCCTACGAACTAAGACTGGGATTCCATGAAAGTTCATGTGCATGTAAAGGCAGGTGTCCCAATACTTTTGGTAATATAGTGTATATAGAACTAAACATGTATGCTGCTATACAGAAATCCAAGAGGGAAATAACAGCTTACATGGCACAGAAACATACACCCAGACATAGCTCATTTGATGAACATCATATATGATAAGTTCATGTACACAAGTGATGTAGAACAGACTTCAGAATTCTCCACTTCAAAGGAACTTGCAGGTTTTACAAATTAAGCATCAGTCATGTAGATTCTTCCAGCTGCTTCACATGATTACTCCTGATGTCTCTAGGTCCATATTTAACTAAGCTAAGTGATTATTGGTTCTTACAACCAGTAGAGATATGATTATTGATTGTGGTGTTAGTTACTGAATTAACAGTAAGATTCTCATGCAATAAATAAATCAGGGTATTGGAAATGTACGGCAATATGCATTTAAACTGCAAATGTATTTAAACAGTAAAACAATTCTTATTCAATTTTTAAACAATTTTCCAAATTGAATCCTTTCCTGGGCATATGTATACATTTTAAGGATTATAATAAACATTAGGCTCGATCCTTAAAGTGACTCTAAAGACAGAAGGTTTTTTACCTTAATGCATTCTTCTCATTAAGGTAAACAACCTTCTATATTCTGCTCCCTCGCAGCCCCCCTAAATATTTACTAGCTTGATCTTGATCCATTGCTGTACCCAAGAGCAGAGTCTCCCTCCGCTCTTTCTCTCTCCTTGCTGGCCATGGAGACAGCAGAGGGAGTCATTGGCTCTTGCTGCTGTCAACCACCGCCTGTGAGGAGAAAATGGCAGGGCTGGTGCAAGGATTTTCGACACCCTAGGCGATACCTCATTTTGCCACCCCCCCCCCCCCCTGGCCCTGCCCCTGACACTACCCCTTTTCCCCTGCTCATGTATACCCCACCTTTTTAATGACTGCTCAAAATTTTAAAATAAAAATACCATAGGATAGTGAAGGGTTTAGTAAAAAGTGCAAGGTTCTGGAATGCATTGTACAAGGTGCAAGGTTTAGGAGCACATTGTTCAGGAATTCACTGTAATGGGGGCAAGGTTCAGAAGTGTGTTGTACAGAGTGCAAGGTCCAGGGGTGCATTGTACAGAATGCAAGGTCCAGGGATGCACTGTACAGAGTGCAAAGTTCAGGTGTGCGTTGTACAGAGTGCAAGGTTCAGGAGTGCGTTGTACAGGGTGCAAGGTTCAGGAGTACGTTGTACAGGGTGCAAGGTTCAGGAATGCATTGTACAGAGTGCAAGGTTCAGGAATTAGTTAAACTGCAAAGACACCAATTTATTAAACACAGCACAGCCAATATGCTAGGCTCTGCCCCTTTGTCCCGTGCATAGAACAAACAGCCGGCGTTTATACATTAGTGGGCGGGGAAGAAGGTGGCAGCGGGCAGGATCAACCACTGCATGTGTAACCACAGCGGTGTATAATCAACCTGAATTATACACCGTTGTGGGAGCACATGCAGTAGTTGGTCCTGTTCCCTGCCACCTTCTTCCCTGCCCACCAATGTATAAACTGTTTGTCTATGCACTTGAAAAAGGGGCGGGGCCCCATCCATCCCCAACATCAGAGCTTCGATTTGACAGCTGCACTTACTCACTCTTGTTTTCCTTGTGGCCATACGCCCACACCCTCTGCCTTGCCCACCAATCAATTCTATTTTTGAAAGCATTCTTTTTTTTTTCCCAAGAAAATACATTTTTATTGAGCTGAAAAGAACATGAAAAAAATACAAACATTTTGGGAAACACAGTTCCACACAGAATAAAATGTAAATATTCACATACAAGCAGGTCACAATCAATCATAAGTGCAACTGTAGTAGAACAGTCATAGTGCAAAAGATCAGAGCTAAATCACAGTATAACTGGGATAGAAACAAAACTATCCTAACTAAAGAATAGGGTTGAGCGAACACCTAGATGTCCGTGTTCGACGGGTTCGGCTGAACTTTAAAAAAAAGTCCGGGTCCGTGTCCCGGACTTTTACCGAACTTTTCCCGGACACCGAACCCCATTGAAGTCAATGGGGACCCGAACTTTAAGGCACTAAAATGGCTCTAAAACACCAACGGAAAGGGCTAGAGTGCTGCAAATGGCAGCAAAACGTAATTAAGAGCATGGCAAGTGCTCTGCAAACAAATGTGGATAGGGAAATAACTTAAAACAACAAAAAAAAAACAGAAAAATAAAACAATGTTCTTCTTCATCTCTGAAGGACGAGGCCCATATGGAGTAGGAGGGAGGTTGAGGTGGTGGTGGATGTGGCGGTGACATAGGCGTGCGCACAGGGTGTGCTGGGTGTGCCTGGGCACACCCTAATCACCTAGGGCACATAGCATTGCCAGTGAGGAGATGGGAAAGATCTCCCTGGGACCTGCTCTGCTCTATTTCTCCTTGCCTACAGGTACATGGCCCCGATACATTACTCTCCCTGCTGGCAAACACATGCATGTGTATTTCAACTTTGGGGTGCACACCTTAATGCAATAGGCTGCGCACACCTATGGGCGGTGTAGGTGGAAGCGGCGGTGGAGGAGGACCAGGGCCGGATTAACAGCATCATGGGCTTGGTGCTGAGGATTTTGAAGGGCCTTAAGGGCCGTGCCTTGCCATGCACCCAGAGGAGGAAGGGTGCAGCCATGCATGCCTAATTCAACATGGGATGCTGTCTCTGAAGCCCATAAACACATCCATGCATCGCCAACTGTCCCTCCTTGTCCGGCCTTCACGCTGTGTGGGGAGGTTCTGAGGGTGCTGCCTGGGGAAGCGAGCATAGAAGCCAGACTTCTGTGTTTACAAGTGACAGAAGAGCGGTAACAGTGAATATGGCCAACCCGGGGCCTATATAAAAGGTAGGGGCCTGGAGCTGCAGCTCCAATAGCCCCTACATTAATCTGGCCCTGAGGAGGAGGAGGAGGTAGCCAACACTGCTTCTTTTCAAAAATTTTAAATGAGGGTACACCCCAAAAGAGTGAGAAAGAGCAAAAATGGAACAATGGGTGGGTAAGGTCGGTATCCATTGCTATTCTGCATAAGGTACGGAAAAGTCCCGTGGGATCCATGCCTGGTTCATTTTAATGAACGTGAGCTTGTCCACATTGTCTCTGGACAGGCGGCTGCGCTTGTCTGTTATAACGCCCCCAGCCGTGCTAAATACCCGTTCAGATAATACACTGGCTGCAGGGCACGCCAGCACCTCCAAGGCGTAAAGGGCAAGCTCAAGCCATGTGCCCAATTTGGAGACCCAGAAGTTGAAGGGGGCAGACCCGTCATTCACTACATGTAGGCGTGTGCACACATACTGCTCCACCATGTTGGTAAAATGCTGCCTCCTGCTAAGACGTTCCATCTGAGCTGCTGGTGCTGCTGTTTGTTGTGGCGTGCTGACAAAGCTTTTCCACATTTCGGCCATGCTAACCCTGCCTTCTGAGGTGCTGGCGGTGCCCTGGTTGCGTTGGCGACCTCCTCCTCCTCTGCCTTGTGCTTCCACTGTGGCCCCGCTGTCAGATGGGAATGCCAGCAGCATGGCGTCTACCAGCGTGCGCTTGTACTCGCGCATCTTGCGATCGCGCTCCAGTGAGTGAATTAAGGACGGTACGTTGTCCTTGTAACGGGGATCCAGCAGCGTGGCCACCCAGTAATCAGCACAAGTTAGAATGTGGGCAACTCGGCGGTCGTTGTGGAGACACTGCAGCATGTAATCGCTCATGTGTGCCAGGCTGCCCAGAGGCAACGAAAGGCTGTCCTCTGTGGGAGGTGTATCGTCCGTGTCCTCTGTATCCCCCCAGCCACGCACCAGTGATGGCCATGAGCTGGCCTGGGTGCCACCCTGCTGTGAACATGGTTCCATCTCCTCCTCCAGCTCCTCCTCCTCCTCATCCTCCTCATCCTCCAGAACTGTGCCCCTGCTGGACAATTGCGTCCCTGGCGTTTGCGTGTGCAGGAACCCACCCTCGGAGCCCCTTGCGAATGACTGCCCTGAAAGCCTTGGAAATGTTACCTCTTCATCCTCCTTCTCCTCCTCATCCTGTGCCACATCCTCTTCCATCATCGCCCGAATTGTTTTTTCAAGGAGGCATAGAAGTGGGATAGTTAAGCTGAGAACGGCGTCATTGCCACTGGCCATGTTGGTGGAGTACTCAAAACAGCGCAACAAGGCACACAGGTCTCGCATGGAGGCCCAGTTAAATTAAATAGCGGAATAGAAAATATGATCCAAAAAAAGTGTATGTATATCACACGTACACAACCACACTGGGCCCCAATTACTATTGTTTGTACCCCTAAAAGGCTAGATGAGGAGTAGGGGGAGTATGGAACAGGCAGCACCCTCAAACCTTCAGAAGTATGAGATGAACCCCAACAACTTGGAAAGGTGGATCTCTCTCACACGTACCGACACAGACTATCCCGCAATTCAATTGATCCTCAAAGGTTTTTATTGAATAGCGGAATAGGAAATATGATCAAAAAAAGTGTATGTATCTCGCACGTACACAACCACACTAGGCCCCAATTACTATTGTTTGTACCCCTAAAAGGCTAGATGAGGAGTAGGGGGGGTATGGAACAGGCAGCACCCTCAAACCTTCAGAAGTATGAGATGAACCCCAACAACTTGGAAAGGTGGATCTCTCTCACACGTACCGACACAGACTATCCCCCAATTTAACTGATCCCCAAAGGTTTTTGATTAAATAGCGGAATAGAAAATATGATCCAAAAAAAGTGTATGTATATCACACGTACACAACCACACTAGGCCCCAATTACTATTGTTTGTACCCCTAAAAGGCTAGATGAGGAGTAGGGGGGGTATGGAACAGGCAGCACCCTCAAACCTTCAGAAGTATGAGATGAACCCCAACAACTTGGAAAGGTGGATCTCTCTCACACGTACCGACACAGACTATCCCCCAATTTAACTGATCCCCAAAGGTTTTTGATTAAATAGCGGAATAGAAAATATGATCCCAAAAAAGTGTATGTATATCACACGTACACAACCACACTGGGCCCCAATTACTATTGTTTGTACCCCTAAAAGGCTAGATGAGGAGTAGGGGGAGTATGAAACAGGCAGCACCCTCAAACCTTCAGAAGTATGAGATGAACCCCAACAACTTGGAAAGGTGGATCTCTCTCACACGTACCAACACAGACTATCCCCCAATTTAACTGATCCCCAAAGGTTTTTGATTAAATAGCGGAATAGAAAATATGATCCAAAAAAAGTGTATGGATATCACACGTACACAACCACACTAGGCCCCAATTACTATTGTTTGTACCCCTAAAAGGCTAGATGAGGAGTAGGGGGAGTATGGAACAGGCAGCACCCTCAAACCTTCAGAAGTATGAGATGAACCCCAACAACTTGGAAAGGTGGATCTCTCTCACACGTACCGACACAGACTATCCCCCAATTTAACTGATCCCCAAAGGTTTTTGATTAAATAGCGGAATAGAAAATATGATCCAAAAAAAGTGTATGTATATCACACGTACACAACCACACTAGGCCCCAATTACTATTGTTTGTACCCCTAAAAGGCTAGATGAGGAGTAGGGGGGGTATGGAACAGGCAGCACCCTCAAACCTTCAGAAGTATGAGATGAACCCCAACAACTTGGAAAGGTGGATCTCTCTCACACGTACCAACACAGACTATCCCCCAATTTAACTGATCCCCAAAGGTTTTTGATTAAATAGCGGAATAGAAAATATGATCCCAAAAAAGTGTATGTATATCACACGTACACAACCACACTAGGCCCCAATTACTATTGTTTGTACCCCTAAAAGGCTAGGAGTAGGGGGAGTATGGAACAGGCAGCACCCTCAAACCTTCAGAAGTATGAGATGAACCCCAACAACTTGGAAAGGTGGATCTCTCTCACACGTACCAACACAGACTATCCCCCAATTTAACTGATCCCCAAAGGTTTTTGATTAAATAGCGGAATAGAAAATATGATCCAAAAAAAGTGTATGTATATCACACGTACACAACCACACTAGGCCCCAATTACTATTGTTTGTACCCCTAAAAGGCTAGGAGTAGGGGGAGTATGGAACAGGCAGCACCCTCAAACCTTCAGAAGTATGAGATGAACCCCAACAACTTGGAAAGGTGGATCTCTCTCACACGTACCAACACAGACTATCCCCCAATTTAACTGATCCCCAAAGGTTTTTGATTAAATAGCGGAATAGAAAATATGATCCCAAAAAAGTGTATGTATATCACACGTACACAACCACACTAGGCCCCAATTACTATTGTTTGTACCCCTAAAAGGCTAGGAGTAGGGGGAGTATGGAACAGGCAGCACCCTCAAACCTTCAGAAGTATGAGATGAACCCCAACAACTTGGAAAGGTGGATCTCTCTCACACGTACCAACACAGACTATCCCCCAATTTAACTGATCCCCAAAGGTTTTTGATTAAATAGCGGAATAGAAAATATGATCCCAAAAAAGTGTATGTATATCACACGTACACAACCACACTAGGCCCCAATTACTATTGTTTGTACCCCTAAAAGGCTAGGAGTAGGGGGAGTATGGAACAGGCAGCACCCTCAAACCTTCAGAAGTATGAGATGAACCCCAACAACTTGGAAAGGTGGATCTCTCTCACACGTACCGACACAGACTATCCCGCAATTCAATTGATCCTCAAAGGTTTTTATTGAATAGCGGAATAGGAAATATGATCAAAAAAAGTGTATGTATCTCGCACGTACACAACCACACTAGGCCCCAATTACTATTGTTTGTACCCCTAAAAGGCTAGATGAGGAGTAGGGGGGGTATGGAGCAGGCAGCACCCTCAAACCTTCAGAAGTATGAGATGAACCCCAACAACTTGGAAAGGTGGATCTCTCTCACACGTACCGACACAGACTATCCCCCAATTTAACTGATCCCCAAAGGTTTTTGATTAAATAGCGGAATAGAAAATATGATCCCAAAAAAGTGTATGTATATCACACGTACACAACCACACTAGGCCCCAATTACTATTGTTTGTACCCCTAAAAGGCTAGGAGTAGGGGGAGTATGGAACAGGCAGCACCCTCAAACCTTCAGAAGTATGAGATGAACCCCAACAACTTGGAAAGGTGGATCTCTCTCACACGTACCGACACAGACTATCCCGCAATTCAATTGATCCTCAAAGGTTTTTATTGAATAGCGGAATAGGAAATATGATCAAAAAAAGTGTATGTATCTCGCACGTACAAAACCACACTAGGCCCCAATTACTATTGTTTGTACCCCTAAAAGGCTAGATGAGGAGTAGGGGGGGTATGGAACAGGCAGCACCCTCAAACCTTCAGAAGTATGAGATGAACCCCAACAACTTGGAAAGGTGGATCTCTCTCACACGTACCGACACAGACTATCCCCCAATTTAACTGATCCCCAAAGGTTTTTGATTAAATAGCGGAATAGAAAATATGATCCAAAAAAAGTGTATGTATATCACACGTACACAACCACACTAGGCCCCAATTACTATTGTTTGTACCCCTAAAAGGCTAGATGAGGAGTAGGGGGGGTATGGAACAGGCAGCACCCTCAAACCTTCAGAAGTATGAGATGAACCCCAACAACTTGGAAAGGTGGATCTCTCTCACACGTACCAACACAGACTATCCCCCAATTTAACTGATCCCCAAAGGTTTTTGATTAAATAGCGGAATAGAAAATATGATCCCAAAAAAGTGTATGTATATCACACGTACACAACCACACTAGGCCCCAATTACTATTGTTTGTACCCCTAAAAGGCTAGGAGTAGGGGGAGTATGGAACAGGCAGCACCCTCA
This sequence comes from Pelophylax lessonae, assembly GCF_965119305.1. Lineage (NCBI taxonomy): Eukaryota > Metazoa > Chordata > Amphibia > Anura > Ranidae > Pelophylax > Pelophylax lessonae. The sequence goes on from NC_138772.1 coordinate 204,549,798, forward strand.
AACCTTCAGAAGTATGAGATGAACCCCAACAACTTGGAAAGGTGGATCTCTCTCACACGTACCAACACAGACTATCCCCCAATTTAACTGATCCCCAAAGGTTTTTGATTAAATAGCGGAATAGAAAATATGATCCCAAAAAAGTGTATGTATATCACACGTACACAACCACACTAGGCCCCAATTACTATTGTTTGTACCCCTAAAAGGCTAGGAGTAGGGGGAGTATGGAACAGGCAGCACCCTCAAACCTTCAGAAGTATGAGATGAACCCCAACAACTTGGAAAGGTGGATCTCTCTCACACGTACCAACACAGACTATCCCCCAATTTAACTGATCCCCAAAGGTTTTTGATTAAATAGCGGAATAGAAAATATGATCCCAAAAAAGTGTATGTATATCACACGTACACAACCACACTAGGCCCCAATTACTATTGTTTGTACCCCTAAAAGGCTAGGAGTAGGGGGAGTATGGAACAGGCAGCACCCTCAAACCTTCAGAAGTATGAGATGAACCCCAACAACTTGGAAAGGTGGATCTCTCTCACACGTACCAACACAGACTATCCCCCAATTTAACTGATCCCCAAAGGTTTTTGATTAAATAGCGGAATAGAAAATATGATCCCAAAAAAGTGTATGTATATCACACGTACACAACCACACTAGGCCCCAATTACTATTGTTTGTACCCCTAAAAGGCTAGGAGTAGGGGGAGTATGGAACAGGCAGCACCCTCAAACCTTCAGAAGTATGAGATGAACCCCAACAACTTGGAAAGGTGGATCTCTCTCACACGTACCAACACAGACTATCCCCCAATTTAACTGATCCCCAAAGGTTTTTGATTAAATAGCGGAATAGAAAATATGATCCCAAAAAAGTGTATGTATATCACACGTACACAACCACACTAGGCCCCAATTACTATTGTTTGTACCCCTAAAAGGCTAGGAGTAGGGGGAGTATGGAACAGGCAGCACCCTCAAACCTTCAGAAGTATGAGATGAACCCCAACAACTTGGAAAGGTGGATCTCTCTCACACGTACCAACACAGACTATCCCCCAATTTAACTGATCCCCAAAGGTTTTTGATTAAATAGCGGAATAGAAAATATGATCCCAAAAAAGTGTATGTATATCACACGTACACAACCACACTAGGCCCCAATTACTATTGTTTGTACCCCTAAAAGGCTAGGAGTAGGGGGAGTATGGAACAGGCAGCACCCTCAAACCTTCAGAAGTATGAGATGAACCCCAACAACTTGGAAAGGTGGATCTCTCTCACACGTACCAACACAGACTATCCCCCAATTTAACTGATCCCCAAAGGTTTTTGATTAAATAGCGGAATAGAAAATATGATCCCAAAAAAGTGTATGTATATCACACGTACACAACCACACTAGGCCCCAATTACTATTGTTTGTACCCCTAAAAGGCTAGGAGTAGGGGGAGTATGGAACAGGCAGCACCCTCAAACCTTCAGAAGTATGAGATGAACCCCAACAACTTGGAAAGGTGGATCTCTCTCACACGTACCAACACAGACTATCCCCCAATTTAACTGATCCCCAAAGGTTTTTGATTAAATAGCGGAATAGAAAATATGATCCCAAAAAAGTGTATGTATATCACACGTACACAACCACACTAGGCCCCAATTACTATTGTTTGTACCCCTAAAAGGCTAGGAGTAGGGGGAGTATGGAACAGGCAGCACCCTCAAACCTTCAGAAGTATGAGATGAACCCCAACAACTTGGAAAGGTGGATCTCTCTCACACGTACCAACACAGACTATCCCCCAATTTAACTGATCCCCAAAGGTTTTTGATTAAATAGCGGAATAGAAAATATGATCCCAAAAAAGTGTATGTATATCACACGTACACAACCACACTAGGCCCCAATTACTATTGTTTGTACCCCTAAAAGGCTAGGAGTAGGGGGAGTATGGAACAGGCAGCACCCTCAAACCTTCAGAAGTATGAGATGAACCCCAACAACTTGGAAAGGTGGATCTCTCTCACACGTACCAACACAGACTATCCCCCAATTTAACTGGTCCCCAAAGGTTTTTGATTAAATAGCGGAATAGAAAATATGATCCCAAAAAAGTGTATGTATATCACACGTACACAACCACACTAGGCCCCAATTACTATTGTTTGTACCCCTAAAAGGCTAGGAGTAGGGGGAGTATGGAACAGGCAGCACCCTCAAACCTTCAGAAGTATGAGATGAACCCCAACAACTTGGAAAGGTGTATCTCTCTCACACGTACCAACGCAGACTATCCCCCAATTTAACTGATCCCCAAAGGTTTTTGATTAAATAGCGGAATAGAAAATATGATCCCAAAAAAGTGTATGTATATCACACGTACACAACCACACTAGGCCCCAATTACTATTGTTTGTACCCCTAAAAGGCTAGATGAGGAGTAGGGGGAGTATGGAACAGGCAGCACCCTCAAACCTTCAGAAGTATGAGATTGTGTTCACTGTACCCCACAAAGATTGAGTTCACTGCACCCCACAATGATTGTGTTCACTGCACCCCACAAAGATTGTGTTCACTGCACCTCACAAAGATTGTGTTCACTGTACCCCCCAAAGATTGTGTTCACTGCACCCCACAAAGATTCTGTTCACTGTACCCCACAAAGATTGTGTTCACTGCACCCCAAAAAGATTGTGTTCACTGCACCCCAAAAAGGATGTTGTTCACTGCACCCCAAAAAGGATGTTGTTCACTCCACCCCAAAAAGATTGTGTTCACTGCACCCCACAAAGATTGTGTTCACTGCACCCCAAAAAGATTGTGTTCACTGCACCCCAAAAATGATTTTGTTCACTGCACCCCAAAAAGGATTTTGTTCACTGCACCCCAAAAAGGATGTTGTTCACTCCACCCCAAAAAGATTGTGTTCACTGCACCCCAAAAAGATTGTGTTCACTGCACCCCACAAAGGATTTTGTTCACTGCACCCCAAAAAGATTGTGTTCACTGCACCCCAAAAAGGATGTTGTTCACTGCACCCCAAAAAGGATTTTGTTCACTGCACCCCAAAAAGATTGTGTTCACTGCACCCCACAAAGGATTTTGTTCACTGCACCCCACAAAGATTGTGTTCACTGCACACCAAAAAGGATTGTGTTCACTGCACCCCAAAAAGATTTTGTTCACTGCACCCCAAAAAGATTGTGTTCACTGCAGCCCAAAAAGATTGTGTTCACTGCAGCCCAAAAAGATTGTGTTCACTGCAGCCCAAAAAGATTGTGTTCACTGCAGCCCAAAAAGATTGTGTTCACTGCAGCTCACACACAGAAAAATGGATGTGGATCACTGACACCTGCCTATCTCCAATCCCACACCACACAGCAATATCGATTGTAGTTTGTAGAACACAGTTTCCCTAAAATTCAGCAGACTCTGTCCCTAACAGGATTGAGAAGAGATCGTAGATCAGGATTGAGTGCAGACCCCACCCCCCACACAGCAATATCGATTGTAGTTTGTAGAAGACACTGACCCTATAATTCAGCAGACTCTATCCCTAAAATGCCTACAACTCGCCCTGCCTAAACACTCCGACCTGTCCCTCAATTCTATCCGGACACAAATGGTTTTTTCCTGCCTATCTTTCCCTAATCAGCAGCCAGCACGTTGATGTGTGCTCTGTCCCTGAATCTAAGCAGCATAATGACGCCGCTGCGGCTGCCTCGAACTTATAAAGACTTGGTCACATGCTTCAGACGGCCAATCACAGCTACTGAGACATTTGCAGGCATGGCTGGGATGGCTTAAGGCACACCAGTTAAACGATTGTTGATTGGCTGTTGAAAGCCCGCCATGAAAAGAGTGCCAAAGCATGCAAAACCCGGAAATAAAACGACCGAACACGGATTTTTACCCGAACATACAGTAAAGTGTCCGTGTCCGTGTTCGGGTACAAAAAATCCAATTATTCGGTACGAACACGAATAATACAGTCCGTGTTCGCTCAACACTACTAAAGAATAGTGTGCATTTATAAAGGAGGAACAGGGGAAGAAACAAACGGGAAAGGGGGGAAAGGGGGAACACTTCCACTGGAGCAGACCTAGAACCATGCAGACTGCAGCAGGAGAGTCTAAAAGGCTCATCCCTTCAACAGCCTGTCCATAACCAACCGAGAAGGAGCCCGAGACGGGTCATCCAAATATGGCTGCCACAGAGAGTAAAACTTTTTATGAGCCTTACGATGTTGATATGTAACTTTTTCTCTAATCAATAAATTATTGACTTGTTCAATCCATTGCGCTGTCGTTGGTACACGGGAGGTAATCCAATATCTGGCAATCAATTTACGAGCCACATACAGCAGTCAGGCAAGGAGCCCCTCTCGAAAGCGTCATTAAATACTTGTAGCAGGACAGGGACTAATTGCGCAGAATAGCGCCCATAAACCTCAGACAGCAGGCCGTCCTCCCCTGGAGACTTCCCTCGCGGAGCAGCTTTTAGGGCCCAAAGCAGCTCGTCCTCAGTCAGGGGGGCATCGAGGTCCCCCGCCTCCTGAGAGGAGAGCGCAGGCAAGTCACAGGCATCCAAGAAGTCCTCCACCACTTGAGGGGCGGCGGACACCTTAGACGAGTACAGGTCCGAGTAAAACTCCCGGAGAGCCCTAGAGATATCCGGGGTGGTACAACACCGGGCGCCCGAGGGATCTCGCAGCTCAGCAATAAATGCGGCTGGTTGCTGAGAACCCACCAGCATGGCCAACATGTGACCCGTACTCTCCCCCTCCTCAAAGTGTCTCTGCTGTAGAAAGAACCGTTTATTTTCGGCCAGTTGTAACGCCACCGTTTTAGAAAGGGATTGAGCCGCCAACCAGGAACGCTGGGTGTCCTCAGAGGGGTCGTTCACATACACCGCCTCCGTTCTCGTGACCTCAGCCAGCACAGTATTTTCCCAACGTTTCGTAGAAGTCTTAATCTCAGAGATCAGGAAACTAAATTGTCCTCGCAAAAAGGCCTTCGCAGCCTCCCACACCACCCGCAGTTCAGCTGTATTCAAATTGGTCTAAGTGGGTCAGGGCTAGGGAAAAGGGTCAACCAAAAGTGGTTCAGTTTCCATAGAGGCCTCCCCGACCTAGTTGGGAGAGCTAATCGGATCTGAAGCGGAGCATGATCCGAGACCAGTCTCGGGCCATACTCAGCCCCGACCACAAGAGGCAATAGGGCCGCATTACCGAACCCCATGTCAATGCGGGAAAGGCCCGTCCGCGCGGCCGAGTAGCAGGAGTACACCCGGTCCCCCGGACGACCCACCCTCAAAACATCTGTCAGTCCCAGCTCCCCCACCAGCAGCACAAAGGTAGAACCTGTGCCAGCCGGCGGCGGGGGCCCGGAGTGAGGGGAAAACCTGTCTAAGTGTGGATCTAAGACGTTATTAAAATCGCCTATCACTAACAGAGGGACCGCCGGAAGGCCAGCAATCCTCTCCGCCAGCAAGGCAATCACTCCAGCTGAAAACGGAGGTGGGATATAAACTGAAATTATCACACAGGTCGACCCCCCAACATTGCAAAACAATATCACAAATCTTCCCTCTGGGTCCATATAACTAGAAGAACAATGAAAACGAACCCCCTTCCTCACCAGAATACATAAACCTCTCGAATAAGTGGACAGGGTGGAGTGGTATTGGTTACTATACAGAGTAGGAGCAAAACTGGGGGGGTCAGGAAACAAGTGGGTCTCCTGCAGGCATACCACATCGGCTTGCAATCGCTTCAAATTCCGGAGCACAGCAGTCCTTTTCAGCGGGTTGTTCAGTCCACTGACATTCCAGGAAACAATTGTCAAAGTGTCAGCCATGGCAGTTCAAGCAACATAGGGCATAGAGAAGGAGTCCAGGGCAGAGACAGACAGGGCGCGCCATCATACTGTTGTGGAGCCAATGGGCACCCCGGGGGAGGGAGGAACGCAAGGCATCGGGGAGCAGTTCCAGGTCCCAGTACTGGTAGGAGGGGCGCCCTCCGTCCTAGGAGGTGCACAAGGGAAAAAACAGATCATAGAACAGTGGAAAAAAGGGGGGTAGGAAAACCAGAACACAGGAAAGACAAAGTCTGCAAAAGGCATCCAAACACAGAAGGTCGGGGATCCAGAACTTGCCCACCTCCAACCGTGCCCGGTGGGAAGCGATGACCTTCAAAGTTCGTCCAACCAGGACCCATCGGGGGGAAAACGGTGGGAGACGCAGCTAACTCAGCAGTCTCCACAGGAGCAGCTTGCGTAAAGAACATAGGAACCATAGAACTTGTAATGAGGTAGTCCGGTCATAGAGAGCAACCCCCGCTCAGGTACAGGAGCCGCAGGGGGCACCCGATCCGAAAAGTCAAAGAGGAATACCGGAGTTTATGGATCACCTCGTCTAGGGGACAGGCCAGGGCGCTGGGCCCGACCCTCCACTTCCAGCCACTGTGCTGCGGCCGCAGGATTGTCGAAAAACTTCACGCCATCTCGAGTCACCACTCGGAGCTTGGAGGGATACAGCATGGCATATTGTAGATTCAATTCCCTCAGCCTCCGTTTCACTTCCCCAAACTTCGCCCTCTGCCGCTGCACCTCCGCCGAGTAATCCGGGAACAGGGATACTTTAGAATTATCCACCACCAGCTTGTCCTGCAGGCCCCGTGCTTTGGTCAGGATGGCATCCCTGTCTTTGTAGTTTAGCAGTTTAAAGATGAAAGTGCGGGGAGGTGCACCTGGAGGGAGAGGCCGCATGGGAACCCGGTGCGCCCTCTCCACCGAGAACATGGGGGTGAAGGCGTCTTGCCCAAAAGTAGTTGTTGCAAAGTTGTTGCAGGCATTTTTTTGGACATTTTTTGGGCGTCTTTGGAGGCAGGCATAACATCTAAACATCTGTATAGGGGTATATATTACACACACACTTATATGTATTTATACACATACACACATATAGGTGTGATAGGAGCGAAGTCCTATGCCTGCTAATTATTTCATTAGCGCAGGCATAGGGTTCTGCTACTTTCACACCCATATATATGTGTATGTGTATATATACATACATGTGTGTGTGTATATATACCCCTACACAGAAGTTCAGATGTCATGCCTGCCTCCAAACACATCCACAAAAAAGCCCAATTAAAGCCTGCAACAAAAAGCTGGGTGTGACAGGAGCGAAGCCACTATCCTGCTCTATTGCAATTCTAATAGACACAATCTTTTTCTATGGCTTTCTATGGCGGTCACCCTGACATGGAAGGGTTTGGTCACCCTGCCATAGCAGTCAGAGTCAGTTAACCCTACACTACACTATGGTCCCCTGACACTTAACACTTTCCCTACAGAAACTAGATTATTAAATCTAACTATAGTGGAAAATAGTACCCTAACTACACTAGATATCCCTTTCCTCACACTAATAATTGCTAAATGACACTTTGAAGCAGGAGTAACAGAACTGCTTCCACTCTCTTCCACATCCCTGTATTACAATGCTAGAGATTTGGCGGGGCTATGTTATATACTGGGGGGCGTATTCACTACTGATCGGCCTCTGGACCCCCTAGTCACTCCAATCACATTCCTAGCATCCTCCTGCCCCCTCAATTTGCTTTTACTGATGGTTCTGGTCCAATCACGGGCTTTTAAAGCCCAGTTCCTGTCCCATTGCATTTTGGTCTGTTCTGGTTGCCGAATTCCGAACTATTTCAGCAAAAAGTTCGAAATTCGGCCAAATTTAGAACAGTCAATGTTCGGGTCGAACCGATAGTAGACCCAAACCGTTCGATCATCCCTACTCTTTTATAGGGCTCTGACGTCGCCCCATAACCCATTGCTTAGGTGAAGTGAATTAATTATTAACATCAGTAATTTATTCACTGTACCTGAGCAGTGCATTGTGGGATGGCTTGTGACATCAGGTCACTATATAAGAGCTGTCAAAATCAAAAGAGCTCATTCCACGGGAAGCATCCGGAGAAGCAGGAGCTTCTTCTTTTTTTTCCTTCTATTTTTTTTGGGCGAACGGGCGACTGATCATCGGGGGACAGTATTTTTTTTTGTACACTTTTTTGGTGAATGGGTAGGGGTGCCATGTACCCAATATCCATTCACATAGGGGGGCGGGATCTGGGGTTCCCCTTGTTAAAGGGGGCTTCCAGATTTCGATAAGCCTCCCCCTGCAGACAACCACCGCCCAGGGTTGTTGGGAAGAGACCCCTGTCCCCATCAACATAGGGGCAAGGTGCTTTGAGGTGGGGGGCAGAGCCCCCCTGCCCCAAGCACCCAACCCCCCATGTTGAGGGCATGTGGCCTGGTATGGTAAAGGAGGGAGGGTGCTTGCTCGCCCCCACCCCCATCCTTGCCAGCAAGGCTGTGTGCTCGGATAAGGGTCTGGTATGGATTTTAGGGGGAACCCCACGCCATTTTTTTTTAATTTTGGCGCGGGGTTCCCCATAAAATCCATACCAGACCCTGCTAGCAATGTATTATTAATTTTGAAATTCAACTTATAAATCTTCCGCTGGCCCACGGATTCAGTCTCACAACCATCGCAATTGCAGGACTGGTATTCTACCAGCTACACCACCATCAAGTACAGGTAGGTTGAACCTGCCTAACTAACTCCTATCTCACCCTACACACAGTGGATGAGATAAAAGTTAGGGAGAGTGTTTTCTGTTTTTAGCAGGCTTGGTGGCGTAGGTGGTAGAATACAAGGCTTGTAATGATAAGAGCTGTGAGTTCAATTCCCCCTGCCAGCCAGTGATTTATTTATTGGAATTCAGAAGTCAGAGGGTCCATGATAATGTGAGAACTCGAAGTTCCCGCGAAGAAGCCCATTAGTTTGTCATTCGACGAACGAGTGAACAGCCAATGTTCGAGTCGAACTTACATTTGACTCAAACTCAAAGCTCATCCCTAATCAACCTCAATGTTTTGAAGTTCATATTCAGAAGTGAGATAGGACAGTAAGAGGCAACATCCTTGGGGCCCTTCCTAGGTTTTCATATATAGACAATATTAGCTAATGGTCTCTAAGCCCAATAAATATGTTTCTTAAATTTATATTAAAGATTCTTTACTTTTTTCTAATAAAATAATAAACTTGTTATACTTACCTGCTCAATGCAATAGTTTTGCCGTCGCTTCTGGCTCCTCCTCCTCCTCAGAGAGCGTCCCCTTAGAAAGCCGCTTTCTATGGGAGAACTTGTGTGTGCTTGCTACTGAGACGTTCCTGCCTTGTCTGTGTCTATTGACACTGACAGGACGTCTCAACCCCACCCCTCACCAATGGCTCTTGCTGCTATCAATCTGCCCAGTGAAGAGGGAGAGAGCTGAGGAAACATCTACTCTCATGCACAGCACTGGATCAGGACAGGGCTCAGGTAACTATGGAGGTGGGATGGGGGGACCAAGGGGGGATTCTGTGACAGCAAACTGTTTGACGGGTTTCTTGTGCATCATCTGTAGAAGAGGCTTCCTCCTGAGACGACAGCCATACAGTCCAATTTGATGCAGTGTGTGGAGTATGGTCTGAGCACTGACAGGTTGACCCCCCACCCCTTCAACCTCTGCTGCAATGCTGGCAGCACTCATACGTCTTTTTCCCAAAGACAACCTCTGGCTATGACGCTGAGCACATGCACTCAACTTCTTCGGTTGACCATGGTGAGGCCTGTTCTCAGTGGAACCTGTGCTGTTAAATTGCTGCATGGTCTTGGCCACCGTGCTGCAGCTCAGTTTTTTTTTCATATCCTCAGAGAGTTCTTTGCCATGAGGTGCCACGTTGAACTTCCAGTGACCAGTATGAGAGAGTGAGAGCGATAACACCGAACTTAACACACCTGCTCCCCATTCACAGCTGAGACCTTGTAACACGAAAGAGTCAAATGACACCGGGAAGGGGAAAATGGCTAACTGGGCTCAGCTTGGACATTTTCACTTAGGGGTGTACTCACTTTTGTTGCCAGCAGTTTAGACATTATTTGCTGTTTGTTGAGTTCTTTTGAGGGGACATCAAATTTACACTGTTATACAAGCTGTACACTCACTACTTTACATTGTAGCAAAGTGTAATTTCTTCATTGTTGTCACATGAAAAGATATAATAAAATATTTACAAAAATGTGAGGGGTGTACTCACTTTGATGAGATACTGTATATATAGGACAAACGTATATGTGTAACTGTAATCATAATCTGGTGGTGCTGTTACATTTTGTGAGAAAGTGGAAGTGCAGACGCTGATGCTGAGACAAGGTGGTGTGTGTGGAGTTGGTACCTGTGGACCTGACCCCTCCCCCACTGAGACTGTGAGAGGCGGCGGTGGCGGGTGACCAGGGGGACAAAGAGCGGCGTCGGTCAACCCAGGCACCAGGAGCGGCGACAGGCGTGGATCATTGAGAAGGTAGAACGGGAGTGACAGTGGGACCGGGAGACCGAGGGGTGACAGGTTGACAGAGAGAGGTAGAGGGTAACTGAAACCGCAGACCAGAGGGGGAGTGTGACAAGCAAACCAGGGAAGTGGCAGGAGCAGTGAGAACCAGGCTAACAGGGGGGAGAAAGAAGCTGCTGACAAGCCCGAAAAGTGTCAGTTTACAGGGGTGGCTGAGCAGGAGCAGAGTGACATAAACTAATAGAAAAGTACTATTAAGTAACTGACTATTGTTGAGTACTAGTGATAAGCACCAGAACATCTGAAACAGGAGAAATGTTTTAGCGACCATACGAACACTAACAAGTTCTCATTTTAAAAGCTTAAATGTAAGTGACTATTAATCACCCGCTGGCCAGGGGAGAATCAGAACCCATAGCCTCAACCCATAACTTGCAAGCCCGTTATTCTACCAGCTATGCCACCAAGCAAGCCGATTAACCTAAGACTCTCTCTGCCTAAATAACTTCTATCTGAGTTTGACAGCTCTTTTATAGGGCTCTGACGTCACCAACACCCCATAATCCACTGCTCAGGTACAGTGAATAAATTACTGACATCAGTAATTTATTCACTGCACCTGAGCAATGGATTATGGGGCGTTGATGATGTCACAGCCCTATAAAAGAGCTGTCAGACTCAGATAGAAGTCATCACTATTGAGTATTGTTGAGTACTGTTGAGTAACTGAGTAGTTGAGTAACTGAGTAGTGTTGAGTAAATGAATATTGTTAAGTATTGTTGAGTAACTGACTATTGTTGAGTATTGTTGAGTAACTGAATATTGTTGAGTAAGTGAGTAGTGTTGAGTAACTTAGTATTATTGAGTATTGTTGAGTACCTGTGTATTGTTGAGTACCTGTGTATTGTTAAGTAGTGTTGAGTAACTGAGTATTGTTGAGTAACTGAGTAGTGTTGAGTAACTGACTATTGTTGAGTATTAAGTACCTGTGTATTGTTGAGTACTGTACAATAACTGTGTATAGTTGAGAACCTGAGTATCATTGAGTACTGTTGAGTAAAGGAGTATTGTTGAGTACCTGTGTATTGTTGAGTAGTGTTGCGTAACTGAGTAGTGTTGAGGAACTGAGTAGTGTTGAGGAACTGAGTAGTGTTGAATACTGCTGAGTAACAGTGTGTGACTGAGGAATAACTGTGCTGTAAAATTAGAGTCAGGAAGCTAGTTAGCAGCTAATCGGACAGAGTTAAATTCCCAACCTACAATAAATTAGTGGGAACAATGCCCGGCGGGCGTGGAGATGCCACTCGGTGCACATCTTGTGGCATGTAATCAAGGGTGAATACAGCTGCACAAAATATAAGCACATTGTTTCCATGGAAGCCCAGGTCCTGAATCTAGGGAAGCAACTGGAAACAGTGAGAAGAATCTTTATACTAAAGGAGAATTGGGAACATACCCGGCAGGTGTCGGCAGGGGCCAGCACAAAAGCGGGTGGAGATACAAGGGTACAAGAATCAGAGCAGAGTAGTTAGGTGAAAGTTAGGAAGGGTAAGGGGAAAGAGTCGAGGAGGATGGTCCTGGGCTGGAACATCCCAATAAATACGTCCTGTTGTGTGATGTTGGAGAAACCAGTCAGGGACCAGCATTGCTTGAGCAGAGCGATGCCCCTAGCTGCCAGGGGAAGAACTCCTCCAGTGAGGGTGGGAACAAGGCTAAGGGAAAGAAAGACAGATTCTGGTGGTAGTTGAATCAATTATTACAAGGACAGAGAGGGAAAACTGTCACTAAGACCGTAAGTGCCAAACTGTATGTTGTTTACACAGGTGCTCGGGTTCGGCATATCACAGATTTGGTGGACATAATATTGGGTGGGGCTGTGGAGTACACAGCTGTCATGGTACACATGGGTACCAATGACAAAGTTGGAGGAAGATGGAGAGTCCTAAAAAACTATTTCAGGGATTTAGGAGCCAAATTGAGGAGTTACATAGTTAGATAGTTAGTGAGGTTGAAAAAAGACACTAGTCCATCCAGTTCAACCTATGATGAGTGTGTGTGTGTGTTTATGTGAATAGTACCTCGAATAACCCTGTATGTTGTGGTCATTAAGGTGCCCATCTAATAGTTTTTTGAAACTATCGATGCTCCTCGCTGATACCACTGCTTGTGGAAGAGAGTTCCACATCCTTACTGCTATAGAACCCTTTACACAGTTTAAGGTTAATCTGCTTCTCTTCTCATTTTAGCAAAAGGCCGCTAGTCCTTTTATATTCCCTTTTACTGAATAGTTTGTTCCCTATGCTAGGGTCACCAGTATGGTATTTGTATATTGATATTATATCCCCTCTCAAGCATCTCTTCTCCAGAGAAAATAAGTTCAATGCTTGCAGACTTTCCTCATAGCTGAGATCCTCCAGTCCCTTGATTAGCTTTGTTTCCCTTTTCTAGACTCTCTCCAGTTCCAGCACATCCTTCCTGAGGACTGGCACCCAGAACTGGACGGCATACTCCAGATGCGGCCGACCAGAGTCTTGTAGAGTGGGAGAATTATTGTTTTATCTCTGAAGTGACTCTCCTTTTTAATACATGCCAATATTCTGTTGACTTTGCTTGCAGCAGCTTGACATTGCATGCCATTGCTGAGCTTGTTGTCTACTAGGGCCCCCCAGATCCTTTTCCATCTTAGATTTCCCCGAAGGCTCTCCCCCTAGTGAGTAACGTGTGTTTGTATTTCTGGCACCCAAATACATTACCTTACATTTTTCAACATTAAACCTCATTTGCCATGTAGATGCCCATCCCATTATTTTGTTCAGGTCATTTTGTAAGATTTCCATATCCTGCGTAGAAGTTATTGCCCTGCTTAATTTAGTATTGTCCGCAAATACGGAGATTGAGTTGTTTATCCCATCCTCTAGGTCGTTTATAATGGAGTAGGACCTGCAAAGTAGTATTCTCAGAAATACTACTGGTACCTCGAGCCACGCCAGAGAGGCAGTGGGGGATTAGGGAAGTTAACAAGTGGCTGGTGTAGAAAGGAGGAGTTCGGGTTCCTGAAGAACTGAGCTTACTTCCCAGTCAGCTACTGGATCTTTAGCAGGGACGGACTGCACCTAAATAGGGTGGGTGCAGCTCTACTGGGAGAGAAGGTGGCTAAAAATTTAGAGGGGCTTCTAAACTGGTGATGGGAGGAGGGGCCAGATGTAGAGCTAACCAGGGGGGAGCAAGGTTCAGCGGGCAATATTGGGGGCATTATAGGTAAGGTGACCAAAGATCCAAAACCCAAGGTAGGTAAGTTGACAAATCCAAAGTGCAGCCTCATAATATTTAACAAGGATATAGTATGCGACAGGACAAAATTACGAGGTTTGTATACCAATGCTAGAAGTCTGGCTAACTAGATGGGAGAACTGGAACTGCTAATGTATGAGGAGGATTTCAATTTTGTGGGGTTTTCAGAGACTTGGTTTGACAGCTCTTATGATTGGCTGGCAACCATTCAGGGGTATTCCCTTTATCGCAGAGATAGGGATGGTAAAAAAGGTAGAGGATGGAGGTATGCCTGTATATATATAGAGAAATAAGTGCAAGTGAATATGAGGGACAATATCACTGATGGAGCTAGAAAGGAGATGGAAATCCTTATGGGTAGAGCTTCAAAGGGAGGAAACTAAGGGGAAAGTAATACAGGGTGTATGCTATAGGCCTCCCAACCAGAGAGAGGGGGGGTGGGAGACCTCCTATCACAGCTTGGAATGGTGGTAGGAATGGGAAATGTCATTATAATGGGGGATTTAAATTATCTAGATATAGTCCGGGCAGAAGGAACCGCGCATTCGTCTAAGGCTCACCATTTCCTAAATGTTTTGCAGGACAATTTAATGAGTCAGATGGTGAATGCACCAACAAGAAAGAATGTGTTACTAGACCTACTGATTACAAAAAATATAGACCTGATGTAGAAATACAGGTCAGTTTAGGAAAAGGTGACCATAGGTCAATTAGTTTCAGTATAAATTACAGAAATAGGAAACACAAGGGTAATACAAGGACACTGAACTTCAAAAAAGCCAACTTCCCTAAACTGCGCTCTTTGCTAGGCCATATTAAATGGGATAGAATCCTTGAAACAAAGAACACAGAGCAAAAATGTGAGTGATTTAAGAACAAACTAAATAAAGCTATTGGCCAGTGCATTTCAACAGGGAATACATTTAAAAGAGCTAAAATAAAACCTGGGTGGCTAAACTCCAACGTAAAAATGCATATAAAAACAAAAGTAAAGGCCTTCAAAAAATACAAGGCTGAGGGGTCATTGTCAGCATTTCAACATTACAAAGAATGCAATAAGAAATATAACAGAGAGTCCCTAGCACTCTTCAAATAGAAGAGATGATGGGGAGGGGGGGGATTTTAAAGTGCCCACCTTCTCAGAAAAACAAATATCAATATTGTACTATTCCACAAATTTGTAAAAACATAATTAAATTTATTAATATACCAAATGTTTTAAAAGAGAAACATATACACTTTCAATGAGATGAAAACATTATAACAGACAAATATGATCATCCCGAATAGGAGAATACGTAAAAAAAACACATATGGATCTGGATCTATGAGTTTCACCTTATTCTAGGGATTCTTCAGGATCCACGTATCTGATGATCAGAGAACTCACATCTAGTTTGACAAAAGATATAATCCAATATCTGCTTCAAAAAGCCAAGATCACAGCTAAAACGAATATATTCACAAATGCGTAAGAAATTTCTTTTAAAATCATATAAGGATGGTCCAGTGGGTTACCACCATCCCTCACATAGAGGTAACAAAGGGGTTAACCCCACATCAAAATACGGTGTAGACAGTCCAAGAGGCTGCCAACCAAGGGGCGTTCCAATTATATAATCCACAAATTCATAGCAAACAGGTCCGGTTCAAAAGTAATGATCAGACCAAGAGGGAAGAAAAAGAGCAAGTCCCAAATGCCCATAATAGACAGAAAGGAACACAATGGTGTGGCAACCGCCACACACAACAGCCTCATCAGCCAAGTGCAACTGTGAAAACTGCGCCTATTAAAGGAGAAAAAAAGGGAGGGGGGTGGATGAACAAAAGAAGCTCTTCCAGAAGCCTCCCGTTCCCCAGGTCGCGTCCTTCCACCGGCGGATGGCATGCAGAATACCATTTCTGAATACACAACACATTGAATCTTTAAGCAGATGAGCTACAGCAGCAGAGGACCACACACAGCTAAGAACAAGAAAATGAGGCTATTATTTGCACAGACTCACCAAAATCAACAATAGAAGATTGAAAAAACGTTGCCTAGTCTGATGAGTCTTGATTTCAGCTGCGACAATCAGATGGTAGGGTCGGAATTTGGCATAAACAACATGAAAGCATGGATCCATCCTGCCTTGTTCAGGCTGGAGATGGTGGTGTAATGGTGTGGGGAATATTTTCTTAGCACGCTTTGGGCCCCTTAGTACCAATTGAGCATTGTTGCTGACAATGTCCATCCCTTTATAACTACAGTGTACCCATCTTCTGATAGCTATTTGCAGCAGGATAATGCGGCATGTCACAAAGCTCAAATCATCTCAAACTGTTTTTTGAACATGAGAATTAGTTCACTGTACTCCAATGGCCTCCACAGTAACCAGATCTCAATTCAAAGAGCACCTTTGGGATGTGGTGGAACAAAAGATTTGCATCATGGATGCGCAGCTGACAAATCTGCAGCAACTGCTATCACGTCAATATGGACAAAAATCCCTGAGGAATGTTTCCAACACCTTGTTGAATCTATGCCACAAAGAATTAAGGCAGTTCTGAAGGCAAAAGAGAGTCCAACCCAGTACTAGCAAGGTGTACCTAATAAGTGGCCAGTGAGTGTATGTACTGTATGCTGCAATATCAATGGCAATTATTGTTTCAAAATTCTTATGTGTTTTTCCATTGAATGAACAATAATGATGAACATTTTGCTGTGTCAGAGAAGGATTCAGATTGCTATTCTCAAAGTGTAGGATAATGCCATTCAGTAAAAAAAAAAAAAAAACTTCAACAAAAATAATATTTCTATCTAGGGCACGTGATGCACAGTTAGTTGAGAGCAGATCCAGAAAAAAAAAATTAAAACATCTAAACATTAAATTCCAATGAGAGTTGTAGTTTTGGCAACTCAATAGAAAATGGAATGTGAGAGTATGCAGAAATGTTGTACATTAATTTAGGCCATGTTGTTATGATTATGAGATAATTAAATACATTTGCTGTATTGACATTCTTGTAACTGACTTTCCACTGTGTTCCCAAGAGGGATGAATCTGCTGGAAAGCCAAACTTAAGAATCTTGTGTCGAAGAAAGGAAAGAGATCAAAGATGCAAGTAGATAACATTATGAAACATTAAATAAAGCATTTAATTGTTCCAAAGATGTCATTTTCAGCTTTCAGTTGTTCTAAACACATTTATGGATCATATGCTCTTGATTATAATGCTAAGTGCACATAATAAAAGAAACCTGAATCAATGGATGATAAATCAGTGTATTTAATCATTTTTATAGCAGAGTAGGGGAATTCAGCTCTTAACCACTTCCCGCGAATTGACGTACTCATACGTCGGCTCAGAGAAGTGGTTGTACCAGGGATGATGCCTGCAGGCACCAACCTGGTACTGTTCTGTAGATTCGGTGGTCAGTTTTCAGAAGATAACATCCGATGCAGCTCGGGAGCCACTTGGTCCTTATCCCTGCGAGGGAGAGGGGGCATTCCCCCCTCCCACGGCTCTGCCCAGGTCTCCTGTTCCACTCGGAGACCCGAGCAAACAGCCAGCACGTCCCCCGGCTGGTTGGAGTCCCGAACAAAGCTGGATTCAGCTTTGATCGGGTCTCCAATATAGTAACCCGGAAGTGGCATCCTGACATCACTTCCTATTTACTCGCGCCAAAATTAAAAAACTGTCAGTATTCAAAAATGACGATTTCGGCATTTTGAATACTTTGAAGTGCAGTGGAGGGGTCTGGGTTCCTTTAAACCCCCGATCCCTCCATAAAGAGTACCTGCCACTGCCTATAACTGTCACAAGGGATGTTTACATTCCTTGTGACAGCAAAAAAAGTGATCAGTTTAAAAAAAAAAAAAAAAAAAAACAGTGCTAAAAAAAAAAAATGAAATAAAATAAACAGGAAAAAAAAAGTAAAGTGCCCCTGTCGCTGTAAGCTTGCACAACAAAAGAAAACGCATATGTAAGTTGCGCCCACAAATGAAAACGGTGTTCAAACCACACATGTGAGTTATCACCGCAATTGCCATAACGAGAGCAACAATTCTAAAAAAATACCTATCCTGTATCTTTCACAATGTACAAAAAAATGGGTCTAACTCGACTGTTTAGTTTTTTTAAATGCAGTGAAATGTATTTTTTCCAAAAAAGTTGTGTTTGAAAGACTGCTGCACTAATACCGCGTGACAAGAAATATTGCAACGGCCACCATTTTATTCTCTAGAGACTTTGCTAAAAATTATAATTATATTATACATATATATATATATATATATATATATATATATATATATATACACATATTTATATATAAATAAATAAATATATATATATATATATATATATATAGCTATATAGTGGGGATCGAAAGTTTGGGCACCCCAGGTAAAAATTTGTATTAATGTGCATAAGGAAGCCAATGAAAGATGGAAAAATCTCCAAAAGGCATCAAATTACAGATTAGACATTCTTATATGTCAACAAAAGTTAGATTTTATTTCCATCACTGACACTTTCAAAATTACAGAAAACAAAAAATGGTGTCTGCAAAAGTTTGGGCACCCTGCAGAATTTATAGCATGCACTGCCCCCTTTGCAAGGCTGAGACCTGCCAGTGTCATGGATTTTTCTCAATCATCATCTGGGAAGACCAGGGGATGTCAATCTCAAAGGTTTTAAATGCACAGACTCATCTGACTTTGCCCCAACAATCAGCACCATGGGATCTTCTAAGCAGTTGTCTAGAAAACGAAAACTGAAAATAGTTGACGCTCACAAAGCTGGAAAAGGCTATAAGAATATAGCAAAGCGTTTTCAGATGTCATTATCCTCTGTTTTGAATGTAATTAAGAAATGGCAGTCATCAGGAAGAGCGGAAGTTAAAGCAAGATCTGGAAGACCAAGAAAATATCAGACAGCTCGCAGGATTGTGAGAAAAACAATTCAAAACCCACGTTTGACTGTACGATCCCTTCAGAAAGATCTGGCAGACACTGGAGTTGTAGTACACTATTCCACTATAAAGAGATACTTGTACAAATATGGTCTTCATGGAAGAGTCCTCAGAAGAAAACCTCTTCTACGTCCTAACCACAAAAATCAGCGTTTTAACTTTGCAAATGAACATATAGACAAGCCTGATGCATTTTGGAAACACATTCTGTGGACCAATGAGGTTAAAATTGAACTTTTTGGCCGAAATGAGCAAAGGTACATTTGGAGAAGAAGGGGCACAGAATTGAATGAAAAGAACCTCTGTCCAACTGTTAAGCATGGGGGTGGATCAATCATGCTTTGGGGTTGTATTGCAGCCAGTGGCACAGGGAACATCTCACGAGTAGAAGGAAAAATGGATTCAATAAAATTTCAGCAAATTTTGGATGGTAACTTGATGCCATCTGTGAAAAAGCTGAAGTTAAAGAGAGGATGGCTTCTGCAAATGGATAATGATCCTAAACACACCTTGAAATCCACGGGGGATTACATCAAGAGGCGTAAACTGAAGGTTTTGCCATGGCCTTCACAATCTCCTGACCTCAACATAATTGAAAATCTATAGATAGACCTTAAAGAATAATAACAAAAATAAGTCGCGCTATATGTGATCAAACATTAAATCAAAATGTAAATAAATTGTCCATAAAGTCCATGAAGAGACAAAATAAATGAGCGTGGCTGTGGATATCCGTGTGGATGTGAGGCTTACCAGAAATCAGTAGATAATATGCCAAATGATAACATAAACTCCAGTGGAAATCCGGGAACAGCTGTACACAAAGAACCACAGGATCTCGAACGGCCACCGCAATGAAGTTTAAACGTGGAAAAAAATAAAAAGCGCCATAGCGTAAAACCAAAACAACTGGTATAAGACAAACTAGTGCACTCACTATGTGAGACTATCACCAAATGAATTCAGTAGTGATAGGGTGCTTGTTGACCAAATAGATATTAATGAGTGAAGTTTGTAAAAATCCACATGAAATCCGAAGTGATATAGTGAATAGTATATGAGACCTCCACCATCAAAAAGGATCAGTTAAACACTCCTTACCAAATAAAAGAAGTGACAGGCTGATTGGTGAACATACAAGAACCAGGACACCTCCACCGATATAAATGCAGCTTACCAGAACGATGTGGTATGGAAACTCACAATGTGAAATCCAGAAAAGATTCCAAAACGTGCTAGACCCGTGACACCCACACCTGCATTAAGTATCCTTACCAGATAGCACTGGATACAGGCAAATGCTGTTAGTAGATGATTAGAGTAGATGCTGAGGACTGGATCTCAAATGCCAACCGAAGGGGACTCAGGGGTGAGCAAAACGCAGGCAGGTATTCAATCCTTCTGCTCTCCCAGACCAAAGCGCTCTGATTTCCCAGGATGAGAGCTTAAAGAGCAGTGCATGACAGACAGCCCAGAAATCTCAAAGAACTGGCAGACTTTTGTAAGGAAGAATGGGCAAAGATACCTCAAACAAGAATTGAAAGACTCTTGGCTGGCTACAAAGCTGTGATACTTGCCAAAGGGGCAGTACAAGATATTAACTCTGCAGGGTGCCCAAACTTTTGCAGACATCATTTTTTTTGTTTTCTGTTATTTTGAAAGTGTAAATGATGGAAATAAAATATAACTTTTGTTGACATATTATAAGAATGTCTAATCTGTAATTTGATGCCTTTTGGAGATTTTTCCATCTTTCCTTGGCTTCTTTATGCACATTAATACAAATGTTTACCTGGGGTGCCCAAACTTTCGATCCCCACTGTATATATACTGTTTGGGGGTTCTAAGTATTTTTCTAGCTAAAAATACTGATTTTAACTTGTAAACAACATGTGTCAGAAATAGGCTTAGTCCTTTAGTGGTTAATTAGATGTCCACTATCTAGCTCGGGGGATGGGAGGATTTACTAATGGGCCATACACACTATAAGATTTTCTGAAGACTTTTTCCTTCAGATTTACCTTTTCTATGTAGTGCAAGGACCTGCCAGATTGCATACAAATTGAAAGTGTTTAGGTTTGACCTCAGATTATATGGTTTTGGTAAGTCTGAAGGAAATCGTCTTCAGAAAATCTTATAGTGTGTATGGCCCTTAACTGAGCAAAGAATGTTGCCTTTGTAAAAAGAATTAAGCCCTATCCACCAAAATAGGCAGGGGCTTCCATGGGATAGTACAAAGAGTGCTTTGCTTCTCTCCTTTGCCCTTTCCCTCTTTTAGATTGCTACTGGATATTGCAGGAGCATTTCTCTCTCAGCAGCAAGGGCAGATTGGACCATTTTGGTGGTTCTATAAAGCTACCACCGATATAAAGCTGCTCATCTCCCTTGTAACAGTTACGTTATCTTACGTCTTTGTACGCAAAACCTTGTATGCAAAACCTCAATAAAGAAATATTGACTATAAAGCTGCTCATCCTCTCAAGCCCTGTACACACGTACCGATGGTCGGCATACAAATGTTCGTCTTTTCTCCCCGGGATGTCGGTGTCTGTTGAAAAGTGCAAAGACAGCACAAGGACAGCACAAGAATTTTGTCTGCAGACTTCAGCTGACTGCAGAAGTGATGTCATGTAATGGTTAACTTTCCCTGTGTTTTTAATTTTCTGAGCATGCCCAGTCTTGCAAATCTGCGGTCTGTCGGCCGAATTCTGTACTGACAGGCGAACAATCATCCGTTCTGGTGTCCGCAGACAAAAATTTTCATGTTTGCAAGAAAGACTTTTGTCCGCGGATTGTGCGCAGACATCTGTCGGAGGCACCATACTAACACGCGTACAATCGGCAGATCTTTCGTCCACCGACGTTTGTATGCCGACGATCGGTACGTGTGTACGGGCCTTCACACTGCTCTGTACCTGAGAGGATCTTGACTCTACCCTCCCACCTTTAAGGCCCGTACACACGTACCGATCGTCGGCATACAAACGTCGGTGGACGAAGGATCTGCCGATTGTACGCGTGTTAGTATGGTGCCTCCGACAGATGTCTGCGCACAATCCGCGGACAAAAGTCTTTCTTGCAAACATGAAAATTTTTGTATGCCGACACCAGAACGGACGATTGTTCGCCTGTCAGTACACAATTCGGCCGACAGACCGCAGATTTGCAAGACTGGGCATGCTCAGAAAATAGAAAACACAGGGAAAGTTAACCATTACATGACATCACTTCTGCAGTCGGCGGACAAAATTCTTGTGCTGTCCTTGTGCTGTCTTTGCACTTTTCAGCAGACACCGACATCCCGGGGAGAAAAGAGGAACATTTGTAAGCCGACCATCGGTACGTGTGTACGGGGCTTTACTCCTATTGTTTAAATATGTCACAGTGGGGTTGAAATGTAGAGTGCAAAATCTTGTGCAGCTCTGCATAAAAAACCAATCAGCTTCCTGTTTTTTTTTTTTTTTTTCAAAGCTTAACCCCTTGCCGACCACCTACCGCATATTTACTGTGGCTGGTCCAGTCTATAGGGCAAAATCACATACCTGTATGTCATTTCATGCAATAGCCACTGGGGGACGAGCGTGCCGCTGGAGGGGTGATCGCGCCCCAATTGGACACAGGGCATGCCAATCAGTGATGTCCGCCAGCCTCCCGCAATTGTTCTCGGGAGAGGCAGAGTGGCGATCTGACAGGGGAGAAGATACTAAGCAGGAACACAGATCTTTGTCTTCCCCCAGTGGGCGCAACCCCTCCACAATTAGCAAGCACCCTCTAGGGACACATTTGACACTTTGATCACCCCTGATGTTAACCACTTCCCTGCCAGTGTCATTCTTTCATTAAGAGTGCAAATCTTTAGTAATCACTGTATTAGTGTCACTGGTCACCATTTTGAGTGGAAGCAAATTAATTGTGTTAGTTGGGCGGCATAGTAATATTTTGCTAGATCTGGTGCCCCCAGCCCCCCCTCTCAATTTCGAGGTAAACAATGTGCATCTGTTCACCCTGGGCCTCCTGCCCCCCCCCCAATAAATTTCAATACCTTCTGCTGGAAAGTACGCAAATCCGTCATGTTGATCATTATCGGCAAGGTGCGGAAAAAGTACAAGATCCTGGTTAATATATTCATTTTTATGGAGCTCAGCCTACCGAACCACGACGGTGAACTAGTCAACTATCTATTTAGATCTTCCTGCATTTTCTTATATAAGGGTGGATAGTTATTGTTATATAAGGTGTCTATAGAGAGGGAAAGGTGTATACCCAAATAAGGAAGTGTCCTCGTCTGCCATTTAAAAGGAAAGCTTTTTTTGGAGAGTGGTTATCGTGCTATCTTCTAACATTGGGTTAAGAGTTTGGGATTTGGAGTGGTTTACCCTCAATCCAGAGATTGCAGCAAATGTTTCTAGTTCCCTATGGAGATTTGGGATGGCAACTATTGGGGTTGAGATGTACATCAGTATGTCATCAACAATTAGGGCACATTTATGCTCCCTATTTCCACAAGGGATGCCCTGAATATTTGTGTTTTGACAGATTTTGATAGCAAGGGGTTCCAGTGCTAGGATAAATAGGATTGGGGACAAGGGGCAGCCCTGACAGGTACCTCTACATATCAGGAGGTAGTCTGAGCCATATCCCTTGATCTACATCCTTGATCTCGCTATGGGTTCATTGTATAACGATCTAATGATGGTGAGGAAATTTTCCCCAAATCTTTCAAGAGTTAATAGTAAGTATTCCCAGGATAGAGAATCAAAAGCTTTATGTAGATCAAGGATAATAGCATGCCTTTCCTCTTTCTCTCCCATCCCAATTCGACTTAAGGGCTGAAATGATATCCGCTACTCGCCTAGTTTGGTCAGAGGCCTGTCTATGTGGGACAAATCCTACTTGATCTGGGTGGATGTTTTCTTTCTGGATTAATGCATTGTTTTCATATTTGGGCAATGTTGTACCACTTCTGATGGCATTAAAAAGGAGCAGAGGTGAGGGACCAGAATGTCTGAGAACTTTTTTATAATAGTGGCCGAAAAAGCCATCTGAGCCTGGTGCTTTTGAGGGGTTAAGACTTTTGATGGCGGACACTACTTCTACATCTGGGAATTGCTGATCCATCATCTCAGCATGGTTAGTTGTAATCTGAGGAAGGGGTATATCCTATAAAAACATATCCATCAAATTTTTTTTGTAGTGGTTTGGGCTGGGCATAGAGCCTAGAGTAGAAATGAACCAGTTCCCGACCGCTTACGTTATACTGTATTTACTGCGGCAGGCTGGCTCGTACAGGCAAAACTACGTAGGTCTACGTCGCTTGCCTGGTATGTTATGACACCAAGAGGACACTAAGGGATAGGGAGAAAAAAATAAAGGGTTAGAAATGAAAGTGTTGACCTCCCCCTCCCACCTTGCTTCAGGTAGGGGGTAGGACATCAATAGAGTTATCATTTTTATACACATTTTGTATATTCGTAGCTGGTTGTGGGGACCAGTTCCCCTTTGTTTACAACAAAGTTGTCCATCACAATCCACCATGAGCAAGGTCATAGAAAGTGGCATGCAGTATCATCTCAGCCCATTTCCCTCCAGACACTTAAAACAATAACTGAGGGAGCAGGGTGAGGCAAAGGGAGGAATCGAGTGTTGTCACTCCCTCCCTTCTCTCCTTAAGATTGTAATAACTCATGGATCAAAAGTAGCAGAATTTAACAAGATGGAACAGAATTAAACCAAATTAAACAAGATTAGAGCAACTAATACTAATAATAACTGTAACTTCCAATATGTCTCAAAGTCTCCAATGATCAGGTGGTTGTTATTGAAAAGAATATGTGGGGACCATACGAAAGGTTTCCAGAAAGTGAGGATCCCAGTTTACACCTGGATTGTGGCCTGGAGGCCGATGGGAAGTTCTGTCTGAGGAGGGGTTCCATTGCTGTGGGGGTATATGGGAGAGGCCCGGCCCGAGACCAGGGGCCCACCACGTCTCCAACCCTCCACCCCCTATTCATTACCTGTACCTTATATCGTCAAGGTCTGGAAGGAGTTGCAAATGTTGTAGTGTGTTACATTTGTTGCCTGGCAGCAAGATGCTAATCCCAGCGAACACAGGAATGTGCACACTCCCATCTGCTCAGGGTGGTAGTTGGGACCTTGCAGGAGCTGTGCGTTTCGGCTGAGACCACAATGGTGAAACTGGTCTAGTAGGTGTCGCTGGTGATCTGGTTGGTGATCTGTAGGGATGATCTAACGGTTCGGGTCAACCATCGGTTCGACCCGAACATTGGGTGTTTGAAATTCGGCCGAATTCCGAACTTTTTGTGGTAAAAGTTCGGAATTCGGCCACCAGAACCGCCCAGGGGGCAGGAGTCTGCTAGGAATGGGATTGGAGTGACTACAGGGTCCAGAGGCCAATGAGGAGTGAATACACCCCCCAGTATATAACATAGCCCCGCCAAACCTCTAACACTGTAATACAGAGGCTGTGGAAGAGAACAGAAGCATTTGTGTTTCTCCTGCTGCTTGTAAAGCTCCAGTGTCATTTTGCAATTATTTTCTGCTGTATGGAACTGTTCTTTTAGTGTGAGGAAAGGAATATGCAGTGTAGTTAGGGTACTATATACCACTATAGTTAGATTCAATAATCTAGTTTTTGTAGAGATACTTTTAAGTGTCAGGGTGACCGTAGTGTAGTTTAGGGTGACCTGACTCTGCCATGTCAGGGTGACTGTAGTGTAGTTTAGGGTGACCTGACTCTGCCATGCCAGGGTGACCGAACTCTGCCATGTCAAGGTGACCGTAGTGTAGTTTAGGGTGACCTGACTCTGCCATGCCAGGGTGACCGAACTCTGCCATGTCAGGGTGACCGTAGTGTAGTTTAGGGTGACCTGACTCTGCCATGTCAGGGTGACCGAACTCTCTGCCATGTCAGGGTGACCCCACTATGCAGATTCTGGGTTAGGGGTATACATATATACATATACATATATATATGTGTATATATATATATATGTGTGTGTGTATGTATATGTATATATATACACACACACACACATATATATATATATATATATATATATATATATATATATATATATATATATATATATATATATACCCCTATACAGAAATTCAGATGTCATGCCTGCCTCCAAATGCCTTCAAAAAATGCCCAAAAAAAGCCTAAAAAACGCCTGAAACAAAAATGCCCAGGTGTGAAAGGAGGGTAACACCATCCCTGCGCTACTGAAATTCTAAGAAAAAAATATTTTTTTTCTGGTTCTGGACAAGCTACAGAGCTGAAACTTCACAGGTACACTTTTTAGACCCCCCAGACACTAAATCCAAATAAATCTCTTTTTTTTTTTTCAATAATTATTTCAATAATTGGCTCTCTATCAAAAACGACAATTTTTAAGAACTTTTTTGGCCTGATTCATAGTCCCTGGGGCATGACCCAGAACCCTGGGCACTTTTTAGGGGCATTTATTGGGTTTTATGGCTTCAAACTTGTGTTTTTTTATTCCTGAAGTTCGGGTCCCATTGATTTCAATGGGGTTCTGGAATCCGAACCGAACTTTCGGGAAATTCGGGTGTTCTGGTCGAACCAAACTTTTCAAAAGTTCGATCATCCTTAGTGATCTGCTTGATGGGCCATCTCTAGATATTATGCCTAAGCCAAGCAATACTTCTTCCCCATCATGGAAGCTAGAGAAGGAATTATCAGGTGTGTCAGCAATGGTTTCAGTGATCTCCGTTTTTTATTAGTCAATCGGAAAATGTCTGCAAAAATTTGGATCGAGTGTCCAAGTAGGTTGATATCCTGTCTTATGCGGGCTGTCGCAATGATCTTCTCTTTGACTCTATAAAAATGGGGTTTAACAATGATGTCTCTTGGTAAGCCATCAGATCTTGGAGCTGTCAGGGCTCGATGGAAGCGGTCCAGTTCCAGGGAATGTGGGGGATATGTCAGGTATTAGGTCTTTCATTAGCGTGTGCAATGTGGGTTCCTGGTCTGTAATGGTCTGGGGGGGGCCTCTAACTCTGAAGTTATAATGGCAGGATCTCTTTTCCAGATCTTCGATTTTAGTTTGAGCCTGATCTAATTGATCTTGTAAGGAGACAATCAGTTTGTGGTTCTGATTTACTCTTTTTTACTGTACCGTCAACTTTGGATTCAATAGAGTCCAGTCTCCCACCTATATTTTGGAAATCACTTTTTAAGTCTGCTGTTATCATGGCACAGGCCTTAGAAAGTTCCTGCTGCAATAGTGTGGAAAATCTGGCAAATAAAACAGTGTCTCCTGAGTATGGTGCTGGTTTCATGGAGGGTGAAGGGGCCCCGGAGCTGCCCTGGCCTAGGGCAATTTCAGCTAAGTCTGCCATCTGCCTATCCATGGATGAGGCTGGGGACACTGCACCCTCCACCTCCCCCTCTGAGGAGGCAGGTAAGGGGAGAATTGTTGTGGAGACGTTCGGAATTGTTCGGAGACAGTTGCAGTGTGTCCTTCTGTGTTTGTGAGGAGAAAGGATCTCTCACAGTCTCTTTCTGAGAAGCTGGGGAAGTCTGCTGTCCGGGAGCAGGAGGGGTAGAGGGCCACCTCATGTGGTAGTGCTGCGAGTCACCGCCATCTTACCAGGAGATGTCTGTGCCTTATGAGGAGATTGGCGCGCCGTTAAGGGTGGCTGGGGCGGTAATGTCTGCCTCTTTTTCATCTGCCCTGTTGTCCTCCAGTTCATTCTCATCTTCCCCTTCAAGTTCTTGTGAACTGGGGTTTCAACCACCTCCTTTTCTGGCTTATTTTTGCTGGGAAAGCTGAGGAAGAGTGGAGCATGGTCCGGCGTTCATGTCCGATCCCAGCCTCGCGCGCATGCGCACTTTGAGGAGTACATTTTTAATAAAAATTTGCATGCCTGGAGTTTAGGTTAACCACTTGCCTTCTGTGCACTTAAACCCCCTTCCCATCCAGACCAATTTTTAGCTTTCAGCGCTCTCACACTTTGAATGACAATTGCGTGGGCATGCTACACTGTACCCATATGAAATTTTTATCATTTTTTTCACACAAATAGAGCTTTCTTTTGGTGGTATTTAATCATCTCTGGGTTTTTTATTTTTTACAAAATAAAGAAAAAAGACAGAAAATTTTGAAAAAAAAAAAGTTTTTCTTATTTTTTGCGAGTAAATTTTGAAAATAAATACATTTTTCTCCTTCACTGATGTGCGCTGATGAGGCGGCACTGATGGGCACTGATAGGCTGCACTGATGGGCACTGATGAGGTGGCACTTATGGGCACTAATGAGGTGGCACTTATGGGCACTGATGAGGTGGCACTGATGAGGAGGTACTAATATGCCGCACTGATGAGCACTGATAGGCGGCACTGATGAGCACTGATAGGCGGCACTGCTGGGCACTGAGAGGTGGCACTGCTGGGCACTGAGAGGTGGCACTGACGGGCACTGAGAGGTGGCACTGACGGGCGGCACTGATAGGCACTGACGGGCGGCACTGGTGGGTGGCACTGATGGGCACTGGCGGGCGGCACTGATGGGCACTGGCGGGTGGCACTGATGGTCACTGCGGGTGGCACTGATGAGCACTGATGGGCGGCACTGATGAGCACTGATGGGCAGCACCATCAGTGCCCACACTCAGTGCCCATAGTGCTGCCAGTCAGTGCTCATCAGTGCCTAGATGAGCAGGCACTGATGGGCACTGACTGGCAGCACTATGGGCACTGATTGTGTGCACTGATGGGGGGCACTGATGGCGGGCACTGTGGGCATTGAAGGTGTGTTTGGTGAACCTCTAGTAATCAGGGCACTGGTGATCGGTGCCCTGATTACTTTTTTCTGTGTCCCCGGCGCTGGGCAGCTCTCCCTCCTTCCTCACACACAGGCTCTGTGTGAGGAAGGAGCGCTGGCGATGAGAGATGATCTCATATGTTTACATATGAGATCATCTCTCATTGGACGGTCCGATCACTTGGTGAATGGCCGCTGTGATTGGCCATTCACCACGATCTTTGATCGGCTGTGTCCAAGGGACACGGCCAACACAGATTCTCCCCGATGCGCGCTCGCGGGAACGCGCGGGGAGACTGTTTCTGGGAGGCCGTTTAAAAACGGCCTCCCGAATATGTGAGTCCGCGCTGCAGCTGTATATAGGCTGTAGCGCGGATGGCAGGAGGTTAAAGCAGTATTAAACCCAAAAGCTAACATTTATTATATTGCAGCTTCCCAATTCTTAGATGTGATCGCTGTATTAGTTTCCAATTCTAGGCTTTCTTTCTTCTATTTTCACCTGATGATCCAGCCAGAAAGTCTGTTGTTTTTCACAATCTCAAGCTCTCCAACAGAATGTATCAGTTTACATGAATGAGACGAACCACCTAACACTGGCAGGGATGACTGAAATTATCAGTTTTTATTTATTTATGAAAGACTTTTATCCTAAAAGGAGAAAAAAAAAACAGTTTGCTGTAACTGGTTAAAAATTGTGAGCTGGAGTTTGGCTTCAATGTTTCCAGATTGTCAATGGTGCTGCCTGCTGTGCCTCCTGTGTTCATTCCTCCAGAGTTATGTCACACTAATACAGGAGGTGTGTTACTGGCCAGATCACCAGGTGAAAACAGAGGAAAAGTGTCTAAAGAAAAGAAAATGGATGCAGCCATCACATCTAATGATTGGTAACCTGCAATAAAATCCATTTTTAGTTTTAGGTTTAATACCACTTTAAAGTAACCTCTTGAACTTATTTTCTATAAAATAAAATCATATACAGAACATGTTATTAATTATATATGTTACAGAATATATATTTTCTTACAATTGCTGTATGTGGACCATTTTATATACTATTTTTTGATATATATAACATAATATTCAAACCACAAGGTGCCTCTGGAGTATTTATTTTACATTTTGTTTGATTGAGTGCCACACTACTATGTGTTTATAGATTTTAAAAACCAGCACAACTAATCCATTGTCATAAAGCAAAAAAAGTACATTTGTTTACAGCATACTTTATACATGAGACTCATTTTTTATGTTAAAATTATATTTTCCCAAGTTTTATGAATTTGATGAAGCTGTAAACATTTCAGAAAAATTCATACCGTCTGTAGGTAATGAGAGCCTAGAATTTTTCAGAATATTAACTTATAATATGTATAATTATATGGAGAGAGAGAGAGATCAATGCATTTTTGTGCCTCTGCGTTTTTACTTATTTAAAAGCAAAACAGTGATTTTTTTTTTTCCTTTTTTGGATCAATAGACTTCAACGGAGAAGCTGCAGAAAAGCATGTAGTGCGTTTTTACCATGTTTTTACTGCGATTTTGCATTCAGCTTTTTCAAATCTTGCCAACAACCATTCCACCCCCCCGCTCAAAAAAAAGCATAAATTGTAGCAAAATTCGAGTATAATCCTGGCAAAATCGCGGTTAAAAAAAAGGGAAAGCCCAGCAAAAAGCACTACAGAAACGCTCAAAAGCAACATGCATAGGTGTGAATCGAGCCTAATACTTGGGTCTGATAAAGAAACCTAACATATTTGGAAGCTTTTCATTTCCAGTCTACAAGTTAGCCATTAAAATGATTGTAAAGTCTCGTTTTATTTTTTTTAATTAACAAACATGTTATACTTACCTCCTCTGTGCAGTTGGTTTTGCACAGAGCAGCCTGGATCCTCCTCTTCTCTGGTCCCTCGTTCCTGCTCCTGCCCCTCCCTCCTATCGAGTTCCCCCAGTGCAAGCAGCTTGCTATGGAGGCACCCGAGCCGAGCTTAAGCTCTGTATGTCCATTCAGACACAAAGCTGCCATTCGGCCCCAACCCCTCTCTCTCCTGATTGGCTCACTGACTTTGATTGACAGCCACAGGAGCCAATGGCGCCACGGCTGTATCTCAGCTAATCAGAAGGGAGAGTCCCAGGACTGCCAAGGGACTTGTGGACATCCTTGGACAGAGAGAGGGCACAGGTAAGTATTAGGGGTGCTGGGGGGCTGCTACACACAGAAGGCTTTATATCTTAATGTATATAATGCATTAAGATAAAAAAAAACCTTCCTGACTTTACAACTCCTTTAAATTGTATAATTTTTAAGTAAGCGTGCCATGAGGGAAAATAATAACTGCCTTTTCTGACTTCCTTTTAAACATATGAATTGACTGGTTACTGGCTGCCCAACTAGGTTTGATAATATAAGCAGAAAAAAAAAAAAAAAGAAGTAAACAAAGAAAAAGTCAAGGTAAGAGACAACATATGTAATATTGGGCTGACATGGTACCACATACCTAATAGTACAAATATTAAGAACACAATGACAGACTTTAAAGGTACCATGGCACAACACAGTTTTACAATCATACTTTTATTACAAAGTATATAGAAAATACATTGCCATAAAAAGTTTTATGATGAAATATTAAATATAACTTACTAATATCCTCATTAATTTATGCACTGCATATACCACTGACTCTAAAATAATAACAATAATAATAATAATAATTATTGTAATAATGGTAATAGTAATAATTATATACTGTAAATATAATTTGCAAAACTTTATTATACGACTATATTTTTAAGAGTCTATTTACAGAAAAAGATGTGGAAACGATATATACAGCATCTCACAAAAGTATGTACACCCCTCACATTTTTGTAAATATTTTATTATATCTTTTCATGTGACAACACTGAACAAATGACAGTTTACTACAACATAAAGTAGTGAGTTTACAGCTTGTATAACAGTGTACATTTGCTGTCCCCTCAAAATAACTCAACACACAGCTATTAATGTCTAAACCTCTGGCAAAAAAAGTGAGTTCACTGGCATGAACTGGCATAATTGTCTTCAATAAATTAAGACTAAAAAAATATTTCTTCTTTTTTTTTTTTTTTGTGGACGAAATTTCAAAAAAAAGAAAAAAAAAGGTTTAGCTTATGGCTTCTTTAGGCCTGAGATATGTGTGGCCTGGAGTAAATTTAACATGCTTCCCTTTAAAGATTGCTTTATCAAACTCACCCACATTTGGGTTTTTACATACTCTATCCAAGGCCATAAAATAGATAAAGTTAGTATTATAAGTATGCTTGATACCCACATGCTCTGTAATTGGTGTGAGAAACTTTCCACTTCCAATACAATATACATGGAAATAAATCCTGCAGCAAAATTGCCTTTTTGTGTACCCTAAATAGAAAATTTACATTTCATTACGTGAGATATATGATCTCTGGTGTATTTGTCATTCAGCAAACTAATCAGATTGCCTTCTCTAATCAAGGGACATTGCTTGCATGACCCACCTTTATGTGCCTTCATTTGCCCATGTATCTTTTCTGGTGTCATCATAGTAGTGGTTATGTACTACCCTATCTTTTATAGATGTGGAACTTCTGAAGGCCATTTCAGGATAATCTTGAACATATTTAGTCAAAATGTTATCAATTGTCAGCAAATTCCAATACTTTTGTAAAATAGAACTAATCTGAGCACAATGTCAAGAATAGCAAGTCTTTGGCCTAAATGTAACACTATCAGTTCATGGTATAACATTAGCAAGCAAGTCCTGTCTTCACTTTCTTTTAGATTGCTGATATGTCTTTTTTTTTTAGCAATTTTCTACTATATCCTCTGTTAAAAATGAATTTGGCTTTCCTTTAAAAACCCTTCACCTTTGAACAGTTTCTTCTAGGGTATGGACTGTAAGGAATACTATGTATGAGGGGCAATAGATGAGCACTTGATCATAGAGAATTGTATTTTCTGACATGGATTTTCTGTACAAGGTGGTAGCTAAAGAGCCATTCACCTGCACCAAAATCTCCATGTCAGGGAATAAGATCCTACTATTACCAGGGTGCATTGAATTTGAATTAAAAATAATTAATGGCCAGAACGTGCATGAATTTCTGAGATGCCCCTGTCCATATAAGCAAGACATCATCAATGTAAAAGTGTCACACAAGAATATGGCATATGTACGTGACAAGTGAATCATTGAAATACAGGGTTTGTTCCCACCCCTGCAGGTATAGGTAGGTATATGGTGGGGCAAAACAAAACCCCTTTGCAACCCCATACACCTGGAAGTGGAGGTAATCACGAAAAGTAAATAAAATGTGTTCCAACAATATCAAAATAAATGTGTTATATATATCTAAGAGGGCTACCTGCTTTCTTAGAGGAATGAGCCATTCACCATGATGCATACTATGGTATACTGCAATTCAGTGTCAGTCACTATTCAAAGTGCTCTTAAAAAAATATGAATAACTTCTATGATTTTGAGCAGCTTTAATGTATCTTGTATGTAAGAAGGTAAGCTCTCAACCTGTGCCCTAAAGTATGGATCAACTAGTGCACCCTGAATTTCAATACCACAAGAAAAACATTGTTACCTAGGGTTTTTGTTTTTGCAGCAAAAAAGAGATATTGAACAATATCTGTATACAAATATTTTTTTTTTTTAATACTGAAATATTAAAATCAACAAGGATTTAAAATATGAGCTCTATTTACATAAACTCCCATTGTGGCCCAAAAGCCATGATAAC
Organism: Pelophylax lessonae; assembly: GCF_965119305.1. NCBI lineage: Eukaryota > Metazoa > Chordata > Amphibia > Anura > Ranidae > Pelophylax > Pelophylax lessonae. Next base: position 204,583,049 of record NC_138772.1, read on the forward strand.
ATTTTTACAGGCAGGTATTACGCTTATACCAACAGAACTTTTCAATATTGATCCTGCCTAAAAAATTCCCCAACATGTTTCGACAAAACAAGTCGTAGTCTTCTTCTTCAGGGGGATTGTGTTATCTAGATTTAGGAACATATAATGTAAATATTGTAATTCATCAATGCATAATATCAAAAATTTCAAAATGCTTCAAAAAACATTGATGTTTTGTCAAAACACGTTGGAGCATCTTTTGGGCAGGATCAATATTGAAAAGTTCTGTTGGTATACATGCAATACCTGCTCATATAAATGGTATTGTGGCTTTTGAGCCACAATGGGAGTTTATGTAACCAGAGCTCATATTTTAAATCCTTGTTGATTTTAACATTTTAATAATAAAAATATATTTTTTATACAGATATTGTTCAATATCTCTTTTGCTGCAAAAAAAAAAAAAAAAAAAAAAACCCTGGGGAATAATGTTTTTGTGGTATGTAATTATGTATTTATGCTTTAAAAAAACAACTAAGTTCTTGAAATTATTTTTGTGGATGCTTCATCTTCCTCTAACTTTGTCATTAGTACCAATATATACCATGACATCTGGGACAGCTCCCCAGCCCCACCCAACAAACTGTCCATCCAATCCATGATGTGGCACATCATGGGTTGGATGGACAGTTTGTTGGGTGGGCCTGTAGAGCTGTCCCAGCTGTCATCCTGAGTGCCCTACTGTCCTTCTAATCTTTGAGTCCCCTACTACCAGTACTTCGATTCCTTTCCATATATTTTATTTGTTTTTTAAAACAAAACATTTTTTTTTCTTTAATGTTTACAATCTCTTTAGAGCCGGTTCGAATTAGCGCGACACGACTCCTTACTACTTCAGGGGCGACTTGGGAAATACATTGCACCACGACTTCTGAGCGACTTGCAGGGACTTCACATAATGGAAGTCTATGCAAGTCGCTCCGAGGTCGCCCCAAAATAGCACAGGACCCCTTTTCTAAGTCGGAGCGACTTGTGTCGCTCCTATTAGAACGGGTCCTGTAGCGGTCAATGGACCGCGAGGGAGCGCGACTTGTCAGGCTGACAATTCGCCTGACAAGTCGCGCTAATGTGAATGGGCTCTAAGACTGAGCATTTTGTGTGTGATAATGCCTTGTTTTATTGAGTTATTTTATACAGAATTAAATATCACAACAGTTATATGTTTTACCTACAAATAAAACTGGTTTCTGAAAGATCTTTTATACTAAAACCTATATTTTGTATAATTAATATGTAAATAAACAATTATATTAACTAATTTCCCTCTTAATCCATCAAAATGTTCAATATATGCTGAATCTTCAATGGGAACTATCTTAAAAAAACGTAAACAGGTTATTTTGTGTGCAGTCCATAAAAATAAATTGATTGATGTTTGCAGGTCATATGCACAGCAGGTCCGCTTTCTAAATGACTTCTGCTTGTGGATCATGTGGAGGGAATCCAAGCATTGTAATTACAATCACAGCCTTCATATTAATTTATCTGTTCAGTGTTATGGATGGTTATAATTTGTTGCTCAATGACAGTATTTTGGATGAAAGCAATTGAATGCTGCTCCAAACTATTTATAACTGAATCTTTCTTAAAACAGTTTCAATTTAAGAGTGTATACTAATTTAATAACCTGTTTTAAATTGTCTCTGCTTTTTATTGTCCCTCTGAAATTTGCTTTCCAGAAATTGAAGTACATGTCTCAGCTGTGGGCAAAGTGCAATCTTGAATACAATATATCATAATAGAAGGACACATTTGATAATATATGAAGTGCAACATGTCTTTTTTTAAAAAAATTTTGGTTTAAAATTATATCATTTTAAGCACTTAAGTATTTGTTTGATTTTTCTTTTATTTAAAACTTAAATATGTCCTGCATTTTTTCTAAATTGTCATTGACAATGTATTCTAGGCAACACACACATAAGCCTTGCTTTCAGATTCAGAAGGAAAGAATAGACCCACCTCAAGGGAAATAATTGTTGACTTCTTCCAAGCAGACTATAAAAAACAAAAGTTAATGTTCTGATTATTTGCCAACTGGCCACCGATATCCTGACTCAGAATTACATTTCTTAGCAAAACTCTATAAAAGTTACTATGTGTTGTAAAGGAAGCAAGTGAGAGAGAAAAGACTCTTGCCAGTGTTTCTGACACATTGTGGAAGTTACTGACTTTGAGCTCCCACTTCTTATAAATTCTGCTGGTAAAATTAATGAGACGTGAATGTGATGGCTACAAGTGTTAAAATGTTGGCTAATTAGACACAACAACAAGAAGAGACACAAAATTAGAGCTTTGTAAGTCTTTGAAAGATAAATATTGAACACTTTAGTATTTTCAAATACTCTACATAAGATACTGATGTAGACAGCATTATTACTCCCATTGGTGCAATCCCCAGGCCAAAAAAATACAGGTGGTTGACCATTAAAATAAAACAAAGTTATGTTTATTTTGTTAGAAACTATAAACTGTTATAATCGGGATATAGGGTTGTCAAAAATGATAACAGAGTTAGAATGGCGTAATCATTTTAAAAACATTTTTTAACAGTTTTTAATATAAAATATTTGTAAATATAGACAGTATACTTGTACTGATAGTGGGCAAGCAAACACTACACATAAGTGAAGACTCTAATGTTACCGTTTGATATCATTCACTGGCAAAGAAGCCATTTGTATATTTTGATTTTTGCAATTAGTTTTATACCTTAACCACTTCTGCATATTTACGTTGCTACTTTGATGTTAAATATCGGTGTTATTGCAGCAGATAGCTTCCATAGCCCCAGTATTTTTATATGGGGCTGGTGGTCCTCTTTCACATAAAAGTGGTCCCAGCGGTGGATTTGCCGCGGGATCACTTTTATGGGTCGGCGGGAGAGGTGACCACCCCCCCTCCCGCTGCTTCCTGGTTATTTTCCCCGCTTACCAGAAAAGATGACCCCCACTCGACACTATGGCCTTGGAGGACTGGAGCGATGTCATACGTCGCTTCCGCCCTACGGCTTTAATGGGCGCATTTTTTTTCTTGCAGGGTCCTTTTGAGCCCAGATCTCATATTAAAGAGGACCTGTCCTGCTTATTTCTATTACAAGGGATGTTTACAATCCTTGTAATAGGAAAAAAGTGATCAAAAATTTTTTTTAAAGGGACAGTGTAAAAATAAAATAAAAAACGTGAATTGTTAAACAGGATCAATTTGGTCTTTTTGCTGGATAACTGGTAAGTGTGCTGGAAAAGTTTTGTTTGTGATTTCTAAGACAACAAAAACCATATAGTACTGTGCTGGAAATAACCCTTATCAAAAGCCCATTAAAAGATCCAATCTGTCTGTGTGCGGATTCTATATCATCGATTTACCAATTCAACTCCTGGGAGGAAGAAAAGCCGAAAATAACAAAAAGTAATAAAAGGGAAGTGCAAACCATAGCACTGTTACACTTTTTTTAAAGATCTATAATCATTAATCTCACATGTGTTATATCAAACCAGCACCTCAATGTAAATAGCAGGGTCAATGCAAGGAACTTGCATTTTTCATATTGAGGTGCTGGTTGAACCACTAGCTGACCACGCTATATACAAGGCTACAGTGATTGTTCAGTTTCTGGAGGGCATCTATTGACACAGCTGATCACAGATCAGGGTAAAGGACCGATCACAGCAGCTCTTTACCACATGATTAGCTGTGTCCAATCACAGCTGATCATGATGTAAACACATTTGCCGGTGTTCCGTGAAAAAACCATACCCGTGAGAAAACCATACCCTCGTCACTTCCGGGCAGCTACGGAGGGTATGGATTTCTCATGGTACTTACACTTGCCGCCGTTACATTAAAACAGCTCCTCTGCAACATCAGTCATCTCCGCTCCTTCCCCTGTCACTTCCCTCATCTCGCCTAATAAATATAAAAGCGGATCACGGAGCCGAGATCGGCGTCATTTACATCTCATACACCCGCCGCTGCTTATATATTTATTAGGGGAGATCAGGGAAGTGACAGCGATAGGCGAGCAGATGTTTGATGTTGCATCCGAACTGTTTTAATTATACCGCCGCAAGTATAACATTTCACACAGTGCCGTGATTATTTCCTACCCTCTGAGCATGCGCACTTGTGAACTTCTTTGCTGTTCAGTTACGTCTCCGGGGCTCTGAGCATGCGCACTGCTGCGCTGCTTAGCTGTTTCACACAGGAAGTGACGAGGGTATGGTTTCTTCACGGGGTAGGGTTTTTTAACGTTACACCGGTCACGAGCATTCCCTTATTCGTGCTGTCACAGCGTGAGGAGAGGAGAGCCGGTAACCGACATGTGTGAAAGGGGACATCCGCACTGATAATCAGGACACTCTTTATTAGTGTCCACATTGTTAGTGCAGCCCCAACGGTGCCCATCAGTGCTGCCTATTAGTCCCAATCAGTGCCCTTCATTTCCACCTATCAGTGCCCACCAGTGCCACCTATCAGTGCCCACCAGTGCCACCTATCAGTGCTACATATCAGTGCCTCCTCCTCAGTGCCCAGCAGTGTGCATAATCAGTGCCCATTAATGAAGCCTATCAGTGTCCATCAGTGCTTCCTATAAGTGCCCATCAGTGCATCTTCATCAGCGCACCTCAAGCAAGGAGAAAAAATACCTGTTTGCAAAATTATATGACAGAAACTATGAAAAACATTTTTTAAAAAACGTTTCAGCCTTTTTTTAGCTTGTTTAGCAAACAAAAAAAAAAAAAAACCCAATGGTGATTAACCAGTTACCAAACACCCACCGCAGTTTAGTTATGTCGGTTCGCACAGCTGAGCCACCTTGCCACAGGTCCCACAGGCTGCATGAAAAAAAAAAGAACCTTACAATATATGCCCAACAAGGACCAGCAAAGTACTGGTACATCAGTGGACTTTGAGTGGTCATACCAGGATTAAGCCTGCAGATTTGGGCATCATCAGGGTTTGGCTTTCATGTAAAAGCAATCCTAGTGGATAAGTAGCCATTAGACTACTTTATACTCCCCCCCCCCGGCACCGCCCCCATCTACGGTTATACCAGGCTCTCCTGTCCCACTGGGTAACTTTAGACTGAAGCCGGTGGTTCTGTCAGCTGACCATAGAGCTGACTGGAGATCAGAATGGCTCCAATCATCCCTATGGCCTAAGATACCGGGAGCTACAAGCATTACGGGACTTTGGTTTCACCAGATATAAACAGCGCCATTGGGAAATTGGGAAAGCATCTTATTACACCAGTCTTGGTGTAGTCAGATGCTTTAAGGGCAGAGGAGAGATGTAGAGTCTAAAAGACCCCGATTTTTTTTAAAAAGGAGTACCTGTCACTACTTATTGCTATCATAGGGGATATTTAAATTTCCTGTGAAAACAATAAAAATGATAAAAGGGAAGGTGTCAAAATAAAATAAAAAAGCAAATAAAAAAAAAATTTCAAGCACCCTGTCCTCCCATGTTTGCGCTCAAAGGCGAACACAAGCATCAGTCTGGTGTCATATGTAAACAGCAATTGCAGCATGCATGTGTGGTATTGCCACGAACATCAGATTGAGGGCCCTAATTCTTGTAGTAGACCAACTCTGTAAATCTAAAGTGGTAACCTGTAAAGGCTTTTAAAAATGTTTGTAGTTTGTTGTCGCTGCACAGGCGTGAGCAATTTTGAAGAATGTCATGTTTGGTATCTACGTATTCGGCATAAGATCATCTTTAATATTTTACCAAAAAATTCGGCAATATGTAATGTATTTGTGCATTCAATTTAAAGAAAGTGTTTTTTTTTTTCATGAAAATATGCATTTGGAAAATCTCTGCACAAATATTGTGTGACAAAAAAAATTGCAACACCCACCATTTTGTTTTGTAGGGCCTCTGTTTTAAACAAATATATAATGTTTGGGGCTTCAAAGTATCTTTCATGTAAACAAAAAGTGTGAGAAAAGGCTTGGTCTTCAAGTGGTTAGAAGAGTGGGTGATGTGTGGCATAAGCTTTTAATATTGGGCATAAAATGCCAGGACAGTTCAAACACCCCCCAATGACCCCTTTTTGGAAAGTAGACACCCCATGTTTTTTGCTGAGAGGCATGTTGAGTCCATGGAATAATTTATATTTTGCTACAAGTTTCGGGAAAACTACATTTTTTTTTTTTTTTTACAGAAAGTTGTCACTAAATTATATATTGCTCACACATGCCATGGGTATATGTAGAATAACACCCTAAAAGACATTCTGCTGCTTCTCCTGAGTACAGGGATACCACATGTGTAAGACTTTTTGGGAGCCTAGCTGTGTACGTGACTCCAAAAACCAATCACTGCCTTCAGGTTTGTGAGAGAGGGGTGTGAGACAGAGAGACTGGGTGAGAGCAAGAAGGGGGAGAGATGGATGAGAGAGAGAGAGAGAGAGAGAGAGAGGTGGGTTACAGAGAGAGGGGGTGGGAGAGGGGGGGTGAGAGAGAGAGGGGTGTGAGAGAGAAGGGGGGTGAGACAGAGAGGGGGAATGAGAGAAAGAGAGAGAGGGTGAGAGAGAGTGAGTAAGGACAAGAGGGGGTGAGAAAGAGAGAGAGAGGAGGGGAGTGAGAGGGGGGTGAGAGAGAGAGAGAGAGTGGGTTGAGAAAGAAAGAGGGCGGAGTGAGAGAGAGAGGGGATGAGAGAGAAGAGGGGAGTGAGAAAGAGAGGGGGGAGAAAGAGAGAGGTGGTGAGAGAGAAAGGGGGTAAGAGAAAGGGGGGTGGGTAGGAGAGAGAGGGGGGGTAAGAGATAGGGGGTGGGGTGGTGAGAAAGAGGTCCTCCCTCTGAAAACTTGGCTTTGGTCTAGTAATCTTGAACAAGAACAGCTACTCGCAGCAGTGGTGATAAGTATCTGCTTGTGTTCTGAAAACTTTGCTGTCCCCTCCCTAAAACATGCTAACCCCAAAAACCATGCCTCGTCCCACTCCCCATGTACATAGTTACATAATTAGTCAGGTTAAAAAAAGACACAAGTCCCTCTGGCTCAACCAATAAAAAACAAAAAAACAGTAAAGAGAGAGAGGGGGTGGGAGAGAGGGGGGTGAGAGAGAGGGATATGAGAGAGAGGGGGTGAGACAGAGAGGAGGAATGAGAGAAAGAGAGAGAGAGAGGTGAGAGAGAGAGTGGGCAAGGATGAGAGGGGGGTGAGAGAGAGAGAGAGGAGGGGAAGTGAGAGTGGGGGTGAGAGAGAGAGCAGGGTGAAAAAGAAATAGGGGGGAGTGAGAAAGGGGGTGAGAGCAAGAAGGGGGAGATATGGATGTGAGAGAGAGGGGGGTTACAGAGGGAGGGGGGAAGGACAGAGGGGGATGAGAGAGAGGGGTGTGGCAGAGGGGGGGGGGGTGAGACAGAGAGGGGGAATGAGAGAAAGAGAGAGAGGGTGAGAGAGAGAGTGGGTAAGGATGAGAGGGGTGAGAGGGGAGTGAGAGAGAGAGAGAGGAGGGGGACTGAGAGAGGGGGTGAGAGAGAGAGCGGGGTGAGAAAGAAAGAGGGCAGAGTAAAAGAGAGAGGGGATGAGAGAGAAGAGGGGAGTGAAAAAGAGAGGGGGGAGAAAGAGAGAGGTGGTGAGAGAGAAAGGGGGGTAAGAGAAAGGGGGGTGGGTAGGAGAGAGGGGGGGTGAGAAAGAGGACATCCCTCTGAAAACTTGGCTTTGGTCTAGTAATCTTGAACAAGAACAGCTACTCGCAGCAGTTGTGATGAGTAGCTGCTTGTGTTCTGAAAACTTTGCTGCCCCTTCCCTAAAACATGCTCCACCCCAAAAACCATGCCTCGTCCCACTCCCCATGTACATAGTTACATAGTTAGTCAGGATGAAAAAATACACAAGTCCATCTGGCTCAACCAATAAAAAACAAAAAACAGTAAAGAAAACACAACCAAACAATCCCATATACACAATCCTGTACCCACAGTTGATCCAGAGGAAAGTGAAAAACCCCAGGAAAGCATGATCCAATTTTCTACAGCAGGGGAAAAAATTCCTTCCTGATTCCCCAAGATGCAATCTATGTACTGTACAGGGATTACACTGTAAGCTTCTGAAGTGTGGGACTTCCTTTGTCAGGGTGCCAGTGACTGTCGCTGCAGTGTGTTGGGGAGAAGCCCGCCATGTCTGGTTCATGGGGTCTATGCTGAGGGACAGCCAGGGATGTATGGCTGCTTCAGTATGGTCTGCACCCCCACGCTACTCCACTGGGCTGATGGAACAACCGAAGAGGGTGGGGAAGGTGCCCATGGGGAGGAGGAATACTCAGAACATACATCGAGCCGATGCCAAGAAGAGAGGACACAGGACAGGATGATCCCGCTGCTCACACTGCTCGCTCTCACAGGAAACCTGCCCTGGGGCAGAAAGGTGTAAATACTGCCCAATGCTGTGTCAAATGCATAGCATCAGTGGAGCCGGAAACCACCAGGATGGAGGGAGGCCGCCTGTTACACTCACCAAACCAGGAGCAATCACTGTGGCACCCCCCCTCCCCTGAAAAGTGCCTCCCAAGGCAAATGCCTTGTTTGCCTTGCTATATATACGACCCTGGGTATAATTATATGTGGGGCTTAAATTCCATTTTCAGGTAGTGTCCAGCCTCATTTTAAATTTGTTTATTTTTACTTGAATTTCTTTGTTTTAACTGTCACTACATCCATGGTGTACTTAATCTTACATAGTGCAAACCAACCTAATCCTTATCACAATATAATTTCTAGCTTTTTTAATGCCATTTATTGTGAAAGGCATAGATAAATATTATTTGTATCTTAGCAAAAAAAATGTTTTCCATTAGTATAAGCATGTAATATCTCCTAGGACTGAGCCATCTGTAAGATACTTACATGGTTCACTGAAAAAAAAAAAAGTTTGAATACCATTCGTTTGGTACTATTTACCCACTTCCAGCCAAAAACATATTTTAATTTTTGAATACAGCAGAAAGAATTAGAACCATTGTTAGGGTTGCATTGCTATCTGTGTCTCTGTCAAGGAAATTTGTGAGAAAAATCTTTCCAACAAGTAAAATCAGTTTAATTATATATTGAGGAAACATTAGAATCCCTTTTTTTACTGCTGTCTCTGTTCCCCATTAAACAGGTCATTGTGATGGTATATGAAAGTAAAAGAGGAGTTTAAACATGACTCAGCTACTTTTCACAATGCAATGGGGGTCACTAAAGTTTATCTAAACCCAATAGCATGTAATGACTGCATTTTTTTTTTTTTTACTTTTTTCTTTATTTTCTCCTGGTTACCCTGCCAATAAATACATTCCTTATCCTAGGGTGGCAAAGCTCAGTATCTATGGAAGAGAAATATTGTCACCATGCAAGGAAGTAGGTTAGGACTACAGAAAAACATTCCCCTCTCTTCATAATAGACGTGCAGGATGGAAAAATGTAAATCCGGCATGATGAATGCTGCCACCACTAACCTGAAAAAAAAGAGGTCAAAATCCGCTGAAGGCTCCTGCCATCTGACCGCTCTTCTGTCCAACAGTCCTTAAATAACTAAGAGGTGGGGGTACCCAATGACATCACCAGGTGACCCCAGCCCCTTGTGATGTCATTAACTGGGGCATACTGGGTTCATGATATTACCCCCCATGTTAAGGGCATGTGACCTGGTGCGGTGTAGGATGGGGAAGATCCACCCACCCCTCTTTTCCTGACCTACCGGGCTGCATGTTTGGATAAGGGTCTGGTATGGATTTTGCAGGGGACCCTACGCTGTTTTTAAAAAAAAAATTGCATTTTTTTCTTTATTTTCCATTGCGACATTCATTTGTTTACATTCAGATATCAGTGGGGAAACCCGCTGACAACTGATGAGTTGTTAGGATGAGACAGCCGACTTCCTGGCCTGCTCCTTAACAACCAGCTATTCTTCACACAGAATTCAGATTGGATGATACATTTTTGACCGATTCAATTCACTCTGCAAATTTGGAATTTGTTAGAAAACGAATAAACAAAAACATTTTTAACTAAATTTGTTACTATTGTTATTCGGAAATTCAGATAACTCCGAATAACCAAAAATTTGCCCGAATTCTAATTCAAACTGAAACAAATTACACGTGTCTACAACATACCATGTGGGAGGCATTCTGTAGTTCACACAGGTCAACAGGACTAGGCTAATAAGACTACTGGAGTTAAAACTGCAGAGTGCACATGACACAGGACAGCACTGTGTTCCAGTTTAGGGATGATCGAACTTTTGAAAAGTTTGGTTCGACCAGAACACCGGAATTTCCCAAAAGTACTGTTCGGATTCCAGAACCCCATTGAAATCAATGGGACCCGAACTTCTGAAATCAAAAAACAAAATTTTGAAGCCCTAAAACCCAATAAGTGCCCCTAAAAAGTGCCTAGGGTTCTGGATCATGCCCCAGGGACTATGAATCAGGCAAAATAAAGTGCTTAAAAATTGTCATTTTTGATATATATATATATATATATATATATATATATATATATATATACCCCTAACCCAGTATCTGCATAGTGGGGTCACCCTGACATGGCAGAGTTCGGTCACCCTGACATGGCAGAGTTCGGTCACCCTGACATGGCAGAGTCAGTTCACCCTAAACTACACTACGGTCACCCTGACATGGCAGAGTCAGGTCACCCTAAACTACACTACGGTCACTCTGACACTTAAAGCTATCCCTACAAAAACTAGATTTTTGAATCTAAGCATAGTGGTATATAGTACCCTAACTACACTGCATATCCCTTTCCTTTCCTCAATAATTGCAAAATGACACTGGAGCAACACAAATGCTTCCACTCTCTTCCACAGCTCCTGTATTACAGTGCTAGAGTTTTGGCGGGGCTATGTTATATACTGGGGGACGTATTCACTCCTCATTGGGCTCTTGACCCTGTAGTCACTCCAACCACATTTTACTGATGTTCCTGGGCCAATCATGGGCTTTTAAAGCCCAGTTCCGGTCCCATTGCATTTTGGGCGGTTCTGGTGGCCGAATTCCGAACTTTTACCACAAATAGTTCAGAATTCGGCCGAATCTCGAACACCCAATGTTCGGGTCGAACCGATGGTCAATCCGAACCGTTCGATCATAACTATTCCAGTTCATTATTGGGGTTTACATGCACTTTAACATATAATTAAATATTACTCTTACTGGGATGTGTGTATAAAGTTTGAAGTCTAAATGACTGAAGGCCTTAAGCACTGAGCCTTAAGCACTAAGTCATTTGATCTTCATAGGATTGGAGGATCAGCTGATGTGAATGCTAAAACCTATTGGTTATTATGGATCAGATTTAGATAACATTGACAAATTTTATTTTTCCATATTTCTATAAATATACAATATTTACCTTTTTTTTAGAAAGAATTGTGAGAAAAAACAGGACATAAGGAAAAAAGTTCAAACACATAGGGTATTATATAAAATTAAATAAAACACCTTTTATTTGAAGTTAGGTTTTGTGTAAACATTTTTTTCTCAATCACTCAGTGAAAAAAATACAGTGATTTTTTTTTTGTCACATGAGCAAATGTACTAATTCTATTAGCGATATATTCAGAAAATAAATCCTGTTTGTTTGGGGTCATGGTGATATTGACCTTATTAAATTCCATTATTCTGAAAATAAATCTTTGGAGGGGGGTCACAGTGACATGATTGTTTCCCTGTTTTTGTAGCATTACAACAATAAGCAATTGATTACTAGAGGAATTCCATCTGGAACACCATGATCAGGTCACATTATGTAATTTAAATTTTTCATAGTTGTCCAGTTTCATAAACCTATTTTCTTTCTATTCTTTTGCATTAAAAATATTTTAAAAGAGACCTCTGATGTCTTAATACATATGCATGCATGCAGACAGACCTTCAGGTATCCATACTTCTAGAATGATTGGGTCCCTAGCACTTAGCGGAAACCCCATGGGATATCACAAAGAATACTACTTTTCTCCCCATTCCTCATTTCCCCTGTAGGCTGTTTTGCCTTATTTCCCCTGCATCTGCTTCTGGAAATACTGCATACCAACAAGCCATCATGAAGACAAACCTGCTGTGATACCTTTGCTGCCCCTAGAAGACAAACAGCTTGTCTCTTTGTCAGTCATGGAGGAGTCCCCTACCTCTGACATGCACAGAAAACTCCACTTGATTGTCAAAAGGAGAAGGAAGATGGGAAGGGATGAAGCACCTCCATCTTTGCATATTAGCAGCTGTGACTGGAGTTGTCACTCTAATGGACAAACAGATGTACCACCTTCCGAAATCCGGGCAGGAAATCCGATCAAGTTCCACTCTGGTGAGTCATTTTCCTCTTTCTTTATCATTGACCTGGGTATAGTAATTGGCTTTTTAGCCAATGTACTATCAAGCTTTCAAGGTGCACAGTGTTGATGCTATTCAGAAAAAAATGGGGCATAGGTCACTGGTGCATTACATGCATCTAAAATCTTTGATGCTAATAGAGGGACAAGGAGTACTGGTGTGTTAGATCTCAAAGTGTTAATAAAGGTAAATGGGCACAGGATACTGGTGCTTTACATACATCTCATAGTTTTAATGATGATAAAGGAGCAAATGGTATTGGTGCTTTTCATGGTGTGGGGATTGCTGGTGCTGGTTAAAGCTGTATTAGTTCAATCCCAGAACCTCACAATGTTTGTTCAGTATTGAATTGTTTCTTTAGCTCCATCAGTGCTGGTTTAAGGAAGTTTAATAGAATTGCAATGACCTTGTTAGAACTGCTTTGTGCTAGTGTACCTGTTTGTAGTTTAATGTTGCTAGCATTAAACATTTGCAAACATTTACTGTTTTAACTACAAACTCTCCTTCCGTCCCGAATCTGGATGGACATTGTGAATGAATTTGCTGAATTGGTTATTTGGTGGCAAAGATTGCCTATAAGGCTATACCAAGGTTTAATTTGGTTATTTGTGCTGTTGAATTTGGGGTTACCCCTTAAAAAAACGTTGTGTGTGTCTCTTTGTTTGTTGTTTTGCTCCTTTGTGCTATCCCATGTCAATCCCCATAAATTTTTTTTCTCCTATTGCAAATTCCTATATCACTAAAAAACAGAAATATTTCTGCTGTCTCAAAGACCATTTATATACACTGTAAAAAAAACATATTGCACTACCTACCAAATATAAGTACTGTTGAACACACTGAAGAGGCATGTGATCTTTCAATTCTGGATTGCTTTTACATGGGCCAGAAAATGGACTGGTGTGCTAATTTTGACTGGCAGGTTTTGAGAATGTTAAGAAAAAGTGTGTAGCGCCAAAAGTTAATAAACATTATTGAACTGTAAATATTGTGTTATAAATGGACAACACCTTAAAATAAAGTCCAAAAAAAGTGCTCAAGTGAAAAAAATGTATATCTATCAGCAATATAAACTTATTGGTGAAAGTGAAAAAAGGGGGGAGGGGAATAAAGAATGTACGTAGATACTGTAAAATGACTGGCATATATATATAATAGGGGTACAATCATAAAAATTAGAAAAATATATATATGTTAAAAAATATATATTATAATTTATTATATTATTAAGCCAGTCGCTACAAAAAGGTAGAACGGGGTAAGAGGGGGGACATTTGGGATTTTAAATGAGGTGTGCAGGTAATATAATGCATAGACATACAAATCAATGGAAGTGGGTCTGACATGATTGTACAAAAACAATTTAATAGTAGGATCAGAAATACATAAAATGACATCAGGACATAGCTGTAGATGGGACAATGGATAAATAGTGTATTAACAAACCAAATACATAAATAAATGGGTAAAAAGTTGACTGGTTGTAAACTGGACTGGAGCACTGTTAGTCCAAGGGCGTATAGGATCCAAAGGTATAAAGATATGGGATGCAACACAAATAAGCTCTACGCGTTTCGTGGAATACGTTCCACTTCCTCAGGAGCAGGTGCAAACTTTGCTGTAGAAAAGAAAACCTTTTAAAACAGCATGTAAGGAGATAATAAAATAGTAATTTTAGGTGAGAACACCAGAGGTCCCTGGAGAACGTCTTGGTCGGGAACTGAAGAAACTGAATCCATAGCCACCAAGGCACACAGACTAACCAAATAGTTCAAGATCTCAGGAGAATATCAACAGAAAATTCTGTAGACAAAATATACAGTGTATAGGGGATTGATGAATTGAGCTGGTGCTAGAGTGAAAAATAAGTACGTGAAGTTGGTTCAGAGGATCCATAAACAGGAAAACAAGATACACCTGAAAATGCAGTGATAAAAAAGGTGATGTCAAGGAAAATCAAGTGAAATAGGTGTAAAAATAAGCACAGGATGACCAAGAAACCCGAAAGGAGTATAAAGTTGCTTAAGGTGAAGCCATAGCAAAAAGAAAGAAACGTGAGAGTGAGGGTATAAAATGTGGAATGGAGAATAGATAGGATAAGGTTGAAGTGAACTATGTAGATAGCTGTGTACCTGATGGAGTAACAGGATCAATCTCTAACGCCATGTGCTGCTCACGGGAAGGAGAGGGAGTCGCGTCATTGGTGACCATAGGTCCTCCAAGATAGCGGCGTCCATGCCCTCCTAAATATGTGAGCGCTGATGGATGTTCACGTGGCGACGTGGCGGTGCCAAGTGATGGCGTCACACGTACGGCACGGTGACATGGCGCCGATGCAAGGCGGCGGGATCCGCCCCACCCCCCGAATGACCGACAGGGGAGGGGAGAGGGGAGGGCCCGGCACCGCATCGCAGTCCCCGAACCTAGTAACGGCCCAGGGAGTCAGGTAATCAACATGAACATATAATTGGTAAAGCAATATATAATGTATAGCCACGGAGTGATGCACACTTCCATAAATAGGATATTTAGTACGACACCACCTCCACATAAATGAATGTTGAATAACAACATAGAATAAGTAAGATTACTTATATGTTCATGTTGATTACCTGACTCCCTGGGCCGTTACTAGGTTCGGGGACTGCGATGCGGTGCCGGGCCCTCCCCTCTCCCCTCCCCTGTCGGGCATTCGGGGGGGTGGGGCTTTTCCCCTGTGAAATGGACACTCACGGGAAAAGCCGGATGCCATTACAGCAGCAAAAACGCACTCAGTGTAGACCTGCCATCTGTTGTGGGGAAGGCTGTTCATCAACTTGCAATATCCAGATGTAGGTGTGGTAAATAAAGCTCATGAGAGCCAGATAAAGACTCCATAGTGTAGTATTTATTGGATGTGCATGTTAAAAAACAAAATAAAATGAATCATAAAACCATATGACAATGGGTGCCACTACCGACCCGTTATCGGACAGTGGCCTGAGGTCAGCATTAGTGTCTCCTCACTGACGCGTTTCATCCAATAGGACGTTATCAAGGAGATCTCTACTGTCAGACCTTAAACTAGTTTATATAGCCTAGGTTTTGAGAATGAAAGTTGAACACAAACATTGGAAGAAATATGGGACAGAGAGCTTAACACCCATCAACCTTTTGAGGAAAGCTTTATGGGTTTTGGTAAATGTTATTTTACAGTTATTTCTGTATAAAGTGTTTAAATTGATACATGATATACTGTAATTATTTATGTAGTTTCTATAAAATCCTTACTTTGGAAATACATTTAAAGTTTTTGTAAATGCTTTTTTTTTTTTTTCAAATAACAAATATGTTATACTTACCTGCACTGTGTAATGGTATTGCACAGAGTGGGCGCATATTTCTTTTACTGGAGTCCCCAACCAGTGCTGTCCTCTCCTCCTCTTCCCTGTGTGCCCATTCAGAAATGTGTGCTGAGGGGGTACGCATGCTGGCGCACTCCTGAGCCAGGCTATGCATGTCCATAGACACACACACAGCACGGCTTGCCCCTCCCACTGATCCCTCCTCGCTGGATTTGACTGACAGAAGTAGGAGCCACTGGTTCCCATTGCTCTCAGTGAGACCTATGTGGAGAGGAAGAAAGGGCAGCGCTGCTGCAGATTGGCACACTGCTTGATCAAGATAGGACTCAGATAAGTACAAACCCGATTGCAAAAAAGTTGGGACACTGTACAAATTGTGAATAAAAACACAATGCAATGATGTGGAAGTTTCAAATTTCAATATTTTATTCAGAATACAACATAGATGACATATCAAATGTTTAAACTGAGAAAATGCATAATTTTAAGGGAAAAATAAGTTGATTTTAAATTTCATGGCATCAGCACATTTCAAAAAAGTTTGGACAAGGCCATGTTTACCACTGTGTGGCATCCCCTCTTCTTTTTATAACAGTCTGCAAACGTCTGGGGACTGAGGAGACAAGTTGCTCAAGTTTAGGAATAGGAATGTTGTCCCATTCTTGTCTAATACAGGCTTCTAGTTGCTCAACTGTCTTAGGTCTTCTTTGCCGTATCTTCCTCTTTATGATACGCCAAATGTTTTCTATGGGTGAAAGATCTGGACTGCAGGCTGGCCATTTCAGTACCCGGATCCTTCTTCTACGCAGCCATGATGTTGTCTGGATGGGAGCATATGTTGTACTAGAACTTCGATATACCTTTCAGCATTGATGGTGCCTTTCCAGAACTTCAAATTTTGAATCGTCTGACCACAGAACAGTTTTCCACTTTGCCACAGTCCATTTTAAATGAGTATTGGCCCAGAGAAAACGCCTGTGCTTCTGGATCATGTTTAGATATGGCTTCTTTTTGCAGTGCCGTCTAAGGGCCCGAAGATCACGGGCATCCAGTACGGTTTTCCGGCCTTGACCCTTATGCACAGAGATTATTCCAGATTCTCTGAATCTTTGGATGATATTATGCACTGTAGATGATGATAACTTCAAATTCTTTGCAATTTTTCTCTGAGAAACTCCTTTCTGATATTGCTCCAGTTTTTTTCACTGCAGCATTGGGGGAATTGGTGATCCTCTGCCCATCTTGACTTCTGAGATACACTGCCACTCTGAGAGGCTCTTTTTATACCCAATCATGTTGCCAATTTACCTAATAAGTTGAAAAATGGTCCTCCAGCTGTTCCTTATATTTACATTTAACTTTTCCAGCCTCTTATTGCTACCTGTCCCGACTTTTTTGGAATGTGTAGCTTTCATGAAATCCAAAATCAGCCAACATTTGACATGACATTTCAAAATGTCTCACTTTCAACATTTGATATGTTATCTATATTATAATGCGAATAAAATATAAGTTTATGAGATTTGTAAATTAGTCCATTTCTTCTTTACTCACAATTTGTACAGTGCCCCAACTTTTTTGGAATTGGGTTTGTATTTAGGGAAGAAGGGAAAGGAGCAAGTAGTGTGACATTTTTTACCTTAATGCAGGGAATGCATTAAGCTAAATAATGTCTTGACTTTTGAACCACTTTAATACAGGGTGCTTCCATTCTTCAGTGCACTGTGTGCTGGGCTGTCTGTCATGATATCTCAATGCTCGCTCTGTGTTTGCTGTTTACTCTTACATTGGCAAAGAACTGGATGACACTATTTTTACTTGGAGAGCAGGCAGCTTTTTACACAGGTGTCAGCTGACACAGGTATGTTTGTGTGTGCATGTGTATTAGACTCCATTCACACTATGTCGGATCCGACTTCGGGGCGACCTGTGAAGTCGCGTGTAGCGCGACTTTGGCGCGACTTGCACGGACTTCATAAAATTAATGTCTATGCAAGTCGCTCCAGGTCGCCCCGAAGTAGTACAGGACCCTTTTTGTGGGTCTTGTGTCGCTCCTATTAGAACCGTTCCTGTACTACACTATAGGACGCGACGGACCGCGTCTTGTCAGGCTGACCAAGTCGCGGTCCAAGTCGGATCAGTGTGAATGGGCTGTTAATGGATATTCTGCTATTAAGTCTACAGTTACAAATCAGCAGTAAACCGGTAGTCCAACTCTTGATCACCAGATCTGCACTTACCATACTCTGGCTGCAAATGCATAAACATTTATACTTATTCACCCATATTTATTTGATAAAAAAATCAATCACCAGATGTTAACCACTTAAGCTCCGGAAGATTTTACCCCCTTTCTGACCAGGGCCTATTTTGCGATTCGGCACTGTGTGACTTTAATGGACAATTGCGCTGTCGTGCGACGCTGTACCCAAATGAAATTGACGTCCTTTCTTTCCCACAAACAGAGCTTTCTTTTGGTGGTATTTGATCACCTGTGCGATTTTTCGATCATGCACTATAAACAAAAAAATAGTGACAATTTTGCAAAAATAACAATATTTTTCACATTTTTTTATATGAAATTCCCCCCCAACAAAATGTAAAAATCTAAATTTTTTAACATTTTAGGCCAATCTGTTTTCTGCTACATATGTTTGGTAAAAAAAAATTGCAAAAAGCGTATTTTGATTGGTTTGCGCAAAAGTTATTGCGTTTACTAACTAAGGGAAAGATTTTTGTCATTTTTATTTATTTTTTTTTTAACAAATAATGGCAGCGATCTGCAATTTTTTTTGCGGGACTGCGACATTGCGGCAGACAGATCGGACCCTTGACTGACATTTTTGACACTTTTAGGGTTACCAGTGACATTACTACAGTAATCAGTGCTATACATATGCACTGTTACTGTAAAAATGACACTGGTAGGGAAGGGGTTAACTTTATTTGAGAAGGAGGGGTTAAGTGTGTCCCTAGGGGCGTGCTTCTAACTGTGATTGGATGTGGCTTTTCATGTAACAGCAGAGATCTACGGTCCTACATAGCAGGACCGTATGATCTCTGCTGTTACACAAGGGAGATTGACAGGCGGCTTTGTTTACATTAGCCGCCTGCCTTTCTCCCAGTGTGCCCGACGATCGCGAGCGAGTGGCTGACATCGGGTCTGCCGCTCACAGGCGCGGGGGGGGGGTCCGTGAGCGAGCAGGAGCGGGAGCGCGCATCCGGCGGCGCGCGCTCGCTCCCTAGAGCCTCACAGGCTAGCGACGTAGATCTACGACACTTTGCCTGTGAGGGGCTGACTGCGGACGTAGATAGACGTTAGGCAGTCGGCAAGTGGTTAAGGATGTGGCGGCCAGCTTCCTGGCACGCTTCTTAATAACCAGCAATTCTTCACACAAAATTTAGATTGGAGGATACGTTTTTGACCGATTAAAATTCAAATCACTCTGCAAATTGGAAATTTGTTAGAAAACGAATAACAAAAAAAATTTAGCAAAATTTGTTACTATTATTATTCGGAAATTCAGACACATCTGCCCAAATTCAAATTTAAACCGAAACAAATTGCACATGTCTACAACATACCATGTGGGAGGCATTCTGTAGTTCACACAGGTCAACAGGACTAGGCTAATAAGACCACTTGAGTTAAAACTGCAGAGTGCACAGGGCACAGGACAGCACTGTTTTCTGCCAGGATCAGCAGGTAGATATTTTCACATATAGAACAGATATAGCAGAAAGCTTTCAGTGGTATATAGTAACTGGTAAAAGCTCATTATTGGGGTTTACATGCACTTTAACATATAATTAAATATTTGTCTTAATTGGAATGTGTGTATAAAGTCTGAAGTCTGAAGTCTAAATGACTAAAGGCCTTAAAGCGGAGTTCCAGGCTCAGAAACAACTTTGGCCCATCCGCTTGCTGTAAATCCCCTAAAAAACAAATGGATACTCCCAATTTTTTTTCTTTACTTACCTTGTTTTTGAAGAAAGTATACTTACGTTCTTTCTACTTCCTCCTTCTTCGGCCGTGGCCCACGCCGTCACTTCCTGCTTGCGATGACTCCTGGGAGCTGAACATAATCGCTCCCAGGAGTCAATGTGCCTGCACCGGCCCCGCTCATCAGTTCCAGTGCAGGCGCATCATTCCTTGCTAAACAGCTTCTGGGTATGCCCAGAAGCTGTGCAGGGATGACGCGCCTGCCCCGGAAGTGACGAGCAGGGCCGGGGCAGGGCATTCTGGGACAAAGAGGACATGGAAGAGGACGCACTGCCTTCAGCTGCCCACACCTAAAACGGCAGCACTGGAGAAGAAATTTTCAAGGTAAGTATTTCTTCTAAAAGATAAGTGCGACCCGGGACAGTTCAGAGGCTATCCATTATGGAATTTACTATCCCTGACTGTCCCAGGGGTATTTTTATTGAAAAAACTTTTCCGAGGCCGAAACTCCGCTTTAAACACTCATTTGATCTTTAAAGAATTGGAGGACCAGCCGATATGAATGCTAAAACCTATTGGTTGTTATGGATCAGATGTTGACTTTTTTTTGTTTTTTTTTCATATTTCTATAAATATACAATATTTATCTTTTTTTTTAGAAACAATAGTGAGAAAAAACAGGACATAAGGGAAAAAGTTCAAACACATAGGGTATTATCTAAAATTCAATAAAACACCTTTCATTTGAAATTAGGTTTTGTGTAAACATTTTGTTTTTTCAATCACCCAGTGAAAAAAATTCAGTGATTTTTTTTTGTCATATGAACATATGTATTAATTCTATTAGTGATATATTCTGTTATTCAGAAAATAAATCCTGTTTGTTTGGGGTCATGGTGATATTGAACTTATTCAATTCCACTATTCTGAAAATAAATCTTTGGAGGGGGGGTCACAGTGACATGTTTGTTTCCCCGTTTTTTGCATTACAACAATAAGCAATTGACTACTAGAAGAATTCCATCTGGAACACCATGTGCCAGACACATTATGTAATTTTAATTTTTCATGGTTGGCCAGTTTCATAAACCCTTTTTCTTTCTATTCTTTTGCATTAAAAATGTTTTAAAAGAGACCTATAATGTTTTTCTACATGTGCAAGAAAGCAGACCTTCAGGTATCCATACTTCTATAATGATTGGATCCCTAGCACTTAGCGGAAACCCCATGGGATATCACAAAAAAGTTACTTTTCTCCCCATTCATCATTTCTCCTGTAGGTTGTTATTGGCATCTGCTTCTGGAGATACTGCATACCAACAAGCCATCATGAAGACAAACCTGCTGCGATACCTTTGCTGCCCCTAGAAGACAAACAGTTTGTCTCTGTGTCAGTCATGGAGGAGTCCGCTACCTCTGACATGCACAGAAAACTCTGCTTGACTATCAAAAGGAGAAGAAAGATGGGAAGGGATGAAGCATCTCCATCTCTGCATATTAGCAGCTGTGACTGGAGTTCTCGCTCTGATGAACACACAGATGTACCTCCTTCTGAGGCCACCCCCAGCCAATTAACAAGTTGGCTTCAGGTGGGCAGCAAATCAGATCAAGTTCCACTCTGGTGAGTCATTTTCCTCTTTCTTTATCATTGACCTGGGTATGATAATTGGCTTTTTAGCCAATGTACTATCAAGCTTTCAAGGTGCACAATGTTGATGCTATTCAGAAAAAAATGGGGCATAGGTCACTGGTGCATTACATGCATCTAAAAACTTTGATGCTAATAGAGGGACAAGGAGTACTGGTGTGTTAGATCTCAAAGTGTTAATAAAGGTAAATGGGCACAGGATACTGGTGCTTTACATACATCTCATAGTTTTAATGATGATAAAGAAGCAAATGGTATTGGTGCTTTTCATGGTGTGTGGATTGCTGGTGCTGGTTAAAGTTGTATTAATTCAATCCCAGAACCTCACAATGTTTGTTCAGTATTGAATTGTTTCTTTAGCTCCATCAGTGCTGGTTTAAGAAAGTTTAATAGTATTGGAATTGCAATGACCTTGTTAGAACTGCTTTGTGCTAGTGTACCTGTTCGTAGTTTAATGTTGCTAGCATTAAACATTTGCAAACATTTGCTGTTTCAACTGCAAACTCTCCTTCCGTCCCGAATCTGGATGGACTTTGTGAATGAATTTGCTGAATTGGTTATTTGTGCTGTTTAATTTGGGGTTACCCCTTAAAAAAACGTTGTGTGTGTCTCTGTATTTGTTTTTTTATTTTGCTCTTTTGTGTTATCCCATGTCAATCCCCAATATTTTTTTTTTCCTATTGCAAATTCCTATATCACTAAAAAACAGAAATATTCTTGCTGTCTCAAAGACCATTTATATACACTTTAAAATAACATAACGCAATACATACCAAATATAAGTACAGTTGAACACACTGAAGAGGCATGTGACCTTCCAAATCTGGATTGCTTTTACATGGGCCAAGTGTGTAAAGTTGCTCACACTGTGATGCACCCAACTGATACGTGCTATTTTCCACCACCTTCCAAACTTCATACTCACCAGATGGCAGTACAATATGTGCCTGATCAATATAAACGTCTCCCAGATATATTCTAAGACATTCCACTGACACAATTTCGGTGTGATATAGCGATCTCAGGTCTATCCACTGATTTCTTATTTAATTCAATTGGCTCCCCTCTCATGTACTCATGTAATAAAACAAAAGCCATCAGCGGTTACACAGGCTTATGTGGATAGCTGGACAGACTTAGTGCCGGTCTGAGGGCACTTCGAAATGTGAGTGTAAAATGTTATTATTAGTTTGAAATAAAGCGGATGGGATATTGCGCAATGATGGCTTTTGTTTAATTACATGAGTACATGAGAGGGGAGCCAATTGAACCAAATAAGAAATCAGTGGATAGACCTGGGATCACTACATCACACAGGAATTTCATCAGCGGAATGTTGTGGCATATATTTGGGAGACGTTTATATTGATCAGGCACATATTGTAGTGCCATCTGGTGAGTGTGAAGTTTGGAAGGTGCTGGATAATAGTATGTATTGGTTGGGTGTAACACCGTATGAGAAACTTTACACACTTGACACAGAATGGATTAATGGATATTTTTTATTTTGATTTTCAGTTTTAATATACACTAATATTTTCATTTCATCAAAATTTGTTGGTTAGCGGTGTTGGAACACATATATTGTATAATTTTTATTTGTGGATTTTATTTGTGGATGTTGATTTTGGTACTAATTATTGACAGATTGGTTAGTGCAGCTACTATAAAATTCTGTTCCTTTAAGGAGTCATTTTAGCCGCTGCAAACCACATATTCGCTATCTACTATAGGTTTAGCCTGCGCCTGTGACACACATACACAATTAAGTGTGCCTTGAACCTTGAGCCTATGGAGTGTGAATCAATTCGATGCATGTCCCTGTTTGCTCGTCCAGGCCTAGTCTCTGATCCAGACATGCTGAGCTCTGTTGTAATGATAAGGTGGAAAAGTGTGCATGCCCTCCTGGACTCTGGAAGCCTGGTAATCCTGGTCCATATTTGGCTTGTGGACCCGGAACAGCTGACCCAGCATCAGGTAGGAGTGGTATGTGTACATGGTGACTGTAAGAAGTACCACACAGTGCTGGTGACCTTTGAAACCAGCTCAGGATCTGTTTGTTATGAAGTGGCTTTGTCCCCTATCCTATTGTACAGCGTAATACTGGGGAGAGGATACCAGTGTTCCAGAAACACTGCAGTGGAAAAGATAAGAGTCTTGCGCTTGTAACACTAACAAGTCACATGACACTGGGGAGGGAAAATGGCTATTTGGGCCCAATTTGGACATTCTCACTTAGGGGTGTACTCACTTTTGTTGCCAGCAGTTTAGACATTAATGGCTGTGTGCTGAGTTATTTTAAGGGGACAGCAAATTCACACTGTTATATACAAGCTGTACACTCATTACTTTACATTGTAGCAAAGTGTCATATCTAAAGTGTTGTCACATGAAAATATATAATGAAATGTTTACAAAAAAGTGAGGGTGTACTCACTTTTGTGAGATACTGTATATATATATATATATATATATATATATATATATATATATATATACACACACACACACATATATATATATATATATATATATATATATATATATATATATACACACAATGTTTGGGGGTTCTAAGTAGTAATTTTGTAGCATAAAATTATGATTTGTGCATGTATAAGAGAAATGCCAGAATTATCCCGGGGGTGGATAAACTAATAGAAACCAGCTGAAATACAACTTTAGATTGATTGTTGTGATCATTGAGGATCTTTGAGAGTTAATTAAGGTCAGTAAGGGCTTGTATTAAAGCTATTTTACTGCTTGTTAAAATATCTGTAAATGCTTTAAGGTCTATAGTCTTGGCATTGTTGCACATTAAATTGTCGATTAGTAAAAAATGTGTGGTTTTGTGTGTTTTGCAGGCAGTGGTGGATGGGATCACAAGAGCAGAGGGGAATTAAAAGTTTGTTAATTCACTCATCTTTTGTCAAGACCATTTGTTGATACAATTAAGATCTACAATAGCTTTCATCTTCCATTTTTAAAACTAAACTTCAACTTTCTTTGTTAGATCAGAGGTCAGTGGTTCTATTTTTCACATTAAGATACAACTTAAAAGACATTTGGACAGCTTCTCTTTTGAAGGTCAGACATTTAAATATGATATACCCATTGCAAGACAATGTTTAAAATACAATAAATGCTCCGGAAAGAAGTTGTAGTGCCAATACACACATTACAAAGTCTTGGAATAATTCATCATGACAATCCTGTCTTTACATTGGCTCAAAACTCACTTCATGTGCAGTAGATGAATCTTTATAGCCACAGTTTTCACATTTTAGAACAAGAAAAGGTGAAAATAAACAGCAGACAAAGACATACCTGACAGTAAATCAACTTATTGAAATGTAACCTTCACATTTTGTCTTGTATGTACAATATTTATAGGCTTCCAAAATATAAATGGATGTTCATTTAAAATGCAACCATATGTATTTGATTAATAGTGAACTGTTACGGCTAAAAAAGTACAATTAAATTCCTTCACAAGAATAAAAATCCAATGAAAATGTTGATGTGGTAATATCTCTATATGTATTCATGCTGTGACCTGGTGACTTTGTCAGGTGTGAATTCAATTTTAAATAAACTAAATTAAAATCTTATATTTTTCTTGGCTTGTTACATTTAGCACTCCAACGTCTTTTTGACAGATAGGACTATAGTTAAGCTAATAAAAATAAATAAACTTGATTCTCCTCCTGTTCATCATCCGCCTCTTTTTTTTAAATAATAGCAACTGCAGTCCAAATTAATCAGTACTATTTACAGTATGCTCTATTTCCACATTCTAGTCCAGTTGATCAATAGGAATAAGGTTTAGATTATCCCTGACCCTGATTTTTTTTAAAACAAGTGTGTTCCTGAGAGCATTTTTGTATTTAAGTTTGGTTTGTGGTTGATTTAGGGACAGTAGTCATGTTTTACTGCTGTACCATCCATAGCAAACTGCTTTTATTTATTGAAACAAAAAAAAAGGGGTTTTGGGACTTTGTATGAGGTGTGTGAACCGTCAAAGCTATATTTCTTGTGTACATTATATATCTATACATACAAAGGTATAAAGATGGTATGAATAAAAAAAAAACAAGTGTTTTATTGAGTAGTCTTTTCAACACAAAATGGTAAACAGCAATACATCATAATATTGTATACATGACTGATGAATTTGGTCCATATGCTCAAAAGATGCAGTAAAGCCATGAAAGCATAAAAAACAGTATAAATGAGTAGATACAAGTAATATAGCATATGCATGGTTGCCAGAAATGGACATATCAAAAATGTTGAAACATATGGTAAACTTAAAACAGGCTGCATCCAATAGTGCTCTACGGGTTTCATGAAAAATTACTTCCTCGGGAGCATGTGTGTGTAAGAGCATTTTTGTATTTAAGTTTAGTTTGTGGTTGATTTAGGGACAGTAGTCACGTTTATCTGCTGTACCATCCATAGCAAACTGCTTTTATTTATTATTTTTTTTTTGCTGCAAGGCTTGTTTTTTTTTTTTTTAACCTCCCTGGCGGTATTCCCGAGTGTGGCTCGGGGTTAACTTTCAGTACCAAAAGCGGTAACCCCGAGCCACACTCGGGATTACCCCAGAACATTACTCACCTTCTCTGCGATCCCCCGCCGTCCTCCCCGCCATCCTCCCCATCCTCCTCCCCATCCTCCTCACAGTCTCTCCCCACTCTCTGCACGGCCGATTGCCAGCACTTGCCTTCCGGTTCTCTCCCTGAGAGCGTTGCGACGCAGGGGGAAGAAACCGGCGGCAAATTCAAAAGTGGAAATACACAAATGACATGATACAAAGCTGTGATCCTAACGAATTACACTGTATCATGCCATTTCAGCACAGGATTGCACCTGGTGAATTTTCCAGTGCCCTGCCTGTACTTTTCCAGTGCTTTGTGCCTGGAAAATTTTTAATGACCATGGCGTCCAAAAAGCGTTTTTTTTTTTTGCACAAAAGCGCTTTTAGACAAACTGGAAAACGGTGACAGTGAAAGGGAGTTACTTGAAGAACTGAGCGATAGTGATTCGTGGGAAAATTCATCCTCAGGTACGGAAAGTGACGACAGCTGCCTCATTCGTTTGTATTTAACCCTCTGGCATCCGCCATACGCAAATATGTGGCCTCTCTGAGCCTTGTCCTCAACGCCGAGCGGCTGCATATTTGTGTTATTTGCTGTCTATATACCTGTGCTGAGAGCATGCATGCTGCATGCTCCCAGCACAGTTACTGTTCCCTAACTGAAAGCTCCCGATCTCTTGTTGCGATCATAGTTTTTAGATCACATGACCACCAGGACAGCCAATCACGGAGGTCACGTGATCTTAAACCCTGCCCCACCTCCCTTTGTCTCAAACCCCCTAAAGTGCTTGGAGCAGCTGATGCTAAGAGGTTAAAAAGGAAAATGTGCAAGAACAGTGTTTACATGATCCACTTGACATTCTATGATTCTCATTCATGGTCCCCCATCTTCATAGCAAAAGTTAAAGTTAGGCATACACATACTATTTTCCCTGATTAAAACTTTTCTGCCACTGCCCAATTTTTAAACAGTAAACAACAGGATGCAGCACCAATAAAATAAAATTAAAATCAAATTTAAATGCTCAGTCCAATAAAGGAATGTCCATAGATAGAAGAGGCGATCCCCACACCAAATGCCGTGAATCTTGAAAGCAAATGTCAGGAGAATATCCTGCTTACCAGAAAGTAAAGACCCTCAAATTATAGAGTGGTCAAAACGAGTGTGTGGAAAGCCCATCAACTCAATCTGCAATAGGACCAGATTGACCCTGTATCCTCACAAAGCCAGCAATCGGTTCTCCACTTCTCCAACACTAGGCAGATCTCACACCAACAGGCAATCAAACCAACCTTAGAGCCGCAAGAAGCACTCACATAGTGTAGTAATTCTTATGGAAAATTTATTGCAAAGAAAACAGCCAGATATACTCACATGGATGTAGATGATAAAAGACGTGTAAATCGATAAACAAAGATGGCTTAGCGTGCTTGCGTTGTGTCGTGTGCGTCCTATCATCGTTGCATCATCATGCGTTTCATCATCAGTAGACATCATCGGAGGCCTCTTCTCTCTGTGGACATTCCTTTATTGGACTGAGCATTTAAATTTTATTTTATTTTATTGGCGCTGCACCCTGTTGCTTACTGTTTTTTGTGGGTCACAATCTTACCTATTGGTGCTGGTTACCTACATTTAACTTATTTACCAAGTACAGATATTTTTGCTCAATTTTTACACAGCTTTATGACATGTGGTCTCTTAATTCTTGAATGAAAGCATCTACCTGTAACTTAAGTCTCTAGTACGTTTTAGCTTAGCCCTGATCATTAAACCTACCCTGTTGCTGGACAATTTTTATGCTGCCTTTTATCATGTCATCATTTGTGATGTCATAATTATTGCAGGCAGACAGGTAGGTGTTTCTAGTATATTACAGTCTAGTCTCATTAAGGCTTTCTCATTAAAGCTGTCTTTCTGCTGGCCAATTTTTGTGAAGGTGAGCTATATCTTTTTTAATTAGATACATTGTATTCTTGAAGGAAAACAACTGCTTGTACCTCGTGCCTTTAGTGCATCTTGACCAATAATAATTATTAAAAATGTCATGCCACTGGAAAGTTTTTACACTGGGACATCATCTGCAGTCTTTATATTCCTAATGAGAATTTGATAGAAAATGCTCAGTGGCAGGACAGTTTTGCATCAAAGGAAACAGGGACAGCAAACCACTGGCCAATTATTTTTTGCCAGTCAAAGCAGACCTATTACCACTTGATGAGAAAGCATGTAACATTGCTAAATCTACTTGAAATTATTCATTTGTGTGTTTTCTTTTTTTTTTTTTAAAACTAAGATGTATTTGGGGTGCTGCTGCTATGTGTAAGACAAGCTAATTGTAATGCTTAACCGCTTGCCAACCACCGCACGACTATTTACGTCGGCAGTCAGCCCCTCACAGGCAAAGCGACGTAGGGCTACGTCGCTAGCCTGTGAGGGTCTAGGGAGCTCCCGCGCGGTCACGGTACCCCCGCGCGTGTGCCCGGTGGACCTGATGTCCGCCGGTCACTCGCGATCGTCCGTTAGAGCAGGAGAAAGGCAGGCGGCTGATGTAAACAAGCCGCCTGTCATTCTCCCCTGTGTATGAATAGTGATCATACGGTTCTACTATGTAGGACCGTTGATCACTGTTCCTACACCTCAAGCCACAGCCAATCACAGTTAGAATCACGCCCCTAGGGACACACATAACCCCTCCCTCTCAAAAAAAAGTTAACCCCTTCACTGTCAGTGTCATTTTACAGTACCAGTGCATATGTATAGCACTGATTACTGTAGTAATGTCACTGGTAACCCCAAAAGTGTCAAAAATGTCAGTCAAGGGTCCGATCTGTCCGCCGCAATGTCGCGGTACCGCAAAAAAATCGCAGATCGCCGCCATTACGCGTTAAAAAAAAAAAACAACATAAATGACAAAAATCTTTCCCTTAGTTAGTAAATGCAATAACTTATGCGCAAACCAATTAAAATACCCTTTTTGTGGGTAGCATAAAACAAATTGGCCTAAAATGTTAAAAAAGTTTGATTTTTAAATTTTTTTGGGGGGAATTTCATATAAAAAAATCTGAAAAATATTGTTATTTTTGCAAAATTTACGCTTTTTTTTTATGTTTATAGCGCAAAAAGTAAAAATTGCACAGGTGATCAAATACCACCAAAAGAAAGCTCTGTTTGTGGGAAAAAAAAGGACATCAAATTTGTTTAGGTACAGCGTCGCACGACCGCGCAATTGTCCGTTAAAATCACGCAGTGCCGAATCGCAAAATAGGCCCTGGTCCGGAAGGGGGTAAAATCTTCCGGGGCTTAAGTGGTTAATTGACACATGCTGCAGTGACAGGCACAAGGAAACACCCAAAACAATTGTTTTCTGTGTCCCATTCACATTGCAATGCAGCCTAGGACTACACTGCAGCATGCTGCGTTTTATCGCAGCACACTGTGCCTAAATCGCGTGACCATGTATAGAACAGCAATGCATCATGCTGCTGTACATTGTCATAAATGAAGTGTACATTTTATACAATTCATATGAAGTGTGTGCAAAACAAAAAAAAGGGAGCCCTGTGATGCGTTGGATCGCACTCCACACTTCCCCCTACCAAAGCCAGCAGCAGACAGATGCAGGAACAGTACAGCACTCCAGGAGCTGTCCAGAGTTTGCTGTCAATGAGGCTGTCTGTGAAAATCATACAGTGTCATAGCATCATTTAAGGCACCTCCCAATCCAAATAAATTAGTGTTTATTTCCATGCTGCCTCAAACACACATGAAAAGGACCCTCTCCCTTCTGCACTTTTTTTTTTTTTGCATCGTTGCCTATCCCACAAGGCAGTGTCAAGCTTCCAATGCCTTTTTTTTTGACAATAGCTTGCCTTTTAACACTATAGGCAGGCCTAGTTTATTGACAAGTTTCATCTCATAGATCCATAAACTTGAATGGGATTTACTGCTAATTTCAGGTTCTCTGAATTTCAGTCAGGTGAATCAAACTCAGCACGATTCCCCCATCATTATTTATCAATCCATAATGCTCAATGCCATGCTACAGGAATTTCAGAAAAAGTTGAATAAAATATGTATTGTATGTATATTAAGTATAATAATAATAATAAAAATATATATATATATACCGTATATATATATATATATATATATACCGTATTTTCCGGGGTATAAGACGACTGGGCGTATAAGACGACCCCCCAAATTTTCAAGTTAAAACATAGGTTTTGGGCTATACTCGCCGTATAAGACTACCCCCCTTCCGAAGCAAGGCATCACCATTGAAAAACATCAGATTTCTCATAGCTCTCCAAGGTACCCCAAGTACTGTAATACATGTAATCTCTCATAATATCTCCAAGGTACCCTAAGTATAAGTATTATAAGTAGATGTAATCTCAAGATGCTGGCTGTAAGGGAATCCTGTACCGGTATACGGTATGTACCGTAGCTTCGACTACATACAGTATACCGCGCTGAGCCAATCACAGTGAGCGATGTATTCTATTATTGAATGCAAAGCCTGCTCGGATTGGCAGAGTCAGAGAGGCGGGCTGATGTTACTCCGCCAATCCGAGCAGGCTTTGCATTCAATAATAGAATACATCGCTCTCCCCGATTGGCTCAGCACGGTACACTGTATGTAGCCGAAGCTATGGTACATACGGAATACCGGTACAGGATTCCCACACAGCCAGCGCCTTGAGAGATTACATCTACCGGTAATACTTATACTTAGGTTACCTTGGAGATATTATAATCGGCGTATAAGACGACCCCCCATTTTTGGGGGATTTTTTTGAGGTTTAAAAGTAGTCTTATACGCCAGAAAATACAATATATATACATATATATATATATATAGTATCTCACAAAGGTAAGTACACCCCTCCCATTTTTGCAAATATTTTATTATATCTTTTCATGTGACAGCACTGAAGAAATTACACTTTGCTACAATGTAAGGTAGTGAGTGTACAGCTTGTATAACAGTGTAAATTTTCTGTCCCCTCAAAAAAACTCAACACAAAGCCATTAATGTCTAAACCACTGGCAACAAAAGTAAGTACACCCTTAAATTAAATAGCGCAAATTGGGCCAAATTATCCATTTTCTCCCCCCAGTGTCATGTGACTCGTTAGTGTTACAAGGTCTCAGGTGTGAATGGGGACCAAGTGTGTTAAATTTGGTGTTATTGTTCTCACTCTCTCATATTGGTCACTGGATGTTCAACATGGTACCTCATGGCAAAGAACTCTCTGAGGATCTGAAAAAAGAATTGTTGCTCTACATAAAGATGGCCTAGGCTATAGAAAGATTGCCTAGACCCTGAAACTGAGCTGCAGCATGGTGGTCAAGACCATAAAGAGGTTTAACAGGACAGGTTCCACTCAGAACAGGCCTTGACATGGTCGCCCAAAGGAATTGAGCGCATGTGCTGAGCGTCATATCCATAGGTTTTCTTTGGGAAATAGACGTGTGAGTGCTGCCAGCATTTTTGCAGAGGTTCAAGGGTGCCTTTTTTCAACCTCACTAACTATGTAAACTCTCTTGACTTAAATCCCATAAAGAATCTGTGGGGTATTGTCAAAAAGAAGATGAGACACCAGACCCAACAATGCAGATGAGCTGAAAGCCACTATCGAAGAAACCTGGGCTTCCATAACACTTCAGCAGTGCCACAAGCTGATCGCCTACATGCTACGCAGCATTGATGCAGTCATTCATGCACAAAAAGGAGCTCTGACCAAGTATTGAGTTCATACTATACTGTAGGTGGACATACTTTTCAGCAAGCCAACATTTCTATATTAAAAATCATTTTTCTTATTGGTCTTATGTAATCTTATTTTCTTAGATACAGAATTTTGGGTTTTCACTAGCTGTAAGCCATAATCATCAAAATGAAAAGAAAGAAATGCTTGAAATATATCACTCTGTGTGTAATACTTCTGTATAAAATATATTAGTTTCACTTTTTGAATTGAATTACTGAAATAAATGAACTTTTTGATGATATTCTAATTTTATGAGATGTACCGGTATATTGAAAGAAGAGCAGACATTTTTATCCATGAATATTTGTGCACATTTGAGCTGTTGTAAGGATATGCATAGGTGGAATAAGATATAAAAAAATATATAGGATTATTTGGATAATTTGTGTGTCTAATTTAAAATTATATATAAAATATATGTCATATGTAAAGCAAATGTTTCAATGCATATTGGGTGCAGGAACCTTTAAAGGTTTTTTAATTGGTCTTAATTAAACAAATGCACTTGTGCTAAAATAAAATGTATTTTGATATACACAATATTTTTAAAATATGATGCAGTTAGATTGTATTATGCTATACAGCAGGGATATGCAAACTGTGGCCCTCCATTCCCATCATGCCTCTGCTTCTGGGTGTCATGCTTGTGGCTGTCAAGAGTCTTGCTATGCCTCATGAGACTTGTAGTTCTGCAACACCTGGAGGGCCACAGTTTCCATATCCCTGGTATACAGGTTCTGATATGGTATACACTATATATAGTTTGTCTGCTACTAAATTCTATTTTTTATTGCAGAAGACCACTATTCTGGCTCTGTAAAAAAATATATTAACCACTTGCCTACCAGCCGCCGCAGTTACATGGCGGCAGGTCGGCAGATTCCCATGAATCGCCGTACCTGTACGGTGGTTTGCAGGAGCGCTCCTTTGGGTGTGCCCATGCCCACTTGACAAGCGGGGCCGCGATTGCCATCGGGCACCCGTGATTGCTCCCCGTGAAGAGAGAACGTCAGTCTGCTGTTGTAAACACAGCAGACCTTTGTTCTCTCTGGTATCAACACAAAGCCCCTGTGTTCCTGCTATTTAGGAACAAATGTTTCTGTGTTGATATTACAAGCCCAACCCCCCACCCCACAGTTATAAAACACCCCCTAGGCTCACACTTAATCCTTTGATCACCCCCTGGGTTAACCCCTTTCCTGCCAGTGTCATTATTACAGTAACAGTGCATATTTTTAGCACTGATTACTATAGTAATATCACTGCCCCCCCCCCCCCCCCCAAATAAGTCCCGCTCAAAATTGCTGATCGCCGCCATTACTAGTAAAAAAAAAAATGACAGAAATCTTTCCCCTAGTTTGTAGAAGCGATAACTTTTGTGCAAACCAATCAAAATACGCTTATTGGGATGTTTTTTTTTACCAAAAATATGTAACAGATAAAAAATTGGCCTAAAATGATGAAAAAATTTTTTTCAGAATTGTCGCTCTTTTTTTGTTTATAGCATAAAAAATCTATATCAAACAGATGATCAAATACCACCAAAAAAAAACTCTATTTGTGTGGAAAAAAAGGTCATCAATTTTATTTGGGTCCAATGTCGCATGACCGTTAAATTAACGCAGTGCCAAATCGCAAAAAATTGCCTGGTCATTAAGGGGGAAAATCTTCTGGTCCATAAGTTGAAATATGTACATAATGAAATACTTACAGTTTACCATAATAAAAACCTAGTCATTTTGCATGCGTTAGAAAAAAAAAAGACACTGCTTCCACAAAGGCAGATGCTAGAGGTCCAATCCTTCTTCTATAAATGCACTTTTCATATGCATAGATGTAGCATAATCATAATAACAGTGGTAATAAAATGAAAAGGAAATGCTGAACTTGAGAGTGAAACAATAAAATATTTTTAAATGGTTACATCCAAGGATGTACCTTGTATGTCCTAAAATTCTTCCCAGCGGAGAACACACCCACACATGCTGTCAGGACCTATTGTCAGTATTATAGCAGAGGTCCCACTCTGCTCAATGCTTGTTAAAATGCATCTGCTAATCCTGGTAAGTGGGACAGTTTCTTGTGTCTCCACTGTGTTACTTATTTGTTATTAGTGCCACATGGACATTTTTTTTTTGCTTAATTTATTGCCTCTTTCGCTGGTGCTTGCTGTCAGAATGATCACAGAAGCGATTAATAAAGTTCATTTAGCATGAAAAACAGATAAGCAATATAACATGGACAAAAAGCATGGCTGCTGTACAGCAGACGTTGAACTGAAGAACTGTAGAAACAGAATATTAGGAGAATATCCACCTTGTCTATGAGCAGGGCCGGCACCAGCAATACGCAGTTCAGGCAGCTGCCTTAGGGCGCCAGGATAGTGGGGGCGGAAAAATCCCTGGGGATTCAGATTTTTTTTAAATACTTGTCTTCTGTTCTGGGCTCGGACAAGGTGTGGCTGAGAGAGACATTGAAGCAGTGCAGCAGGGGGTGCCAGCTCAGGTGAGTTCCGTACAGTGTAGTGAATGCATAGTGTACTCACACACTCAGCTTCCTTCCCCATGGCTTCCACAGGACCCTACCTGCATATCTTTACTCCTGCATCTTCAGTGGCAGCCTCACTTGCTGGCCGCTCAAGTTTGTCCTTTCAGGGTAGAGGAAGTGTGAGGAGGGAGGCACACTCTCTGATTAGCCAACAGTGCCATCCATTAACCCCTTTTGGACCGCCTGCAGCGTATTTACGTTGCTACTTTGACGTTAAATACCGCGGTTATGGCAGCAGATAGCTGCTATAAAACCCGGTATTTCTCTACGTGGCCGGCGGTCCTCTTTTACACAAAATTGGTCCCAGCAGCAGATTCACCACGGGATCCCTTTTATTATTATTATATAGGATTTATATAGCGCTGACAGTTTACACAGCGCTTTACAACTTGAGGGTAGACAGTACAAATACAATACACTTTTCTACAGCAGAAATGAGAAGGCCCTGCTCATTAGAGCTTATAATCTAAGAGGGAGGGTCAAGAGATACAAGAGGTAATGACTGTGGGGGATGGGCTGATGCCAGATAGGTTTCTCTGAAGAGATGTGTTTTCAGGGATTGTCTGGAAGTAGACAAAGTAGGAGATAGTCGGACAGATGTGGGTAGAGCATTCCAGAGGATGGAAGACGCTCGGGAGAAGTCCTAGAGGCGAGCATGGGAAGTGGTTACAAGGGAGCTAGAGAGCAGGAGAGGTGCCCACTCCCCTCCCGTCGCTTCCTGGTCATTTTCCACGCTTACTGGAGCCGTCGGTACTCACTCAGGACAGTGGCTTTTGGAGAGGACCGCTGGCTAGCTCCTTGCCTACTAACTATGGTCCCTGGCTTGTGAGGGAACACTGCTCTTTGTTAGGTGTATGCTGGGGTTACCCTTGGAGTAATGCTACTTTGGATTAAAGTCCACATCTCCCCAAGACACACAGACTCTGGGACTCTAGGCTTAGGATCCATGTTAAAGGCCTAGCTGCCTATTGCCAATAGGGGACTGCTCTGCACAGTCATACACATGGCAGATGCTAATGTCATCAGCTCAACCACCTGTCTTCCACACATTATTGATTGTGCTGATTAACTCACCTATTGTCTACTGTGGGGATGTGTTTACACTTATACTATTGTATATTGAACATCATGAGCTCGATGACGGCAAGTCTGCTAGGTAATTAGCTCAAGTTAATTGCATCACTGTCATCTATTAGTTGCTTGTGGGAATTCAGAATACTGTTTGTGTTGATTGTTCCTTAGATATGTTAAGTATATGTCTGTACACAATTTTATCTGCATATGATAATGTAATCAGGCACCTGACTTGGTGGGGTATATATTAGGTGTGAGTTTGTTCAGTATATGTTCCAGATCAAGCTTATACAAGCTTTTCTTGGCTAGTTTTATATGGGGGCAGCTAGAATATCTGATATCTATGTTCAAAATTGAAGGAAGCGGTATTCTGACAGAAGCACACAAGTGGGGTCGCAGTTCCCTAACAACAATCCAGTACGTTACAGTCCTGGTCAGGAAGTCAACCGAGGGCAAGATGAACCCCACTCAACTCTATAGCCTTGGGGGTACGGAGCGACGTCATACGTCGCTTCCGCCCAACGGTCTTAAAGTGCCTCCTTTTTTTTTTTTTTTTTTTTTTTTTACTTTTAGGTGTAGATGTGAGATCTGAGGTCTTTTTGACCCTAGATCTCATATTAAAGAGGATCTGCCCTGCTTATTTCTATTACAAGGGATGTTTACATTCCTTGTAATTGGAATAAAAGTGATAAAGCGACAGAGTAAAAATAAAAAAAAAAGGTAAAATAAATTACATTACATTACATTTATGACATATTATTATGTAAAGCATCCAATCCCTCTGAGCTTGTGTGCAGAAGCGAACGCATATGCAAGTCGCGCCCACATTTGTAAACGGTGTTCAAACCACACATGTGAGGTATCGCCCCAATCGCTAGAGTGAGAGCAATAATTCTACCCCTAGACCTCCTCTGTAACTCTAAACTAGTAACCTGTAGACATTTTTAAAGCATAGCCTATGCAGATTTCTAAGTACCAATGTTTGTCGCAATTTTGAAGCATGACGTGTAAGGTACCAATTTACTCAATGTAACTTTATCTTTCACATTATAGAAAAAATTGGGCTCACTTTACTGCTTTATTTTTTTAATTCAAAAAAGTGTTTTGCATTTGTAAGACCGCTGCGCAATTACGATGTGACATAACGTATTGTGATTATCTCCATTTTATTCTCTAGAGTCTCTGATAAAAAAAATATAATATTTGGGGGATCTAAGTAATTGTCTAGCATAAAATACTGATTTTAACATGTAAACAACAAGTGTCAGAAATAGGCCTGGTCCTTAAGTGGTTAATTACACTGGCCCCGCCCCCACATGGCAGCATGGAACATGTCAGTGTGGAGGAGAACTGCTTGCAAAAGCGAATCAGTACCAAAAAATCAATGGGGGGAGGGCTCCTAGTCTCATCTATATTCACATGCTATCAACAGATTGATCCACACATGTTCAGCAAGTACATTCTGCATGGTGATGAGTAACAATTGCTGTTTGGTGTCACTTACTTTCACACTGGTAAGTAAAGGAAATGTGTTTTGTGCAAACATCTGATAGCTGCAAAGGTGAGGGCACCATCTAAAGACAGGATAACATATTGTGACATCTGAACATCTACCAACTAATGTTTAATGCAATCCTTCCTTACTATATTTAGCAAACTTTGTACATAATTTGTTTAATTTTAGGGCCCATGAATCAAACCATATAGATATAGGTGCATCCAAGTGTGCATGTTTTTGTGCATTTTTGGCAGCCCAATAATTTCAATTGACTGGGAAACACAAAAAGAGGCACAGATTTTAAAATTGCACCACACCAAACCCCCACTGTACTGAGGTACTCTGCTTTCTGCTGGCTGCACATGCATCCACATTTGCCAAATGCATGAAGTGCCATTAGGAATCAAATGTCTGCAGATGGCAGTGCATTTCTGTGCAGTGCAGTTTGCCTGAACAAGCCCTTATTGAAGCGATTGTAAAGTCCAGAAGATTTTTTATCTTAATGCCTTATATGCATTAAGATAAAGAGCCTGCTGTGTGCAGCACCTCCCCTAAGCCCCCCTAATACTTACCTGAGCCCCATCTCAATCCGCCAATGTTGCAGGAGTGTCTCAGCTGCCCGGGACTCTCCCTCCTCATTGGCTGATACAGCACTGTGGCGACATTGGCTCCCGCTGCTGTCAAAGTCATTGAGCTAATGAGGAGAGAGAGGGTGGCAGGCTAAACCCCAGCTCAATGTTTGAATGGACACAGGGAGCTGCAGCTCAGCTTGGGTGCCCCATAGCAAGTTGTTTTCTGTGGGGGCACTCAACAGCAGGGAGGGGCCAGAAGAGCAGATCGGAGGAGGATCAGGGCTGCTCTGTGCAAAACCACTGCACAGAGCAGGTAAGTATAACATTTTTGTTATTAGTATCACTTTAAGGATGTTTGGGTGAATTTTCTCCTTTTCACTTTGAGGACTCATCCACACCAGATGTGTTGTGGTGATCAATGTAGATCAACACAGGCTTAACATGAAAACACAGAGCAAATAATGGTTCTCCACTCACACCATACATACATAAGTGTTAGTGTATGTCATATAAAAATGCAGCATGTCTCCATTTTTATCACAGCCCAACACATGTCTCCATAGCACACGTAGTGGAATGAATTGTCTTTCAATAATGTTAAATAAATCTTAAAAATAAAAAGGAAAAGTAAACCGTGCAATGCATTTTAACAACATATTGCACTGCCCTTCTACAATACACACCAGCAGGCAGGCATCAAATGGACCATAATGTGTGCTCACTGGTGTGAATGGGCATTAAGTGCTAGTACTACCTCACTTTCTCTCCACCAGTTAAAGCATCTTCCACCTCTCTCTCTTTGGTCATGGTGCCTCTCTGCAATCTATTTTACCTAAGAGATCACAGCACCTGAACTAAAACCTCTCCTCCTTAATCCACCTCCATTCTACCCACCTTTTACCCCTCCAGATTTTCCCTCCTACCCATCTCCTCCCACCCAATTTCATTAACTTCCCTCTGTGTCATGCACCTCTCACCCCTCAGATCACATACCTTCCACCTCATACACCCCCCATTCCTGTAACCCCTACCCCCCCCCCTTTGAACCCCAAACTACCACCCCCCTTCCCTTTGGTGGAGGAGGCACAGCTTGGCATCTTCACCCTGGGCACCAGATGAATTTGTCCCAGCACTGCTTCCATTTTCCTCATGCTAAGTCCTCTCTCCTATCGGGCTCAGCATGGAAGTTTTAGTTTGCCTCACCCACCAGCTGCTCAAAGGCAGTGAGGGGAAGCTGGGGATGCATAACCCCTCCTCCCTTCTTTACACACTGCCATTTAATGGCAGTACAGTACAGCTTTAAATTTTCAATGCTGTGTGATGTCCTCCATGTTGCGCCCCATCGCATTATGAGTGCATCATGAAGGAGGTACCAGTGCAGCTGTAGACAGTGTGGGTAGTGAATAAACGCAGTTTGCATTGTGGAGGGGGGGGGGGGGAGGCAAAATGCACCTTCGCCTGTCTAGAACGAAATCTTTGCACCGACCCTGTCTATGAACTGTAGAGTGAAAAATGTTCTTGGCACTAGAGGTTGCCAAAAGAGTGGAGCTAATACAGCTGTAGAGAGCAAAACTTCCCTTTTATTAACTTAAGATAGGTAATGTTTTTAACCACTTGCCGACCGCCGCACGACTATTTACTGCAGCGGTCAGCCGCTCCTGGGCAAACCGACGTAGGGCTACGTCGCTCGCCCAGGAGCCTGTAGGGGGCAAGCGTGCACCGCCGGGGGTGCGCTCCAACCCCGCTCGTTCGCGGGCATCCCCACGTGTGTGACCGGCGGCTCCGATGTCCGCCAGCCACTCGCAATCTCCCGATGGAGAGGAAGAAAGGCAGGCGGCTAATGTAAACAAAGCCGCCTGTCATTCTCCCTGGTGTAACTGCAGAGACTATACGATCCTGCTATGTAGGATCATATGTCTCTGTGGTTACATCACAAGCCACGCCCCCCACAGTTAGAATCACGCCCCTAGGGATACATTTAACCCACTGATCACCAATAAAGCTAACCCCTTCCCCTCCAGTGTCATTTTTACAGTAACAGTGCATATGTATAGCACTGATTACTGTAGTAATGTCACTGGTACCCCCAAAAGTGTAAAAAATGTCAGTCAGGGGTCCAATCTGTCTGCCACAATGTCGCAGTCCCGCAAAAAAAATCGCAGATCGCCGCCATTACTAGTTTAAAAAAAAACAATAAAAATGACATAAATCGTTCCCGTAGTTAGTAAATGCAATAACTTTTGCGCAAACCAATCAAAATACGCTTATTGCGATTTTTTTTTACCAAAAATATGTAGCAGAAAACAAATTGGCCTAAAATGGTAAAAAATTTTGATTTTTACATTTTTTGGGGGGGAATTTCATATAAAAAAATGTGAAAAATATTGCTATTTTTTCAAAATTGTTGCTCTTTTTTTGTTTATAGCGCAAATAGTAAAAATCGCACAGGTGATCAAATACCATCAAAAGAAAGCTCTGTTTGTAGGAAAAAAAGGACGGGTACAGTGTCGCACGACCACGCAATTGTCCGGTAAAATCACGCAGTGCCGAATCGCAAAATAGGCCCTGGTCTTTGAGCAGCCAAATCCTCCGGGGCTTAAGTGGTTAAAGTATAACTACAGGCAAAATTTTTTTTAGTTTTGAATAGAGTGGAGAGGGATTACAATGCTAGCCAGTTTTTATTTCTGTCTGTACCCCCATTTAGAAGACACACCCTCTCTATTTGTCCTGTTTAACATTATCGTTGAATGTGAAAGTAAAAGAAAATCCCAAATTTAGGGTAGTCCCCAGAAAAGTAATCGAGGGGAAATTTTCCAATAGGAACACTAGTTCTGGTGGCCTGGGGGTCCCCAAGGAATTCCCTTAATTTGCAAAAATTTCCTATCACTTCCTGTTTAGCTATGGGACAGGAAGTGGAGGGAAATCTCCCCCAATGGGACACAGATGGCAAAAAAAAAAAAAAATTAAAGGGGTGATAACCCTCCCTTGTGCTATCCAAAATGAAAAATGCCATATTTTGCCTATAGTTCTACTTTAAGCCTGTTAAATGCTTAATTAGGCTAAGAGTATTTTTAAATACACCTTTTGGTTACAGTTCCACTTCGATAGAGTCATGCACAATATCTATTGTGTGTATAGCTACATGTGTCAGCTTTGTTTTTTGGATGACCTGTTTGGCAGAAAAAGTAATTCTAGTTTCTTAGCTTGTAAAAACTCCAAAAGTCATTCACTAAGAGCAGCATACGTGTGTGAATCATGCACATGCTCCTTGTTAGTGATTGAGTTAATGTTAGAATGAAAAATATGCACATTTGGTAAATTTACTGCAATACAGGCATACCCCACTTTTAAGTACACAATGGGACCAGAGCATGTATGTAAAACGAAAATGTACTTAAAGTGAAGCAATATCTTTTTTCATTTCTCAATGCATGTAAATACACTAGCTCCATAGGAAATCTTGGTCAGCTTGACGTGGCATTGCTCCCAAACCATGTGACAAGCTTGGGGAGCATGTTAAGGGGATGCAGGACTATGACATAGTAGATTACCTAGGCAAGCTGGCTGGCCACAAACAGGATATGTTGTAGTCCTGGGTCCCCTCTCAGTTGCTCCCTAAGTTTGGTATCCCTGTCACTTATGGTTTGGGAGCAGTGCCATGTCAAGCTGACCAAGATTTCCTATAGACGCCAATGTTAAAAACCGGGAGTAGTGTCATGCCAAGCTGAACAAGCTGTGTCCTTACTCGCGAGTGTACTTAAAGTGAGTGTACTTAAAGCGGGGTATGCCTGTAGTTAGAGGTTTTAATACCCCTGATAAATTATTTTACATATATTTTTTAACAGATATGACCATCTTGTTGGCTGGATACAGCTAAATTATCTGTAGTTAATACAAGGCGGAATCATTAACGGCATTCTAGGAGGATGTCTTAGCTAGCTGAGCCTAGTTTTGCTAAAGTTAAGTGAAGTACTGACACATTTTTATGCTACTTGATAACTTCTACATGCGGAAACTGAGGCTCTTTACCCAAATGGCATCAACATTCATCCAGGTACTCTGCGAGTCCATTAGTATCGCAGGTCACTAGGGATGGGCCAAACACCCCTCTGTTCAGTTCGCATCTCGAACAGGGAAAAAGTTCTAGCGAACATGCAAACTCTATTAACCACTTAAGCCCCGGAAGATTTTACCCCCTTCCTGACCAGGCCTTATTTTGCGATTTGGCACTGCGTGATTTTAATGGACAATTGCACGCTCGTGCAACGCTGTACCTAAACTAATTTGAAGTCCTTTTTTTTCCCACAAACAGAGCTTTCTTTTTGTGGTATTTGATCACCTGTGCGATTTTTTGATCATGCGCTATAAACAAAAAAAGAGCGTAAATTTTGAAAAAATAACAATATTTTTCACATTTTTTTATATGAAATTCCCCCCCAAAAAATGTAAAAATCTAAATTTTTTAACATTTTTGGCCAATTTGTTTTCTGCTACATATGTTTGGTAAAAAAAACTGAAATAAGCGTATTTTGATTCGTTTGGGCAAAAGTTATTGCGTTTACTAACTACGGGAAAGATTTTTGTCATTTTTGTTGTTTTTTTTTAAACGAGTAATGGCGGCGATCTGCGATTTTTTTTTTTTTGCGGGACTGCGACATTGCGATGGACCCTTGACTGATATTTTTGACACTTTTGGGGGTACCAGTGACATTACTACAGTAATCAGTGCTATACATATACACTGTTACTGTAAAAATGACACTGGCAGGGAAGGGGTTAACTTTATTGGAGAGGGAGGGGTTAAGTGTGTCCCTAGGGGTGTGTTTCTAACTGTGCAGGGATGTGGCTGTGTGTGTAACAGCAGAGATCAACGGTCCTACATAGCAGGACCGTTTGATCTCTGCTGTTACACAAGGGAGAATGACAGGCGGCTGTGTTTACATTAGCCGCCTGCCTTTCTCCCTCTGTAACTGACGATCGCGAGTGACCGGCGGACATCAGGTCTGCCGGCCACTCGCGCGGAGATGTCCGTGAACGAGTGGGGGCGGGAGCGCACCTCCGGCGGCGCGCGCTCGCCCCCTATTGGCTCACAGGCTAGTGACGTACCGGTACGTCACTTTGCCTGCACGGGGCTGACTGCTGCAGTATATGTACTTGTCGGCAAGTGGTTAAAGTCTATAGGACACGAACATGAAAAATCAAAAGTCCTCATTTTAAAGGCTTATATGCAAGTTATTGCCATAAAAGTGTATGGGGACCCGAGTACTTCCCTGGGGGACATGCATGAATGCAAAAAAACATTTTTTTTTTTTTAAATCTATTTTACAGGAGCATTGATTTTAATAATGCTTAAAGTGAAACAATAAAAATGAAAAATTGTCGGCTTCAGGCAATACGGATAAAAAAACATGAAAAAAAAAAAACTGCCAAAATTGAAAAGAGAAAAAAAACAACGTGCCCCCCCCCCCCCCATAATCCATACCAGACCCTTATACGAGCAAGCAGCCTGGCTGGCCTGGCTGGCCAGGATGGCGGGGAGACGAGCGAGCGCAACCCCCCTCCTGAACCATACCAGGCTGCTTGTCCTCAACATGGGGAGGGTGCTTTGAGGTGCCCCCCAAAGCACCTTGTCGCCATGTTGATGGGGACAACAGCCTCTTCCGGACAACCCTGGGCTGTGGTTGTCGAGGCCTGCGGGTGGGGGGCTTATCGGAATCTGGAAGCCCCCAGATCCTGCCCCCCCTATGTGAATGGATATCAAATATATCGTACCCCTACCCATTCACCAAAAAAGTGTACAAAAAAAATAAAGACAAATGCCAGTTTTTGACAAGACCTTTATTAACCACCTCCCACCCGGCCACTGTACATATACGGCCGGGTGGGAGTCTCGTCCTTCTGATCGGACATTCCCGAACGTCCTGCAGAAGGAGTGAGATCGCGCTGCCGCGGGCACGCGCAGCAGCGCAATCTCGATGTGCCTGTGTCCCTCGGACACATAGCAACAAGTTTTGGCAGGAGGGCCCTGTGATTGGCCCTCCTGATCACATGACGGCTGTGTCCAATCACAGCCGTCATGTAATGTAAATACAGCCGTTGTAACGGCTTTGATCTCTTCTTCTCCTCACACAGATCCTGTCCAGGGGATCAGTGAGTTTTTCTAATTACTCACTGATCACAGGGGGGTCTGTGCTGGTAATCAGAACATTGACCACCAGGGATGCCCACCATGGCCACCAGGGATGGCAATCAGGGCTCAGAGAGCCTGCCAGTGGTGCCCTCCCTTTCAGTGCTGCCCACCATTGCCATCTTTCAGTGCTGCCCACCAGTGCCCATTATTGCCATCTATCAGTGCTGCCCACCTCCAGCAGCTTAAAGTAATCTCCAAACATGTTTTAGAAGAGGTTCTTTCCATACTGAATGGTATTTTTTTTTTTGGCATTGGTGCATGTTCCTCGTGGCAGTGCTCAGATCCCCATACCCTTTAATTAACAATCTCTTACCTATTAGCCCTTAAAATGGCCAGAACTGATTTTCAAGATTCACCCTTTTTTTACTTTAATGGAGTTTAAAATACAGATTGCTATTTCTAGAATTTACAATGAGTTTGACAATCTGCTCGAGAATCAAAACCCAGGCCTTTTCCTCATTCCTAGTACTAAGGCATGAGAGCAACTTTGTTGCAGATTCCTACCTTTTGTTGCACTGAAGAAAAAGCTGTCTGTTTGTGTCAATGTGCACAGGGAGTGACTTTTTCATTATCAGTCAGCTGAAGGTCTTTCAGGGTTATAATAAAGAAACTTGAAGGGTCTGAATTCCTCTAGAGGTGA
This sequence comes from Pelophylax lessonae, assembly GCF_965119305.1. Taxonomy (NCBI): domain Eukaryota; kingdom Metazoa; phylum Chordata; class Amphibia; order Anura; family Ranidae; genus Pelophylax; species Pelophylax lessonae. Next base: position 204,627,264 of record NC_138772.1, read on the forward strand.
TTAACCCCTTGGGAGTATCTCACCAAAAATGTTTTTTGTTGCAGAGGATGCCTAAAATGTGATTGTATCTGTAGCACAAGGTAGACTTGTGGCAGTGTACATGTTTTTGGGTGTGTTATTTTTATTGAATTTTATAAGGTTTTTAATATAGAAACAAAATGCAGCCAGTGCTATATGTATTTTAATAGACTACTGATGTAATGTAACACAATAATTTATGGGATTTATAAAAAATGAGAGCAATTTTAGGACCACTTTAGAAGTTAGCCACAAATTCAGAAAGTTTGGAATTGTGACATTCTTTCTTTTTTTTTTTTTTTTTAGTCCATAAATAAAGTGATTGTAAAGTCTTGTATTTTTTTTATTTTGTTAAATAACAAGCATGTCATACCTACCTGCTCTGAGCAGTGGATTTGCACAGAGCAACTAAGATTCTTCTCTTCTCTGCTCCTGGCCCCTCCCTCCAGTCGAGTGCCCCCACAGCAAGCAGCTTGCTTTTGGGGCACCCGAGTTGAACCGCAGCTCTGTGTGTCCATTCAGACACGGAGTTGCCATTTAGCCCTGCCCCCTCTCTCTCCTGATTTGCTGACTGACTTTTATTGACAGCAGCAGGAGCTAATGGCCCTGCTGTGGTGTCACGGCCAACCAGGAGGGTGAGTCCTGGAGAACCAAGGGACATAGCTGGATAGAGATGGGGCTCAGGTAGGGCTTTTTTTTCAGCAGGAATGAAGGGAAACGCAGTTCTGGTACCTTCAGAACTAAATATATGTAATGGCAAGGGGTGCTTGGGTGTGCTGGAGGGTCTATTGATGTTGGCTGCTGGGGAATCTATTGTTGCTAGAAGGTATCTATTTTAGCAGAGGAAGGGGTCTATTATTGCTGGAGAAGTCTTCTGTTGCTGGTAATGGATCTATTGTTGCTGGGGGGGGTCTTCTGTTGGGGGATGGGGCAATTACTGCTGGGAGGGATCTGCTGTTCAAGGAGGGGTTTTGTTGTTGCCTGCTGGAGGGTCTATTGATGCTGCCTGCTTGGGGAATTTATTGTTGCTGGAGGGGATCTATTTTTGTGGAGGAAGGGGTCTGTTGTTGCTAGGGAGGTCTTCTGTTGCTGGTGGGAGATCTATTGTTGCTGGGGGGGGGTCTTCTGTTGTTGGGGGGAGAGGGCAAATACTGCTGGGAGGGATCTGCTGTTTTTCTTGTTGCCTCCTGGAAGGTCTACTGATGTTGCCTGCTGAGGAATCTATTGTTGCTGGAGGAGATCTATTGTTGTGGAGGAAGGGGCCTATTGTTGCTGGGGAGGTCTTCTGTTGCTGGATCTATTGTTGCTAGGGGGGTCTTATGTTATCGGGGGGGGGGGGCAATAATTGCTGAGAGGAATCTACTGTTAAAGTTGCCTGCTGGAGGGTCTATTGATGGTGGCTGCTGGGGAATCTTTTGTTGCTGAAGGGGATTTATTTTTGAAGGGGGTCTATTGTTGCTGGGGAGGTTTATTGTTACTGGTGGATAATCTATTTTTGCTGGCGGTGGGTCTTATGTTGCAGGGGGTCAATCATTGCTGGGAGGGATAAACTGTTGAGGGAGTGGCCAATTGCTGCTGGTTGCTGGAGGGTCTATCGATGCTGGCTGTTAGGAGTCCATTGTTACTGGTGTGGATCTATTGTCACTGGGGTGTCCACTGCTGCTAAATCTATTTTACTGCCTTTCTTATTATCATTAACAAATTCCATACAAAATACTTAGCACCACAAAGTGATACTTGAGTCGGTATTCTCTAAAAGGGGTTGTACTGTGAGGTAGTTAAGGTGTGGAACCAAGGAACAGTGCTTGGAGGTGGGTAGGGGCGAAGTCAAAGGGTGACTCAGAAGGGAGGAGTTCCTGCACCTATTCTCTGCCAAAAAAAGCCCTGGGCTCAGGTAAATATTAGGGGGTGCTGAGGGGGGCTGCTCAGGTTCAGGGTTACCATGGGTTCCATTGGGTCCATTGGACCCAGGCGGCACTTTAAGAGGGGAGGCAAATTGCTGTCCAAGATTCTTGTTTCCAGCAGTTTTTTGTGTCAGTTTGTAGCGCATTACGGGCAGCATTTCCCTATCTCATACTGCCGCCCGTAGTGCAAACTGATGAGTATGAGGAGGCAGAGCGTCTCCTCCAGGGAACATCCCCCACCTGATTGTGGTGTGCGTAATGACGTCAGACATTCAGACAAACAAAATTATTCTGGAGATTGTGGTTTGGAATTGAACATAGTGATATGTCATATTATTTTGCATATAGACAAGGAGCTGTTGCATGTAAATCTGACTTCCTGATAAATTTAATTTTAATTATCATTATATAAAATAATGGATGTGGGGGCCTTTTGGTGGGTGTGATTTTTTTATTTTTTTGGGGGGGTGGGGGCAGCATTTCATTCTTGGACCCAGGCAGCACAATGTCTTGGGCCAGCCCTGGGGCTGTTTCACACAGAAGGCATTTTTATCTTAACCTCTTGCCGACCGCCCAGTATTACTGCGGCAGGGCGGCTCAGCTGCGCAAAATCACATAGACCCAGCGGGAGGCGGGAGGAGCAGCGGTGATCGCCACCTTTGTCCCGAGATTGTCAGATAAACTGACAGAAGACCCACCTGCTTATGTAAACAAAGCAGGCGAGTCTTCTGTGAGACAGGCAGGGAGAGATCAGGAGTTTCAGCTAAGCTGAAACTTTGATCTCTCTGTGCCTGTCACAGAACCCCTCCCATATGCAGTTAGTAATCACATTTAGGTACACATTAACCCCTTTGATCACCCCAGTGTTAACCCCTTCCCTCCCAGTGTAATTTATACTGTAACAGTGCATAATATTTTGCACTGATTACTGTATTAATGTCACTGGTCCCCATAAAGTGTCAAAAATGTCAGTTAGGTGCCCGATCTGTCCGCCTGCAATGTCACAGTCCCACTAAAAAACGCTGATCACCGCCATTACTAATAAAAACAAAAAAATAAATAAAAATTCCAAAAATCTATCCCGTAGTTCTATTCTTACCAAAAATATGTAGCAGAATACAAATTGGCCTAAACTGATAAACAATTTTTTTTTTTTTTTAAAACTTTATTGGATATGTTTTATAGCAGAAAGTAAAAAATATGGTGTTTTGTCCAAAATTTACGCTCTTTTTTTTGTTTATGGCGCAAAATCTAAAAACCGCAGAGGTGCTCAAATACCACCAAAAGAAAGCTCTATTTGTGGGGAATACATAAATTTTAGGTACAGCATCGCATGACCACGCAATTTTTCATTAAAGTAACGCAGTGCCGAATTGCAAAAAATGGCCTAGTCATTAAGGGGGTAAAACCTTCCGGAGCTGAAGTGGTTAATGCATAGAATGCATTAAGATAAAAAAAAAAAACCTTCTGCCTTTACAACTCTTTTAACCGCTTGCCGACCGCCGCACGACTATTTACTGCGGCGGTCAGCCCCTCACAGGCAAAGCGGCGTAGGACTACGTCGCTAGCCTATGAGGCTCTAGGGAGCGAGCGCGCGCCCCCGAAGGCGCGCTCCCGCTCTCGCATGGTCACGGACCCCCCCCGCGCGTGTGCCCGGCAGACCCGATGTCCGCCGGTTACTCGCGATCGTCCGTTACACCGGGAGTAAGGCAGGCGGCTAATGTAAACAAAGCTGCCTGTCATTCCCCCCTGTGTAAGACTGGAGATCAAACGGTTCTGCTATGTAGGACCGTTGATCTCTGTTCTTACACATCAAGCCACATCCAATCACAGTTAGAATCACGCCCCTAGGGACACACTTAACCCCTCCCTCTCAAAAAAAAGTTAACCCCTTCACTGCCAGTGTCATTTTACAGTAACAGTGCATATGTATAGCACTGATTACTGTAGTAATGTCACTGGTACCCCCAAAAGTGTCAAAAATGTCAGTCAAGGGTCCGATCTGTCAGCCGCAATGTCGCAGTCCCCCAAAACAAAAATCGCAGATCGCCGCCATTACTCGTTAAAAAAAAAACAACAAAAATGACAAAAATCTTTCCCTTAGTTAGTAAACGCAATAACTTTTGCGCAAACCATTCAAAATACGGTTTTTGCGATTTTTTTTTACCAAACATATGTAGCATAAAACAAATTGGCCAAAAATGTTAAAAAATTTAGATTTTTACTTTTTTTGGGGGGGAATTTCATATAAAAAAATGTGAAAAATATTGTTATTTTTGCAAAATTGTCGCTCTTTTTTTTGTTTATAGCGCATGATCAAAAAATCGCACAGGTGATCAAATACCACAAAAAGAAAGCTCTGTTTGTGGGAAAAAAAGGACGTCAAATTTGTTTAGGGACATCGACGCACGACCGCGCAATTGTCTGTTAAAGTCACGCAGTGCCGAATCGCAAAATAGGCCCTGGTCAGGAAGGGGGTAAAATCTTAAGGCTTAAGTGGTTAATCACGATGTATAATGTACATGCTGTGGTATGCACTGTTTGGTTAAAGCCCGAATCTGAAATGTACTAAGCTTGATTCTTGGCCAAAAAGTTATAAATCCACAAGAAATCATGAAGTGGTTGAGGGTTTTAATTACAAAGCATGTACTTATTATCAGCAACAGACCTACACGTGAAAAAAAAAAAAAAAAAAAAACAGAACCTATTCAGCAAGTCTCTTGTGAGACAATATGCAGAGATGGAAAATCTGGACAAAGCCTCTCCGTAACATCATTAACTCTCCATCTGCTGGAATATCCTGGAAAAGTTGCATAACTTTCGAAACCACGCCAGCAAGGGAAATTTTAAGCTTAGGGGAATTTAAAAAAAAAAAAAAAGCACAGGGTTTGTCTATTATAAACATTAGCAGGGAGGTATCAGTCTGTAATCCTTCTTAATAGATTTCCACATAACAATACAGCATTGATAACAGACCATCTATAACATTGTGTCGACTACAGCTGCAGGATATCAGGATCTGTGGGGTTTGCTAGAACTGGAAAAAAAAAAAATAGTGCTTTCTGAATTTTCTTTTTTTTTCTGAATTTTCTGTCTGATAGGCTGTACCATCTTTTATCCAGCTGTAATTCTGACAAGAGGAGCCAACTTAAAAACTGCTGTAATCCTCAGCTTCAGACACCTCCAACGCCTGCTGTTATTTATTTATTTATTTTGTTCTTTCCAAAAAGCTTTTCAGCTGTGCGGCTGAGAAAGTCTTCAAGCAAAGGAAAAAGAAAAACAAGACGAGAAAAAAAAAAAAAAAAAGAAAAGGAAAAAAAAAAAAAAAACACACCCATCTGTTTGCATCCAGGAGATGGTTTCTCTCTCTGGAAAATTTATAGCGGGGGGGAAAAAAAAAAATATTATTTCTTTTCCCAGTCTGACTAACTGAGCTCCTTGCTTGTTCGCTTTGTGTAGCGGTGGATGTGATAGTGCTGGTTTCCTGCCCATCTTCTCTTTTACCACAACATAGCAAACACAGTCTGGACAGAAGGAAGCAAAGGCATCAATGAAGTAAAATATCTGTGTTGTGCAACCATTTCAAATTTTTTTTTCCCAAGGCTTACATTGTGGGAGGGGACCGTTTTATGAATGGATGTGAGGCTGACACATGAAACGCGTGGGATCTGTCTGAGTACTTTGTCTGGGTCAGCTGTGACATCTGGCTCTTATGAATCTAGCATATTGTGACTCATTAGAGCACAAATAGTAATCCCAAACAGGATCTTCTTATGATTTCCCCTTATCCGAAACGATGGCAAGCCCCTGTGAACTTGTTATTACCATGTGTCTCCATAACTACAGAAACAGGACCTCCTGTGTCATTGGGGTATCCTGATCAGCATTGTGTCAGTGCCTGAAAAAAGAAAAGAAATGATGGCTCACATTATTGTAAACAAGCTGTAAAAATAACCGTCTGGGTTTTTAGTATGCTCACGTCACTGACATGCAAAATAAAAGAGGGGTCTGATGTGGTCTGAGGGTGAGCTGTAGTGGAATGTTGGTGATCCTCCTGAAATGAATAATATACTTTTCATTGCATCTTTAAATCAGTGTGTGTGGGCAGGATGAGCTGCATTGGAAGTGACTTGTAGCAGTGGTGACAGCTTCACTGCATGAGGCAGCTTTGTGGGACAGCCTTGATGTGAAGGTCAGATGAATCCCTTCAACGTCACATGCAAGGCTAGAAAAAGGACACAAAAAAAAAAAACTATTCCTGATTAGTGACAAATGCTTGTTAACTTTTAGAAAGGGATCGCTAATTTATCCTTGCATGAAAAGAAGCATGACATCAGAATACACAGGCTTGTTTTACTGTATATGTACCATGAAAGGACCTTGATAGTGACAGTGACAGTGCTGTGTGAAAAATAATACTTTTTTATTAAATGTAATTCTTAAAGTTAATAATATATATTTTTATAATAATATATTTTAGAATATAATTCTTATATGGTATAATATATATTTTTATAATAATATATTTTAAAATAATAATTCTTATATTTTTATTATATATATATATATATATATATATATACATATATATATATATATAAAAAATAATATATTTTAGAATGATAATTCTTATATTTTATGCAATAAGGTATTCAAAACATAATGATTCCTTTATTTCCACTCCATTCTTATATTTTATAATATAAATATATATATATATATATATATATATATATATATATATATATATATATATATACATATATATATATGTATATATATATATATATATATATATATATATATATATATATATATATATATATATATATATACATATATATATATGTATATATATATATATATATATATATATATATATATATATTAATGATACATTTTATAATACTAATTCTTATATTTTATGCAATAAGGTATTCAGAACATAAATGTTTCCTTTATTCCCATTCCATTCTTATATTTTATAATATATATTTTTTATAATAATATATTTTATAATAATAATTCTTATATTTCATAATAAATATTTTTATATAATAATAATTCTTATACAGTAAAACCTTGGATTGCGAGCATAATTCGTTCCGGAAACATGCTTGTAATCCAAAGCACTCTTATATCAAAGCAAATTTTCCCATAAGAAATAATGGAAACTCAGATGACCCGTTCCACAACTATTTATTCATAAGTCTTTCAGTTTATAGTCTATATACAAAGATTATATCAATGTGTGTCATCATAAAATGTCCATCCACAAATGGCAGCCTCCACTAGGTGATTAGAAGAAAAATCCAGCAGGAGCTATAGAGTATAAAAGAGAAGAGAGGCGCCTCTAAGTGTAGCAGTATGGGGACATTTAATGAAGGTACAATATTTAGCAACTTACATGGTTGATGATTAAAGAGGCACATGTAAGTATGCAGGCATCCGGGGTAAAGCTGTCCACATAGACCATCTTCTGAACCACTGGCTCTCACCGATGTCAGTCTGCAATTGTGATTGGGAAGACTACCCTGCAGTAGAGTGATCTGAAAGTGAGACTTTGAATCGCTCGTGGAGCGCAGCGTGGAAGGGTGTGATGAAGATGGCAGTGCGGAGGATGGTCTATGTGGACAGCTTTAACCCGGATGCCTGCATACTTAGATGTACCTGTTTTAATCATCCGCCATGTGAGCTGCTAAATATTGAACCTTCATTAAATGTAACCATATTGCTACACTTAGAGGCGCCTCTCTTCTCTTTTATACCCAGTTGTGACATAACGCTACTTGTATATCAAGACATCGCTTGTATATCAAGTCAAAATTTATTTTAAAAATTTGCTTGTCTTGCAAAGCGCTCTCAAATCAAGTTACTCTCAAACCAAGGTTTTACTGTACTTTATAATATATATATATATTTTAAATAATATATTTTAAAATACTAAATTCTTATATTTTATGCAATAAGGTAATCCTAACATATCATATTATCATAGAAGTGCTAAAGGAGAGTAGCTGCTTTTAAAAAAAAAAATAAAGTTAACCACTTAAGCCCCGGAAGATTTTACCCCCTTCCTGACCAGGGGGTATGTTGCGATTCGGCACTGCATGACTTTAACGGACAATTGCGCGGTCGTGCGACGCTGCACCCAAATGAATTTGACGTCTTTTTTTTCCCACAAACAGAGCTTTCTTTTGGTGGTATTTGATCACCTGTGCGATTTTTTGATCACGCGCTATAAACAAAAAAAGAGCGTTTATTTTGAAAAAATAACAATATTTTTCACATTTTTTTATACGAAATCCCCCCCCCCCCCCAAAAAAAAATGTAAAAATCAAATTTTTTTTACATTTTTGGCCAATTTGTTTTCTGCTACCTATGTTTGGTAAAAAAAATCACAATAAGCGTATTTTGATTGGTTTGCGCAAAAGTTATTGCGTTTACTAACGAAGGGAAAGATTTCTGTCATTTTTGGTGTTTTTTTTTTTTAACGTGTAATGGCGGCGATCTGCGATTTGTTTTGCGGGACTGCAACATTGCGCCAGACAGATCGGACCCTTGACTGACATTTTTGACACTTTTGGGGGTACCAGTGACATTACTACAGTAACCAGTGCTATAAATATGCACTGCTACTGTAAAAATTACACTGGCAGGGAAGGGGTTAATTTTATTGGAGAGGGAGGGTTTAATGTATGCCTGGTGCTTACTAACGTGTGTGGGGGGGAGGTGACTGAATGACACAGGGACAGATCGCATGTTCAGCTATGCTGAACCCTGCAATCTGTCACTCCCTGTCACTTAGGAGATCCGCCCGTTTTGTTTACACAAGCGGGCGGATCTCCAAACTCAAATCCCCGACGATCAGGGAAGAACAGCGGCGATCGCCGCCGCTCCTCCCCTGGCCCGACGCCCGCTGTGACTGAAAATAGCGGGAGCGCGCCGCCTGCAGGGGGAGGAGTCCAGCGACGTAGGTCTATGTCGCTGGACGGAATCGAGCCACTTTGCCGCAGTACAGTCCCAGTGACTGGTCGGCAAGTGGTTAAGCATCTCATTTTGGCCTCTTGCACACAATGCTCCTGTTTGAGCATCTACTTTTTCCAGACCTTTCTTTTTTTATGTATTTGCGAGTATTTGCAAGTATTCATGCGTATTCATGCGGATTGGCGTGCATTGAGGCTTAAATTACTGACCAAAAATGCAGATTTTTCTATTTTGTTCTTACTGAAGAATGCACAGCGCTTGTTTACGCGCTTGTGTGCACAGGCACATTACAATTAATGGGCTGTATTTTAGCTCAGAAATAAAAAAAATCTGTACTGAGCTTTTTCCAGCTGCGAGATGCTCAAACAGGAGTATATTGTGCAAGAGGCCTAACTATGTAACTATGAAGTAGAATTAAGTCCCAGTTCACACATATGTGATGCGGGAACCCTGCAAATCCACTGCAGGTTCCCGCATTGCAGTCAACTCGTAGGCAGTTCACATTGCCATATGCGAATCGCTGGGGGTGTCAATACAAAGTTATGCTGGCCATACACTAGCCGAAAAATCATTTGAAAATCTGTCATTTGGTCCGTTTGTTTTTTTTTCTTCCAGTTAATGGGCACAATCAGAAAATCGGTTTTAACTTTTCAGAGCCGAAAAATTGAAGGAACAATTTGGAAAATTCTGTAGAACGAACGATAAATTGAAAGGTTAATGTGTTTCTCGGGCGAACTGTGTGCACTAGGTATATGTGACAAACTGAACGAAAAACGGATTCATTTATGTCCATTGAACGATTTATCATTCGAAATTCGGTCATTACATGATGGCACGATCATCTGCTCTCACGGCCGATTTTTTGTTTTTCAAAAATTAGTTTGAACAATTTTTTGGCTAGTCTATGGCCAGCATAAATGACGCCCCCAGATCAATTCGCATATCACAGTGCGAACTATCAGTTCGAACATAGGTGTGAACACCCATGCGATCCGATTCTGGTGTGGACCCAAAAAAGGGTCCTGTGCAAGTTGTATCCGAATGGAATGCAAATTTAGCCATACAATCCATATGGCTAAATTTGCATCGCACAGACATCGCATGTGATTTGTAGAGCAGTGCGCTCCGAATCATATGCGATGTCTGTCATCGCAGATATGTGAACCGACACTGAAGGCTAACCTTTTTTTTTTTCATTTTGGCTAGACGCAGGGATGTCACACTGGCGGCCCGCCAGCTGTTGCGGAACTACAAGTCCCATCATTCCTCTGCCTTTGGGAGTCATGCTTGTAACTGTCAGCCTTGCAATGCCTCATGGGACTTGTAGTTCAGCAATGGCTGGAGGGCCACCAGCTGTTGCGGAACTACAAGTCCCATCATTCCTCTGCCTTTGGGAGTCATGCTTGTAACTGTCAGCCTTACAATGTCTCGTGGGACTTGTAGTTCAAAAACGGCATACAGTGTCAACATAATGACACTGGCAGGAGAGGGGTGAACATCAGGGGCGATCACAGGGTTAAGGGTGTCCCTAGGGGGTGCTTGCTAACTGTGTGGGGGTTGCTCTGACTGGAGGAAGACAGAGACCTGTGACAAGATCTCTGTCTTCTTCCCTGTCTGAACGGAAACCTGTAGCTAGGGAGATATGGGGGTCTGCTGAAAATTCTTGTTATCTGGGTCACTGAGTTCAGAAGCACTAAGGCTAGATAAAGTTAGGTAAATAGCTTTTCCAGAAGGAAAAAAAAATACAAAACCTTACACTTCTAGGTTCTTAAACCTACCGCAAGACTAGGTTCACACCTATGCGATTGGTGCTGCGGAGCCACAGCAGCCCATTCATTTAAATGTGCCTGTCCTGCAGGGAATACAGGAAAAAGGACTCTGCATCTTTTTGAAATTACAGCTGCCCAGAAATCGCATGGTGCTGCTTTTTCAGATGCATGGGGTAAATGTGTACGATGTATGCGTATTCCCGCACCTGTATATGTGTGCATCTAGTGTTAATCCAAAAACATATAAGAAAAAAAATTACCAAGTCTTTCAAAGCATATTCCAATTTTTCCAACAGGGTAAAAGTTCTTTCCTGATTTCCAAGGAAATTTGATAACTTTGTGGGTAAACATAGGAGGGAATTTCTGAAAACTTGAGCAGACATCTAATGCAGCTTTGAATTCATCTGAAATCGCACGATTTCAAAGCCGCATGTCAGTGCGACTTCAGGTGCAACTTTAAAGGCATCTGTACGGCTTTATACACATGTGTCTGTTCAAGTTGCCTCTAAAATCGCCAAAAGTAGTACAGGAACTACCTTTTCAAATCGATGCAGTGTTGCATCGATTTGAACATGGCCATTGCAGGCAATAGGGTGTGACTTTTCATGCGCTTAGACCTGTCAAATCGCATGGCAAGTATCTCCAATGTGAACTAGGGCTTAGGCTCCATTCACATGAACATTTAGCCACTCTCTATTGATTCCGGTAGTCCGTACACTGCAATGGCAGGCTGTTGACAAATGCAGTTAAGCTGGATACACACTATACAATTGTCTTTAGATTTTTTCCTTTAGATTTACCAAAACCATATAATATGAGGTCAAACCTAAACACTTTCAATTAGTATGCAGTCAGGCAGGCCCTTGCACTACATAGTTGAAGGTAAATCTAAAGGAAATCAAAAAAAAGTTGCATAGTGTGTATCTAGCCTTATGTGACTATTCACACAGCCAGCAATTACCTGTGGTGATCGCAAATAAATGCACACAGCTGTCATTCCAAGCCGTAGGAAACAGTCGTTTTTTGCCACAGGAATTCCCAGCGTAGCTAAACACCCATATGAGTGAACCCTATATCTTTGAAAATTACATTTAGAAGTTTTGATTGGTTATTATGCATCAAATCCACACAAACACAAAAAACCTCCTGCACTTGAGAGTGGGCCCATATAATGTACATAGGCTATATCTCAGTCCTGGCTTGCGAACATGTACTTTGTCTTTCTGCCCTCTTAAGACTGGGGAAGTGTGGGACAACTGAAACCACAAAAAGACAGAGAGGGCGCACGGACCTAGCGCATTATCCTAAAACCATTGCTTTATTATTGTAATAAAGGGTAGGTATTATACTCACAAGATGACAAATTGGAAATGGGGGAGGGGCATAAAATGTCCCCACCCACATATGGGACTGTGGCAGACAGTTAATGCTGAAATTAAAATATGTCAGTTAAAAATACTTACCTGTGATTGGTGTCAACGGCTGTTTGGCACGAGTAGTTCCCTATAAAAGAAAATAAACAACGTCACTTGTGATGCAGTTGGCAGGAATCTGAAGAGAAGACACATCCGCAGCTGCAGTGTCTTACGTATGGAGTCCTTATTACGCAGACTGATGGAGCGGGCTGGAGCGTCTGTGTCACGTACCTGGTCCTGAAGCCGAAATGCTGAGAAGGCTCTCCTTCCGGCTGAGTGCTCGGTGTCCCTGAAGGTGGTAACAGGAAGCACGAAGCCCAAAGTAGCAGGGATTGCCAGCTGTGCCCCAGATGAGGGTTGGTGATAGGGAGATCTCTCTGCAGGTGAACACCAGAGGAGTTGAGCACTAGGACTCAGGAGTGCTGAGGATGTTGCAGACTGCACATGGCTGGAAGTAGTTTGTAATGGAAAATGCAGCTGGCAGGATCAACAGGTAAGTACTGGAGGCAGGTAATGCAGGCTGGGTACAGCAGGTGGGCACCAAGGCGGATCACAGCAGACAAGGCACTAGCCGAGGGCGTAGTCGGGGACAGAAGCAGAGGTCAGTAAGCCAGTGGTCAGCAGATCAGATAGCAGAGTCATGGTTAGGCAAGCCGGGGTCATACACAGGGCAGATGACAAGAGAGCTGGGAGCGAGACAAGGGGAATCCAAGAGCAAGCCGGGTTGACAACAGGTAATCAGAAGCAGCAGCAAACACAGGAACAGGAAGCAGGAAACAGGAAGCTGAAGACCAGTCAGCAATGTTCATGTGCCACAGATATCCTTTTAAAGGCCAGAGGGTGCTGGGATTGGACGTCCACTTTGTGCACCAACACGCACACGTCTTCGCCCTAGCGAACGTGCGTTTGCAATACATGCGTGCGTATTAATGCTGGCGCGGCCATGTTGAGACTTGGCTAATGTGCCAGGTCTATGAGCGATTATTCTCCGGCTAGTTCCCTGACAGTGCCCCCCCCCCCCTTATGGGCAGCCTCCAGGTTCCCAAACGTGACACCTTCTCAGGGTTTCTGTTGAAAAATTATTGCAGTAACCTGAGGGCATGAATATTTTCCTCAGGCTCCCATGAATTTTCTTCAGGTGGGTATCCTTTCCACTTAACAAGATATTGAATATGTCTTCCTCGCTTTCTGCAGTCCAGTATTGCTTCCACCTCAAATTTGGTTTCCTCACCAATAGTAACTGGAGGTGGTGGTGGGTCTTCCCTTCCTGGGAAACGATCTAGAACAGGAGGTTTAAGAAGAGACACATGGAAGACTGGGTGGATTTTGTAAGTTTGCGGAAGAGAAAGTTCGAAAGCCTCAGGATTGATCATTCTTTTAATTCCAAAAGGTCCAATGAACCTTGGTCCCAGCTTACGAGAAGGACACGGGAGTTTTAGGTTGGCCGTAGACAGCCAGACTCTGTCACCAACCTTGAAGGCCGGGTTCTCCCTTCTCTTCTTATCATAATTTCTTTTATAGTCATCCTGGGCCTTTTGAATTGCCTCCTGCAGGGTCTGGTAATTCGTAGAGATGGAGGTTAATCTATCTTGTACTGCGGGCACAGCAGTTTCTGGCAGAGAATCTGTAAAAAAAGCATGGATGAAAGCCATAGTTAGCCCAGAATGGGGTTTGGTTGGTGGCCGCGTGCACTGAGTTATTGTAGGCAAATTCAGCACAGGGGAGCAGAGATACCCAGTTGTCCTGTGAAAAGGTGGAGAAACACCGAAGATACTGCTCTAAGGTCTGGTTGGTCCTCTCTGTCTGACCATTGCTTTGTGGGTGGTAGGCTGAGGACAAGCAGACATCAATATTTAAAGCTTTGCAAAGGGTTCTCCAGAATTTGGAGGTGAAATGCACGCCTCTGTCTGATACAATGCTTTTGGGCAAGCCGTGAAGTCTCACTACTTCTTTAATAAAAGCCTGAGCCGTGTCTGTGGCCGAAGGCGTTCCCACCATAGGCACAAAATGCGACATCTCAGATAATTGATCAATGACTACAAAGATAGATGTGAATCCCTCAGCAGGAGACAGGTCCACTATAAAGTCCATTGACAACATCTTCCAGGGCAAATCAGGAATTGGTAACGGCCTTAGCAAGCCTCAGGCTCTGGTGTTACTTCCCTTATTATGAAGGCACGTAGTACAGGAGCCAACATAATCCTTTCAGTCCTGACTCAGGCCTGGCCACCAAAAAGATCGTTGAATGAGCTCAATGGTTTTGTGTACCCCGAAATGACCCGCCAATTGATGGTCATGGCATGCCTTCAGGACTAGGGTCCTTGCTTCTTGTGGAACGAAGATTTCGTCATTTTGCCAGAAAAAAATGGTCTTGTTTTTTCAAGGAACGAACTTCAGACTCCGGACACTGAGTGGAAGCTTGCTGGATGGCTGATTTTAAATCAGGTTGCAACAACAAAGTTGTGTGGTGAAAGGATGGTACTGGAGGAGGCCACTTCAGGGGTCTCTGGAAACATTCATGAAAGTGCATCGGCCTTGCCGTTTTTTGACCCTTCCCTGTAGGTGATATGAAAATTCAATCGGGAGAAGAACAAAGCCCACCGTGCTTGCCGAGGCCTAAGGCGTTTAGCAGTCCGGAGATATTCCAGATTCTTGCGATCTGTAAATATCATCACTGGATAGGCAGCTCCTTCCAAAAGATATCGCCATTCTTCTAAGGCTGTTTTGATAGCCAGTTGCTCTCGATCACCGACATCATAATTTCTTTCTGTTTCTCTCAGCATCCGAGAAGAAAAAGCTACCAGATGGAGCAGGGCTTTAGCCCCCATATGCTGTGACAAGATTGCCCCAGTGGCGACTTCTGAGGCATCAACCTCCAAGATGTAAGGCAGAGCAGGGTCTGGGTGCCGAAGTATTGGAGCGGAGGTGAAAAGAGCTTTCAGTTTATTGAAGGCAGCCTGGGCCTCCTGGGACCACTGGAATCGGGAGTGTTGACGTGTGAGCTGGGTAATGGGAGCAATAATGGATGAGAACCCTTTAATGAATCTCCTGTAAAAGTTGGCAAACCCCACAAATCTTTGGATTCCCTTTTTTTCCACTGAGGCAGGCCATTCCAGGATGGAAGACACCTTATGGGGGTCCATAGCGATACCATCAGTGGATATGATCAATCCTAGCAACTGGATGGTTTGTCTCTCGTATTTCTCTGTCTTGGCGTAGAGTCCATGTTTCCTGAGGGTAGGCAAGACTTTCTTTACGTGCACACGATGCAATTCAAGAGATGCAGAGAAGATGAGAATGTCATCAAGATAGACTATAAGGAAGTGATCCAGAAATTCTCTAAAGATGTCATTTACAAGGTGTTGGAAAGTGGCTGGGGCATTGCAAAGTCCAAAAGGCATCATAAGGTATTCAAAATGTCTGAAACGGGTTAGGAAGGCCGTTTTCCACTCGTCTCCTTCTCTAATTCGGACTAAGTTGTATGCACCTCGTAGATCCAGTTTAGTGAAAACTTGAGCCGCTCGAAATCGTTGAAACAGTTCTGGTATGAGAGGGAGCGGGTAACGGTTCTTGATGGTAATTTTATTTTATTCCCTGTAATCTACACAAGGTCTGAGTGTATGATCCTTCTTTGGAACAAAGAAGATTCCTGCTCCTGCAGGGGAAGGGGATGGATGGATAAATCGTTTTTCCAGATTCTCGTTTATGTAGAGTCGTAGAGCCTCCAGCTCTATTTCTGATAATGGGAAAATCCAACCAAAAGGAATTTCTGCACCTGGAAGTAGCTCAATAGGACAGTCATAGGAGCGATGAGGTTGCAACACATCGGCTTTCTTCTTATCGAACACATCCAGGAAGTCATGATAGCTGGTAGGCACATACTGACCGATATCTGAGACTGCCTGAACAGTCAGGCAGCTGGGAGAGTCCAATGGTTCAGGAGCGAAACAGTGCTGCTGGCAGTAGACTGAAGAGAACATGATATCCCCTTTAGACCAGCCAATCTTGGGATTATGGGCCCGCAACCAGGGAATGCCGAGTATTACCGGAAACAAGGGGGAGTAGAGGACATCGAAACATAGGAACTCTTGATGTCCAGAGTCAGTAATCATTAGAATTGGTTCAGATTCTTGGGTAATGGGCCCCAACTTGGGAATGGTGCCGTCTGCCAGGTGAACAGTAAGACTCAGTCTTTTAGGTCTAAGTGGAATCCGTAATTTCTTAGCTAATGTAAGATCCAGAAAACAACTGCAGGCGCCTGAATCAACTATGGCTTGGAATTTGACTTCCCCTTCTGCCACTTGCAGTGAGACAGGCAAGATGATATGAGCGGGGGAGGATCCAGCGACCAGTCATATGTGGGACGAGAGGACAGGAACTTACTGGGTCTCACAGGGCAGTTTCGAAGAAAATGTCCAGCACTGCCACAGTATAGACAAAGATTGGCTTGCCGCCGGCGGATCCTCTCTTCAGGGTTCAGGGAAGGCCGCAACAGACCGAATTGCATGGGTATAGTGGTGGTTACTGAAGGTTTGTAAGATTGAGTCCGTTCAAAGCGCTGCTCCCGTAATCGGCGGTCAAGCTGTATAGCCAACTGTATAAGGCGTTCAAGGGTAGTGGGAGCTTCCACCCGGGCCAGTTCATCTTTGAGCACCTCAGACAGACCAAGCCGGAACTGGTACTGGAGTGCGGCTTCATTCCAGTCCGTATCTTCTGACCATTTGTGGAATTCAAACGTATAGTCCTCTACAGGTCGGTTCCCTTGCTGGAGTGTGTGCAGGGCCGCCTCGGCCGAAGCCATTCGCTGGGGGTCATCATAGAGCTGTGACATGGCTCCAAAAAAGGCTGAAACTGAGTCTAGGACCGGGTTACTTTGTTCCATAAGATGATGGGCCCAGGATTCAGGTTCTTCTGTATCAAGGAGATGATGAAACCGACTTTGACAGTTTCAAGGGAGAAAGTCCATGGCTTCAGAGCTAGGTATAACTGACAAGCATTTTTAAACGCTCTGAATTTTCTTCGGTCCCCGGAGAAACGTTCGGGTATGGGGACTCTTGGTTCAGGTGGAGGTACCACTACCGTTGGTGTGACAACGGTGCGTTCAAAAACAGCAGAAGCTGGAGCAGAGACTGCATGTGTGGTATTCTGGTAAACAGAAGAGGACGTAGAGGGTATGCTGTGCAGGCGACCTTCTAGTTGCATATAGCCTTCTTTGTAGATTCTGTACGGCTTGTGTGAGGGCTGTAACTTGTTGGCACAAAGCCTCTAGCGGAGACGCACCTCTGTCGGTGTCACGTACCTGGTAGGTGAGCCTGACATGTAGAGGAGGGCCTCTCATACAACTCCGGCTCGTGTGCCTCTGATAGTGAGATAGCGGCCACAGGAGCACGGTGACGTAGGAGTGCCTGTAATCAGTCCAGTAGTAGCGTGGCCGCAGTGAGCGGGCTGGTATGAGATTGCTGGGAGCAAGCTTGCTGGGCTGGAGTTGTAGCAGGTCGGATGAGCAGGGTGCAGGGTCAAACAAGCCAGGTAGGTAATGGTCGGGCAGGAAGGACATTGACGATAGGCAGCAGAGTAATCAGGTCACAAGCCGGGTCGGTACCAGGAGAGCAGCAATGCAGGATCAACAGGCAGGAGCGAAATCCAGAAGACAAGCCAGGGTCAGGGTAGGAAGCAGACAAGCACAGGTTAGAGACAACAAGCCGGATCAAGATCAGAGGTCACACGGAGTCAGGAACAGTACACAGGAAGCTGCAGGCCAAACAGCAATGAATCCATGCAGAGAGTCAGTTTAAATAGCCAGCTTGGCGCCATCTAATGGCGGGAAGTTCTAACTACCTTATGGACTTCTCTGACAGTCGGCTTCAGACATCTTATGGCTGACTGGTACTGTCACGTACCTGGTCCTGAAGCCGAAATGCTGAGAGGGCTCTCCTTGCGGCTGAGTGCTCGGTGTCCCTGAAGGTGGTAACAGGAAGCACGAAGCCCAAAGTAGCAGGGATTGCCAGCTGTGCCCCAGATGAGGGTTGGTGGTAGGGAGATCTCTCTGCAGGTGAACACCAGAGGAGGTGAGCACTAGGACCCAGGAGTGCTGAGGATGTTGTAGACTGCACACGGCTGGAAGTAGTTTGTAATGGAAAGTGCAGCTGGCAGGATCAACAGGTAAGTACTGGAGGCAGGTACTGCAGGCTGGGTACAGCAGGTGGACACCAAGGGATTGGACGTCCACTTTGTGCGCCAGTATGCACACGTCTTCGCCCTAGCGAACGTGCGTTTGCAATACGTGTGTGCGTATTCATGCTGGCGCGGCCATGTTGAGAATCGGCTAATGTGCCAGGTCTATGAGTGATTATTCTCCGGCTAGTTCCCTGACAGTCTGGCAGTAAAGAATGGATGCAGCGCTGCCTTTCATTCCCCCTGGCTTCCTCCATATCGGGTCCTGCTCCTCCTCCTGCCTCAGATCAGTTTCCTTTCACCCTGTTCGTTCCCGGCTCTCAGCACTCTGACCGCCCACTGCTGCTCCTGGGACTCCCCTTGGCTGATGCCACTTCTTCCTCAAGATGGGATCCATCTAAAAACCCTGTGATGCTGGCTTCTTCTGATGTCCGACGTCATCACCACCTTTCTCCAGCTCCTGTTTCTGGAGCATGCTCAGATCCACAGATTCATCAGAAGAGAACTTGTAAGAGGCCTTGTTTACTCTGGCTTAGCCCTGAGTGCAAGCATTTTGAGAAAATTTGCAAACATATTAATAGAGCTGTAGCGAAATTTATGCCATTGTTACAAGGTCTGTCTTTCCGGCATGTGGATTTAGAGGGCGGATTACATGGTTTTTATCGGTCTGATCAAATTCACTTATCGGAAATTACAATTGACATTTTTAACCTGGACTTGCAGACATGTGTGGAATTGGCAGTGGGCCGGGTGGGATGCCATGCTCATTGTGGGTGAGCATGGCATATGCGACTTTAAGTTTTAGTAATTATTAGCTCGAGCTTTAATAGATGAGCTAGATGTGTGGTTGATTAAATTTGAAATAGTTTTACAGTGTATGGAATTAATAAATTTATATTAATACCTATAATAAAAGGGCCGTGGCCTATTGCATCCACAAGTTCTTTGAGTCCAGTGTGTTATTTATGTTGTTTTATATATTCGGCCTGCGGTAACATGGAAATGGAGGGAGGGGCATAAAATGTCCCCACCCACCCACATATGCGACTGGGCAGACAGTTAATGCTGAAATTAAAATATGTCAGTTAAAAATACTTACCTGTGATTGATGTTCTTGTTGTCAACGGTTGTTTGGCACGAGTAGTTCCCTATAAAAGAAAATAAATGATGTCACTTGTGAGGCAGCCAGCGGGGCTCTGAAGGGAACACACATCACGCCCTCCCACCTCTTGTCGCGGGTCCTGTTATGAGGTTTTGTCCCTTTCAAAGTGAAAGGGGACTTTAAGTTTTAGCAATTATTAGCTCAAGCTTTAATAGCTGAGCTATATATGTGGTTGGTTACATTTTAAAGGGTTCTACAGTGTATGGATTTAATATATTTATATTAATACCTATAATAAAAGGGCTGCGGCCTATTGCATCCACAAGTTCTTTGAGTCCAGTGTGTTATTTATGTTGTTTTATATGTTCTGCCTACGGTATCAATAACAAGCGCATCACATAGCACAGCATGATTAAGTCCACATTGCATCATATCATGTGGTAGAAGAAGGTGAAGATCCAAAAGGCTAACGTGTTTCGAGGACTAGCCTCTTTCTCAGAGCCAACATGACTGTTGTCTGCACCTCTCTTATAGATCAAAATGTCATGACTGATTATAGAATGTGGGCATGTTATACCCCCCCCCAGGGGTAAGCTCTTACAAACATCATGCATTATGCTTTGGGATCGGATGTTGTGTAAGGGTTATTTCTCTGGCCCTACCAGGCATCTCTGAACACATATACTTGTTACATATATGAGTACTCTACTCTATACTAGTATACTTTATTGGCATACCAGTTAATGTGCTTTATACCAATTCTTGCTGATCTATAACGATTGGTTGTGTGTCTACCTTTATAACCATCAACAGTGATAATTCTGTTCCTCCATACATCTTCCCTGTTGGTTACTTATTATACCTCTTACCTATATCTTCATTGCTTATTTCATTTTACAGAATATTGATCCATTAGTTCCGAGAGGAAGCATAAGGCGAAACATGTCGAGCAATATGGCTCAACAAAATTGTACGATCTACTGCTAATACACATCGCTCGATCCTCCCGGGACGACAGTACCATTCCCTGTCACTTGCGGTCATGAACGTCTCGATGTGAAGTATTATTATTGTTATACTATATTGAGATTATATAATTGTCCAGTATTACCAACAGTGTAATCACCTTCTTGTCAATTCTGTATTTTATATTTCCCTTACACAGGATATCATTGTTGTACGTCTTTTGTGGTTTTTGTCTGATGATTTTAGATGCATTATATAATAAAGAATGTGATTTTATAAATAACCAGTGCCTGCAAAGTCCATGTTTCCTTTCTTTCAATTTTTGAACATCATGCATTAAACATAAAGTAGCTTAAAGCCAGCCCACAATAAGATATGGACAGATAGCACATATATGCAAATGTATAAAATACAGGACTAGGAGAAGAATATTCATATATCGGCTAGAACAGCTGGTTTGCAACATATTACAGTTTGCAACATTTATGCAAATGTATAAAATACAAGCGTATAAAGTACAAATAAATAGATATGTGCACTTTTTAAAACACATATTTGTGAGTATACATCTTCATTAAAACTAAACTCATAGAAAAACAGATTGACAATATGCCATCGGTTCCTCTGGCAATTAGTATGTTTAACTGTATTTGCTTTTAGCACCACTTCATTAATTTATTCATTTGTTTGTATATTATAATTTGTACTTGCCCTTGCTGCTGATGGAGTTGTTCTTGAAACACACACCCGCGCCTCCCATCTGGGAATGCAGCCGTACCATGCAATCCAGCCGATATATATGATTCTTCTTCTCCTAGTCTTGTATTTTATACATTTGCATATATGTGCTATCTTTGCAAAACTTATTGTGGGCTTGCTTTAAGTTACCTTTTGTTTAATGCATGATGTTTGTAAGGGCCTAACCCGCCTGCGGGGCGGCGGGTCTGACATGCCCACATTCTTCAATCAGTCATGACATTTTGGTATGTAAGAGAGGTGCAAACAGTCATGATGGAGGTTTCTGAGAGGCATGTTGAGCCCATGAAATATTAAATTTTTTTGAATAATGAAATCACCAAAAAAATACAAAAAATATATAATACAGAAAATATATATATCACTCTGTATGTGTGTCAGGATAAGGTAACCTGAAATTAATCAGTATTCCTTAAAAATGTGAATTTCACCAATGTATATCAATAATCACATAAATCATAAATCATCCAGTGTAAAATATAATAAAGTGAAAAATTAGGATAATAATTAAATTAAATCCCAATAAAGTCCATGCAAAAATTAGGAGAAAATCCAAGAAGGTGTGCCACAAGATCCCAAAGAGTGCATCCACGCAATTCCTTGTAAGAATATAATAGACACCAACGTGTAAATCACCCAGGGAAAATCAGATGGCTGCTTACCAGAACGGGTAGGTCTCTCAAGCTAATGAGTAGACCACAGAAAGCTTAAGTGTAATGCCAAGGATGGCCACAGGATGTCTCCTTTAAACTCTCAATGGCGATGTCCACATAGTGGGAAACAAATTACGACAGGGACATAGTGTAACTCCGTATACAAGGCATTTATTTAAAAGTAAAAAGCAGATAAAACCACTCACATTTGCGATGTGAATTCAAGGCATCTAAAGGTTACAGGTACGCTGGAAACGAACGAACATCTCCCTCGCTGTTAGTATCTAGGTAGCCGGCTTGTTGGGGGCGTGGTCTCGTCACGTCTGGGTCACCCGACCGGTTTCGCTATAGGTTAGCGTCATCAGGGGTGTGACCATCAGACGTGACTCCACGCCTATATACCCCATATTCATAAGGCGGGCGGGGCCGCGCATGTCTCCAGGATATCTGTAAGAGAGGGCGGAAGTGAGCACCCTGGATGGCTTCTTGTGTGGGCGGAAATACATCACATGAAGGAGGGCGGAAGTAAAAACACTCAGCATTACATGAGTGAGAGCAGAAATGATGTCAGTGATAATGAAAAGAGGAAGAAACTTTTCAGCGTCTCCAGGACTATTTTATCCACTGCAGTTTATTTATTACAATGGATAGATATCGACCAAGTTACCAATTGATATTCATATGTTTATGGGGTAACATAAATAATAATGTGACTAAATTAATAGTATATAAAAAATAGTGAAAAAATGTGTAGGAAATAAATTGTGCACAACGCCATCTAGTGGATAAAAATAATTATGCAAACTAGTGAATCTTATAAGAAAAATTAATTCTGAGAGAAAACAAAACGAGGTGCTTAGTCCCGATCTCATACAGATACAAATGGTATCAAAGATATAATTTGGAATTATAGCCTGGAGATGTTCGTTCCTTACATCAATCATATTATCAGTAATGTATTCCGTCATATCACCATATATTATTATCACATAAAATCAATAAAAGATTAATAAAAAAATTTTTTTTATTAAAAAAACAGATAAAAACAAAGAAAAATAAGAAAGTCATATTAGCTATTATTAATAAAACTGTTTACGTCCCATTCTACATTTAAGCCGAATGGCACGTAAGACTTGAGACAATAAATCCATCGTGTTTCGGCCCTTGAGATTTCTCTCTTGGCATTGGAGCCTCTCCAATGAGGAGTATACTTGTCAATTGCTGTGAAAAAGGTATGTTTAGGGTTCTTATGATGGCATAAGCTATAATGTTTGGACACGTTGTGTCCAGGGAAACCCTTTCTTATATTACCAACGTGTTCACCAAGGCGAACCTGCAGGGCCCTGGTAGTACGGCCAACATACTGTTTCCCACATTTACATTGTAGCATGTATACAACATTTTTTGTGCTGCAGGTGATAAAGGAATTGATTGAGTATTCCCTTCCTGTCTGTGTGGAAAGAAACTTTTCAATCTTTCTTCCTTTAAAGCTATTTATAGCGCAGATGTTACATCTGCGGCACGGATAGTATCCTTTTAATTCAGCAAAGAATGTGGGTTTTCTTGGGATTTCTATTACATTCTGGGCTATTTGATGTCTCAAGGATGGGACACCTCTGTAGACTACCGCAGGTTGATCTGGTAAGGTTGGACCCAGAATGCGATCGTTTTTTAGCACAGGCCAATGTCTTTTAAGGATTTTTTTGATGAGGTAATGTTGGGTTGAAAAAGTGGTTAGAAATATGTCTTTGAATTTATTCTGTTCCAAGACATCACGCCTCTTGGGAACCAATAGGGTGTTTCTATCCATATTAATTACCTCACTAAGGGTGTTATCAAGGGATTGTTCATCATAACCTCTATCAATGAATTTATTTCTTAAATCTGAGGCCTGTCTTATGAAATCCCTGTGGTGTGTACAGTTACGTTTTAAGCGTAAAAATTGACTTTTAGGTACACCCGTAAGCCAAGCCTGGTGGTGACAGCTATCTTTGGGAATAAAACTATTTCTGTCCGTTTTTTTGAAGTGAGTCCTTGTAACCAAGGAGTTGTTAGATACTTCTAAATTAAGGTCTAGAAAGGTGATACTTGTAGAACTACTATTATGTTCAAGCTTAATGCCTCTATCGTTAAGATTAAGGCCCAACATAAAACTGTCTAAGGAGGCGGAGTCGCCATCCCATAGGAGGAGGACGTCGTCGATGTACCTCCTCCACAAAACAAGTTGAGGGGGACGGTTACCAAAAACGACGTCCTCCTCCCATTTTGCCATAAACAGATTTGCAAGGCTGGGCGCAAATTTCGCGCCCATGGCGACTCCGCGATCCTGCAAATAATATGTGTGGTTGAACCAAAAAAAATTGTGTGTCATGGCAAACTTGAGTAATTGGAGCACAAAATTTCTTTGCTCTATTGGTATTGTACCATCCATCTCTAGAAAGTATTTGGCTGCCTCTAAACCATGGTGATGGGATATGATCGTATAGAGCGAATTCACATCCGCTGTTGCCATTATGTATCCATCCCTCCAAGTCAGATCTTGCACCAGGTTTAGGACATGGGTGGTATCCTTTAAATAAGATGGCATCTTGGTAACCAGTGGCTGAAGAAATTCATCGATATATTTCCCGATACGGGAACATAGAGAATCTATGCCACTTATAATAGGGCGTCCTGGAGGTCTTAAAGGGTTTTTGTGTACTTTTGGTAAAAAGTAAATAACCGCTAGTCTTGGAGCTAAAGGGATGAGGAAAGTTTTTTCTTTCTTGTTAAGAATGCCTGTGTTATAGGCTCTATCAATAATGCCTTGGAGTTCTCTCTTATATTTGAATGTGGGATTGTTTTTTAGAATTTTGTATGTGTCCCTGTCATCTAGGATCTTTTTCATTTCTGAAATATAGTCTTCTTTGTCCAGTCGGGTGACCCAGACGTGACGAGACCACGCCCCCAACAAGCCGGCTACCTAGATACTAACAGCGAGGGAGATGTTCGTTCGTTTCCAGCGTACCTGTAACCTTTAGATGCCTTGAATTCACATCGCAAATGTGAGTGGTTTTATCTGCTTTTTACTTTTAAATAAATGCCTTGTATACGGAGTTACACTATGTCCCTGTCGTAATTTGTTTCCCACTATGTGGACATCGCCATTGAGAGTTTAAAGGAGACATCCTGTGGCCATCCTTGGCATTACACTTAAGCTTTCTGTGGTCTACTCATTAGCTTGAGAGACCTACCCGTTCTGGTAAGCAGCCATCTGATTTTCCCTGGGTGATTTACACGTTGGTGTCTATTATATTCTTACAAGGAATTGCGTGGATGCACTCTTTGGGATCTTGTGGCACACCTTCTTGGATTTTCTCCTAATTTTTGCATGGACTTTATTGGGATTTAATTTAATTATTATCCTAATTTTTCACTTTATTATATTTTACACTGGATGATTTATGATTTATGTGATTATTGATATACATTGGTGAAATTCACATTTTTAAGGAATACTGATTAATTTCAGGTTACCTTATCCTGACACACATACAGAGTGATATATATATTTTCTGTATTATATATTTTTTGTATTTTTTTGGTGATTTCATTATTCACTATTTTCTAGCGCAGCACATTTTCGTTTAATTTCCACTATGGGTTTTTTCTGTGATTCCTTTGTGCAGCAGCTCACCCTACAATACTAATTTTTTATAATTATATTAGCGCAGAAATATCCACTTTTACATTAAATTTTTTTGTCACAGGTGTTTAACACAAAGTTGTCATTGAAATTACATATTGCTCACACATGCCATAGGTATATGTAGAATTACACCCCAAAATACATTCTGCTGCTTCTCCTGAGTATGGGGATACCCCATGTGTGAGACTTTTTGGCAGTCTAGCCACGTACAGGACCAAAAAACAAATCACTGCCTTCAGGCTTTCTAAGGGCGTTAATTGTTGATTTCACTCCTTACTACCTATCACAGTTTCAGAGGCCATGAAATGCCAAGATTTCACAAAACCCCTCCGAATTACCCCTTTTCATAAAGTAGACACCCTAAGCTGTTGTTGAGAAGCTACAGAGGGGCTTCTCAACAACACCAGTGACTGTTGCAATTTGGACTGTCGTATCTGCATGAATGGAGGACAGAACAAAAGCATTCCGTATGTCCCTCCACTTCACTACAAGCAATTTATTACACTTTAAGCAGGCTCTCTCCCCCCTTCTAAATCAGGAATCTACAAGCCGTTGGGGGAAGCCCCAGGGATTAGGTCGTACGATGCCACACGCGCCAATTCCAGAAACAAAAAGGTGACTATAAAGTGGCACGCTTGTGTAATAATTGACCACTTATAAATGGTACCCCTTTCCGAATAAGGGTGACACCAAATCCCAAACAATCTTGCCGCTGCTCCCCATGTAGTCTGGGCAGTTGGGGGGGGGGGGGGGGGGCTCCACATTGCTATGTTTTCCCTCGTAAATCTGGAAACTACATGTATAGCCTGTTTCCCTGTCACAGAGTTTACTGGCACGCTTACTGGGGAGAAACTGAAAGCAAGGTGGCCAGAAAATGTATTTAGGGACTCATCAACGCAGACAGCTTGTTGGGGCTTATACAAGGCTGCAAACTTTTGGCAGAAGTGATTTACGAGGGACCGAATTTTGGTCACCCCGAGGACGACAGAGTTCATTTTCACTGAAACTGTGCATGAACCACAATATTTTCTCATATCTAGTCCTGGCCATGGCAGTAGAGAACACGGGCATATAATGAATTAATATGTGTCCATGTAAATTTTCTGGCAAGGGTCAAATTTGGATTTGCAACGATGAATTGATCTGCATATAAATTGCTTTGGTCCACAATAGATCTGTACAGATCTTCCAAGAAAAACCGCTCCTAACAACCAAGGGGCGTAAAACTGTCTGTTTCCACCTGAATTCCCAGCGCTATGGAGTTTCAGTACTTTGAATGGACTAAAAAACAATGTGATGTAAGCTGCAACCAACCTACCTCTGAGGTAGTAAAAAGATGAAAAAGTGCAAGGTTGTTGGGGTCGGCGCTATCACTTATAAATGATTTCAAAAATAAAAAGGTGTGTAATGTGCGTATTGGTGAGAATAAATATATAAAACCATACGTCTTTTAAGAAAGTGCATATAGTGCATATAGTGCGTTTGGTACTATTGCCACTTAGATACAAGGTGCTTGGTGCTGATATCTTTAAAACATCAATAAAGTGCATAAACAGTGTTTAGTAAACCATATCATATGCCACATATACTTAAAAAGTGCTGAGTGCTGATTTGTATTGTATTGCACCACGTGGGTAATTGTGTGCCTTTAAATAATAAACATGGCGCTTGTGGATCTCCACCAAGTACACCGCTGCTTACCGCACACTAAGGCAGATGATTCAACAATTCTTCGGTCACTGAAACACAAGAAAAGCCTCCATTGCGTAGTATATGGTGGTTAAACCAAAGCAAGTTAGCATCCACTCACAGTTAGGGAGTTCACTTTCAGTGTTGGTGTTCGCCGCTTCAGTGTTGGTGTTCGCCGCACTGCTTCCGCGTTCCAACGGCCCGAACCACCGTTACCGGAAGTGACGTATTGACGTAACAAACCACGCCCTACGCATTTCGTCATACGACGTCATCTGGAGCGTGCCATCTAGCGCTTCTCCCGGTCTTTTTATAGGCTGGGCTGCCGCCATTTTTGTACCCCTATTGGAGTCTGGACACGGCGGACATCTTTGTACACTCGCCGTGTAATTTACCAATGTTGTACAGCCTAGAATGATTTTATTCATCATGTGAACTCCCTATTTGCTGTGTCCGCCGTACAAACAATATACTTATTTATTATAATTTATAAAAGTACGACAAAGACTTACATTTAAATAATTTGTTTAAAAACTTTAATACAGATAATATAGTGCGATATTGATGTGCCCGATCCGATCGGGTGTGCCCCGATCCTCTGTGTGCTGCATAAGTGTTAAGTGAAAGATGTGATCCAGTGAACTGTTAAAATACTCCTTAAGTGGATGGCCATTTTGCTCATGCAAATTAAGTGCTTATGGTAAAATGCCCATATACATGACAATAAAAATCGGTGAAAAATCTGAAAAAATAAATTTAATGTTAAAAAATCTGAAAAAATTCCTAAAAATTCTTAAAAACCAAAGAAACTTTGGGGATATGTTCCCAAGGTAAAAAACATGTTTATAAAGAGTTGTATACATAAAACGTGGAGGATAGCATAATGTTCATTAATCTTCTTGGAACTTGTACCCCCATCGGACTAGTATAAAAAATTAGGACTTAAGTCCAGGTAAGTATCATTAGGAAGAACATGGGAAAAATCCAAGGAAAAATCCAGGGGAAAAAATCCAGGGGAAAGAAATCCAGGGGGAAAAAATCCAGGGAAAAATCTTCTGGTAAAATTCTTTTGATGAAAAGCTAAAGGTATACCCACATAAAAATCAAAGGTATATCCACATAAAATAAGGATATGACTTCAGGGGTAAAAAGGAAGAATAGGCGGAGATAAAATAGGAAAAAAAGGGTATAAAAAGGTGTAAAAGGCTTTAAATCACAAAACCAAGCCAGATAATAATAGAACATATATGCATTTCCTGCTTGTAAAAAATACATATAAAATATAAAAATATATATATATGTATAAAAATATATAAAAAGCCTAAAAACCATCCAGTTGAAGAGGGGTCTTTTAAAAATCTGTGATAAAACAGTTCAAATCAATGTCTATATTCAAGCCTTTTGGTTGGAGGGTCTGCATCAAATATATCCACTTGGTTTCATTTCTGGATACACTTATTCTTTTATTGCTACCCCTCCAGTCATTTTTTATTTTGTCAATGGCATAGAAAACCATGCCCGTGGGGTCTTGAGAATGGTATTGCTTAAAGTGTCGTGGAAGACTGTGTTTATCAAACCCCTTTCGGATGTTTTTCTTTTTTTTTTTTTTTTTTCTTTCAATAATTTTTATTCAAGAAGAACAAGTGAACATAGCATCAAAATACAATAATAAAATGTTGAGAAAGTAACATTACTTGGAGAAATAGCAATAATAATAGAACACGGCAATCAAAAGAATGAAGGCTTCTGGTCCATACGGTAACATTCCTGAGAGCAAAGCAGTACAGAAAACACCAGAAATGTAATGGCCAATGAGAAAACAGGAAAAGTACAATTAAAAAGTAACAGTACGGCTTCAAGAATAGAAAACCTGTCTACTAGCTCTCTTCCCAACAGGGAGGCTAATTTGTACACAGTAAAAAGAAAAAATAGGACAAGCAAAAGCAGAATACACCTTGTACAGTTCGATAGCTAACTAGAGTGCTATCTCCCCCATCAAACTTAACGTAATAAAGAGTAGTTACCTCTCAAAAACATGGAAGAGGGGCCATGGGCCCAGAGAAGTACTAGGTAGTAGAGGATCAGAGGTAGAAAAGGAAGGGAAAGAGAAAAGAGAAGAGAATAGGACAGAAAGAAGAGGGTACAGCCAATCCCCAGGAGAAGACAATTAGGCAATCTAATTCAAGGTCACTCCAGGTACCAGTGAGACACCTACATATTTGGCCCAGGACTCCCAGATTAATTCAAATATGGGTACTGTATTGGTCAGGACACTGACCATCCTTTCTTGGGTCATTATCCAGGTGATTTTATTTCGTATCTTCCTGATGGAGACCCTGGATAATTTCCAGGACCCCGCTATGGAGAGTTTTGCACCCAGTAGAATATAGCGAACTAATGTTTGGGTGTATTTCGGAATGCCAGGAAGCTTCGAATGCAGAAGAGCAACAGGGGCAGTGGTGGGAAGCCTGTGACCGGTAACTTTGTATATCATGTGAAAAATTCTGTTCCATGTGCCTCTTAGTCTAGGACACTCCCACCAAACATGTAGCATAGTACCAGGCATCTGACATCCCCTGAAGCATAAAGGTGAGAAAGAGGGATACATCTTGTGTAGTTTAACTGGTACAAGATACCATCGGGTCATTACTTTTAGTCCCGCTTCCATTAAAGGAACAAAGCCAATGCCAGAAGCCTGGCCAACAAGATGGGAGAGCTGGAGCTGCTGATGTTTGAGGAGGACTTAGATTTTGTGGGGATAACTGAGACTTGGTTTGACAGCTCTCATGACTGGATGGCGACCATTCAGGGGTATTCCCTTTATCGCAGAGATAGAGAAGGTAAAAAAGGGGGAGGGGTATGTTTGTATATTAAGAACAGTATACAGGTAAATATGAGGGATGATATTAATAATGGAGCTATGGACGAGGCAGAATCCCTATGGGTAGAGCTTCAAAGGAAAGGCACGGTGGGGAAGGTAATATTGGGTGTATGCTATAGGCCCCCCAAACAGAGGGAGGAGGGTGAGGCGGACCTCATGTTACAGATAGGATTGGCAGAAAGGATGGGAAATGTCATTATAATGGGGGACTTTAATTATCCTGATATAGACTGGGCAGAAGGAACCGCGCATTCAGCCAAGGCTCGGCAGTTCCTAAATGTTTTGCAGGACAATTTCATGGGTCAGATGGTGAATGCACCGACAAGAAACAATGTGGTACTTGACCTACTGATTACCAACAATACAGACCTGCTCACGGATATAGAAATACGGGACAACTTAGGGAACAGTGACCATAGGTCAATTGGTTTCAGTATTAATTACAGTAATAGGAAACGCAAGGGTAATATAAGGACACTGAATTTTAAAAGAGCCAATTTCCCTAAACTGCACTCGCTGCTAGAAAATATCAAATGGGATAGAACCCTGGGAACAAAGAACACGGAGGAAAAATGGGAGTGCTTCAAGAGCATACTTAACAAGGGGGTGGGCCAGTGCATTCCACAGGGAAATAAATTTAAAAGAGCAAAACTAAACCCTGGGTGGCTAAACTCCAACATAAAAATGTATATTAGAGCTAAAGAAAAGGCCTTCAAAAAATACAAGACTGAGGGGTCATTGGCAGCATTTAAGCACTACAAAGAGTGTAATAAGAAATGTAAAGACGAAATCAGGGCGGCTAAAATAGAATACGAGAAACATATAGCGGAGGAGAGTAAAAAGAACCCCAAGAAGTTCTTTAAGTATATAAACAGTAGGAAAGCGAGGCCAGAGCACATTGGCCCCATAAAAGATGATAAAGGAAAAATGGCCACAGAGGACAGAGAAAAGGCGGAAGTGTTAAATAATTTCTTTTCTTCAGTCTTCACAAAGGAATCGGGGGGCTACACGAACCCAGCTTGTAAGGCCGAACTAAATAATACACCTCAGGAAGTGCCGCCATGGCTAACAGAGGATAGACTTAGAGCTAAACTAGAGAAACTTAACATAAATAAATCCCCGGGACCGGATGGCTTGCACCCAAGGGTTCTTAATGAGCTCAGCCAGGTGATTGCCAGACCATTATTCTTGATCTTTAAGGATAGTTTACAGACGGGTATGGTGCCAGCTGATTGGAAAAAAGCCAACGTGGTACCAATATTTAAAAAGGGGCCGAGATATATCCCGGGTAACTATAGGCCGGTCAGCCTAACATCAGTAGTCTGCAAAATTTTGGAGGGGATGATAAGGGACCACATACAAGACTTTAGTAATGAAAACGGTATTATAAGTAGTAATCAGCATGGATTCATGAAAAATCGTTCGTGCCAAACCAATCTATTAACCTTCTACGATGAAGTGAGCTGCCACTTAGATAAAGGTAAGCCTGTGGATGTGGTGTATCTGGACTTTGCAAAGGCCTTTGACACCGTTCCCCACAAACGCTTACTGTACAAACTAAGGAAGGTAGGTATGGACCATAAGGTGAGTACCTGGATAGAGAACTGGCTCCAGGGGAGAGTACAGAGGGTGGTCATTAATGAGGAGTACTCGGATTGGGCGGGTGTGGAAAGTGGGGTCCCCCAGGGTTCTGTCCTGGGACCAATCCTGTTTAATTTATTCATAAATGATCTCGAGGAGGGGATATCTAGTACAATCTCAGTATTTGCAGATGATACTAAATTAGGCTTGCCAATATCTTCTATGCAGGATGTGGAAATCTTGCAAGCAGACCTGAACAAA
The DNA here is from genome assembly GCF_965119305.1 of Pelophylax lessonae. Classification (NCBI taxonomy): domain Eukaryota; kingdom Metazoa; phylum Chordata; class Amphibia; order Anura; family Ranidae; genus Pelophylax; species Pelophylax lessonae. The sequence continues at coordinate 204,659,108 of NC_138772.1, forward strand.
ATAACGGGGTGGGCAACTACATGGCAGATGAGATTTAATGTTGAAAAATGTAAAGTAATGCACTTGGGGGCCAGAAACCAGAAAGCAAGCTACTCACTAGGGGGGGAACCTCTGGGTGAGTCTAGGATGGAAAGGGACCTGGGGGTACTGGTAGACAACAGGCTTGGCAGTGGCATGCAATGCCAAGCCGCCGCAAGCAAAGCCAACAGAATACTGGGTTGTATAAAAAAGGGGATTCACTCCAGAAATAAAGAGATTATTCTTCCACTCTACAAGACTCTGGTCCGGCCACATCTGGAGTATGCTGTCCAGTTCTGGGCACCGGTCCTCAGGAAGGATGTGCTGGAACTGGAGAAAGTCCAGAGAAGGGCAACAAAAATAATTAGGGGAATGGAGGACATCAGCTATGAGGAAAGACTACAAGCACTGAACCTATTCTCTCTGGAGAAGAGACGATTGAGGGGGGATATGATATCAATGTACAAATACTGTACTGGCGACCCTAGCATAAGGAACAAACTATTCAGAGAAAGGAGATACAATAAGACACGTGGCCACTCACTAAAACTTGAGGAAAGGCGGTTTAACCTTAAAGTGCGTAAGGGGTTCTTCACTGTAAGAGCGGTAAGGATGTGGAATTCTCTTCCACAAGCAGTCGTATCAGCAGGGAGCATTGATAGTTTCAAAAAACTATTAGATGGACACCTTAAAGACCACAACATACAGGGGTATACAATGTACGGTTAAAAGCAAACACACACACACATCATAGGTTGAACTGGATGGACTGATGTCTTTTTTCAACCTCACTAACTATGTAACTATGTAACTATGTAATTTATGGTACACAAGCAATACAAGTGGACCCAGTTAGTACACCCTCAAGAGAAGTCTCGGAAGATCGGGATGAGGAGGACACGTGGATGGAAGTCGGAACCCAAAATGATACAATAAGGGGAAACACCCAAGGTTATGCAGATACTAGACCAACGAGAGGAACCCCAAGGCCTAATACATACAACCAGGGTAACATAACCCCTAGAAATGGCAACGGTTATGGAAACACACACAACAGGACTCCCACAAACAACTATGGATATGGGACATATAATAGATATGCACCATTGGAACATTATGAAGAACCATCTTATGATAATAGAGGACCACCCCCACCAAGGAGGGTTTTTTTTCAACAAGGCAACAGAGGGAGACCCCCACGAGGAAGAGGAGGCCCCCACAGACCATGAGGACACTGGCAACAGAATTGGCATCAAACACCGACACAAGGGGACAATTGGACGGGACAGCGACAACAAGTGGAACAACATGGAAACAGGGAAGATACAACATGGCATCAAGAAAGAAACAGAAACGAAAATCGCGAGGAACCCGAGGAGGAAAGAAACGGAAGAAAAAGGAGAAGAAATCAATAGGCAAGGGCATCTTCAATCTAAGTGACACCATATTTGATGAGGAGGAATTGAAAATACTTGATTTGGGTCTCAAATATTCCCCAGGAAAAAACTTGGATAAATTTGAGGCCTATATAGACCTCAATAAATATGTCAGGAAACTGAATATTAAGAAATGTTTCACATTGAAACAGAAACAAGTACAGAGACCCACACACAATGAATATAGACAAACACATTTGAAGAATCGTTCTACTTTTAACCCCAAGAACCCTCAAAATGAGAATTTAGAGGTTTTCAAGTGGATGGTAGAAGCAGATATAAGGGACCTGAGGATCCAAAATAGGAAAGAAAAGGACACATGGGAAACCATAAAAAAACTGAAAAAAGAAAGGGAGTGGTGATAAGACCTGCCGACAAGGGAGGGGGTCTGGTGATCTTAAATAAAAAAGACTATGAAGAAGAGATGGAGAATCTACTCAATGTACAGGATACCTATATTAAGCTGAAGGGAGACCCGAAGCAAGCATATGAAAAAACTTTACATAACTATGTGGAGAAAGGGAAGGAAATTGGCATTCTAAACAAAAAAGAGGCCAGATACATCTGCCTGGAGAAACCAAAGACCCCAGTCATTTATTATATTCCCAAAATGCACAAAAACGATAAAAAACCACCTGGTCGTCCCATCGTAAGTGGAATAAATTCGGTGCATTCAAGGCTGGGAGAGTATCTCGACCAGTTCTTGCAACCCTTATTCCCTGTGGGAAAATCCTACTTGAGGGACAGCAAACAGCTGCTAGCAGAAATCAAGGATCTGGATGTAGAGGAGGGGGACATCTTGGTAACTATTGACGTCAACTCCCTCTATACTAACATAAAGCAGCAGGATGGATTACAAGCAGTGGACTGGGCTCTACATACCCATACGGACATGAAGGAGTCACAAATTCGCTATATATTGGAGGCACTAAAAACAGCAATGGAATCAAATTATTTTTGGTACAAGGGTAACTACTATGTACAAAAGAAAGGAGTAGCCATGGGGGCTAAATATGCCCCCCAGCGTGGCAAACGTTTTTATGCAGAAGTGGGAAGAGGAGCAGGTGTTTAGTGTACCTAGGGATAACCTTAAATTCTACCGCAGGTACATAGACAACATTATTATCGTCTGGAAGGGTAATGTGGAGTCATTACAAGAATTCTTTGATGAGATCAACACAAATATATATGGTATTACTTTCTCTGGAGACTTTCATTTCGAGCATATTGCCTTCCTGGATTTGGAATTATCCAAGAAAGATGGAAAATTAACCAGTAAGACGTATTTTAAAAAAACCCGATAGGAATGGGTATATTCCCAAGAAAACTTGCCACCATCCCAAGTGGCTAGGGAACATTCCTAAAGGTCAACTGATGAGGATCAAAAGAAATTGTAGTGATCCAATAGACTTTGAAACACAAGCTCAGATATTGATTGACAGGTTTGTGGAAAAAGGATATAAACGAAGGGAACTCATCAACGTCAAGAAAACAGTGGAGAACATGAGGAGAGAAGATCTAATAAGTGACTCATCAAAGAAAACAAATAAAAACAAAAATACGGAATTCGCTTTCTTGACAGGATTCAATACACAACACAAGGCACTAGAAAAGATCATAAAGAAACACTGGCCCATTCTTAAAGCAAACACCACATTAAGAGATGTCCTTCCTGCAAAACCCACTTTTATTTACAGAAAAGCACCTAGCCTGAGAAATAGGACATCAAGAGAAAAGAGAAGAAAGACCACATCCTTCATAGCACAAAGCACGGGAAAAACTTTTGAAATCAAGGACACCATAACTTGCACAAGTACCCATGTAACTTACGTGGTGGAATGCCCATGTAAGTTACAATATGTGGGCCGTACCACCAGACCCTTGTTTGTCCGCATCAGAGAGCATGTGAAAAACATCCGAAAGGGGTTTGATAAACACAGTCTTCCACGACACTTCAAGCAATACCATTCTCAAGACCCCACGGGCATGGTTTTCTATGCCATTGACAAAATAAAAAATGACTGGAGGGGTAGCAATAAAAGAATAAGTGTATCCAGAAATGAAACCAAGTGGATATATTTGATGCAGACCCTCCAACCAAAAGGCTTAAATATAGACATTGATTTGAACTGTTTTATCACAGATTTTTAAAAGACCCCTCTTCAACTGGATGGTTTTTAGGCTTTTTATATATTTTTATACATATATATATATATTTTTATATTTTATATGTATTTTTTACAAGCTGGAAATGCATATATGTTCTATTATTATCTGGCTTGGTTTTGTGATTTAAAGCCTTTTACACCTTTTTATACCCTTTTTTTCCTATTTTATCTCCGCCTATTCTTCCTTTTTACCCCTGAAGTCATATCCTTATTTTATGTGGATATACCTTTGATTCTTATGTGGGTATACCTTTAGCTTTTCATCAAAAGAATTTTACCAGAAGATTTTTCCCTGGATTTTTTTCCCCTGGATTTCTTTCCCCTGGATTTTTTCCCCTGGATTTTTTCCCCTGGATTTTTCCTTGGATTTTTCCCATGTTCTTCCTAATGATACTTACTATACTTACTTAAGTCCTAATTTTTTATACTAGTCCGATGGGGGTACAAGTTCCAAGAAGATTATTGAACATTATGCTATCCTCCACGTTTTATGTATACAACTCTTTATAAACATGTTTTTTACCTTGGGAACATATCCCCAAAGTTTCTTTGGTTTTTAAGAATTTTTAGGAATTTTTTCAGATTTTTTAACATTAAATTTATTTTTTCCGATTTTTCACCGATTTTTATTGTCATGTGTATGGGCATTTTACCATAAGCACTTAATTTGCATGAGCAAAATGGCCATCCACTTAAGGAGTATTTTAACAGTTCACTGGATCACATCTTTCACTTAACACTTATGCAGCACACAGAGGATCGGGGCACACCCGATCGGATCGGGCACATCACTGTCCTGCACCAATATCGTATCTGTATTAAAGTATTTAAACAAATTATTTAAATGTAAGTCTTTGTCGTACTTTTATAAATTATAATAAATAAATATATTGTTTGTACGGCGGACACAGCAAATAGGGAGTTCACATGATGAATAAAATCTTTCTAGGCTGTACAACATTGGTAAATTACATGGCGAGTGTACAAAGATGTCTGCCGTGTCCGGACTCCAATGGGTGTACAAAAATGGCGGCAGCTGAGCCTATAAAAAGACCGGGAGTAGCGCTAGATGGCACGCTCCAGATGACGTCGTATGACGAAATGCGTAGGGCGTGGTTTGTTACGTCAATACGTCACTTCCGGTAACGGTGGTTCGGGCCGTTGGAACGCGGAAGCAGCACGGCGAACACCAACACTGAAAGTGAACTCCCTAACTGTGAGTGGATGCTAACTTGCTTTGGTTTAACCACCATATACTACGCAATGGAGGCTTTTCTTGTGTTTCAGTGACCGAAGAATTGTTGAATCATCTGCCTTAGTGTGTAAGCAGAGGTGTACTTGGTGGAGATCCACAAGCGCCATGTTTATTATTTAAAGGCACACAATTACCCATGTGGTGCAATACAATACAAATCAGCACTCAGCACTTTTTAAGTATATGTGGCATATGATATGGTTTACTAAACACTGTTTATGCACTTTATTGATGTTTTGAAGATATCAGCACCAAGCACCTTGTATCTAAGTGGCAATAGTACCAAATGCACTACATGCACTATATGCACTTTCTTAAAAGACGTATGGTTTTATATATTTATTCTCACCAATACGCACATTACACACCTTTTTATTTTTGAAATAATTTATAAGTGATAGCGCCGACCCCAACAACCTTGCACTTTTTCAAAGATGTACTAAGCTGCTGGTGCTTGCCAGTTCACCAGAAGGTTGAGCGGGACTAGTACGGACACTCTGCTGCATAGGAGAACCCTGCGATCGTTGCACCTCAGCAACAGAAGAACAGGGTTGGGTATGCCTGACCTCAGTAGGCACCACAGCACCATCAGACAGGCTGCCAGACAACAGCCTCCATGCACCACCGACACCCCGCACCCCTCCTTTCTGCAACGGTATCCAGGACAAGAAGATGGATGATCCCATTCACCTACCGTACTGGCCTTTACTTACCTAAGAGTAAGTCACTATGTGTTTTTTGTATTAATAAACCTTATGCTTCACTAAGCTCGAGCTGCTTTCTTTCTGTTTATACCACTACTCCATCGTCAGAGCTATCTGTCAAAGTGCTGCTGCTCTCTACAGGTTCAAATACTGAGCCTGATTCTGACAGTGAGGCTTCCCCATCGCTCTCATCCGTCATGCTTAGCATCGTGTAGGCCTCTTTACTAGTGTACCTCTGTTTGGACATTTTGGCCAATAAATTTATAGGTACCTAGTGTGACTCATAGGTAAAAAAAAACACCTAGTTGTCAAGGACTGTTTGAACCGCTACCAAAAAATGTAACTGCTAGTGCCAGCAGAGATCAGGCCTGACTCTGCTAACACTGCGGTTTAGTGTGCTGTGTATTGAAAGTGACAGTAATCTGCTGATATTGCACTTCTTGGTTGATGGCAGAGGGGCTAAACACAGGTGCTGGCAGGTGTCAGGGCTGATCCTGCTAATGCTGCGTTTTGGGAACACTCTACTAAGCTATTGGGGACGCTAGTATAGTTCTGATCTGATCAAAGATATTGATCCGTTCAGACACTATACTAGTAATGGAAGTGTTTAGTGTGAGTGTGTGTGTTTTTACTGACAATTAAAGGGTTAATATGTATTACTAAATATGCGGTGGGCAATCGGACGCTGTCCTGGATTGATGCTAACTAACGTTAATGCTAACTGATGTCACCTGTGACACTACTACAGTGATCAGAGAAAAGATCTGTACACTATAATAGTGACACTGTGACAGGGCAATGAAAGGGTTAACTGGGGGTGATCAGGGGGTTAAATCTTTATTAGGGGATTTATGGCAGGTACCATAAACCTATCTGGGACTGCCGCTAACTACCACTAACTACCTCTCACACTACCTGAAGTCACAAGTGACACTAATACAGTGAGCAGTAAATTATCTGTATACTGTATATAGTGACACTGTGACAAGGAGTAAAAGGGTTAATTGGGGGTTGATCAGGGGGTTATATATGTGCCTATATGTAGTGGTGTCAGTGTAGTGCTTGTGTACTCACAGTTGATGCTCTCTTCTTTCACCCTGGAACCGAAAAGGGCTCCAGGAGAGAAGATTGCATAATTTCCTGTGTCTGTGTTTACATTACACAGGCACTGGAAACTCTGCAATTGGTCACACAACCGATCACCAGGTCCAGGCCAAAAATCATTGGCCTGGACCTGATGACTGATCGGTTCTGAACCAAATCAGCACATCGTGGGGATGGCGGGCGCGTGCCTGCGCACCCCACGACCGACGTACAGATATGTCGGTTCACACAGCAGAGCCACCTTACCGCAGTAAAACTGCAGTGGGTGGTCGGCAACTGGTTAATTGAACAAGCTGAAGTTAAAAGCTGATTGGTTTCTATGCACAGCTGCACCAGATTCTGTGTGCATCAGGTTTACTACATTTCCCCCACTGTCTTTATCAGTGAAACATGGAAGTTACATGTTTTGATGGGCAGAGCTTAAAGAGACACTGTCCATTAGGATAAAGCAATAGTGTCTGCAGTTAGCACACATCCCTATCTCCCCAGGCAGTCCTACTTACTGAACCATTCAGCCTTCCAGCACTGCTGGAGCCCTCTAGGTAATATTGAGTTTGTGACCTTCCCCATTGGGGATGAGGGGCTGATTGACCAATTGCTAGGCCCAAACACTGTCACGTCAGGAAGCTTTGAAAGTCACTAGCCTGCCTAAACTTCATTATCAGCAGGTGTTAGATCTTAGACAAGCTGGTGCACTAAGCTTAGACAAGTTGAAGACATTATGAGCTTGGATGCTGCAGAGGATAATGGGCCATACACACTATAAGATTTTATGAAGACTTTTTCCTTTAGACTTACCAAAACCATATAATAGGAGGTCAAACCTAAACACTTTCAATTTGTATGCAATCTGGCAGGCCCTTGTACTACATAGAAAAGGTAAATCTGAAGGAAATCTAACCACAAAAGTTGGATAGTGTGTATCCAGCTTTAGTGATGAAATAGCATGACTATATATACATGTAGTAAATCAGGCTTTTAAAAAATCAACATGAGCCGTGAGGTCTGCTGTAACTGTTCCCGGAACGCTGTGCATTCCACGCGGTCCGGAAGTGTGTTCCAAAAGCAAAGGCAGAATTGACGCAGTGACGCTCTGTCTAGTCATTTATTTGGATATTAATTTAATATTTATTTATTTACATTCATTTTGATATTAACTAGCACATTATGTAAAATGATTTTATGTTTATTTTATGAATTTAAGCAATATTTGAACACACATCAAGTTCTCCCACTGCTGACATATATGTACATTGTTTCCTTTGTCCTCTTATATTCATATCTGGCAGCGCCATTTACCTCCTTATTATTCCTTCATCTTTACTGAACAATTTCTGTGAACAGTTCTAGAGGTAGGCTGCAGCCGATTTCCTATATTCTTGACTGAGCCTCTTATCCTATGCGCGGATCTTTCTCTCTCACAGGTCTATCTATGCCTAGCCAGGCTTTGTGTTGCAGCAGTCTAGTTATTCTATGCAATGTCTGAGCCACATTTTGGAAAATTTATGTGTACACTACCAAAAAAAGGTGGTAACAACCACTATACTTTGTTAGTGCTATGATCAGCTAGGTTTGCCTTTACTATTACAATCACTTTGATCTATTGCCTAATCTCAGTAGCATCAGGTTTCTCAATACTTCTAGAGACAAACCTTAAGAAAGAACCCTTATCTGAAGTTATGTAGTTTATGGGATTTCACAGTGCATTCTTTAATTTGTAGCTGTGCAATAACTATTTTTGGGCTTGCTACTGTATTGGTATATGAACTCCCCCAGTAGTAGTTCTGGCCAATCAGAGCTTGTATAGACTATACCTGTAAAAAATGCATTATATCTCTAAATGTGGAAATCCAGCCTGGTTGGGGAATTTAAGCAATTAGTAGTGAATGGAGTAAGGAAAATAAGCTAGCCTTAGTGCTGCTCTTTGGAGGTGAGTGTTGGGAGACCTGCTCCTCATACCTTCCAATTTCCCGAGATGAGAAAGTGGACAATTGAGATGCCCCTGCCACAATCTCAAGTACACAAACCACATTCCTTATAAAAAGCATAGTAAAAGGTTTTACCTGCATAAGATGTGCATTATTCATGTAGTTGCATAGTGTCATGTGTTGCCCTGTACACACAGCCTATAGCAGAGTTTACCTTCTCATTCCTGTGTCAGCAGTTTGTGCTGAAACATGAGGCATGTAGCATGGCACGGGACAGTCTAATGCATGACCATTGTCTGTATTGTGAGACTTGACACTTCCTGTAAACAATATACATATCCCACAATTCGTAGATCTCTCAGTCTAGTGTTGGTGCAGGTGAGAAGTACACGGTAATTTGATCTAACACTGACACAAGCAGGCAAAGCATTCACAGGCACAGTAAGGGATCATTCTTGCTGTCTTTTATCACTTTAGCAATCCCACAAGGGGATGGTGAAGCATGGATTGGATTCTGTGATTGGATTCTGTGTGACCCAGATTAGGAAGTTGCCCTGTCTCCGTGGTGCATAGGCACCAGCTAGCAAAAGCAATACATGGACACATGGACATAGAAGAATTGATCAGCCATGGTACTACAAACGTCCGACACAACAAATACCTAGTTATAACAACAAACACATTTGAAAGTGTAAAATGCATTTAAGTAAAAAAATAAATACAATTGGTTAAACCTATAAGGCCCCTTTCACACCTGTCCGCTCTGTCGGCGGACTCAGTTTTCTCAGCGGGGATTGATCCACTGATCCCTGCTGAGCAGGCGGATGACAGCTCTGTCTCTGCTCTGTGTGCGGGGATGGAGGTATCAGATCCCCGCTGTCCTCTATGGGGGAATGGGATGAGAACGGACCGCCTTTCCATTCTCATGCAATTCCGGAAAATAGGGTTTCCATCTGTTGGGATTTGATGGACAGAATCGGATCGGATGTCAGCGGACATGTTTCCGCCGACATCCACTGCCCTATAGAGATGCATGGGGTATTCATTCAGATCCGCCTGAAAAACTGACAGGCGGATCTGAATGGTGCGTATGTGTGAAAGGGGCCTAAATGCTATTTCCACTCTAACTTTTCCTTTATACCCACAATGCTTATACTATTTTTCAAAATAATGTATAGTATAAACATATTCTAATTTTGATAAGCAAAAACTACATTTTAAAACAGGTCTTTACATCACACCAATAAGAAGGACAACTAAGAAGGAAAGAGGAACAGAGGGGGTTTGGTTTTAAAAAATGGACAGTCACTCTAAAAAAGGGACAGTTGGGAGCAATGGGTTCATGCAATAGGAAAAAAAAAACATATATTTTTTTATTACTTTGCATAGTTGGGTATCTGAATAGAGCGTTAATATTTAACAAGCCAAGAGTCACCACCCCATTGTGATATATAGACATTCCTTCCTAAATAAAGAATTTGTATTAAGAGAAAGTTATCAGTGCTTAAATAAATTCCTTTTTTTGTCATTTTAGAGCAAATCTCACCAATATAAATAGGAAAAGCAAACGTTACAATCAAGGAGACTAGTAATGGATGAAATGTTTTATACATGTGTGATGGAAAACTGCTCAATGTTAAGTCAAAAAACAGCTTCTGAACCACTTAACGTGGCTACGAAGTCACAGGTGCCTGACCCTTTGACCTGTGTTACATCATCACATATGCCTGAACCTTTTTTCACTATTTACATCTGGCATATGAGAAGATCATATTCTATAAAAACAGAAATTTCCAGAGCTGCATTGAGACTCTATGCCAAAGAAGATTCCCTTCTTTTCACCCTTTTATCCCCACACAGGAGCATTAAAGAGCTAAACATCTCTTATTTCAACTTCCTCCCAACCTCACATATTTTGGCATTAGGGAAGTCTTCTCTAGTAGCAAGCAGCTGTTTTTCAGCTGATATTAAAGCCAAACCTTAAGGTTAATTTGCTAGATTTTCTGTGGAGAATGTTGAAATCTAGATATGTTTATACATACCAAAAATGAGTATTGCTATGAAAGACATTTGTTAAAGTGTAACAAGAGACTGACATCTACAGTAATGTATGTTGTTATATGACGTTGAGTTCACACTTATACTAGACAGATATATTGGCACAATAAATGGTTAGCTGACATATCCATTAAAGTTCCATTACATTGGCAGACAGTCAAAATTACCTTCTCTTGGATCGCAGTCTGTTCAGGTGTTTTGGAAGCAGGTGTCTGCTACATTTATTACTTTTACCATGTTTACTCAGCACCGTCATATGATAACATAGCATCTGACTGTTGATCTAATCCCTGCTCTGTGGAATTTGAATTGTTCTCGGAGCATGGATTTTATATCAATAGTAAAGAAGATCATTGTATGTGAATGTCATCTATTTACAACTAAAAGAATGTACAGTTTGTATTTGACTTATCTTCTTTATTTTTTTATGTTAGCCAGTTCCCGCCCGGCCTATTGTAGAATAGCTGGGTAAGACCGTTCTTGTTCTGGGGTGCGCAGTGCGGTGCCTGAGCTGTGTCCCTCTAACACATCACATCATTGATCAGGGTAAAGAGCCAGCCAATGATGTTGATCATATGTAAACTAATACCGGTTATCGGCATATCCTTTCCTTAGCGCTGTCACTGTCTGAGGAAAGGAAAGCTGATAAATGGCTTTCCGGTGACAGGGGATATTTACACTGCTTGATCATCAGCCCCATTAATCCCAATCAGTGTCCAACAGTGCAGCATATAAGTGCCTATCAGTGCAGCATATCAGTGCTGCCCATTGGCGCCCATCAGTGTCGCCTTATCAGTGCAGCCTCATCAGTGCAGCTTATCAGTGGCCATCAGTGCAGCATCACCGGTAGTCATTAGCGTTGTATCATCAGTGCCGCCTGATCAGTGCCCATTAGTGCAGCTTCATCAGTGCCGCCTCATCAGTGCCCATTAGTGCAGCCTCATCAGTGCCCATCAGTGCAGCCTCATCAGTATCTATTAGTGCAGCCTCATCAGTGCCCATCAATGCAGCCTATCAGTGCCCACCTCTGCAGCCTATCAGTTAGCCATCAGTGCAGCCTCATCAGCACACATCAGTGAAGAAAAAAAAAAAAAGATTAATTTGCAAAATTTATAACAGAAACAAAGAAGTTTTTATTTTCAAAATATTCTAATTATTTTTTTTTTGTTTGGCAAAAAATATAAAACCCAGTGGGTAAAAGAAAAAAAAAAGATTAATTTGCAAAATTTATAACAGAAACAAAGAAGTTTTTATTTTCAAAATATTCAGATTTTCTTTCTTTGTTTGGCAAAAAATATAAAACCCAGTGGTAATTTAAAACCACCAAAAGAAAGCTCTATCTCTCTCTCTAAAAAAAAAAAAAAAAAAAATGTTATATGTGTAGCACCCTTCTAGATAGGTGCTAGAAAAAAGCATTATTATGCTCCATCTGCTTATTAGGGGAGCCTGATCTGTTAGTCATGCCTGTTGCATGCGTCCAGGTGTGACTCACTTGGTCTGAGAGAGTGTCCCCACTGTATCCATTAGGGGAGCCTGTTGGACAGTGGAGGAAACCTGACCAGTGGCAAACGGGCTTTTGTGGCAGTTCCAGTGGGGGGACACTACCGCAGTGCATCCTGGGATTGACCATAAAAGCCAAGGGCACATATGACAGGGCATCTTTGGTGGGAAGCAGAGTCCCAAGAGGAGGGTGACGGCTGTCTCTCCTCCTGCTGTCTGAGGAAGGTGGTCAAAGGCAGTCAGCCTAGTGAGCCGGGTGTGGAGCTGAGCCTGAAGGATCCTGGAAAGCTGACGGTGGAGCTGCCGGCAGATTCATCTGGGAAAAACAGTGTCTGTGAGTACCAGGGGGCTGCCAAGGGGTCTGCCCAGGAAGGGGGGCTACTCCAGAGAAGTCAGAGGATAGAAGGTCAGCTCACACAGTATGCAAGAGTAAAGGGGCTGCCAAGTAGAACCCTGAAGAGTAGAGGTAAAGGGGGTGCCAAGTGGGGCCCTGAAGAGTAATTCACTATACAGTTCGCTTATCAAATACTTCACTACAGTGGCAAGGTGAAGCAGCAGCCTTGCCGCACTCAACATAGCTAGAAGTCCTAAAATTGTGCGTAGTTCATCCAGTTTGAGTATCCCACCCATCCCTTCTTCTATCCAAGTTCTAAAATAAAACCAACAAAAAAACACATCCCCTGGACTGTTTTCTGACTGAGCCAAACGCTTAAAGTACTTTGAATTGCTAAGTTGTTGCTATGGGTAACCCAGGGGAACTTGCTTCAAGCAGCTCCCAATGGAGTAGTGCTACATATGGGTACAGTGTCGCATGACCGCACAACTGTCATTCAAAATGCGACAGCACAGAAAGCTGAAAATTGGCCTGGGCAGGAAGGGGGTAAAAGTGCCGGTATCGGGGTGGTTAAACCAAACCTGTACTTTGCCCACTAGACCAAATGCTACGTTCACTGCAAAAGGAGGACAGCAAGCAGTCTGTGCTTACCTTCCCCTTGATGTCACACAAAACTATGTTTTTTGGAAAGTAAGGGTAGTTTCAGTTATTCTTTCATAAGTGCTGGGTAAGTTTGGTCTTTCACTGTGAATCAGGACAGAAGAAAAGTAGGGAGACAGTATGTACATGCAGCTTATAATGCCTATTATGCAGTGAACCAGTTATTGAGCCTAGCACAAGGAAAATACAGGATCAATGTAAAGTTCAATTATAGAGAAAACATTTTTTAGAAGACACTGTTAGGTTTTATTAGTGGATTCTGTCCTCATAAATCTCCCCTCCATTCTTGCCATCGTTTCAGGGAGTCAGATATGCAGGGAATTATCTGTAACTTGTTTAATAGGGACAAATCAACAAACACACCTGCCTAAATAAGAGGGGGCAATTACTATGAGCAGAAAGAGGATGTGGCACTCTGGGAGCGAGAGGGGAACCAGTAGCATAAACAATGCAAAAGTCCAAAGTTACATCCGTGTATTAGTCCAAATATAATACACGAGTAGATGGCTGCCAGCTGAACAAGTAAGAAGCAACTCTGTAGATTAGTATGAATCTAAACAAAAGAACAAGCAGCGGGAAAGCAAGCAAACAAACAGGGAAAGTATGTTCCATCCAATGGAATTGTGTGTGGAACTGAATAGTACATTTAATGTGTTGTGAATTATGGAACAAATCATGCTCCAAACAAAAGGAGAAAACCTTATCGACCAAGGGTGAATGATATGACTTATCAGAAAACTTCTGTTTAAGAAGACTACCCTGGAATACATAGTCCTCATCTTGTGTACAGTTGTACCTCAGTCTACAAAATTGGGGTGGTGGCAGCTTTGATGGTGCAGGAAAGAATTTCCTGCAGTGAGCTTGACATAGTTCTTGGCGCCATCACGCAGCCTGAAGACGGAGCACACATGCTCTAAACACGTGCCATGCCCCCCTGCTGCTACATTGCTTGAGCTATCATTGGAGTGTCCACACAGGGATCTGGCTAGCCTAGGAGCACTGGAACCCACTAGCGAGGCTGAAACTGCTTACCACTGGATAGATGCCTCACACAGTGGGACTGTCATCTCTGCAGCAGGATTAATTGTTGACATGCAGTACACAAGCTCTAAAGCAAATCCAAAAAGTGTACTGTACCATATGGTGCTCCAAGGAGAAGCGCAGAGTCACTTGTGATTTTTTTCCAAGATCAGATCCTCAAAGACAGATTTCTGGACAAAAGGTTTCAACCCCACCTTAGTTGGATAATTTTTTAAAACATGTGCCACTTCTCAGATCAGGGCCATTAAAACAGAGACCACCTCTGGATCTGACATCAAACTTATAAGTCAGTTTCACTTCTGTTTCAAAAAGATGGGGATGGTCATAGCATGACATTGGGGGATCCTTTTGAAGGTCCCGAAGTTGGGGCCGGTTCTCCCAAACAGACCTTAATTTGTGTATAGAAGGGTTCCCAAAGTCAAAAGCAAGATTGCCTCTAGCAAATTACTTTTCAGCAATAAGCCTTCCTCCTATTCTTTGGCTACCTTCTTCAACATAGTAGGGATGTTCCGATATAAAAACTATAATGCAAGATGTGTAAATTTGTCAGCCACAGTAAAAAGAGTTTTACTGGAAAGTTTAAAGGAAAAACTTACTCCATCAGTTCCTTCTCCTGTTCAATAGATTTTGTTGTCTACTGCCTTTTATGTCTCTGACATCTCCTCTACGTAGGCAGGACCATTTGTACAGTCTGGGTACTCTTTGGTGAACACAGGACACTCATTGGGGAAGGCAGTACTCATCATAATGTTCCCCGCCATTTCAAATACACTCATGATTGCTCCACCAATGGCTTTCAAGTTTGGGTTTTGGAACAAATTTCCCCCTATGACGATGCGGCAGAGGGGTTTCATATGCTCTGCCTCAGAGGAACTCTTTTAATTAATCATCTGAATACTCTGTCACCAGGAGGTCTTAATGAGGAACTATTGTGACTATTTGTAGTGGGCACTCGGTTCCCTCTTTGTGTTCAGTTTTGGTAAGTATTCCCAGCTTCTGTTATCATGTAGGATTTGCTACATACAATTTATTCTTATTGGACTAGAAATGAATACTAGTTGTGCATTTTTTTCTTTTTCCCTTTTTACATAAGTGCATATATTCAATTTTCTAGATATATTTTTTGATACATCACCAATTTTATTATATATTTGAACGATATACATCATTATTCCTAATTTGTATCCATTTTTAACTTCACATTAATACATTTTCTAGTATTATTAATGGTAATATAATTTGCACTGCATATATCTTTTTATTCAAAGATTTTATGTTGGTGTAATATTTTATCCATGCGTATTCAAGTCTTTCACCTGGTGTAATACCCGATCCTAATACTTACAGTGCAGCCATTTTGTTTTATCTGCTTTGTATTTTCTTGTCTCACTCCCTGTCTCCAGTAGTGACATTGCTTTTCCTGATACCTGGAGTCTGCAAGGAAAGGGTTAATGGATCAGCCATGTCTTCTGTGCTTTTCTCCCCATCCCACTTTCCTCCCTCTCCAGCCCCTTCTGGCTGTATGCAGCAGCTCTGCTTTCTCCTTTCTTTCTCTTCCATATTCCTCCCCTTCCTGCCCCTTTTTTGCATTTGAAAGAGAGTGAAGTCCCTGGAAATGCATCATGCAAACCCCCTCTCCTGACATCCACCAGGCATTTTGACAGCTGTCATCTTTGTGTGTGGCTGAGAATGCCACCACTAATATCCATACCTTGAGCTGGCTGGTACCCTGTCATCCAGGGTTTCTGTTTGCTTAGTGATGCCTACAGCCTCACACTGATCACAACATTGCCTGAGCTGAAATTGCATTTTAAGTGCTAAAAAAGTTTTTTTTTTTACATTTTATTTAATCAAGTGAAGATTGGTAAAAAGCAGCAGCTTTCTGTAGGTTCTTTTTAAAACAGCTGAGATACAAATAGACCTTTATCATTGGTGATTGGGCTGCTGAGATTCACAGTGATCCGACATGGAAGTCGTGTGTTTTCCGAAAGCATTTGCCCTGATTTTCTCTGCTTCCTGTGCCATTGTCTTCTTCCTCTGCCACCGCCGACCCACTGAAAAAAAAAAAAAAAGCTCCTCTTCTGACGCTGGCTCCTGCCGTTCAGTTATCTCCGGTTGACAGTTCTTATATAGCTATGGGGCATGGCGATCAGGTGATGTCACCCTGAGTCCCCGCCCTCTTGTGTTTTCACAGATCCCATACTCAATCATATGGGGGGGCTGGGATCTGGGGGCCCCCTTTCCTAAAGGGGGCTTACAGATTACAATAAGCCCCCTGCTCACAGACCCCCACAACCACCAGCAAGGGTTGTGGGGAAGAGACCCTTGTCCCCATCAACATGAGGACAAGGTGATTTAGGGTGGGGGTGGCAGAGCCCCCCCTGCCCCAAAGCTTCCACGCCCCCCCGCCCCAAAGCACCATCCCACATGTTAAGGGCATGTGGCCTGATATGGTTCAGGAGAGGGGGGTCACTCGCTTGTCCTCCCCCCTTTCCTGACCTGCAGGGTTGCATGCATGATTAAGGGTCTGGAATGGCTTTTTAGGTGGGGCTCCACGTTGTTGGTTATATTTTTGGCATTTTTTTTTGTATGGTCTTGTATGGGGGGAACGAACTCTGTTTTTTTTTTTTAAATTGTAGGCATGATTCCCCTTTAAGATCCATACCAGACTCAAAGGGCCTGGTATGGATTTGGGGTGACCCAATGAAATTTTTTATAGGGGATTTTACATCGCTCTCATTGCATACACTTGATCTCAGAGCACAAGTCGCATACCATAAGTGAGATCAATTAAGATGATGATCCGACTTGGATGCGACTTCTATTCAATTTAAAGGGCTAAAATGCCAAGTCGGACCAAAGTAGTGCAGGAATCTTTATTAACAATCTTTATTAATCTTTAGGTGTAGCTATTGTTCTGGGATGCCGTCATATGAATGCGCACCAGAACAGCCTCTCTCACGCGCCCCCAGGGGCACACGGAGGGGGCGATCGTGACCGTGCCGTGTTGCTAGGACATGGCACGACCCCGATCTTGGTAAAGAGTCAATGACATGACTCTTTACCCATGCGATCGGCTGTGTCCAATGACAGCCGGTCACATGTAAATGAGGAAGTGCCGTTATTCGGCTCTCCTCACCTCACACTGTCAGTCTGTGAGGTGAGAAGAGCCGATCAGTGGCTCCTCCTCATAGGGGAGACAAGTAAAAGTAATCAGGGCACTGATCATCAGTGTCCTGATAACACAAAATGTAAATAAAATACCAATTACTGCCCACCATAGGTGCCCACAGTGTCCGCCATTGGTGCCCACAATCAGTGCCCACAATCAGTGCCCATATGGCTGCCAGTCAGTGCCTATCAGTGCCTGCTCATCTAGGCACTGATGGGCACTGACTGGCAGCCCTATGGGCACTGATTGTGTGCAATGATGGTGCTCTCCATCAGTGCCGCCTGTCAGTGCCCATCAGTGCCAATCAGTGTGGCATATTAGTACCTCCTCATCAGTGCCCATCAGTGCCCATCAGTGCCGCGTCATCATCGCACATCAGTGAAGGAGAAAAATATTTATTTTCAAAATTTACTTACAGAAAATAAGAAAAGCTTTTTTTTTTGTCTTTTTATTTTTTGTTTTGCAAGAAATAAAAAACCCAGAGGTGATTAAATACCACCAAAAGAAAGCTCTATTTGTGTGAAAAAAAATGATAAAAATATGGGTACAGTGTATACAGTGGATACAGTGTAGCATGACCGCGCAATTGTCATTCAAAGTGTGACAGCTCTGAAAGCTGAAAATTGGCCTGGGTAGGAAGGGGGTGAAAGTGCACTGTAGGCAAGTGGTTAAAGAGAGATGCTCTCATAGGGAACTATTGATTTTGACATGTCATGTGACTTGTACTCTCAAAGTCAGAGCGCATGTCAGACCAGTGTGAACCGGCCCTGAAGGAGTTAAACA
Source organism: Pelophylax lessonae (assembly GCF_965119305.1). Taxonomy (NCBI): domain Eukaryota; kingdom Metazoa; phylum Chordata; class Amphibia; order Anura; family Ranidae; genus Pelophylax; species Pelophylax lessonae. Next base: position 204,677,269 of record NC_138772.1, read on the forward strand.
TAATTGTGTGAATATTCACTTCAATTATCCAGCCATGTGCAGATAAAACGATTGAACAGGAATTTGCTTTTTATATGATTGGATAATTGAATAGACTATTCACACAATTTATTTTGGAAAGATTCTTAACTCCCTTAGTAAATCAGCCACGAAATATCACTATACACAGATGATAAATGACTTCCCCTAGTTAGCTGGTAATTAGTCAGTTTACATAGGCTGCCAAAGAGCATACTAGCAGAACTAGTCATTATTATTAGAAATGTTTATTTGTAAGACGTTTATACAAATAATAAAAAATCATATGAAACAGTTGAACATGGAAACTTAAAAAACAAAGGAAAAATGATTGTTTCTATTAAATACATATGTATGTGAGGTTTATAGCAAAATTTTTTGCTATCATGTAAACCAAAGGTTTTAGAACATGTACATATAAATGCATGTACAAGAATGATCATTTGCAGTGCGTTTGCATATGGGTGTTTTGTGACTAGCAATTAGCCAAATGGAAACACATGATCTGTATGCATTTAAATAGTGTAAAATGCTGATTGTTACACAAATTGATCTGGATGAATTTGGTATATCCAGTATGCAGTACTGCATTGATGTACCCATATCATGCCGAGCTTTTTTCCAGGTTCAAACCTACTCATCCATACAAAGAGAATATTATTTGTGCAAATGTACCCGCCAAAGACTTGGGGATATCAGAAAAAGTATTTTTTAAGAGTATAATAAGCAAGAGGACCAATGTGCTACCTGAGGGCTAAGACCGTTGGATGAGGCCAATAAAATCTAATAAAAAATAAAAGTGAAGTATAGAATAGAATATGAAAGAAAAAGCGGCCAATTCTATTCGATGTCCCCACCGTGTAGTGCAATGATAATGATGAAAGAAAATCTGCGCTAATTCATATAGCAGTGCAAGTGAATGTAAATCCAGCAAACAAATAATATATATATATATGTCTAAATGAAATGACTGGTGCTAAAATAGTTCAGATACAGTGAATCCAAAAAAGCATTCAGCACTCCTAGCTATCCCTTGAGAAAGTCAAGTGTGGAGTGACGCAACGCGTCGGGAGGAGCCGGGTGATGTCACTTCCGGGTCCATGGCCGTGACCGGAAGTAGTACTTTTACACCGCTTTTGGCAGACAGCGCTTGTTTCTTCGCTTTGTGTAAGTGTTTTACCATGTATTAAAGATTTGTTTCTGGATATACTACACCATGATGGCCTTTATTTCATTCCCATGAGATCTCATCCCTCTCCATCGGCAAGATCCGAGGATTAATATTGCCAGGAGGTAAAGGACGCTCTATTGGAGATTCCACCATCCATCCCAAAGCATAAGGAGTTAGTGCTACATCTGAAGGAATCCCGAAACACACTCATTTGAGTGTGCAGTAAGGTGAGCGGCCATTGCACACATTTGCTGGACACAGGATTAACACTGAATGTTTGTCAACAATACCACAGAGGATTTATATTTATTTTAGAAGTCACAGTTTTTGATTTCTCTGTCACAAATTGATATTTGTGTTTTGTGGTGGATTTCACATATTGACATTGTTTGGACATTTTTTTATTTATTTTATTGGATTGGACGTTTTTTTCATTCATTTATCTAGGAGTGCTGAATGCTTTTTTAGATTCACTGTATTAGCTATTTTAGCACCAGTCATTTCATTTAGACATATACCGTATTTTCCGGCGTATAAGACGACTGGGAGTATAAGACGACCCCCCTAATTTTCAAGTCAAAACATAGGTTTTGGGCTATACTCGCCGTATAAGACTACTCCCCTTTCGAAGCAAGGCAACACCATTGAAAAACATCAGATTTCTCATAGATCTCCAAGGTACCCCAAGTACTGAAATACATGTAATCTCTCTTAATATCTCCAAGGTAACCTAAGTATAAGTATTGCCAGTAGATGTAATCTCAAGACGCTGGCTGTGTGGGAATCCTGTACCGGTATACCGGATGCACCGTAGCTTCGGCTACATACAGTATACCGCGCTGAGCCAGTCACAGTGAGCGATGTATTCTATTATTGAATGCAAAGCCTGCTCGAATTGGCAGAGTCAGAGAGGCGGGCTGATGTTACTCCCCAATCCGAGCAGGCTTTGCATTCAATAATAGAATACATCACTCTCCGTGATTGGCTCGGAGCGGTACACTGAAGATAGCCAAAGCTATGGTACATCCGGTATACCGGTACAGGATTCCCACACAGCCAGCGTCTTGAGAGATTACGTCTATCGGTAATACTTATACTTAGGTTACCTTGGAGATATTATACTCGGCGTATAAGACGACCCCCCATTTTTGGGGGATTGTTTTGAGGTTCAAAAGTAGTCTTATACGCCAGAAAATACAGTATATATTATTTGTTTGCTGGATTTACATTCACTTGCACTGCTATATGAATTAGCGCCGATTTTCTTTCATCATTATTTTTTAAGAGTAGGTTATCATTTTATTTTTCTAAAACTGCGCTGTGTCAATGGTAACAGATGATTTCTATTATAAACAGTGTTTAGAGAAGTTGTTTTTTCTAAAATTTTATATCTGTCAGTCCCTGTCCAGGCTCATACTGCTTTAGAAAAATAAGAGTTAACAATAGGTATGTCGGCAATGTTTTACATCCACCCACGTGCAGCCACTTTTTCTTTGGTATGCATTGTGTGAGGAAATGGATAGAGCACATCTAATATGCCATTATAACTTTGGCTGTTTCTTTTATGTGACACATTGTGGAACACATTTATCACTTTATAATCTTATGTTTCTCATTTTAGAGTGTTTATTGAGAATTAACAATACCACACTGAGATTTCATCTCTAAGCCCATATCCAAATTCTTTTCGTTCCTTGAATGAATTGTCCTGGGCCACCAGCAGGACTAGGGATCAACAAATATAATGTTTGAATGGTTTAAAACTAAACAGATTATGAAGTTACACCCACTTTCAGTAAGCTAAAATGTCAGTCTGTATCAAATATTAGAAAAACATTGTTGCAATGTAAGTTTTATTTTTAGTTAATTGAACTTTTGAGTTTTTATTTTGCAACAGGCATAATATTGTTGATACTCTACATATGTTTAATAACTTAAAGCTGTTAATAATTTACCAATGCAACAAAGTGAATTAAAAAATACTACTAATATATTTCAAAAGTATTTCATATTATAAATTTATAGTATTTTATTATTATATTAGTAGGCATATTGTATTCTGTGTTTTACAAAACTGAATAAAACTATACCTCTACATTGTTCTTGACTTTGTTCAGGTAATAAATCCTAATATATTAAAATCCTATTAGAATTATGTATCCCATGCAACTAAGCAACATATGTAAAATCAGGCTTTGGTGGTTTATAAAAGGTGAATAAAAAAATATTTTGATTGGTTACTGGGAAATTCTTATCAAGTGGGCAGTGGGGGAGGCAAATTGGGCAATGACCCAGGGCCTCCAGGTGCCTGAAAACAGCAAGGCTGAACTTGTTCTTGCTGAGCTTCCTTAAAGCAAAGAGTTGTTTTCCATTGATTTCTGAATTGTTGCTGCTGTTCCTGGCAAAAAAGTTACAGACTAATCAGCGTATTGTAGTTCCAGTTCATGGAACTGGACAAAGATGGGTTTTTGACCAGGCATTGCTGTAGCTGCAGGACAGGTCCCAAACCTGACTAAGCCCTGCAGAAGTACTTGGATTGGAAGACTGACTGCACATAATTAAATATTTAACAGTTCAGATTTAATTATATTAACTGATTATTTAGATCTCTGCCTGGCACAGTCATCTGTAACTTTTTAAAAATCAAAAAATGTTAAAATATTCTAAATTTAAACTATGGCAACAGTACTCTGGTTATAGCTATACCTTTTAAAATTAATTATCCTCCGATAATGTAATTAGTACACTTTTTCCTATTAGCATGAGCAGCTGAAGTAAAATTTTAGGCATCAACAATCAAAAAAACACCTAAAAGAGATATATGACCAAAGCTATTTTGGTCATACTTCTCTTCTGGATCAAAGGAGTGCAGTTACTTGTGCTCTCCTGTGACCCAGAGTCAGCCAACAGCAAACTAAAGCCCACTGTCGGCTGACGTCACAGAGCTAGAGAAAGCTTTGGAAACATCCCAACAATAATGTTAGGATTAACCCAGATACTTGACTGATAGCTCTCTCAGCCTCTCAGGTACTGTTAAGAGCCTGAGCCAGCCACTACCACCCCTCCACAGCCTGGCGCTCCAGTGGGAAACTGCTCTCTGCTCAGTGAAGACTGAAAACAGCAATCAACGGTCATGTCGTATTGCTCACACCCAGAGGTGCCACTGAATATAAACCAAGCCTCCTTTGCTAGTATAGAGGCTGCCTGCCACAGACACAGTTCCGTGCATACTGACAACACAGGGTCAGTCTAGGGCAGTGTTTCTCAACTCCGGTCCTCAGGGCACACTAACAGGCCAGATTTTAATTATTACCTTGGGGAGATGCAGACTAGAATACTGCAAGCACTGAGCAGCAAATGATATCACCTGTGACGTATTTCAGTTTTCCTGAAAACCTGGCCTGTTAGTGTGCCTTGAGGACCGGAGTTGAGAAACACTGGTGTATTTTTAGAATTTGTTGCTGAGTAACTTGAAAAAGGAGATGGGTTCAGGATACTCCATATAATAGCAGAAATAACAGGAGGACTGCTTCTCGCTAATCTTCTCTAGGCAGCATTTCCTGGAGGTAATCAAGAATGGCCAGTATATATAGGACTCTATAAAGCAGTCCCAGTCCATAAAGCATCTCCTGGCACTTAGTTCCTTTCTAGCACTTGCACACCCCAAAGTCCACAGCAAGGTCTTTACTCATGATGTGAATAAAGCTGACTGCCATCCAGCATCCAGATATAGTTACCTAGTGAGTGAGACAAAAGGGATCCTCCTTCAAGAACACTACTTCAGGACAGTACCCTGCTGAGGCCCAGGCTGCAAATCCTGTCTCAGTAGCTATTTTCAAGGGGCAGAAGCCCCAGGAGAACTGGAACCCTCCCCGGAGAGGAAAGAACACTCTGCTTAGGTCTCCCAAACATTTATCTCCCAAACCACCTTCTGGATGCCTACTTCCAGACATTGGCTGGGACATGATAAATAATTATACCGGTCATTTGTTTCTCCTGCTCTGTAATCTGAAAACTCCCAGAAGCAGGGGAAATAAATCAGACACCCAGTGAGGAAACCTTGACCAGACAAAAACAAAATATCACCTCTCCACCGACTACAGTGATGCCAAAAACTAAATTTAGCCTGAAAGCCTAACTAGAGGAATGTGCTACATCATAATCACAGAATGCCAAGGGATCTAAAATGCTTTTTGTTAATGGAATGGATCGTGTTCCATTAAACCTAATTAGTACCTATTTCAGGAGGTGCATTGGTATGACTTATCCCAGTATCTACAGAACAGAAGAATGTAAGACTGTAATAAAGATTTCTGAAATCCTTGCAATTAGGGTTGAGCGGACACCTAGATGTCCGTGTTCGACGGGTTCGGCCGAACTTTAAAAAAAAGTCCGGGTCCGTGTCCCGGACTTTTACCGAACTTTTCCCGGACACCGAACCCCATTGAAGTCAATGGGGACCCGAACTTTAAGGCACTAAAATGGCTCTAAAACACCAAAGGAAAGGGCTAGAGTGCTGCAAATGGCAGCAAAACGTAATTAAGAGCATGGCAAGTGCTCTGCAAACAAATGTGGATAGGGAAATAACTTAAAACAACAAAAAAAAACAGAAAAATAAAACAATGTTCTTCTTCATCTCTGAAGGACGAGGCCCATATGGAGTAGGAGGGAGGTTGAGGTGGTGGTGGATGTGGCGGTGACATAGGCGTGCGCACAGGGTGTGCTGGGTGTGCCTGGGCACACCCTAATCACCTAGGGCACATAGCATTGCCAGTGAGGAGATGGGAAAGATCTCCCTGGGACCTGCTCTGCTCTATTTCTCCTTGCCTACAGGTACATGGCCCCGATACATTACTCTCCCTGCTGGCAAACACATGCATGTGTATTTCAACTTTGGGGTGCACACCTTAATGCAATAGGCTGCGCACACCTATGGGCGGTGTAGGTGGAAGCGGCGGTGGAGGAGGACCAGGGCCGGATTAACAGCATCATGGGCTTGGTGCTGAGGATTTTGAAGGGCCTTAAGGGCCGTGCCTTGCCATGCACCCAGAGGAGGAAGGGTGCAGCCATGCATGCCTAATTCAACATGGGATGCTGTCTCTGAAGCCCATAAACACATCCATGCATCGCCAACTGTCCCTCCTTGTCCGGCCTTCACGCTGTGTGGGGAGGTTCTGAGGGTGCTGCCTGGGGAAGCGAGCATAGAAGCCAGACTTCTGTGTTTACAAGTGACAGAAGAGCGGTAACAGTGAATATGGCCAACCCGGGGCCTATATAAAAGGTAGGGGCCTGGAGCTGCAGCTCCAATAGCCCCTACATTAATCTGGCCCTGAGGAGGAGGACGAGGTAGCCAACACTGCTTCTTTTTAAAAATTTTAAATGAGGGTACACCCCAAAAGAGTGAGAAAGAGCAAAAATGGAACAATGGGTGGGTAAGGTCGGTATCCATTGCTATTCTGCATAAGGTACGGAAAAGTCCCGTGGGATCCATGCCTGGTTCATTTTAATGAACGTGAGCTTGTCCACATTGTCTCTGGACAGGCGGCTGCGCTTGTCTGTTATAACGCCCCCAGCCGTGCTAAATACCCGTTCAGATAATACACTGGCTGCAGGGCACGCCAGCACCTCCAAGGCGTAAAGGGCAAGCTCAGGCCATGTGCCCAATTTGGAGACCCAGAAGTTGAAGGGGGCAGACCCGTCATTCACTACATGTAGGCGTGTGCACACATACTGCTCCACCATGTTGGTAAAATGCTGCCTCCTGCTAAGACGTTCCATCTGAGCTGCTGGTGCTGCTGTTTGTTGTGGCGTGCTGACAAAGCTTTTCCACATTTCGGCCATGCTAACCCTGCCTTCTGAGGTGCTGGCGGTGCCCTGGTTGCGTTGGCGACCTCCTCCTCCTCCTCCTCTGCCTTGTGCTTCCACTGTGGCCCCGCTGTCAGATGGGAATGCCAGCAGCATGGCGTCTACCAGCGTGCGCTTGTACTCGCGCATCTTGCGATCGCGCTCCAGTGAGTGAATTAAGGACGGTACGTTGTCCTTGTAATGGGGATCCAGCAGCGTGGCCACCCAGTAATCAGCACAAGTTAGAATGTGGGCAACTCGGCGGTCGTTGTGGAGACACTGCAGCATGTAATCGCTCATGTGTGCCAGGCTGCCCAGAGGCAACGAAAGGCTGTCCTCTGTGGGAGGTGTATCGTCCGTGTCCTCTGTATCCCCCCAGCCACGCACCAGTGATGGCCATGAGCTGGCCTGGGTGCCACCCTGCTGTGAACATGGTTCCATCTCCTCCTCCAGCTCCTCCTCCTCCTCATCCTCCTCATCCTCCAGAACTGTGCCCCTGCTGGACAATTGCGTCCCTGGCGTTTGCGTGTGCAGGAACCCACCCTCGGAGCCCCTTGCGAATGACTGCCCTGAAAGCCTTGGAAATGTTACCTCTTCATCCTCCTCCTCCTCCTCATCCTGTGCCACATCCTCTTCCATCATCGCCCGAATTGTTTTTTCAAGGAGGCATAGAAGTGGGATAGTTAAGCTGAGAACGGCGTCATTGCCACTGGCCATGTTGGTGGAGTACTCAAAACAGCGCAACAAGGCACACAGGTCTCGCATGGAGGCCCAGTTATTGGTGGTGAAGTGGTGCTGTTCCGCAGAGCGACTCACGCGTGCGTGCTGCAGCTGAAACTCCACTATGGCCTGCTGCTGCTCGCACAGTCTTTCCAGCATGTGCAAGGTGGAGTTCCACCTTGTGGGCACGTCACATATGAGGCGGTGAGCGGGAAGGCCGAAGTTACGCTGCAGCGCTGCCAGGCGAGCAGCAGCAGGGTGAGAACGCCGAAAGTGCGCACAAACGGCCCGCACTTTCTGCAGCAGCTCTGACATATCGGGGTAGTTTTTAAGGAACCTCTGCACCACCAAATTCAGCACATGCGCCAGGCAAGGGATGTGCGTCAAACCGGCTAGGCCCAGAGCTGCTATGAGATTTCGCCCGTTATCGCACACCACCAGGCCGGGCTTGAGGCTCGCTGGCAGCAACCACTCATTTGTCTGCTGTTCCATGCTCCTCCACAACTCCTGCGCGGTGTGTGGTTTGTCCCCCAAACAGGCAAGTTGTAAAACTGCCTGCTGTCGTTTACCCCTGGCCGTGCTGAAGTTGGTGGTGAAGGTGTTACGCTGTCCGGATGAGGAGGCGGTAGAGGATGAGGAAGCGGAGTAGGAGGAGTTAGGAACAGGAGGCAAACTGAAGCGCCCTGCAATCCTCGGTGGTGGAAGGACATGCGCCAAATTGCTATCCGCCTCAGGCCCATCCGCCACTGCATTTACCCAGTGTGCCGTTAGGGAGATATAACGCCCCTGACCGTGCTTACTGGTCCACGTATCCGTAGTTAGGTGGACCTTGGCACAGATGGCGTTGCGCAGTGCACACCTGATATTTTCCCCCACTTGGTTGTGCAGGGAAGGGATGGCTTGCCTGGAAAAGTAGTGGCGGCTGGGCACGACGTACTGTGGGACAGCCACCGACATAAGGTTTTTAAAACTGTGCGTCTCCACCAGACGGAATGACAGCATTTCAAAGGCCAATAATTTTGAAATGCTGGCATTCAGGGCCAGGGATCGCGGGTGGGTAGGGGGGTACTTCCTCTTCCTCTCAAGTGTTTGGGAGATGGAAAGCTGAACGCTTCCACGGGACATTGTGGAGATGGTTGTTGGTGACCCAGGTGGTGGTGTTGCTGACAGATCGTCTGTTTGCGGGGTGGCAGGTGCCGGTATCACTACAGATGTGGCTGGAGCGGCCGAGACTGCAGCAGAAGAGGAAGCAGGATGAGCCAGAGACGTTTCTTGGTTTTGAAGGTGTGTACTCCACTGCAGCTCGTGCTTTGCACTTAGATGCCTGATCATGCAGGTTGTGCTCAGGTTGAGAAGGTTTATGCCTCGCTTCAAGCTCTGATTGCACAGGGTGCAAACCACTCGTGTCCTGTCATCAGCACATTTTCTAAAGAGCTTCCACGCTAGAGAACTCCTTTGAGCTGACTTTGGTGCGCTCGTTCCCTTGCTGCGTTGGGCAGTAGCGGGCGTAGTGTCTAGGGCACGGCCGCTCCGCTTCTGCACCCTGCTCCCTCTTCTGCTGTGCTGGTGGCTCTGTGCGACCACCGCCTCTTCCTCCAAACTACTCAGGTCACCTGCATGACGTTCATTCCATGTGGGGTCGAGGACCTCATCGTCCTCCACATCATCTTCCACCCAGTCTTCACCCCTGCCCTCCTTGTCGGTCTCCACAATGCTGAACGCCGCAGCAGTTGACCTGCGTTTCGTCATCATCGGAGACGTGCTGCGATGATCCTTGCATGTACTCATCTTGAGAAATAAGTGGTTGGGCATCGCTGCACTCAATCTCTTCCACTTCTGGGGCAGGGCTAGGTGGATGGACCTGGGAAACCCTGCTGACAGAGTCCTCAAAAAGAATAAGAGACTGCTGTATGGCTTGGGGCTCAGACTGCTGGCCTGATTTGCAAGGGGGTGAGGTGAAAGACGGTTGGACATTGGCTGCAGGTGCCAACTCTGACCTTTCTGCAGTAGACTGGGTGGGAGACAATGTGAAGGAACTGGAGGCACTGTCAGCAGCAAACCAATCTACTATCGCCTCAACTTGTTCTGGCCTCATCACTTCTAGGGGCGTTTGATGCCCTACCAAATACTGATGCAGGTTCTGTCGCCTACTCACACTTGAGGAAGGTGTTTCACTTGTGCGTGTAGCTGGCACAGATCGACCACGTCCTCTCCTTGCAACAGGAGCTCTACCAGCAGCACCACGACCCAGGCCACGGCCCTTATTTGACGGTCTCCTCATATTTCTGTAATTTAAGATCTTGCCCTAGAAAGGTTTTTATTGAATAGCGGAATAGGAAATATGATCCAAAAAAGTGTATGTATCTCGCACGTACAAAACCACACTAGGCCCCAATTACTATTGTTTCTACCCCTAAAAGGATGGATGAGGAGTAGGAGGAGTATGGAACAGACAGCACCCTCAAATCTTCAGAAGTATGAGATGAACCCCAAAAACTTGGAAAGGTGGATCTCACACGTACAGACACAGACTATCCCGCAATTCAATTGATCCTCAAAGGTTTTTATTGAATAGCGGAATAGGAAATATGATCAAAAAAAGTGTATGTATCTCGCACGTACACAACCACACTAGGCCCCAATTACTATTGTTTGTACCCCTAAAAGGATGGATGAGGAGTAGGAGGAGGAGTATGGAACAGGCAGCACCCTCAAATCTTCAGAAGTATGAGATGAACCCCAAAAACTTGGAAAGGTGGATCTCACACGTACCGACACAGACTATCCCGCAATTCAATTGATCCTCAAAGGTTTTTATTGAATAGCGGAATAGGAAATATGATCAAAAAAAGTGTATGTATCTCGCACGTACACAACCACACTAGGCCCCAATTACTATTGTTTGTACCCCTAAAAGGATGGTTGAGCAGTAGGAGCAGGAGTATGGAACAGGCAGCACCCTCAAATCTTCAGAAGTATGAGATGAACCCCAACAACTTGGAAAGGTGGATCTCACACGTACCGACACAGACTATCTCGCAATTGAATTGATCCCCAAAGGTTTTAATTGAATAGCGGAATAGAAAATATGATCAAAAAGAAAGTGTATGTATCTCGCACGTACACCACCACACTAGGCCCCAACTACTATTGTTTGTACCCCTAAAAGGATGGTTGAGCAGTAGGAGGAGGAGTATGGAACAGGCAGCACCCTCAAATCTTCAGAAGTATGAGATGAACCCCAAAAACTTGGAAAGGTGGATCTCTCTCACACGTACCAACACAGACTATCCCCCAATTTAACTGATCCCCAAAGGTTTTTGATTAAATAGCGGAATAGAAAATATGATCCAAAAAAAGTGTATGTATATCACACGTACACAACCACACTGGGCCCCAATTACTATTGTTTGTACCCCTAAAAGGCTAGGAGTAGGGGGAGTATGGAACAGGCAGCACCCTCAAACCTTCAGAAGTATGAGATGAACCCCAACAACTTGGAAAGGTGGATCTCTCTCACACGTACCAACACAGACTATCCCCCAATTTAACTGATCCCCAAAGGTTTTTGATTAAATAGCGGAATAGAAAATATGATCCAAAAAAAGTGTATGTATATCACACGTACACAACCACACTAGGCCCCAATTACTATTGTTTGTACCCCTAAAAGGCTAGATGAGGAGTAGGGGGAGTATGGAACAGGCAGCACCCTCAAACCTTCAGAAGTATGAGATGAACCCCAACAACTTGGAAAGGTGGATCTCTCTCACACGTACCAACACAGACTATCCCCCAATTTAACTGATCCCCAAAGGTTTTTGATTAAATAGCGGAATAGAAAATATGATCCAAAAAAAGTGTATGTATATCACACGTACACAACCACACTAGGCCCCAATTACTATTGTTTGTACCCCTAAAAGGCTAGGAGTAGGGGGAGTATGGAACAGGCAGCACCCTCAAACCTTCAGAAGTATGAGATGAACCCCAACAACTTGGAAAGGTGGATCTCTCTCACACGTACCAACACAGACTATCCCCCAATTTAACTGATCCCCAAAGGTTTTTGATTAAATAGCGGAATAGAAAATATGATCCAAAAAAAGTGTATGTATATCACACGTACACAACCACACTGGGCCCCAATTACTATTGTTTGTACCCCTAAAAGGCTAGATGAGGAGTAGGGGGAGTATGGAACAGGCAGCACCCTCAAACCTTCAGAAGTATGAGATGAACCCCAACAACTTGGAAAGGTGGATCTCTCTCACACGTACCAACACAGACTATCCCCCAATTTAACTGATCCCCAAAGGTTTTTGATTAAATAGCGGAATAGAAAATATGATCCAAAAAAAGTGTATGTATATCACACGTACACAACCACACTAGGCCCCAATTACTATTGTTTGTACCCCTAAAAGGCTAGATGAGGAGTAGGGGGGGTATGGAACAGGCAGCACCCTCAAACCTTCAGAAGTATGAGATGAACCCCAACAACTTGGAAAGGTGGATCTCTCTCACACGTACCAACACAGACTATCCCCCAATTTAACTGATCCCCAAAGGTTTTTGATTAAATAGCGGAATAGAAAATATGATCCAAAAAAAGTGTATGTATATCACACGTACACAACCACACTGGGCCCCAATTACTATTGTTTGTACCCCTAAAAGGCTAGGAGTAGGGGGAGTATGGAACAGGCAGCACCCTCAAACCTTCAGAAGTATGAGATGAACCCCAACAACTTGGAAAGGTGGATCTCTCTCACACGTACCAACACAGACTATCCCCCAATTTAACTGATCCCCAAAGGTTTTTGATTAAATAGCGGAATAGAAAATATGATCCAAAAAAAGTGTATGTATATCACACGTACACAACCACACTAGGCCCCAATTACTATTGTTTGTACCCCTAAAAGGCTAGATGAGGAGTAGGGGGGGTATGGAACAGGCAGCACCCTCAAACCTTCAGAAGTATGAGATGAACCCCAACAACTTGGAAAGGTGGATCTCTCTCACACGTACCAACACAGACTATCCCCCAATTTAACTGATCCCCAAAGGTTTTTGATTAAATAGCGGAATAGAAAATATGATCCAAAAAAAGTGTATGTATATCACACGTACACAACCACACTAGGCCCCAATTACTATTGTTTGTACCCCTAAAAGGCTAGGAGTAGGGGGAGTATGGAACAGGCAGCACCCTCAAACCTTCAGAAGTATGAGATGAACCCCAACAACTTGGAAAGGTGGATCTCTCTCACACGTACCAACACAGACTATCCCCCAATTTAACTGATCCCCAAAGGTTTTTGATTAAATAGCGGAATAGAAAATATGATCCAAAAAAAGTGTATGTATATCACACGTACACAACCACACTAGGCCCCAATTACTATTGTTTGTACCCCTAAAAGGCTAGATGAGGAGTAGGGGGAGTATGGAACAGGCAGCACCCTCAAATCTTCAGAAGTATGAGATTGTGTTCACTGTACCCCACAAAGATTGAGTTCACTGCACCCCACAATGATTGTGTTCACTGCACCCCACAAAGATTGTGTTCACTGCACCTCACAAAGATTGTGTTCACTGTACCCCCCAAAGATTGTGTTCACTGCACCCCACAAAGATTCTGTTCACTGTACCCCACAAAGATTGTGTTCACTGCACCCTAAAAGGATGTTGTTCACTGCACCCCACAAAGATTGTGTTCACTGCACCCTAAAAGGATGTTGTTCACTGCACCCCAAAAAGATTGTGTTCACTGTACCCCCCCAAAGATTGTGTTCACTGCACCCCACAAAGATTGTGTTCACTGCACCCCAAAAAGATTGTGTTCACTGTACCCCCCAAAGATTGTGTTCACTGCACCCCAAAAAGATTGTGTTCACTGTACCCCCCAAAGATTGTGTTCACTGCACCCCACAAAGATTCTGTTCACTGTACCCCACAAAGATTGTGTTCACTGCACCCCAAAAAGATTGTGTTCACTGTACCCCCCCAAAGATTGTGTTCACTGCACCCCACAAAGATTCTGTTCACTGCACCCCACAAAGGATTTTGTTCACTGCACCCCAAAAAGATTGTGTTCACTGCACCCCAAAAAGGATTTTGATCACTGCACCCCAAAAAGGATGTTGTTCACTGCACCCCAAAAATGATTTTGTTCACTCCACCCCAAAAAGATTGTGTTCACTGCACCCCACAAAGATTGTGTTCACTGCACCCCAAAAAGATTGTGTTCACTGTACCCCCCAAAGATTGTGTTCACTGCACCCCACAAAGATTCTGTTCACTGTACCCCACAAAGATTGTGTTCACTGCACCCCAAAAAGATTGTGTTCACTGCACCCCAAAAAGGATGTTGTTCACTGCACCCCAAAAAGGATGTTGTTCACTCCACCCCAAAAAGATTGTGTTCACTGCACCCCACAAAGATTGTGTTCACTGCACCCCAAAAAGATTGTGTTCACTGCACCCCAAAAATGATTTTGTTCACTGCACCCCAAAAAGGATTTTGTTCACTGCACCCCAAAAAGGATGTTGTTCACTCCACCCCAAAAAGATTGTGTTCACTGCACCCCAAAAAGATTGTGTTCACTGCACCCCACAAAGGATTTTGTTCACTGCACCCCAAAAAGATTGTGTTCACTGCACCCCAAAAAGGATGTTGTTCACTGCACCCCAAAAAGGATTTTGTTCACTGCACCCCAAAAAGATTGTGTTCACTGCACCCCACAAAGGATTTTGTTCACTGCACCCCACAAAGATTGTGTTCACTGCACACCAAAAAGGATTGTGTTCACTGCACCCCAAAAAGATTTTGTTCACTGCACCCCAAAAAGATTGTGTTCACTGCAGCCCAAAAAGATTGTGTTCACTGCAGCCCAAAAAGATTGTGTTCACTGCAGCCCAAAAAGATTGTGTTCACTGCAGCTCACACACAGAAAAATGGATGTGGATCACTGACACCTGCCTATCTCCAATCCCACACCACACAGCAATATCGATTGTAGTTTGTAGAACACAGTTTCCCTAAAATTCAGCAGACTCTGTCCCTAACAGGATTGAGAAGAGATCGTAGATCAGGATTGAGTGCAGATTCACCCCACCCCCCACACAGCAATATCGATTGTAGTTTGTAGAAGACACTGACCCTATAATTCAGCAGACTCTATCCCTAAAATGCCTACAACTCGCCCTGCCTAAACACTCCGACCTGTCCCTCAATTCTATCCGGACACAAATGGTTTTTTCCTGCCTATCTTTCCCTAATCAGCAGCCAGCACATTGATGTGTGCTCTGTCCCTTAGCTAAGCAGCAGAATGACGCTGCTGCGGCGGCTGCCTCGAACTTATAAAGACTTGGTCACATGCTTCAGACGGCCAATCACAGCTACTAAGACATTTGCAGGCATGGCTGGGATGGCTTAAGGCACACCAGTTAAACGATTGTTGATTGGCTGTTGAAAGCCCGCCATGAAAAGAGCGCCAAAGCATGCAAAACCCGGAAATAAAACGACCGAACACGGATTTTTACCCGAACATACAGTAAAGTGTCCGTGTCCGTGTTCGGGTAAAAAAAATCCAATTATTCGGTACGAACACGAATAATACAGTCCGTGTTCGCTCAACACTACTTGCAATGTATAATAGCGGCTTAGAAAGGAGATTTTTTTTTTTCCAAAACAAAAGTGGAGTTTCAGTTTTATATTTCCTTATTGTACAGTTACATCACCACATTATTTAGTCTGTGTGGTTTTACTGAATATGTGTGTGTTTTACTTTCATCTCGACTGTACAGTCTTTTAAATATACCCACACAAATCCTTTTGTAAAGGTGGTTAACCTACCTACATACCGGAAGCTTTCACCATGGTTTAAAGCATTACTACATGCAAAGTACTATGACTAATGTTAAAGACATGTTTTATCTACTTGTGTTTGACTAAAATATTCTACTGATGACATTTCTCTAAGATGTGGTCCCTGAAACTTACACATAGAAGTTCTCAAAATTGCTTCATCAACTTGGTATTTGCAGTGAAATACAAGTAATCATAACCACCTAATATTTTAGTGGTACAGTAAGTGTCTACAAGCATACTTTACCTTATTTCCCATTACATCATATCCTACATAACAAATATAGCTGGAATCCTTTTGGTTTATTTTAAGAAATAGAACATCAAAAGCTAGTGACTCTACTCAAAATTGATCTCTTCCCCCATGAATAAAATATTCTGTTTTTAAGTTTCTTTTTTTTTTCAAATCTGAACACTTGTAGGTGTCAAATATAAAGTTCAAGATGTATATCTGTGGGTTATAAGACTTATATAAGGCCCCTTTCACACAGGTGGGCCGTTCAGATCCGCATGTCCATTTTTTTGGCGGATCTTAACAAATGCCCCATGCATCTCTATGGGGCATCGGATGTCAGCGGAGACATGTCAAATCTAGACGGATGGAAACCCTATTTTCCATCCGTCCAGCCGATCAGATTGGATGGGATTGAATGAGAACGGACAGACGATCCATTCTCATCCGATTCCCCCATAGAGAACAGCCGGGACCTGACAGCTCTGTCTCCACACACAGCGCGGAGACAGAGCTGCCACCCCCCTGCTCAGTGGGGGATCGGCTGATCGATCCCCCGCTGAGAAAAACAGGGACCGCCGACGGACTCTACAGTGTGAAAGGGGTCTAATTAATATGTAACATACCTAGATATAAGAGGAGATTTACCAAAATGGGTGCGCACAGAATCTGTTGCAGCTGTGCATAGTAATCAATTAGCTTCCAACTTCAGCTTTTTCAGTTAAGCATTGGCAATAAAACCTAGAAGCTGATTGGTTACTATGCACAGTTACGGCAGATTAGTTTTAGTAAAGTGTGGAATAGTTTTAGTAAATCTCCCCCCTATTCTATGAACAGCCACTCATGACGATTTTTTGGTCGCATATTATAAGAAATTTGGCTCCTCCTTATGGCTCGATTTTTTAACTCCCTGGACAGTGATTTAAACTCAGCATATATCTCCGTTATTCCCAAACCAGGGAAAGATGTAAGTGATGTTAGTAACTATCGTCTAATATCACTTATTAATAATGACCTTAAACTTATGACGAAATATATTGCATCGAGACTGGGGAGCTTTATAGCTAAATATATTCACAAGGACCAGGTGGGTTTCATCCTT
The DNA here is from genome assembly GCF_965119305.1 of Pelophylax lessonae. Lineage (NCBI taxonomy): Eukaryota > Metazoa > Chordata > Amphibia > Anura > Ranidae > Pelophylax > Pelophylax lessonae. The sequence continues at coordinate 204,694,232 of NC_138772.1, forward strand.
GGGAGGCAGGGCCCAGACCAAGTTAGGAGAGCCATAGATATAATTTTGTTGCTACACTATCACTGGGATGGGGGCGCCCCACAGGAAGACTTTCTCTTGTCCATTGACCTCCAGAAGGCCTTTGATTCAGTCTCTTGGCCCTACCTTTTTAAAATGCTAGGAAGATGGGATTTTGGTTCTAAATTCTTGGGAATCATTTAGTCTCTTTACTCAGCCCCTGAAAGCACAGGTCTGTTTGATGGGCCATTAATCTAACCATTTTGACATAAAAAAAAGGGACCAGACAGGGCTGTGCATTATCCCCTCTAATTTGTGCAATAGCTATTGAAACCTTGGCAGTCACCATTAGATCGCACCTTGATATTAAGGGAGCCTCTTGTGGTCCCCAGGAACATAAATGCTGTGTGGTTTGCGGATGACCTACTGCTCTTTATCACATCCCCCCTGATCTACACTCCTGATGTATTTCAACTGCTCCAAGACTTTGGTTCAATCTCAGGCTTAAAATGAAATGTCTCCAAGTCCGTAGCACTGAACATCTCAGTTCCTCTGTAGCATCGCATACTAGCTCATTATGAAATACTTACCTTAGAACGAAGCCCGCGCAGTGCCACCCGCACAGCGACAGGACGGTCAACATGTTCAGCCGTCCTGCCTTATGGTTTGCGTCCTCCGGCCATCTGATTGGCTGGAGGCGTGATTACATCACTGCCACGCATGCGCGCGGGAGCCGCCGTTCACGGCACAGGGCTCTGAAGGAATGGCATGGGTGCCTTCAGAGCGCATGCACCGATTATGTCATTGGTTGCATTATAAGTAAATATCTCCTAAACGGTGCAATTTTAAGAGATATTTACAGTACCTATAGGTAAGCCTTATTAAATATGGGATTCTGAACAACAGTCCCTGGTCCTCTTTGTCATATTTAGAGTTTCAAAATGTGCCAAATATTTTCAATTGGTAAAAGTTCTGGACTGTAGGCAGGCCAGTTAAGCACCAAGACTCTTCTACTACGAAGCCATGCTGTTGTCATAGATGAAAAAATAGGAGACAGCTGGACTTTTATGGTATGGGGCCCCCCTCTTCAGTAAGACTCAAAATAGGCAATTATTTCTTAAAAAATATTTCTTTCTATTCAATTACAAACATAAAAAGGTTTAAAAGAAATTTTGTCATAGACCTCATGACTAGTGTTGAGCGAACACGGACTGTATTATTCGTGTTCGTACCGAATAATTGGATTTTTTGTACCCGAACACGGACACGGACACGGACACTTTACTGTATGTTCGGGTAAAAATCCGTGTTCGGTCGTTTTATTTCCGGGTTTTGCATGCTTTGGCGCTCTTTTCATGGCGGGCTTTCAACAGCCAATCAACAATCGTTTAACTGGTGTGCCTTAAGCCATCCCAGCCATGCCTGCAAATGTCTCAGTAGCTGTGATTGGCCGTCTGAAGCATGTGACCAAGTCTTTATAAGTTCGAGGCAGCCGCAGCGGCGTCATTATGCTGCTTAGATTCAGGGACAGAGCACACATCAACGTGCTGGCTGCTGATTAGGGAAAGATAGGCAGGAAAAAACCATTTGTGTCCGGATAGAATTGAGGGACAGGTCGGAGTGTTTAGGCAGGGCGAGTTGTAGGCATTTTAGGGATAGAGTCTGCTGAATTATATAGGGTCAGTGTCTTCTACAAACTACAATCGATATTGCTGTGTGGGGGGTGGGGTCTGCACTCAATCCTGATCTACGATCTCTTCTCAATCCTGTTAGGGACAGAGTCTGCTGAATTTTAGGGAAACTGTGTTCTACAAACTACAATCGATATTGCTGTGTGGTGTGGGATTGGAGATAGGCAGGTGTCAGTGATCCACATCCATTTTTCTGTGTGTGAGCTGCAGTGAACACAATCTTTTTGGGCTGCAGTGAACACAATCTTTTTGGGCTGCAGTGAACACAATCTTTTTGGGCTGCAGTGAACACAATCTTTTTGGGCTGCAGTGAACACAATCTTTTTGGGCTGCAGTGAACACAATCTTTTTGGGGTGCAGTGAACAAAATCTTTTTGGGGTGCAGTGAACACAATCCTTTTTGGTGTGCAGTGAACACAATCTTTGTGGGGTGCAGTGAACAAAATCCTTTGTGGGGTGCAGTGAACACAATCTTTTTGGGGTGCAGTGAACAAAATCCTTTTTGGGGTGCAGTGAACAACATCCTTTTTGGGGTGCAGTGAACACAATCTTTTTGGGGTGCAGTGAACAAAATCCTTTGTGGGGTGCAGTGAACACAATCTTTTTGGGGTGCAGTGAACACAATCTTTTTGGGGTGGAGTGAACAACATCCTTTTTGGGGTGCAGTGAACAAAATCCTTTTTGGGGTGCAGTGAACAAAATCATTTTTGGGGTGCAGTGAACACAATCTTTTTGGGGTGCAGTGAACACAATCTTTGTGGGGTGCAGTGAACACAATCTTTTTGGGGTGGAGTGAACAACATCCTTTTTGGGGTGCAGTGAACAACATCCTTTTTGGGGTGCAGTGAACACAATCTTTTTGGGGTGCAGTGAACACAATCTTTGTGGGGTACAGTGAACAGAATCTTTGTGGGGTGCAGTGAACACAATCTTTGGGGGGTACAGTGAACACAATCTTTTTGGGGTGCAGTGAACACAATCTTTGTGGGGTGCAGTGAACACAATCTTTTTGGGGTGGAGTGAACAAAATCATTTTTGGGGTGCAGTGAACAACATCCTTTTTGGGGTGCAGTGATCAAAATCCTTTTTGGGGTGCAGTGAACACAATCTTTTTGGGGTGCAGTGAACAAAATCCTTTGTGGGGTGCAGTGAACAGAATCTTTGTGGGGTGCAGTGAACACAATCTTTGGGGGGGTACAGTGAACACAATCTTTTTGGGGTGCAGTGAACACAATCTTTGTGGGGTACAGTGAACAGAATCTTTGTGGGGTGCAGTGAACACAATCTTTGGGGGGTACAGTGAACACAATCTTTTTGGGGTGCAGTGAACACAATCTTTGGGGGGTACAGTGAACACAATCTTTTTGGGGTGCAGTGAACACAATCTTTGTGGGGTGCAGTGAACACAATCTTTGGGGGGGTACAGTGAACACAATCTTTTTGGGGTGCAGTGAACAACATCCTTTTAGGGTGCAGTGAACACAATCTTTGTGGGGTGCAGTGAACAACATCCTTTTAGGGTGCAGTGAACACAATCTTTGTGGGGTACAGTGAACAGAATCTTTGTGGGGTGCAGTGAACACAATCTTTGGGGGGTACAGTGAACACAATCTTTGTGAGGTGCAGTGAACACAATCTTTGTGGGGTGCAGTGAACACAATCATTGTGGGGTGCAGTGAACTCAATCTTTGTGGGGTACAGTGAACACAATCTCATACTTCTGAAGATTTGAGGGTGCTGCCTGTTCCATACTCCCCCTACTCCTCATCTAGCCTTTTAGGGGTACAAACAATAGTAATTGGGGCCTAGTGTGGTTGTGTACGTGTGATATACATACACTTTTTTGGGATCATATTTTCTATTCCGCTATTTAATCAAAAACCTTTGGGGATCAGTTAAATTGGGGGATAGTCTGTGTTGGTACGTGTGAGAGAGATCCACCTTTCCAAGTTGTTGGGGTTCATCTCATACTTCTGAAGGTTTGAGGGTGCTGCCTGTTCCATACTCCCCCTACTCCTAGCCTTTTAGGGGTACAAACAATAGTAATTGGGGCCTAGTGTGGTTGTGTACGTGTGATATACATACACTTTTTTGGGATCATATTTTCTATTCCGCTATTTAATCAAAAACCTTTGGGGATCAGTTAAATTGGGGGATAGTCTGTGTTGGTACGTGTGAGAGAGATCCACCTTTCCAAGTTGTTGAGGTTCATCTCATACTTCTGAAGGTTTGAGGGTGCTGCCTGTTCCATACTCCCCCTACTCCTAGCCTTTTAGGGGTACAAACAATAGTAATTGGGGCCTAGTGTGGTTGTGTACGTGTGATATACATACACTTTTTTGGGATCATATTTTCTATTCCGCTATTTAATCAAAAACCTTTGGGGATCAGTTAAATTGGGGGATAGTCTGTGTTGGTACGTGTGAGAGAGATCCACCTTTCCAAGTTGTTGGGGTTCATCTCATACTTCTGAAGGTTTGAGGGTGCTGCCTGTTCCATACTCCCCCTACTCCTAGCCTTTTAGGGGTACAAACAATAGTAATTGGGGCCTAGTGTGGTTGTGTACGTGTGATATACATACACTTTTTTGGGATCATATTTTCTATTCCGCTATTTAATCAAAAACCTTTGGGGATCAGTTAAATTGGGGGATAGTCTGTGTTGGTACGTGTGAGAGAGATCCACCTTTCCAAGTTGTTGGGGTTCATCTCATACTTCTGAAGGTTTGAGGGTGCTGCCTGTTCCATACTCCCCCTACTCCTAGCCTTTTAGGGGTACAAACAATAGTAATTGGGGCCTAGTGTGGTTGTGTACGTGTGATATACATACACTTTTTTGGGATCATATTTTCTATTCCGCTATTTAATCAAAAACCTCTGGGGATCAGTTAAATTGGGGGATAGTCTGTGTTGGTACGTGTGAGAGAGATCCACCTTTCCAAGTTGTTGGGGTTCATCTCATACTTCTGAAGGTTTGAGGGTGCTGCCTGTTCCATACTCCCCCTACTCCTAGCCTTTTAGGGGTACAAACAATAGTAATTGGGGCCTAGTGTGGTTGTGTACGTGTGATATACATACACTTTTTTGGGATCATATTTTCTATTCCGCTATTTAATCAAAAACCTTTGGGGATCAGTTAAATTGGGGGATAGTCTGTGTTGGTACGTGTGAGAGAGATCCACCTTTCCAAGTTGTTGAGGTTCATCTCATACTTCTGAAGGTTTGAGGGTGCTGCCTGTTCCATACTCCCCCTACTCCTAGCCTTTTAGGGGTACAAACAATAGTAATTGGGGCCTAGTGTGGTTGTGTACGTGTGATATACATACACTTTTTTGGGATCATATTTTCTATTCCGCTATTTAATCAAAAACCTTTGGGGATCAGTTAAATTGGGGGATAGTCTGTGTTGGTACGTGTGAGAGAGATCCACCTTTCCAAGTTGTTGGGGTTCATCTCATACTTCTGAAGGTTTGAGGGTGCTGCCTGTTCCATACTCCCCCTACTCCTAGCCTTTTAGGGGTACAAACAATAGTAATTGGGGCCTAGTGTGGTTGTGTACGTGTGATATACATACACTTTTTTGGGATCATATTTTCTATTCCGCTATTTAATCAAAAACCTTTGGGGATCAGTTAAATTGGGGGATAGTCTGTGTTGGTACGTGTGAGAGAGATCCACCTTTCCAAGTTGTTGAGGTTCATCTCATACTTCTGAAGGTTTGAGGGTGCTGCCTGTTCCATACTCCCCCTACTCCTAGCCTTTTAGGGGTACAAACAATAGTAATTGGGGCCTAGTGTGGTTGTGTACGTGTGATATACATACACTTTTTTGGGATCATATTTTCTATTCCGCTATTTAATCAAAAACCTTTGGGGATCAGTTAAATTGGGGGATAGTCTGTGTTGGTACGTGTGAGAGAGATCCACCTTTCCAAGTTGTTGGGGTTCATCTCATACTTCTGAAGGTTTGAGGGTGCTGCCTGTTCCATACCCCCCCTACTCCTCATCTAGCCTTTTAGGGGTACAAACAATAGTAATTGGGGCCTAGTGTGGTTGTGTACGTGCGAGATACATACACTTTTTTTGATCATATTTCCTATTCCGCTATTCAATAAAAACCTTTGAGGATCAATTGAATTGCGGGATAGTCTGTGTCGGTACGTGTGAGAGAGATCCACCTTTCCAAGTTGTTGGGGTTCATCTCATACTTCTGAAGGTTTGAGGGTGCTGCCTGTTCCATACCCCCCCTACTCCTCATCTAGCCTTTTAGGGGTACAAACAATAGTAATTGGGGCCTAGTGTGGTTGTGTACGTGCGAGATACATACACTTTTTTTGATCATATTTCCTATTCCGCTATTCAATAAAAACCTTTGAGGATCAATTGAATTGCGGGATAGTCTGTGTCGGTACGTGTGAGAGAGATCCACCTTTCCAAGTTGTTGGGGTTCATCTCATACTTTTGAAGGTTTGAGGGTGCTGCCTGTTCCATACCCCCCCTACTCCTCATCTAGCCTTTTAGGGGTACAAACAATAGTAATTGGGGCCTAGTGTGGTTGTGTACGTGCGAGATACATACACTTTTTTTGATCATATTTCCTATTCCGCTATTCAATAAAAACCTTTGAGGATCAATTGAATTGCGGGATAGTCTGTGTCGGTACGTGTGAGAGAGATCCACCTTTCCAAGTTGTTGGGGTTCATCTCATACTTCTGAAGGTTTGAGGGTGCTGCCTGTTCCATACCCCCCCTACTCCTCATCTAGCCTTTTAGGGGTACAAACAATAGTAATTGGGGCCTAGTGTGGTTGTGTACGTGCGAGATACATACACTTTTTTTGATCATATTTCCTATTCCGCTATTCAATAAAAACCTTTGAGGATCAATTGAATTGCGGGATAGTCTGTGTCGGTACGTGTGAGAGAGATCCACCTTTCCAAGTTGTTGGGGTTCATCTCATACTTCTAAAGGTTTGAGGGTGCTGCCTGTTCCATACCCCCCCTACTCCTCATCTAGCCTTTTAGGGGTACAAACAATAGTAATTGGGGCCTAGTGTGGTTGTGTACGTGCGAGATACATACACTTTTTTTGATCATATTTCCTATTCCGCTATTCAATAAAAACCTTTGAGGATCAATTGAATTGCGGGATAGTCTGTGTCGGTACGTGTGAGAGAGATCCACCTTTCCAAGTTGTTGGGGTTCATCTCATACTTCTGAAGGTTTGAGGGTGCTGCCTGTTCCATACTCCCCCTACTCCTCATCTAGCCTTTTAGGGGTACAAACAATAGTAATTGGGGCCTAGTGTGGTTGTGTACGTGTGATATACATACACTTTTTTTGGATCATATTTTCTATTCCGCTATTTAATTTAACTGGGCCTCCATGCGAGACCTGTGTGCCTTGTTGCGCTGTTTTGAGTACTCCACCAACATGGCCAGTGGCAATGACGCCGTTCTCAGCTTAACTATCCCACTTCTATGCCTCCTTGAAAAAACAATTCGGGCGATGATGGAAGAGGATGTGGCACAGGATGAGGAGGAGGAGGAGGATGAAGAGGTAACATTTCCAAGGCTTTCAGGGCAGTCATTCGCAAGGGGCTCCGAGGGTGGGTTCCTGCACACGCAAACGCCAGGGACGCAATTGTCCAGCAGGGGCACAGTTCTGGAGGATGAGGAGGATGAGGAGGAGGAGGAGCTGGAGGAGGAGATGGAACCATGTTCACAGCAGGGTGGCACCCAGGCCAGCTCATGGCCATCACTGGTGCGTGGCTGGGGGGATACAGAGGACACGGACCATACACCTCCCACAGAGGACAGCCTTTCGTTGCCTCTGGGCAGCCTGGCACACATGAGCGATTACATGCTGCAGTGTCTCCACAACGACCGCCGAGTTGCCCACATTCTAACTTGTGCTGATTACTGGGTGGCCACGCTGCTGGATCCCCGTTACAAGGACAACGTACCGTCCTTAATTCACTCACTGGAGCGCGATCGCAAGATGCGCGAGTACAAGCGCACGCTGGTAGACGCCATGCTGCTGGCATTGCCATCTGACAGCGGGGCCACAGTGGAAGCACAAGGCAGAGGAGGAGGAGGAGGAGGTCGCCAACGCAACCAGGGCACCGCCAGCACCTCAGAAGGCAGGGTTAGCATGGCCGAAATGTGGAAAAGCTTTGTCAGCACGCCACAACAAACAGCAGCACCAGCAGCTCAGATGGAACGTCTTAGCAGGAGGCAGCATTTTACCAACATGGTGGAGCAGTATGTGTGCACACGCCTACATGTAGTGAATGACGGGTCTGCCCCCTTCAACTTCTGGGTCTCCAAATTGGGCACATGGCCTGAGCTTGCCCTTTACGCCTTGGAGGTGCTGGCGTGCCCTGCAGCCAGTGTATTATCTGAACGGGTATTTAGCACGGCTGGGGGCGTTATAACAGACAAGCGCAGCCGCCTGTCCAGAGACAATGTGGACAAGCTCACGTTCATTAAAATGAACCAGGCATGGATCCCACGGGACTTTTCCGTACCTTATGCAGAATAGCAATGGATACCGACCTTACCCACCCATTGTTCCATTTTTGCTCTTTCTCACTCTTTTGGGGTGTACCCTCATTTAAAATTTGTGAAAAGAAGCAGTGTTGGCTACCTCGTCCTCCTCCTCAGGGCCAGATTAATGTAGGGGCTATTGGAGCTGCAGCTCCAGGCCCCTACCTTTTATATAGGCCCCGGGTTGGCCATATTCACTGTTACCGCTCTTCTGTCACTTGTAAACACAGAAGTCTGGCTTCTATGCTCGCTTCCCCAGGCAGCACCCTCAGAACCTCCCCACACAGCGTGAAGGCCGGACAAGGAGGGACAGTTGGCGATGCATGGATGTGTTTATGGGCTTCAGAGACAGCATCCCATGTTGAATTAGGCATGCATGGCTGCACCCTTCCTCCTCTGGGTGCATGGCAAGGCACGGCCCTAAGGCCCTTCAAAATCCTCAGCACCAAGCCCATGATGCTGTTAATCCGGCCCTGGTCCTCCTCCACCGCCGCTTCCACCTACACCGCCCATAGGTGTGCGCAGCCTATTGCATTAAGGTGTGCACCCCAAAGTTGAAATACACATGCATGTGTTTGCCAGCAGGGAGAGTAATGTATCGGGGCCATGTACCTGTAGGCAAGGAGAAATAGAGCAGAGCAGGTCCCAGGGAGATCTTTCCCATCTCCTCACTGGCAATGCTATGTGCCCTAGGTGATTAGGGTGTGCCCAGGCACACCCAGCACACCCTGTGCGCACGCCTATGTCACCGCCACATCCACCACCACCTTAACCTCCCTCCTACTCCATATGGGCCTCGTCCTTCAGAGATGAAGAAGAACATTGTTTTATTTTTCTGTTTTTTTTTGTTGTTTTAAGTTATTTCCCTATCCACATTTGTTTGCAGAGCACTTGCCATGCTCTTAATTACGTTTTGCTGCCATTTGCAGCACTCTAGCCCTTTCCTTTGGTGTTTTAGAGCCATTTTAGTGCCTTAAAGTTCGGGTCCCCATTGACTTCAATGGGGTTCGGTGTCCGGGAAAAGTTCGGTAAAAGTCCGGGACACGGACCCGGACTTTTTTTTAAAGTTCGGCCGAACCCGTCGAACACAGACATCTAGGTGTTCGCTCAACCCTACTCATGACGTAAAACCAGATCCAAAATGATATTAAATATCATAATGGGTAACTTATGATAACACTACCTACAACCTAAAGGAAATCACCCCCTTCCAAGTCTGCTGTATATTACAGTAAAACCAGAATGTGAAGAGGACAGAAAAGACATTATGGTTTGCTCCTTTAAGGTTGTAGGTGGTGTTATCATGAGTTACCCATTATGATATGTAATATCATTTTTGGATCTGATTTTACGTCATGTGGTCTACGACCAAATTTTTTTTAAACCTTTTTATGTTGACATTGAATAAAGAAATATTTTTTATGACATAATTGCCTATTTTGAGTCTTACAAAAGGGGGAGGCCAACACCGTTAAAGTCCCACTGTCTCCTATTTTTTCAGTTTTTGTACGTTTTGAGATGTGGTGTTGACAGGATTGGCCAGGTTATGGAACAATATATGTAGTATGTGGTTTAGCACATACAGTCCTACTGAAATTTGCAAGGCCTTTCTAAAAAAAAAGACATTGTCTGGATGAGAGTATATGCTGCTCTAAAACCTGGCTAAATCTTTCACCATTGATGGTGCCTTTCTAGATGTACAAGCTGCCCATTCCATACGCACTTATGCACCCCCTTACCATCAAAAATACAGGCTTTTGAACTGAGCTCTGCTAACGAACCAGAAAGTCATTCTCTTTAGCCCAGAGGACATGGCACCCATGGTTGCAAAAAAAAAAAAGTCAAATTTTAATTTGTCTGACTACAGAACAGTTTTCCACTTTACTACAGACCATTTTAAATACGCCTTGGCCTAGAGAAGACAGCAGCATTTCTGGATCATGTCCAGATATGGCTTCTTCTTTGCCCATGCAGTAATGTCCATGCCCGTTTTTAATGCAGTGCCGCCTGATGGCCCAAAGAACACAGGAATCCAATATTGTATTTCGACCTTGTCCCTTGTGCACAGAGATTTCTCAAGATTCTCTAAATCTTTTGATGATATTATGAACTGTAGATGATGATATATTGAAAGTCTTTGCAATTTTACTTTAAGGAACACTATTCTGAAATAGTTTGACAATTTTTAGATGCAGCTTTTCACAGATTCGTGAACCTTTGTCAATCTTTACTTCTAAGATACTCTGACTCTCTAAGATGCCCTTTTTACACTCAATTTCAAAATGACCTTTTTTTTCCCTAAAATAGTATATTTTCTAAATTTAAACATTGGATGTTTTTTTTTTATTTTCCATTGTGAATAAAATATGGGTTTATAAGATTTAGAAATCATTGCATTCTGTTTTCAAGTAGATTTTACACAGCTTTCCAACTTTTTTGGAATGGGGTTGCATTATTTTCCAGAACAAAAAAAAACAATTTTTAAGAAGACCTGAATCATTGAACAAATTGATGACTGGCCAGTCTAATTTCTACAGTACAATGATCATTTTAAAAACAATTAATAAGGAAGACATTTACAGCATGTTTCTTTAAGAAGCTTATTCAACAAACTATTTGTATAAATGCCTTTATGTCACTTTGATAAATAAGCTTATTTCATGCATGGTAATATCAGCTGACTGTTGAAGAGTTTATAATTGGTCATTTATACATAATCTAGACCATAAAAACGATGTCATTTACTTTGGGGCTAGAGATTGGAGCATGAATATCTGAACTATTCTAGGCACAAAAAAATAGAAAATGAAAATCTGGCCCATATAATAAGACCCCATTGAGAACTATTTTAGGAAATCGTGTTTCATGAAAACATGCATTTGCTGTGTGCGTCACAGGGTAATAAATATAGCAGTGGGTGTATTTTATGTGGCTGAAAATGCTAATAGTGGATGTACTGTTCTGAACTAGGATTCTAAGTCATTCGTTATCTCAGTTACCTAACTCATTTAACATTTGGTCAACAGAAGTCCCGGGAGCTTAGCAGTTCATGGGAGAATGAAACATTTATGATTACAGCATATCTTTAAAAAGATACGATACCCAGATCTAGCACCTGAGTATTTATGTGTATTGCACTTCATTCATTAAACAATGATTAAAACCTATACATTGTAGAAGCTATGTTCCAAAGTTTCCTTTAAACAGCATACTGCATAGTTTTTTTTATACATATATTTGAAAGAATAGACCTTCAAAGATAAATAAAACTGGGATCTTATAAGTAGACATACTCAAGTTGGAAGGATTAAAACAACATTTTTGCCTCATGTAACCAGCCTTTGAAGATTACCTTAACAATTTATCTTGTTCGTTTTGACACATTTTAGTTCAATGAAAAATTTAGAAGGCAAAATGTATTTAGTGTTGTAGGATATATTGGAAACTCATAAGAGATTTATGAATTTACATACATTTCTGATCTTCAGTAAAGGCAGTTTTTCTCGTTAACAGATAATTCTTTAAAAAAAAATAATTGTTTAAAATGGCACTTATAATTTTGATAATGGAGATATGCTTAACAGTTTTGTGTATCATATGAGAACTGCTATGACTGTATTCTAAATTACATGTAACACTATAAAATGCATCAAAGTAAATCAACAAAAAAGAAACAAAACTGGATGTCATGTGCGTCGAATATTTTTGAAAGAAAATCTACAGCCCAGGTTTAGAAGCTCTAAGATACTGTTTCTAAATTCAAAGCTATTATACATATCACATATAGCAATTAAGACAAATTTCTGATTAGAAATAATAACATTGGGTACTTTAATAACAGTCTTAAAGTGTTCTCTGTCTGTCTCCCCACTATGGAGATTCACCCCGCTGTTCACCATTATCACCAAGTTAGACAGTGAAGGGAAATCCAAAATCTCAGTTTGATCAGAGCAATAGGTGATGGAAAATCTTCCAATGGAGACACCTGTTCCTGTGACAGCTAGGGAGAGGTGAATAAGCCTGGGTTTGATTTGCCAAGGGTTCGGCGCATTTTATTTTGAAATTCGGCAAGCTCAGACTTAGAGGTGAATTCCACTGAATTCAATAGGGGTGAATCTTGGTGGTAAATTCTGGCCATTTTTAAAGATAATAGACAAACTACTGTAGCACAATTCCCTGCCATTTTGCTGGATATGAGTCCCCCTGGGTTACCGCTAGCAACAACAGCACATTTAAGCATGTTTCTCCAAGTGTGAGCACTGAGACAATGACCAGTCCAGTATCTTTGGGTTTTTGTATTTATTTGGTAACTTGGATAGGAGAAGGGATGAGTGGGATACTCCTTTGGCTCAACTATGCACAAATTGCTAGGGACTATTGAAAAATGCTGATTGGGGCTGACTTGACGCTGGCTGAATGCCGGTCAACGCCGATTAACGCTGGCCTGCTGCCTGTTAATGCTGAACTGACTTCTGACTGCTTTCCTGAATGAAGAAGTCCTCTTTAAGCTCCCTTTAGCACTCCTTGCTGAGGTAGCTACTTGTATACTCTGTTGCACTGCTGACACTTCAGGGCCCACACCGGCGCCCCCTCTCACGCTCTTATCTTCAGGGCTTAGATGCTGGCACCCCCTTTTCTAAGCCTTCTCTACTGGTTAGCTGGCTCCCGGATTCCTTTGACCTTCTGGAGTGGTCCCCTCTCCTAGGCAGACCCCTGGGCGGTTTCAAGTACTCACAACACTGTTTTTCCCCGAAACTTCTGCCCAGCAGCTCCACTCGGTCCATAGCAAAGATGAGAGCAAACTAGGCCCTCAGGACCCAATAACAGGCCAGATTTTAAGTATCTCCTTCGGGAGATGCAGACTAGAAAACTGCAATCATTGAGCAGCAAATTATATCACCTGTGATGCATTTCAGTTATCTTGCAAACCTAGCCTGTTAGTGGCTATTGAGGAGAGGAGTTGAGAACCACTGCCATAGAGAAAAAAATAGTGGTAGTTCCAATTTTTTTGTCTCACAATATTACTACAGAGGTCTAGGAAACAGAATTTCAGTGTAAAACAAATTAAGTGTTTATATTTTAATTCATATTTGTTTCGCCTAAAATAAATTACCCATTTTTTTTGGTAAACTATAAAGGCCGAGATTGCACTGAGTAAATGGGATACCCAACATGTCAACGCATAAATTTGCCTGTGACGGTGAAATGTCAACAAACTTTTGTACCCTATATTTTCCCCAGGCCCCCCTATAGGTAATCGGTTTAGCATTACAAAAGAGGTCTGGTGCTAGAATTATTGCTCTTATTCTGGTGTGCACGGTGATTAATGTGTATTGCAATCAACATTTTCAGCCACCACATGTACGCTTTTATGTGTTATTTTGGAGGGGCCCTCAGTTTTTTTTTGGGGAGGATTTTGTTCTTGTGTGTGACTTTAATTTACAATTTAGATAAAAGTCATCACATAAGGGTAACAAAATGACCTGTGTAGGGATTTTTTTTTTTGGGGGTTGACAAGTTCTCTTGATAAAGTCACGTGTCAGTGGCGCAACACGTCGGAAGGAGCTGAGTTAAGTCATGACAGCTGTTGGGATTGTATTGTGTTCAGCCCACGTGTGACCTCCCCCCCCTCCCCCCAGGTCTCCAATCATGTTGGGTGCAGAAATTCGAAACTGTTATTCTTTTAATAAAATCCTTGTGTTTTTGTGCTACACCATGAGGAGTTTTCATTTGTCTCATGTGCGAGCTGTCTGATCATTAATCTGATAGTGACAGATACGTACCCTATGAAGGCCCATACTTGATTCAATGCCTGTTTGATTTATTGAGGTGAGTGGCCATTGCATTTACTTGAAGTGAGTCTATCTTGTTTTTGATTGTAAACCGGAATGTTCTATACATGTATTTCATCACTGGAATATTATGGAGCCTTTATTCACACTTCACTGTGTTGCAGTGTGTTCACATTTTTCACTGGAGGTTTTTTATTTTATAGCTACTCCCATGTTGTGGCCACTATTGTACAATATGTATTTCCATTCACGTTTTTCAGAATTTTGCAGTCACTATTTTTTGTTATGCATTTGTGATATTTGTTCATGTATGTTTAACTATACTCATTTGCTACACAATAGATTTAGCACCACTTCATTTATATTCATTTTCAGGTTCTCTTTAACCGCTTCCATACAGAGCAGTTAGACACCCTTCCTGCCCAGACCAATTTTCAGCTTTCAGCACTCTCACACTTTGAATGACAATTGCTCAGTCATGCTACACTGTAACCAAACAAAATTTTTATCATTTTTTTCACACAAATAGTGCTTTCTTTTGGTGGTATTTGATCACAACTGGTGTTTTTTTTTTTTCGTGATATATGCAAAAAATGAGCAAAAATTTTGAAAAAAAAACACTTTTTTTTAGTTTCAATTATAAAATTTTGCAAAAAATTAATTTTTCTTCATACATTTGGGCCAAAATGTATACTGCTACATGTCTCTGGTAAAATAACCCAAATTAGTGTATATTATTTAGTCTGTGTGAAAGTTATTGAGTCTAGAAGCTATGGTACCAATTACTGAAAATTGATCACACCAGATGTACTGACTGCCTATCTCCTTTCTTGAGGCCCTGAAATGTCAGGACAGTACAAATACCGCCCAAATGACCCCTTTTGTAAAGTAGACAGTCCAAGGTATTTAGTAAGAGGCATGGTGGGTTTTTTGAAGTTGTAATTTTTTCCCACAATTCTTGGGAAAATGAAGCAAAACATTTTTTTCTTTTTTTTCCCACAAAGTTGTCAATTTATAAGCTATTTCTAACACATAGCATGTACACAGCAAAAATTACACCCAAAAATACATTCTGCTACTCCTTCCGAGTATGGTGATACCACATGTGTGAGTACAAAAAGAGCCACAAAAAGAGACTCCACGTCCAAGAAGCACCTTCAGGCGTTCTAGGAGCATAAATACACATAAAACTTTCTAACTACCTATCACACTTTTCAAGGCCCTAGAGCACCAATACAATGGAAAAGTCCACAAAATGACCCCATTTTGGAAAGCAAACACTCCAACGTATATTCTATGAGGCATTATGGGTCGTTTGAACGTGTCATTTTTTTCCACAAGTTTTTGGAAAATGTGGGAAACAAATGAAAACCTTTTTTTTTTTACACAAAGTTGTCAATTTATAGGATATTTCTAACACATAGCATGTAAATAGCAAAAATTACACCCCAAAATACATTCTGCCACTCCTCCTGAGTATGGCAATACCACATGTGTGAGACTTTTTCACAGCCTAGCCATATAGAGGGGCCTAAAATCCAAGGAGCATCATCATGCATCCTAGCCACTTGCCTAGGCCTATTTTTGACATTTGGTGTTTACAAGCTAAAATCAGTTGTTTTGCTAGAAAACTGCTTAGAACCCCCAAACATTATATATTTTTTTTAGCAGAGACCCTAGAGAATAAAATGGAGATTATTGCAATATTTTTTATCACACCGTATTTGCGCAGCGGTCTTCCAAACGCAATTTTTTTGGAAAAAATTCACTTTTTTTAATTAAAAAAATAAGAAACCAGTAAAGTTAGCCCAATTTTTTTCCATAATGTGAAAGATAATGTTACGCCGAGTAAATAGATACCCAACATGTCATGTTTCAAAATTGCGCACGCTCAGGGAATGGCGACAAACTTTGGTACTTAAAAATCCCCATAGGCGACAATTTAAAAATTTCTACAGGTTGCCATCTTTGAGTTACAGAGGAGGTCTAGGGCTCAAATTATTCCCCTTGCTCTAACGATCGTGGTGATACCTCACATGTGTGGTTTGAACACCGTTTACATATGTGGGCGGGGTTTCTGTATGCGTTCGCTTCTGCGCGCGAGCTCACGGGGACAGGGCGCTTTAATTTTTTTTTTTTTTTTACTATTTATTTTATTTATTATTTTTTATTTTTACACCATTTAAAAAAAAAAATTATCATTTTTATTTCTATTAAAAGGAATGTAAACATTCCTCGTAATAGAAATAGGCACGACAGGACCTCTTTTTTGTGAGATCTGGGGTCAAAAAGTCCTCAGATCTCACAAGTACACTAAAAGATAGAGAAAAAAAAAAATGATTATATAAAATGAAAAAAAAAAAAGGACCTTTAAACCGGTTGCTAGGCAACAACATTTTCCGTAGCTCCGGTCCTCCAAGACCATAGAGTCAAGTGAGGGCAAGCTTGCCCTCACTCGACATCCTGTCTGTGAGGATCTGGGACCGGATCATTTCCTCGCCTCTTCCGCCACCCCGGAAGGGTGATCCCACGGCGAATCCGCCGCTGGGACCACCCTTATCGGAAAGCCAACCGTCCACCGTTTAAAAAAATACCAGGGTTATGGCAGCTATCTGCTGCCATAACACCGGTATTTAGGTTTAAACGGAGGACGTATATAAACCTTTTTGGACTTGGACATGGTGGCTGTATGAAGGGTGACAGGTACTCGGGTACTTTGTTGGGCAGGTGACAGGCAGGTGACAGGTACTCTGGTACTGATGAGCAGGTGGCAGGTACTCGGGTACTCCGATAGGCAGGTGACAGGTACTCGGGTACTCTGATAAGCAGGTGACAGGCAGGTGATAGGTACTGATGAGTAGTACTGATACTGATAGGTGATACTGTACTGATGGGTACTGATGATCAGTACTGATACGTGATAGGTACTGATGAGTACCGATGAGTAGTGATGGGTACTGATGAGCAGGCGGCAAGTACTCGGGTACTTCAGGTGTCAGGTACTCTGATGAGCAGGTGGAAGGTACTCGGGTACTCTGATGGGTAGGTGACAGGTACTCAGGTACTCTGATGACGGGTACTCCATTGACAGGTACTCAAAGTACCTGAGTACCCGTCATCAGAGTACCCGAGTACCCGTCATCAGAGTACCTGCGTACCCGTCATCAGAGTACCCGAGTACCTGTCATCAGAGTACCCGAGTACCTGTCATCAGAATACCCGAGTACCTGTCATCAGAGTACCCGAGTACCCGTCATCAGAGTACCCGCGTACCCGTCATCAGAGTACCCGAGTACCTGTCATCAGAGTACCCGAGTACCTGTCATCAGAGTACCCGAATACCTGTCACCAGCCCATCAGAGTACCCGAGTACCTGTCATCTGAGTACCTGATGGGCTGGTGACAGGTACTCAGGTACTTTGATGGGCTAGTGACAGGTGCTCTTTATTGGGGGTGGGGGGGCAATCAGTGTGTTTGGGGTGCACTGTACTTGGTAACTAGCTGTTACCACACTCTCTTCCTCACACAGGATCAGTGTGTGAGGAGGAGAACACGGTGACAGCTAGTTACCGTGTTCTCTGTTGACATTTGTGACGGGCTGTGATTGGACACAGCCGGTCACATGGTAAAGAGCCAATTTCATTGGCTCTTTACCTAGATCGGGGATCGACTCTGTCCGAGGGACGAGCCTCGTCCCTGATCGCTGCTCTGCGCGTCCCCGGGAGCGCGCATTGCAGAGAGAACGAGCGGCTCGTGCTGGAGCCGCTCATGTGATCGGCTGTGATTGACACAGCCGATCACATGGTAAACAGCCAATATGGTAAACAGCCAATTTCTATTGGCTGTTTACCTTGATCAGGGATGGGCTATGTCCGAGGGACGAGCTTCATCCCCGATCGCCGCGCTGCGCGCCCCCCGGGGGCGCGCAGTAGAGGGGAGATCCGGGCGATGTCATATGACGGCGGCCCGGATCCTTACAACCACTTTGCCGACGTCATATTACATGACTTGGTATGGAAGTGGTTAATGACGCCTTGCATGTCTCCCCTATGCTCCACTGAATGTAAAGCAATGCACATCGCACTGCATTACATTCTTCCATGGCCTTGATGGCTGGGGAAATTGTCAACGGGGACCCGGAAGTTGTCACAGGTCACTTCTGCGTTGGCAACCAGAAGGGGGGAGGGAGCGCCTGTGCACCTGCTATGCTTGTCTCTGGCCCGCAGATGGGCAAGCTGGGCCCAGGATACTGGGGGGGGGCATGCACGTGCGATGTCATTCGGTTGGCAGCCTAAGCATCAGGAATCGGGATGCAATTTCTTTGGCCATACTGACCTGGCTGCTGGGGTTTATCGAGCCCTGCCTTAACCATGAGAAGAGTACAGAGGCTGGCCCTGCTGAAGTCTCCTTTTTGAGAAGGTTTGTTCTGGCTGTCTGCTAATGCTTTGGCCTCAATGCTTTGAGTGTCTGACTGAAAAATAAGAAATGTAAATGTTCACCGACTGCTTTTTCAGACTAACTTTAAAGCCAAATTAGCCAGGCAACAAGTCCATTACTTTTCTGTGCTGTTAGTAAACCATTGCAAAGTGGAATTGAAGCAAAAAACATCTTGAATATGCTAGTATAGAATTATCTATAGTATTTTATTTATTAATTAGTTAATTTTTTTTTAGGAATAAAAGCATAAACAAAGGAAACTTATATTGAGTTCTCCAGGAAATTTCACTTGCTTGGCTGTCATACTGGAACCCTTAACTAGGACAAGTATGGAGTGACATGGAACACCCTAAAAGTGTTAAGCAAAACAGCAGGTCAACAATTTTAGGTCAGCAGTCAGCCTTTCTCATGTCATGTTTTAACTAACTTTGTTTTTAACCTCAACCTCACATTTTCTCTTTAAGTAGACCCATTGCAAATGTGATCTTTCTATAACTAGTTGGAAGCCTTGACCACTGCAAGCAAGTTATAGGCTGTAAACACTCCAAGCAAGATGGAATCCCTTCTCTTGTCCTGCAGCATGATGGGTACCCTCCTAAAATGCATTAAGGATGATAGTCTAGCTTGGTTTGCTAGTTTTCACCAGTTATGAGCTTCTTTTGTAACTCATGGCTTGGGTTAGCCACACTTTTTTTGTGGACCCACAAATTAATTTATGAGGATAGATGATAGTCTAACTTGGTTTGCTAGGTTTTACCAGAGCTATGAGCTTTGATTATAACTCTTGGCTTGGGTTAGCCACAGTTGTGGTCCCACAAATGTACTAACCAGCTTGTTAGTCCATAACTTGCTATAAATCACCAGACTGAGTTATGACCTTTATTTTGTAACTCATATTCCTTAGATTTTGAGGTCTAAAATTCTTGTTCAGACGGAAGTCTCTGAGAAGAAATGGGCTCCTGGCTTGTGGATTGAGCTTTGTTGTAGCAGGGCGGGGCACTGCAGCACTGCTACGTCAGACTCTGTTGGCCTCTTTAATCCACATTTTGTGCTTACCCTGCAGGTTACCGGTTTCTAGGAGTTCGTTCTGCCATATACAGGGATGGATGGAAAAGCAAGGATTTAGCTCTGAAACCTCTTGGGGAAGCCTACAGAGAGCCCCCCTGCTCTCTGGAAGTAAAGGGTCTGCTGTTCTTAGATGCTCTGACCTTACCTTTTGTGGGTTATGATTGGGTCAATGGGCTTTTCTGTAGCCAAGGACTTGTAGACTGGGTTAATCTCAGTCCTGGTTGGATTGGGGGGTGAGTGCCCAGTCTTTCATGAAGGACAGGGCTAGGAGAGATTCTTTCTTTTTGCCCTTTGCTACAGAATGGCTTGGAAGCCAGCCCAGAGGCTCAATTCTGGCTCATGATTGGAACGGGAGGATCATCTTTGACTGAACATTCTTTCTTCCTGGGAATACAGAGTGTTGATTTGGACTGCTCCAGGTCTGTCTTGGTTAGAGTATGAGGGCACCGAGGGGGCGTGGCCGGCAGCCAAAGGAGATGGCCGCATAAGATCCGAGCTCCGTCTCTCCCGGTATCTCCACCGACAACCAAGCGACGTGGGTAAGCACCTCCGGCTCCTAATCCACACCTAAGTCACCCTGGAACCTCTAGACCAACATGAGGAAGCGCAAAGACCGCGGGGCGCCCCGCAAACTGACGGACTTCTTCGCCACCTCTAGCACCCCGCGCTCGCAAGATGGCGCCGAGACCTCCTTGCAGGCCCGAGGCGCCGGAGCCTCCGGAGGAGCGCAGCAGGATCATGAGCGGGCCTCCGGCTCTGTCTCCCCCGCCGCAAGCAGCAAGTCATCCCAGGGGACCTCACCTTCCCACAGCCCCCACAAATCGGCGCCCAAGCGGTCTGAAAGCCACAGATGGGCAGGAGATGAGCGGGCGGGGGAGGGATCCCTGAACAGCACATTGGAGTTCTATGAGAACTTTAAAGACTTTCCTACTACAGAGCAGCCTCTCACAGATGCCACTATGAAGGAAATGCTCCTCACTATCAACGGCGCTTTTCACAGGGAAATTGTGGCCTGTGTCAATGGTATCAAAACTGATGTAGTTGAACTCGGGGGCAGAGTGGACCATTTGGAATCCAAAATGGAGGAGTTCACGCTAGCGCATAACGAATTAGTTGATGCTCATAACGAGAAGGATGATGACCTGGAGGCCCTAAAAAGCAAGATGGCGGACCTGGAGGACAGGGCCCGCCGAAACAATGTTAAACTTCGGGGGGTCCCAGAGTCTATTCCCCCGTCAGAACTGAGGCCATATGTCCAAGCCATGCTTTTGGCTCTGATGCCTGACACACCCGTGGCGGAAGTAGTGGTGGATCGGGCTCACCGCTTGCCAAAACCGCAACATCTTCCAGACAAGGTACCACGGGATGTCATTGCCCGCATTAATTTTTTTCATGTCAAAGACGATCTCATGAGGTTCGCGCGGAAGCATTCCCCGCTGCCGGACCCGTATCATGATCTATCTGTCTACGCAGACCTGTCACAGTTCACCATGGCGGCGAGGAGGAAACTAGTTCCCCTGACCAAGCTACTCCGGAACAACAACATTGCCTACTCCTGGGGATTCCCTACCAAGCTGCTTATAATCAAGGAGGGCCGCACACATGTAATCCGCTCAGTGCATGAGGGCTTTGCGCTGACCAAGCAGTGGGGAATTATCCCGGATCAGCAGGGCTCACCGCCGAGTACAGATCCGCCAGCTCGACTTGAACCTGAAAGGCGCTGAGTCACCAGATGAACTTTCGTGTCTCTTCCAGCTGGATACGATGGTTCTACTGGCTTGTCCCTTCACTCTGGAGGTCCCTTCAGCAGGTCTAGAAAGGTCCTAGGGGGTCTGTCTGTTTTCTTTTTTTCTCCCTGACCGACATGCTGGAGTTCAAGGGGTATCCGGGAGGCCAGTGCTATTACCCCCCTCACCACTACCTGCGATTGAATTGCATGATGGGGTTTACCCCAAGTTTTTGGTTTATTGCCTTTGTTACTTTCATGTTTTGTTCTACTTTGTTTTTTTCGTTTCTTCAGCCTCTTTGCAAGCTACTTACACCTGGAAACCACTCACCCTGTAACCAGGGATTCCCATGGTTCAATTACACCAGCGAGGACGGGTTGCTCAGTTCTGAACTTACTCTACATGGACTGCAGGTACTGTAACGGCCTCGGCCTATTGTTGCCCTCCATTTTCGGTTTGGTCGCTATTGTTGGAGACCACCCATGGTCCCCCACTATACCTTACAGAGTCCTTATCTCTGCATATCTGTTGGACGCGTCCACTGCATTGATCATTACTGTACCCTTTTAAATGGTAATCCAAATTGTCTCTATTAACGCCCATGGACTGAACAGCCCGTTCAAACGTAGGTCCCTCTGGAGAGAGGCTCGCACCCTCAAGGGTGATGTTATATGTGTGCAGGAGACCCACTTCACGCGATCAAACCCACCTAAATGCACGGATAAGTCTTATCCTCATATATTTGTTTCTTCTGGGGAATCCAAAAAAAAGGGGGTGCTCACCGCGGTTAAACAAACCGTGGCCTTTCAGCTACATGAGGCGGTGTCAGATGAGGCAGGTCGATATTTGATATTGATTTGCGACATCAACAACACTACATATACAATTGTAAATCTTTATGCCCCGAACAAGGGCCAGATCAAATTCTTTAAAGCATTAGTCAAGAAGGTGGATCACGTGAAGAAAGGCCTAACGGTGTATTGTGGGGATTTTAACTGTGTGGTGGACCAAGAATTGGATTGCTCTCCAGCTCAGGGACGCGCAAGGGCCACTCTGCAACGGTTCTTGCATGCCTCTGACCTGTACGATGTGTGGCGTTGCCTTAACTCCACGGAACGGGATTTTACCTACTTTTCGGCCCCTCACAAATCTTATTCACGGCTGGATTTGTTTGTGGCCGATTTGTAATTTTTGAGGGCAGTGGAAAAATCTGTGATTCATTCTATCTCATGGTCTGACCACGCGCCGGTTTCGGTGGCGGTCTCGGAGTCTCCCGTGACGGCGCCTGTGCATTTGTGGCGCAATAATGTCTCTTTGCTCCGGGACCCCGTCCATAGGGACCGACTGGGTGGTCAGATAAGGGACTACTTTGGGGACAACGACACCCCTGGGATAGATGTTTTTCAATTGTGGTGCACTCATAAGGTGTTCTCGAGAGGGTTGCTCATTCAGCAGGCTTCTAGGGCTAAAAGGGCAAGAACAGGGGCGCTTAGGGCCCTCATGGAGAAACTTAAAGCACTAGAATCAGCTCATAAAATGAATCCCTCTCAGCTCTTGTTGCGAGACCTCACGAACTGTAGACTGCAGGTTAGAGCTAAACTTATGGAGGAACATCAACACCTCCTCTTCCGCACTAAAGCGCGGCATTACTCTCAAGAGTATGAGGGCACCATACTAGAGTCAACAAATACTTTGGACCAGGCCAACATCAATACTCCTATTCTTGCTTCAGACTTTTTGGTATTGCGTTAGAATCCTTATGTCCTTAGGGGAAAAGGTCTAACGCATGCCACTCCCACTAAACGCAAATAGGTTTAAATGGTTGAACTGTTAAGCTCCACTAAGGCAGTTTAACACATTGCACACCAATTTTGTTTTCCAGTCCCTTTAGCCCCACTGAACGATTCCAGAATATGTATTTTATTCCCTTGTAGATCACTGAACCCCTTTCTAGTGGTGGTTGTATAACATGCCAGTGATTCCTATTTGCTGGTCATTTTAAGCCTGCCCAGGTGCAGTAAAGATGTGAATGATTTTTTTTTTGGTTGCAGGCTTTGTGGTCCCACAAAGAGCCGCATCATTTTTTTTGTTTTTGCTCAGACCCTAGAGTAGTTTAAAATATTAATGTAAAATAATAAACTTTTAAAATGTTGATGGTATAAAATGATATTTTTCACGCCTCCTTCTTCAAGAGCCCAGTCAGGAATGCATTTCATGGTTTTACAATGTCTGGTTTGTCTACTGGTCCAGGTTCACACTGCACCCAACTTCAAAGTTGTAACATAAGTCAATGCAAGTGGTCCCAAAGTCAGACCAAAAGTAGCACAGGAACCTTTCTAAGTTGTTGCGACTGAAGTTGCACCGATCAGAACAGTTCCATTGCACAGAATTGGCAGAATGGTGAACAGATGTTTAAAAAGTTGTTACTCGAGCTTAAAGGTACTTATCATCCTCTGTTTTTAATGGTGCCTCCATTTCATTTAGATGGCTGGATGAGCAGCATGGCTAATTTCTGGCAAGACACTGTTGGTGTTGGAATTTGGTAAGCATCCATATGTAACCTTTTGTAGTACTACCATTTCCAGGAAATCTATGTACGGGTACAATGGGATGTAATTGAAGGGTTTTTCATTCGATCTAGCTTAACAAAAGCATTGGGGGAGGGATGTTCTGTTGGCTTCAAGTGTCCAGACAATTCAAAAACAGGAGAGCATATGGACCAAATGCTCATTGCTAGCTTTCTGGAGTTCATTTATGGACACCCTATGTCTGGAAGCAGAGTGCATACAGACTATTGTAGCACTGAGTCAATATTGGCACGGGTATAATTAAACCTTTACACTTTCACTACTATCCTTTATAGGGTAATGGAGATTTCCAGGAACTTCGTTAGTGTATATTCAGAACCCACAAATAAAACATCACAAAGCAAGAGCATGTAGGGATTTTTATGAAGGTAAAGTGCTTTCAAAATTTTTTTAATTGACTTTCTAAGGTATGCTATGTTGATTGCAACATTTGACACGTGTAAAAAGTAGGTGTAATGTGAATATGGCTGGAAATGCACTTTAAAGGCCATGCTTAGGAATTTATTTTCACTAAACCTCTATCTTTCCTCTTTTTAGCTGCTGACTCCATTCTGCTTACCTATACTGGCAGTGTTCATATGCAAGCAAAGGCAAGGTGAACTCCGGTCATCCCAAGGACATCATCTTCATCACTTGGCCAGATTTTGTTTTTTTCTGAGATTCATTAGGCAGTAGCCTTTCTGATTGCTTAAAGAGCTAACCTCTTAACAATTGTAAATAAAAAAAAAATAAAAAAATATTATAAATGGCTAAAGAACGTAATGTGGCCAAGTGGCAACACATGCCCACATTTGGTGGACATGTCCGGACATACAAACATATTGGGAGAAAATATTATCCGCTATAGATAAGATAACTGGCACTAATGTAGCACGAGACCCATGGAGTGTGCTTTTCCATTGCACATCAAAGCCCATGAAGTCATATAAACATTCCATTTTACCTCACCTTTTGCAATTCCAGCTAAATGGGGAGAACCGGATCCACCTTCCTTTCGAGAGTGGTGTACTAAAGTGGATTCTATAGCACTTATGGAGGATCTTACTTATATCTGTAAGGGGCAGATAGAAAAAGGATATAAAATATGGGCTGCATGGAAGAAATTTAAGGCTGACCCCAATTGGAATTGACATGATATGGAATAGCTATTGGTTGTTTGGTGTGAGTGATGGTGATATGACTCCGCTGGGGGTCCATCCCCGAAATATATATTATTATAAAAAAACTTTTTTTTTTTTTTTTCCCATTTCTTTGGCGATGGGGCATTGAAGTGGGTTAATTTAATTTGTTATATTGAACGCTATGGCATATAATTGTTTTTTATGTGTTTTTTTTTCTTTTATTTTGTTATTTATATAATTTTTGAAAATTAATAAAGTTATTAAACAAAAAAATAAATGGCTAAAGAATAAATGTTGACGTGAACACGAGCAATGTCTTTCCATCTTTTACTATGCGTTTTAACTAGATGGTGGTGGACAGTGTGCTTGCACTTAGATTAAATGGTAATTCAGGCTGCGCTGCAGTCAGTGCAAACGTGATAGAAAAGAAATAGACATAGACAGTGGATTGTAGTCAGTGCCAGTGGACTACTGCTGCAGTAGAACGCCACTCCCTGCTGCAATAGTTTTAAATTACTACTGAAGTAGTGCAGTAGTGATTTTAAATTCCAATGAGTGAGTGACCTACTGCAGTGGTAGTACACAGTCAATCCACAGTGTAGCTGTTGCCTTGCTTTTCTTCTATCAGTATTGCACTGACTGCAGTAGTTTCAGTGAGTGCCATCCTGCAGTGCAGGATAGTCCTCCACTGACTCCAGTCCAATCCACTGTGACATGTGTAGCTGTTGCCTACTTGCCTTGCTTTTCTTCTAGCGGTATTGCACTGACTGCAAACTGCAGTAGTTGCAGTGAGTCTACGTTGCTGGACCCAGGGGAGCCGCAGTAGGAGTACTGTGAACAGTCGGCAAGTGGTTAAACAAACAAGGTGTGCTTTAACATAGCTAATACACTCATTGTCTCTTGTAGAGACCACATGGCACCCGGTGTCATCTTTTAAAGGGAACAGTGCATTAAAAAATTATTAGTAAAAATATTTTTAAGTGGACTTACCAGTCCCACTGCAGGATTCTGTCTTGTAACAAGAATCCAATCTTCACCCTTTACAGTGAGCTTTGACACTTGCTGACCTGCAAGGACTGGGTCCCCTTTTTTTTGAGGTGCCACTCCCTTAGACCTGTAGAGCACCCTGCTGGAGTGCCTTTGGGATTGGTTTTACCAAGGGTCCAGATCCCAGTGTCCAGTGCCTAAGGACAACATTACAGGCAAAACCTTGTATTTGCTTTCAGAGGCTCATGTACCATCCTTTTAGTCTTTGACCTTTTTGGATGGATCTGATTGCTAACCCCTTCGATTCAGAGATCTTTGATCGTGGTATGTACCATAATCATCTTTCTTCTTCTTTGAGAAAACAAAGTGTGGAGAGTCTCTCCACTGTGATCATCACCTTTTAGAGGCTGATGAAAAAACTGTGGTATTTCTTGTGTAGGAGGGGTTATATAGGGGGGCTTCCTGTCTGATTGGTTGCCAGTGTCCATTCACCTGAAGGTGGCATATAACCCATATGGTAATGAATATGGCTGTCATGTGATGTATGAAAAATAAATGACATTTACAATGTCATAATGAATACAAAGCTTTTGTCTTTTTTATGCTTGAATAAAAACCAAAGGTTGCTGCACTGAACGTTCAAAATTGCATATATAACGAAAGTCTATATGGTGAAACAATTCATGCTGTTCTCCATAAACAAAATTAAAATCTGAAAGCCAAAACTTTTGTAATATACTATATCCAATGTGAGTGAGTAAGGCAAATTATTATACCAATTACCCGGGTGTACCTCCACCAAAAATCACATACGTTTCCTCCTTACTGGAAACTTTAGACTCCAAATTATAGGAGTTAAAAGGCGCTGTTTACAAACCCAAGATATAAGGTCCAATCCTTCTCCCCTGTTACGGTAGTGGGGGTAATGTTATGGCTAGTGCTGAGGGTTACTCCATCATAGTGACCATAGGGAAAGAGTGCCCACATAGTGTAAAACTGTAAATCCTTTTATTCAAATATAGTAGTACTAAAAACTCAGTGTTCCCCTCAGAGGAGGGGATATCTAGTACAATCTCAGTATTTGCAGATGATACTAAATTAGGCATGCCAATATCTTCTATGCAGGATGTGGAAATCTTGCAAGCAGACCTGAACAAAATAACGGGGTGGGCAACCACATGGCAGATGAGGTTTAATGTAGAAAAATGTAAAGTAATGCACTTGGGTGCCAGAAACCAGAAAGCAAGCTATTCACTAGGGGGTGAACCTCTGGGTGAGTCTAGGATGGAAAAGGACTTGGGGGTACTGGTAGACAACAGGCTTGGCAGTGGCATGCAATGCCAAGCCGCCGCAAGCAAAGCCAACAGAATACTGGGATGTATAAAAAGGGGGATTCACTCCAGAAATAAAGAGATTATTCTCCCGCTCTACAAGACTCTGGTCCGGCCACATCTGGAGTATGCTGTCCAGTTCTGGGCACCGGTCCGCAGGAAGGATGTGCTGGAACTGGAGAAAGTCCAGAGGAGGGCAACAAAAATAATTAGGGGAATGGAGGACATCGGCTACGAGGAAAGACTACAAGCACTGAACCTATTCTCTCTGGAGAAGAGACGATTGAGGGGGGATATGATATCAATGTACAAATACTGTACTGGCGACCCTAGCATAAGGAACAAACTATTCAGAGAAAGGGAATACAATAAGACACGTGGCCACTCACTAAAACTTGAGGAAAGGCGGTTTAACCTTAAAGTGCGTAAGGGGTTCTTCACTGTAAGAGCGGTAAGGATGTGGAATTCTCTTCCACAAGCAGTCGTATCAGCGGGGAGCATAGATAGTTTCAAAAAACTATTAGATGTACACCTTAAAGACCACAACATACAGGGGTACACAATGTACGGTTAAAAGCAAACACACACGCATCATGGGTTGAACTGGATGGACTTGTGTCTTTTTTCAACCTCACTAACTATGTAACTATGTAACTATGTAACTATGTGTTGCAGACATGATCCAGCATATAGACAAGAGTAAAGAGTTCCTGGGAACCTATCCACATGCATTGTAACCTCCATCCATGTCTGTGCGTGGTGACGTCACAGACGTGGTCTCCACCCTACTCATTTCATACCCCCACTACCATAAAAGGGGACAAGGATTGGACCTTTTTATCTTGGGCTTGTGAACAGTGCCTTTTGACTCCAAAGCATGCACATTGTAGAGAAGCAGACACGACGATGTCTGCACTGTCCAGTGTGTTGTACTCGCCAGGTTGGGGGTATAAATAGACGCACGGTGCAGCAATTATAACGGCAGCCTCCCCTGTGGAGAAATACAGAGCCTGCAAACATCCACTGGTGAGTCACAATACTGGACCCTATGGAAGCACAGGCGCTATTTTGCTGAGATCTGCTACTATGATCTATGCATACTATGCTGCTTATGTTAAAAGCCTCTATTATTTGTGTATTATGGCCATTGGGCTTGAAGCTATCTATACTGTCTTACATTCTTGCTATTCATTTTAGAAATACTTGTAGATATCTTATTAGCATTTTTTTGAACTGTGCCTGTAGAGACCCCTCTTGGCTTCAGCTTTTTATGCTTTTAATTAATTGTAAACACTAAACAGCAGCTCACATGATTGTATAATCCCCCTTTTTCGGGGATATTTCTATCCTAAGGGCTGTTTTTGGATTACCAGATCTCAGTGTCAGTTGCTACTAACAATCTGGTGGTAAGGGTAAACATACATTCCTCATATGATCTCAATCATGTGGATGCCCAGCGTTTTGAATTCTATTACTCCCAGGGTCAAGTCACTTTGATCTATATCTATTTAACCACTTGCTGACCAGCTGTCGCAGTTATATGGCGGCCAGTTCCTGCGAATTGCTGCACCTGTACAGCGGTCCACGGAATGATCCTATGAGCGCATGGGCGCCACTGGAGGGGCCGGTGGCGGCTCCCCATGAAGAGAGAGTGAAGGTCTGCTGTTGTAAACGCAGCAGACCATTGTTCCCTCTGGAATCAATGCAGAGCTCCCGTGTTCCTCTTATTTAGGAACACAGGTCTCTGTATTGATTTTACAAGCCCATCCCCCACAGTTAGAAAACACCCCCTAGGTTCACACTTAATCCTTTTAGCGCCCCTGGCTTAACCCCTTCCTGATAGTGTCATTATTACAGTAACAGTGCATATTTTTAGCACTGATTACTGTAGTAATGTTACTAGTCCTCCCAAAAGTGTAAAAAATGTCAGGGGTCTGATCTGTCCCCTGCAATGTCGCAGTCCTGCTAAAAATTGCTGATCGCCGCCATTACTAGTAAAAAAAAAAAAAAAATGACAAATCGTTTCCCTAGTTTTTATACGCGATCATTTTTGCACCAAACGAATCAAAATATGCTTTTTGGGATTTTTGTTTACCAAAAATATGTAGCAGAATACAAATTGGCCTAAAATTATGAAAACATTTGATTTAAAATTTTTATTTGGGGAATGTTCTATAGCAAAAAGTGAAAAATATTGTTTTTTTTTCAGAATTTTCTCTTTTTTTTTGTTTATAGCGCAAAAAATTAAAAAATTGCACAGGTGATCAAATACCACCAAAAGAAAGCTCTATTTATGGGAAAAAAAGAAAATCACTTGTATTTGGGTACAGCGTCGCATAACCGCGCAATTGTCCGTTAAAATAATGCAGTGCCAAATCGCAAAAAATGGCCTGGTCATTAGGGGGAAATCTTCCGGTCCAGAAGTGGTTAAGGTTAGTTTACTATATGTTTGAGGCCATTGGCCCCTTCTACCCATGTATACCTTTCATCTCTTGTTTGCCTTCTCTTTGCTTTTTTTTCCTTTCACTCTCTCCATTTCTTCCTTCACCCTAAAACTCTCTCTTAAATTTGGATTTTTTAAAATGTATTTCTTTATCAATTTAAATATCTATTGTGCTGCAAAGCAGTACTTCCGCATTTCTAGCCTCCTCCCAGGTCCTGTGCTTGAACAGATGTGCTGCAGGGCTTCAGGTGCCATCAGCCTCACAGCACATCTACCTACATCTGTGCACATCAATAGTTTCCCTGCACATAATGGATAGCACAGAAGTATAAAACTTACCTGTCCTTACACACATGGGAAAAATTCTGTGCATGTACAAATGTATTTATTCAGAAAATTATGCTTTACATTTCCCAAATTAGTAATTACTAAAGTATGTAAATTGTAGGGGCAAAAATACCTGTCCAACTTTCAAGAAAGATGACATCTCAGGTTTATAAGTATCAAGGGCTTTAATCAGCATAAGGAAACGTCAACTGTCCCAATTTGCTGAGAACCTCAAATTGACTCTAAAAATGGCAGATATTCAAATCAACTTATAACTGGCAAAACAAACATTCACAGGGGTGGGATAATTCACCAAACAATACAAACAAATCCTCAGATACCTTAGTTTAATAAATGATTTCAATAGGTTTTTACTTTGTGAAAATATTTAATCAACTACTGTCTTTTCAATTTTCTGCCATTACTTTTGTAACATGCAAAATGCTGGCAGCTTGTGTTCAGGCAAAAAAGCAGTACAATGTATAAACATTATAATACCCTGATGGGAAAATTCATAAATAGTTTTGGATGTTTAAACAGTAAAACAGATTATTGCATCCGTTCTGATGTGAAGCTGATTTTACCATGTGTGTGCCTATGTATGTGGATCAGACCAGGCAACTAATCATTTGTTCAAAGCATTTACTATGTCACTGCAATGCATGTAGATACCTGTTACAGCATACATACAACACATTTTCTAGCAAACATTCATTGCTAAGGAGCATATGTTCCAGAGTCTGAAAACATGCCAGATAAATGCAGAGGTACATTAACCACCTCAATACTGGGCACTTCACCCCCTCCCTTTTTGAGACAGATAGAGATTTCTTTTGGTGGTATTTAATCACCACGTTTTTTTTTTTTTTTGCTAAATAAACTAAAAAAGGATAAAAAAAATAAATAAAATTAAAAAAAAAAACGGTTTTCTATTTTCTGGTATAAAATGTTTCAAATAAATAATCTTTCTTCATAAATTTAGGTCAAAATGTATTTGTGACGGACCCAACTAGGACAGGAGCTTTTGGAGCGGACTGAATGGTAGCCTCTTGCCTATTGACCATGGGCCCTGGCTTTTGAGTGGGCTCTATTCTTGGGAGGTGTGTGTCCGGGGGACCCTTGGAGTGGTCTTACTTCAGGTTCAAGTCCATGGCTCCCCAAAACACACAGACTCTAGGAACTGGAGGACCCAGATACATATTGGGGCCTCTATGCCAAAACAAGTGTTAGGCCGCAGGCCTTTATTTGTGGGAGGAGCTAGCGTGCCTTTAAGACGCTGCTCCTCCCCTCCCCGCCTGCCGCGTCACTCGCTGTCACCGGACAGCCGAACTTCCGGTCCTCCAGGCCCGCAGGATGTGTAGCAGGCCCGCTGACACCGCCGACCCGGCTGACACCGCCGACCTGGCTGTCACCACCGACCCGGCCGACACCGCCGACTCTGCTGGCTCCGCTGACTCCACGGTCACCCCGCCACTGCCGCCGCCGGTTCCCGCCGGCCTGCCTCCTGCTTGCCTCCAGCCTCCTGCACCATCATCCTCCGCTCGGGCGGCCCGTCCATTCATCCGGCCGCCGGGCGGCAGGTACCGCTTGGGGGGGGGAGGGGGGGGGTTCCTGGGTTCCTGGGTTTCCTGCGGGGGCTTGATTTCTGCCTTGCCTGCACCAGGCCACGGCTACCACATACGTGGGTCTCCGGGGGGGGGTCTTGTTCTGCCTTGCCTGCACCAGGCCACGGCCCTGCTTCTTACTACTTCTGTCTTTATCTCTGTTACTAGCTGTGTATTTCCATGCTGTTTTACTATTGCCACTATGTGTACTGGCCCTGCCTATGGACGCTGCTTGTTACTATGGGTACTACTCTAATACTATTTTGACCAGGAGTACTGCACTGCTAATACCTTTTGCTATGGGTTGTTACCCCTATACTATTGTTACATGGGCTCTGCTACTTAATACTGTTGTTATTAGGGGTACTGCTACTCCGCAATACTACTTTGCTATGAGTATTGCTACTTAAAAAACTATTGTTACTATAGGCATTGCTACCCTGATTTCTATTGTTACTATGCGTACTACCCTGGAAACATTATTTTGTTATGGGTACTGCCGCAATGTACTGCTACGCTACTGTTACTGCTGTTACCTCTTGGACCATTGATATACATGCCGCTACACGACCATACTGTCATTACCACAACTAACTGTGTTCCGATTCACTGCATGCCGTTACTGTGTGCACCTCGGCGGACATATACTGCTACATTTTTTCATTCACGTCCGCACGCACCACTGCCTTGCACCTACGGATGCTCTGCATACCTTTACCTTACGTGCACTATTGCCATACATGCCGTCGCGCATGTCACTACGGTGGGCGCTACCACACGGCCACGCTACATCATTGTTGTTACTATTCCCACCATATTACTGCATACACTAATTTCATCTCTACCTACGCTGTTACTACCGCGGTGCTACGGTTACACTGCTACACTACATGACTACCAATTACGCATATATTGCCGCTGTTCACACTACTACACTACTTAGGCTACCACCGTATATACTACTACTACTTCCTCGTTGGTATGTTGCACTACCCCTTCATCAAGCCTCCGCATAGGGTTAGAGAACTGGCTATTTAGGGCTAGGCGCTGGCCTTAGTCTCCCTGGTAGCTGGTCCCGCGAGGCCAACTCCCCAATCTCAACACGGAGATTTTCGCCCTCGGGCCAAATCATAGTTAGTGCCTCGCATCCACCCATCTCTTGGGGTTATAGTTAGGGCCTCACCTGTCACGGCCACACGTTTTAAATCTTTTACCGTCACCGAGAGGCCAACCCCCCGCCACCACGCTAGTGGCTCGTGCCCCACGCCCAAATCATAGATAGAGCCTCTCACCTGCCGCTTGGCAACTAGCAGGGCCTCACCTGTCACGGGGTAGTCAGCTTTCGCCTCGGCACTAGTTAGCCAGCCAGTTCTGTTTTTAGCTCAACGGTGTTTGCTTAACCAATTTTCCTTTGTGTGTTATTTTCTCTTTCAGCATGTCTCGAGCAGTCATCGTAGGTGAAGGGTCATCTCTCCCAGGCACACCCGCTAGGCCTACCACCCCTATGAGAACTGGTGCCCTCAGGGAATTCCGAGAACCTTCCACGCCGGGCCCCCCTTTTTAAAGACCCTGGACCATCCCCAGGTTTTCGTCTGTTGGGCGCCTCAGGGGCACCCCCCTTTTTTCAGCTACGGCTAGTAGGCTGAATTCTGCGAACGGTTCTCAGCACATCCCGGGGATCCCGGACTGGGTTCCAGCTCTCGGGGGGGGGGGGGGGGCTAGGACGGTCTTTTTAAGGGACGCTAGACACCATCTCATGATCACTACAATCAACAGTGTCAGTCTGTCCAAACTGGAAGCGCTGTCCATCCCACATGGTCCCACTTCCCTCCAAGCCACTACAGGCACTCGCTCCAACAGCTGACAGAGTAGGCCCCCAGCCTCGCCTTTTTTCCTCCCCTTCTGCTTCCCCAGTCCTTACCCCGGCACACATGGTCCCCCCCAGCCCTCCGCAAGGACATCTTAGAGGGGTAGGACATGTTTCTGGTTTCCTTACTGTCTGCCTCCCCAGACGGTGTAGGAAACCGGGTGTACAATTACGGTGATTTGGCCATAATGATGAAGGCCAGAGACCCAAGATTCAACAAGCTTCCATTCCAGGTTTTATCCTAGCCTCCGGCATCTTCAGCGTTGCGTGCTCCGTGCGTCTGCAATGCCGATACGTATTAGGTTTCACCTTCTCGTAAGTGGTTGTCTTAGGCCGCAAGTACGGGGGTTTTCTTGTTCTTCGACTTCCACAAGTCTGTATCAGCAAGCTGTGGCAGCTTGGCCCAGGTTAACGTCCGTTCTCACTGGAGCCTCTTGGGCTCGGTACTATTTTTCAGGTATTTCCACAGGCTTAGTGCCCCCGTTGGGCAGTCTGCTCTTCCACCTCTCATACTGCCGACCTGTGCCCCTCGGAGGCCGATTCCTCCTTTCCTGGTTCCTCATGGGGGAGCTAGGGAACCTGATCGACGTAGCCTAAGGGACAGGCTTGGTCGTCCCGTCATTTATCTGGCTCAATTATGCGGTAACAATAACCTTATGGAGGTGCCTGTTGTTTTAGCGCCTGCAGACTACTGCACGTCTGTTCCATATGCTTTGGGCAGCGCGCGTTCCAATAAACATCTTGTCATTAATCTGTCTGCTCTTCGTTTGTCCACTACCCGAGCCTGAATTACGCTCATTCTATCTACCAATTCTCTCTTTACTATCGCCCTGATTGATGCCATCCAAGCAACTTGAAGGCAGGTAGGGCCGCATGGCTCAGTTAGTCTTTACTCCATGCCTTTGAATTGTTACCCATTCGTCCCCCCTTGTTCATGGTGTCAAGGGCAGAAGAATGTTCCTTGCTGTTAGTCTCACGTTCGGGGCCTTGAGTAGCCCGTGAAGTTTCAA
This sequence comes from Pelophylax lessonae, assembly GCF_965119305.1. Lineage (NCBI taxonomy): Eukaryota > Metazoa > Chordata > Amphibia > Anura > Ranidae > Pelophylax > Pelophylax lessonae. Next base: position 204,728,766 of record NC_138772.1, read on the forward strand.
CACTTGCTGAGACTCCCTGCTGGTTCCTCCTCCTTTTCTCTAGATGCCCCACGGTGCTACATCACGTGGATGTTTTCCTGTTGGTCGTACTTAGCGTCTGCTACCCTGTCAGTCTCTAGGCACTGTTGCACTGTCACTACCTTAAGGCGTCCCCCTGTCGCTTGTCAGGACCACTGTACCCACCTCTAGTCTAGTCCTTTTAGGCGTCACACTCGTGCCACACCACGCAGTCTAGTCTCCCTGTGGTCAAGCTCGGGCGTTCGCAAGGAGGTTAGTCAAGTTCCACAAGTTGGTATCTTACTCGTAAGGATCTACAGTCTGGTTGGTTCTTTGAACTCCGCAATCTGCATTATTCCCCTTGGTAGTTCATTCATTTCCAGGCTGTTGGGCTTATCATGGACCCTCCAGATGAACTTGGTCGTTCAGACTCCCCGGCTAGGGTAGACCTGACCATGTGTTTGGTTTTCCTGGTACACTAGTATGGGGTCTTCTTGTTCATTCCACCGTGATCCGCCCAATCCTCAGTTTTCTGGACAGACGCAGCTGCCATTTCCGGGTTGCAGCACATTAACACTTCGTTAGGTGTTGATGGCCGGTAGAGTCTCTTGGCTTTCTGCCTCCCGTGAGACTTCGGCCTTATTAGGTTTTCACCTGTTAGTGACGGCGGTTTGCATGGGGCATTCCTGGCCAGGAATGGCTGCGAAGTTAGTGTCAACTTGGCGGCCGACATTTGAATCTAGTAGGGCTGTTCATCTTCTTGATCTTTATGAGGCTGGTTCGCTGGCTGACCTGGTTGACGGCCACCGGTCAGTTCTTCCTCTTCTGCGAACATATCACAAGTCCCTCAAGTTCGTCAAGTTGATCCCGGGCTAGCCCGGTTTGGCTCAGTGTCAATTTTCTCGGGTACCGTATCTACGAACACCAGGAGGACTCACGACAGAGCATGACCATCTTCCAAGGTCCTCAGTTGAATTCGTCTTACACGGTCGTTCAGTCAACCATGGTCGCTTCGCTGTTTTTGCCACCTTTCAGCTCAGACTATCATATAACTCGGACAAACTTTACTTTGTCTGGCGTGCGAGCCACACTTTGACGTCTGCTCCAAGCCTTTCTCCTACCCTCAGGGCTTGCCCGGTGAGGAAGGTATTGGGTTGGTAGGTAGATCATTACGTGTCAACAACGTTTGCCATTGATGGGAATTCCGGACCTTCTGGCGCACTGGACTTGACACCATTCGTACCTCATACAAACCTAGTCTTCAACCTCCATTTATTTAGTCTCCATGGGTTCCTTAGTCCCGGGTATTCACCTTTGCAACCCAGTCGGATAGGCTATCGTGCCTCCTCAAGAGGTTAGGTAGTTAGAGGACTACTGTCCTTTCACTCCGATGTTCAAAGGCCGGGCAGATATACCATCCGTTGGCATCCCCGTCTACCCGACTGAGGGTAACTGGTGCCGAATTGGAATCCTGATCATCAACCAGCAGGACATTCCCAGCCGCTCTCCGCTTTCCCCCTGTCAGGTAGCCCCCTACCACTACTTAATTCATATTTTACATTCGCTCGTTGGGCATTGTATTACGCTGGGTCCCCTCATCGCATTCCGGTCATTCTTTCAGAACAGGGGCGGTTCAGCTGCTTCTAGAACCAGGGCGCTGGGAATCAGCTATTTTCCACGCATACACCCCACACCCGGGGAAAGAGGTAAGGTTAGCCTTCAAGAATCTTGTATCTTAAGCTGTGTCATGAATAAGTGCGTTTACTGCTTACTTTTTGCCCTCTTTTATTTACAGGCCTACCCCCTACGTCGGTTCCGGCACACCACACCGACTTATCCATACTTGCAGTTCTAATCATCATTAATTAACCGACCACAAGTGTTAGGCCGCAGGCCTTTATTTGTGGGAGGAGCTAGCGTGCCTTTAAGACGCTGCTCCTCCCCTCCCCGCCTGCCGCGTCACTCGCTGTCACCCCACCCACCTTCACCCTTTTTTATTGATACTCCTTCCCTCGGGTGGGCCCTCTTTTATTTACAGGCCTACCCCCTACGTCGGTTCCGGCACACCACACCGACTTATCCATACTTGCAGTTCTAATCATCATTAATTAACCGACCACAACTGCTTTTGACTGTGAGGCTCAGAGCAGATGTTAATATACTTAGCTCAAAATAACCTGTCAGTGGGGTCTCCTGCTCTAATCTGTTTAAGGTGGTTTGTGTGTCTTTGCCCCATTGTGTGACTTTCCATTGTTAATTGAGTCACCTATTGTTTGTTACTGTCTGTTCATCTCTTGGAGATGTGCTTAAAATTGTATCCACTTTACCCTGTTATCAAACCATTGTGGGATGTTGTGTTTGTGCTTATGATAATGTGTAATGTACTTTGTGTATCCAGGGTTGTGGGCTTGTTGCTGGACGGTCTGGGCACCTAGGCTTGTTTTAGGGACAAGTTGCTAATTAGTTTATGTTAATGAGATCATTGTCAGCTATTAGTTGCTAAATGTGGATTAGCATAATGTTTATGTTGGCTGTTTCCTAGTTGTGCTAATTGCTTAGGATAACATGATCAAGTTTTTATCTGATTTAGTGTAGTCTAGATCTTGGGTGTTCAGCTATACTGTAATACCTAGTTCCTGGGTCCAGAATGGAGGAAGATGTATTCTGACGGAAGCACCCAAGCTGGGTGCTGGATGTTCCATCACAGTATTCTGCTGCATTTCTTTAGTAAAAATAACCCAAATCAGTGTATATTATTTAGTCTGTGTGAAAGTTATATAATCTACAAACTATGGTATATACAGTATCTCACATAAGTGAGTACACCCCTCACATTTTTGTAAATATTTTATTATATCTTTTCATGTGACAACACTGAAGAAATGACACTGCTACAATGTAAAGTAGTGTGTACAGCTTGTATAACAGTGGTGAACTCCATGCCCAAGAGGGTTTAAGCTGTGCTGGAAATTAATGGTGGCTACACAAAATATTGACATTTTGGGCCCAATTTCGACATTTTCACTTAGGGGTGTACTCACTTTTGTTGCCAGCGATTTAGACATTAATGGCTGTGTGTCGAGTTATTTTGAGGGGACAGCAAATTTACACTGTTATACAAGCTGTACACTCACTACTTTACAGTGTGGCAATGTGTAATTTCTTCAGTGTTGTCACATGAAAAGATATAATAAAATATTTACAAAAAGGGGTGTACTCACATTTGTGAGATACTGTGTGTGTGTGTGTGTATATATATATATTTGAAGATCTATCAGTCCTGATGCACTGATGGCCTCAGGTCGTGAGGTCCTAAGATGCTGGTACAGTATAAATACCCCACAAATGACCCCTTTTTGGAAAACAGACAGACCAAGGTGTTTCATAAGAGGCATGCTGAGTTTTTTAAAGTTGTCATTTTAAACATTCAGTGCTTGTAAGTATGTGTAATAAAACCAGTGTGATGGCAAATCTATCACACATCCCTGCCAACTCTGACTGTTCATTTATAAATCAATAGTAAATAATCAGGCAGTGCTGTATGGCTGTGTGATAGATATTTTGCTGCCAGTAAACATACAACGCATCAGCAGATTGAGCACACAGCCCCACTGCATTGACTGATATTTTATTAATACATTTGTAAATTAAAATGCTGTGTGGCTATTCTGTGTAGAGAGGAGGCAGTGCCTACAGTGCTGTCTGTAATCCCCCCTCCTTTTTCCATAGAAATGCCCATAAATTGGGCTTTAGCCCCAGGTGGAGCTACAGCCAGCAATGACAGAAATGCAAATGTGCTTTCAATAAACAAAGGGGGTAAGGATCAGAATGGGAACAAGTGCTACATAACCTTGGTCCCCTGGGCGGTTTAAATAAATGTATGTCTAAAATTTAACTTTAAAGAAAAAAGTTAGATCATATACTTACCTTACTCATTTTTCTGCATTGCTGGGTTTGACATAATCGTGTTCACAGGAAGATTCCTGGGAAATACAATACAGCCCAAATCTCATGAGAAGATACTCCAGTGCATCACAACATCTTGTATTGTGATATTTTCTATTTTGTTCCTCTACAGGTACATTTTAGACATACTATCACTAGTTGTAGGTCTCATTCACACATAAGTACTACAGCATACACCCGTGTGAGGGATGTACTTGCCTGGACAAGGATACACAGGATGTTCAGTCCTTCCCTGTGTAGGCAGTCCCATTCAAAACAATTGGGATACAGCTGCTACATCGACACAGCCACTGCTTCCAATTTGACAGCTGAGTGGGTGTGGATTCATGGCCCCAAATGCACACTGTCTGCAGAACACCTTTGTATCTTAATGACAGCAAACATGACATTTGCACAGTTGTACAGTGTAGTGCACCCATGTGAGCAAGGCTTTACAGGTAGAGAGGGACCAAATAATATAATAGGACCTTAAAATTTACTGCAAAGTCCACTTTAAACCCAAGTTGAACCTTCAGCTTAAACCAGCTAAAGACATTTCAGGTACAGTATAATAGATGTACAACATGTTACAGCATGCTTTCTTTAAAAATGAGCCAAAGCCTGAGTAGAAAAGCCTTTGAACTGCTAGCATGTGGAGGAGTGGGACCTTTGCTCTTTGTGGTAAGCAGTGGTCCCTTTGCAGAGATTCAACATAAGCCCTGCTAAGCCAGAGTTCCTCAATCAGTTGAGAGCATGAATTCTTTCCTATTGCAGAGGTAAAAGTGTGACCTAGTAGAAAGCATGTTGGACCCATGCAGTAAAACCTCCACTACCCCATAGAGATCAAGGGTCCCACTCTTCCTCGTGCTTGCAGGACACAGGCTATTCTTCTTAGGCTGTGGACGCTTTTAAATTTTAAAGTAAATTTAAATGTAAATGTTCATATGGGCTGTAGGTCTATTAAAAACTCTCAATGACATGCACACATATAGGTATTACCACGATTATCCCAAAAGTCAGTCTCACATGACAGCCACTAATTGTATATGTTTTCTAGAGTTCTTTGAAAAACCACAAGGGAAATAATTAGTGTGCTTCCAAATTGTAACTATGGATTCAGACATTCTGCTAGATCATGCAATGAATAATCTTCCTGAAATCTTCCTGTCACAGACAGGAAGGTCATAGTATCTTCTCCTGTTTACAGATTTACGTAAATGAGATGTAGAATTATTGTTGCAATTTACCGTACTAAAAGAGTAATTTACCGTACTAAAAGAGTAATTTACCGTACTAAAAGAGTAAATGATAAAGGAGACTATGAATATGACGTATTTTTGATGAACAAAACAGGAAACCGACTATGAGAAAAAGCTTCTTCCTAAGCTAGACAACTTACTTAGTAAGAGTTTTCCCTGTCTTGTATGCAGTGCTTGCGTTAGGGAAACCCCAAGCATGTAACAGTTGAGTTCACTGACATTATGAATACCACAGCTGTCATTTCCTTGCACGTAATAGTGTTCGCCTAGATTTTTTTTTCTTTACCTCCAGGCTCATTTATCTGTTCAGCAAAAATGACATAATCATGGGTAAAACAAGCAGCCTCCCTGCATGATGCAGCCAACACCCACCTGACCTGTTGCACGTTTTATTATACATGTTCAACACTCATGTGTCATTTATTTGCATAGCAGCAGTGTGATTTGGAGGAAAGTGAATCAGTGAAGAGTGTTTGCTAGCATGTCGGCCAAGACTGACTGGGCAGATTTCTTTTTAGGAACATAATCACTAGACAGACACAGACAGACTATGACTTCTACTTTTTATACTTCAGGCAAAGTTTGTCTGATATCTTTTTATCAGACATTTGCAAATGTCTATCAAGATAGATTTCTCTAGGGCTCTATCTACTTAACCTGAGATTTTCAGGTCATGTCTTTAAGAGCACTGTTCACACCTACGTATGCACACGTTAAGACACGTGATTTGGCAATTTCATTTGAAAAAACCCTAAGTGCCAGTGCATTTCTTAAAAAAAAAAAAAAAAGTATATATATATATATATATATATATATATACACACACACACTGTAAGGTGGCGCATACATCCTCTATTAAATGCATTGGTGTGTTTGTTTACTCAACGAAGGGATATAGGGGTACAATTTCACAACACAACCTTAAGATGAACGCGCCAGAACTTTATTGTGCGCCATGCATTTATAGGCATATTAGCATGCACTAAAAGGTATAGTGCACATGCATAGGTTTGGATCTGCCTTAAAGGGGAGTTCCAGCTCAAAACAAAACTCAATATTTAATGTTTACACTGAAAAGTTATATACCTGTGGCTATCTTTTGTTTTTGAATGCACTCTGGATGCAAAACTAATGCTTTGTAAGAATATTGGCTTTTAAGTAGCATATTTGAGATATTCATTATATGTTACACACAATTATAGATGGGTCGAACATCCCCCCCCCCCCGGTTTGGCTCGCACCAGAACTCTCGAACATTGCGAAAGTTCGGAGCCGAATAGCAAACCCCATTGAAGTCCATGGGACCAGGAACTGGAAAAATTTAAAAGTGCCAATTTTTAGAGCTTATATACAAGTTATTGGGCATACCAAGGGTCAGGGTATGGGGGTCCAGGTACTGCCCTGGGGGACATGTTTAAATGAAAAAAAAGATTGTAAAAAAAGACAGTTTCCCTGCAAGCTTTCTTTATTTCATAAGCAATGGCTTTGGAAGCCAATCTGTATTATGAGGCCACAATTTTGTGCACTTGAAACAAGATTATAGATTTTTTGGTTAAATTCTGGTGTCTGTTTCACAGACCTTGGATAGAAGTTGCAGGTGCAAAAAAATTAGGCTTTGGGTGTTGGTGTTGACTTCACTGTAACTCTATACAGGTACTGTTGTTGAATCAAATAATGCTTGTGCATCGTCAAGGAGCAGGGGGCTGACTCTGTGTTCAAATAACTCAGCTAACCCCTCAATGCATGATACTGGAGCTATGACAGGAGTAGTTGTTTACAAGAAGGCAGAATAAGCTGCTCTGGCAGCTGTGGTGGATGGAGGATAAGGATGGTTTAGTAAACCAGTCCACCACATCCTCTGCATGCTGTGGCTGGATAGCATGGGCAACATCACTGAACAGAGTAGATGGTGCCCTGCATGAGGATAGACCTCTTCCACCTTTGCCTGTGGACACATACACTGCTGGCCCCCTCACAGTGCCATGGGAACGTTTGCCTCTCCTTGTTAGCCTTCCAGACATGATAGGTAGGGGGGCTTATTACCAAAATGTAATAGAGACGGAGAAAAGTGTACTTGGATGCACTTTAACTTGAGTACTTACTACACAGACACACTCCACTGACACACTATATACTGCAGTAAAACTGCACTAAAGCACTTCAATATACTGCCGACAAAGCACTCTGACCCACTTCAATATACCACAGTAAAAGTGCACTAGCACACTTCAATATACTGCACCAAAATGTCCTGACACACTACTATACTGCAGTAAAAGTGCCCTGACACACTACAATATACTGCAGTAAAACTGCCCTGACACTCTACACTGACACACTTCAATATACTGCAGTAAAATTGCCCTGACATACTAAACTGACACTACCGTAAAAATGAATAGTCACAGACCACTCACTCTGCACTATCACTATATTCACACTAAACTTACACTAAAGTAAAAATGAATGGTCGCACTACATTCACGCTGCACTATCACTAGATTCACACTAAACTGATACTTTACACTCACAATAGAATCACAATAGCACACTCGCTAGTAGTGATCGACCGATATCGTTTTTTTGTTGCCGATACCGATATTTTGGCCATTGCATATCGTATCGGCTGATATTGGCCAATATTTTCATACATTTAAAAACATTTTTTTTATTTTTATCACCTGACAGGTACTATTGTGGAGGGATCTGGGGGTCTAAAATACCCCAAACCCCTCCTCTGCACTTAAAAGCATTCAGAACGCCAAGTTTGGCTGTTTTGAATGCTGTAATTTTTTTAAATCTGGCGCAGAGTACCCGGAAGTGGTGTCATGACATCACTTCCGGGTTTTTACATGGAGACCCAATCAGAGCTGAATGCGGCCTTGATCGGGTCTTCGGCAGCCGTGCAGGCTGGTTGCCCAGGTCTCTTGGTGGGATGGGAGACCTGGGCGAGCCGCGAAATGTGGCGGGAGGTGGGACGTCCCCTCCCACTCCTTGTAATGACAGCCGAGCAGCTTCTCTGCCGCATCATTTGTAATTACAAGACAGCCGGCCGTCTGCTATGGACGCCGGTACTGGGGTGATGCATCTAACTGCAGGCATCACTCCGGTACAAGCACTTTCCTGAAATATCGGCAATATTGGTCACTTTGGTGGCCGATTGCGATATATCGGGGAAAGTGCAGATCGGCCCTCGATATATTGGCTTTGCCGATAATCGGTCGATCACTACTCGCTAGTAGCAATGAACAGAGCCATGTTCTTTTTATATCCACTCCAATATCACACTGCAAATGGCTGCTCTGGGAAGGAACTGTTTATAGTGTGGAATGGGACTATGAGCAATAAACCATGATTGGAGAAAGTCATCATGACTGTGTACAATTATGGCTCTGACAGTGCTTACACCGTGCAATATGGGGCATTTCGCAGGCCGAACAAATGGTCAAACGCCCTGACAATTTGGGTGTTGGCCGAATGGGTGAACAGCCAATGTCCTGCCCAAACTCATGCTCAGGTTGAACTGTTAGCCCAGCACTACACACAATGTAATTCCATTAGAACCTGCCCCATCTAAAATATAACTCCAACAGCTCTCTGTACTAAAAAACAGTGCCGCAGACAGGATTATTTTTTTGTTAGAATTATGTTTAGATGATGTATGTTTGGACCATTATTGGTGCATCCCAACTAGGAGAATCAATGAAAATGAATTACCAGCTGCAACATTCAGGATGCCTCACCAAAACTCAACACCACTGACTAATTATATGTATAAAGCCCTTGAGTTTGGTACATCAGTCTTCACTTTTTGCAGGTACTGGGCAAGAATCACAACTGTCTTTTAGGCTCTCCTGTTTATTCATCAAAATGGAGTCTTAAAGTGGTTGTAAACCTCAGATTTTTTTTTTTTTTAACGTACACCTGAAAGACAAACACATAATGAGCTAGTATGCATCGCATACTAGCTCATTATGATGTACTTACCTTAGGACGAAGCCCCGAAGCGCTGACCGCTCACCTCTCCCACGGGTGACATGTTCTGTCACCCTTCTTCCGGGTTTGCGGCATCCGGCCATCTGATTGGCTGGACCCGCGATTACATCACTCCAGTGCACGCGCGCGGGAGCCAACGGTCACGGCACGGGGCTCTGAAGGAACGGCACCAGCGTCACTGGCTGCATTTAAGGTAAATATCTCCTAAACGGTACATATTTAGGAGATATTTACAGTACCTATAGGTACTGTATCATAGGCTTACCTATAGGTACAACTTGCAGAGGAGGGTTTACTTCCTCTTTAAGCAACTGCACAGAACATTCATGTAAAATTTAATACATTAAGTAAAATGATATATTAAAGTCATATAATCATTAATAACACACACACACACTGCTTCACCATGCTTTGTATAAAAAAGACAGAATTCTATTGGGTTTGTAAAGGTGCAAAAATGTGTAAAAAAATGCCTTCTAATGCACAGATTTGCTGCAATGGCTACAACAACTATTACTGCCTTCGCTGTCTGGCATTGGGCAGGAGCACGTGCTTGAGAATTTGTATTGGTGTATAGCACTTCAAGTAGAGTGCAAATATATCTTGGGGCATATATGTTTACTGTATATGTTACCTGCACATCTAGTGCCAGTGTTGGTCCCAAAGGCTACAGTTTTGCATGGAACTAATGCTTAGTGGTCTTCAGTTTTATCATTGACCTGACTTATACCCCTTTGCTAGTAAAATAGCTTGCTGTTTCTGACTTGTTTTTGGATTTCCTTTCTGCTGCTTTAACTTTGGATTTCTGTTATACTGGAATTAACTCTTGCCTGTTTCTTGAATTTGCGCTGTTTACAGGCTCTGTACTTCTTCTCAAATTGTCTGACATCCACCTTGTTTTGTCTATTTGGTGTGCATATACCTTCAGTCTGGTGGTCTCACTGTTGATCTTATATTATACTGACATCAGCTAGTCTCCTGATGATGTATCCAGCTTCAGTCTGTGTCAATGGCCTGTCTATTGGTTACACACCAGCAATGGGGGTGCTTGAACTAGAGATGCAAGAGAGGCTCCCTTCTATACCCCAGTTTCCACGAGTTACATAGCAGGTATCCCTGTGCATAGACACGGAATTGGAGTTGTGGGGCACGGATTGGGACTTTACAGGGTACCGTTATGGAACCAATAAGCATAGTAGATTAAATATATTAAAATATTCTTTATTAATTACATATAATTCCCAAGAAAAAAGGGGGAGAGTACAGGGACAAAAAAGCAAATCATATATACATAACACTTATTTAATATTTTGTCAAGCAGAATCATGATCCTCATTAAATAGGTGGAATCACCAGAGACTACAGCTGGGCCAGAGTGAACCGGTACCAATCATGTAATTCTCTAGTTGATCCACTACCCTACATGTTTCGCGGTGTGAACTGCTTCTTCAGGGGTGCAGGGGTATAGAGCTTGTAGAAGAGGATAACTGCAAAATGATTGAAAAAGCACATAGTTAATTACCATACAAATGTGGATTTCATATACTGGAAAAAAAACAGATATACCTTATTCCTGTGCACATCGGGTGTGGAAAAAATGGGAAAGCCCCACCCACATCTTGACATGCACATCACATACTTACTAGCATACTGAAATGCATAACATACATATAACAGATTATATAAATACACTGACACAGAGGCCAATGAAAATTGTCTATTGGTTACACAACAGCAATGGGGGTTCTTGAACTAGAGATGCAAGAGAGGCTCCCTTCTATACCCCAGTTTCCACGAGTTACATAGCAGCTATCCCTGTACATGTTCATACTTTCAGATTAATCATCCTTCTGTGACTATTAAAATTATGAAAAATTATCCAGTTAATCATTCAGTTAGTCATTTGGCTGGGATGAGTCAACACAATAAATTTTGTTGCAACAAGCCTTTCTTGCTGCTGCTGTTCTTTTACTGCCATCCATGGCAGTTTTATTGGAGGATGAGGTAGCACTGAACTATCATTCCTCAGTACTATGGCCTTTGCCACACTTCATTTTTATTGTGACATAATAGATTTAAATGGTTTCTTGACTAATCCTTTCTCCAAACACTGATATATTTATGTCAGCAATGACATATATTGTTCTATTGTCTAAAGTTTGTTGCTGCACAACTAAACATTACCTGAGGATATTCTTTTACTTCAGTTTAAAATCTAAACAAATATTTGCTGTCTAGGATATTTATGCTTTACTTTTGCATAAATACTTGGCAAAATAGTTTTTTTTACCAAAAATATTATAATAATAATACAATTAATAAAGTAACCAGTGTTTTTTCTCAGAAAACAACAGTAATATAGGTTTTTCTTTATATTAAGGACTCACAGATTATAACACCTATAAGCACTTTATGGACTATTTATATATATATATTAGAATCTTTTATATATATATTGGTTTCTGTTTGCATGAGAGAACATAGCAAATATTGATTGCAAGGATTTTTTAAACACAATTTTTTAAACACAACGGTATCAGCACACAGCACTTTATATTTGGTAACACTGTATGATTATTGAAGCGGATTACACATTTATTTATATACTCAGAATTGGAATCGCATCAAAACATTGACTTTTCACGAAACAATTTATATCACACAGGTTTATTTTATTTTATTTCACATTTTTGGATAGCACCCCATACACAGTACAATCTGGATTGGTCACCAATATCGTTGAAATAGCAACTAATTTTTACTCTTGCGCAACACTATTTATTGTACTTATAGCACAGAGCACTTTCTGAGGAGTGAGGTGTTTGCGGCAGTTGTAAAATCTAGATTAGGGGGGTAGCTTGCAGGATTCCAATCTAATATAGGTTTAGGACCCTTTCACACTGGTCAATTTTTGTTCCATTGTTGCCTTACCAAAAGCAGAAGACAATCATGACCAATAAATCCTATGTAGCTCTTCACACCAGTCAATTATGGGTCATTTGCATTTTTAAAAGTCCGGCATGCTGCATTTTGGTGCATGTTTAGTGTGGTAAAACGAATGAACCAAAAATGCACCTACCCATTGAAATGAGTGGAAAATGTAACAAAATCCAACAAAAATGCACCTGAAGTTGCTTTTTTAGTGCATTTTTTTGAATCATAGGTCCTTTTTTTTCACAGGTGCAAAAAGTATTGTAAATCAAGCAAAAAAGCAGCAAGAACACATATGCATTTTTACTCCATTTTGCCTTAAAAATGTCATGTCAAAAATACATTTTTTTAATTTGCATTCTATGCAATAAGATAAAACGCCTTCTGTGTGCAGCGGCCTCCCTAATACTTACCTGAGCCCCATCTCTATCCAGCGATGTTGCACGAGAGACTTGGCTGTCCGGTACTCCCCTCCTCAATGGCTGACACGTTAGCGAGGCGCCATTGGCTCCCACTGCTGTCAATCAAATGAGCAGAGAAAGGGGGTGGGGCCAGGCTCTGGCTCCATGTCTGAATGGACACAAGTAGCTGCAGCTGCTTGCTGTGGGTACACTTAGCAGGAGGGAGGGGTCGGGAGCACCGAAGAGGGTCCCGAGAAGAGGAGGATCTGGGCTGCACAGAGCAGGTAAGTATAACATGTTTTTTTATTTTTAACAAAAAAAAAAAAAAGCGAGACTTTAGTATTACTTTAAGTGAGATATTAAATGTTACTGAGACAGTTTAATGACAACAGTCACTAGTGCCTGAAAAAAATAAAATTACCATATTTAGGCCTCATTCACACCATGTTCAAAGAGTTTTTCGACATGCAGTTTTTTTCTGTGCAGGAATCTGCAACGTGTATAAAACCCACTAAAATGAGCATGAAAACTGATGTAAACTTATGTCTCTGCAACTGAAATCTGAGCGTCAGTTTTTATTAAATTATTAATATATAATATTTTTTAATAATTATTAAAAAATAATAAAAATGGATGGGACAGTACAGTAATCCAATAAAAATCATGGAAAATAACTATTTTTATTTTAATTGTAGACATGCAGCAATGAGTTTGAAATGACATGTGCTATCTGTTCCGTGCAGTGCCTCATACCTCTCTACAACATGAAGTTCCTCATACTTCTTTATTACATGCATTTTTTTTATACACCAACACCTAATGTCTCTGTAGTTTACACTGTGTCTCTCTATTACACTGTAAAATATACGGACAGCATTGCGCTGCTACAGTTGGCTGATGGGAAAATGCCAGGGGTGAAGACATAGTGATTAAAAAAATGTGATTTGCTGCCACCACCAAAATCAAGTACTCAAACCTTGAATATAAGAGTAATTATTCATGTGAAGGTGGTGCACTATTCTGAAAGATGTGAATAAAAATTAAAGTGCTAATCAATTTGCAAAAGCATATTCAAACTCACACAGCTAATAAAAATATATAAGCATATACATATGTGCCAATCATGCATCTTGCAATAAATTCAAAGTAGATGTGAATGAGTTCATACAAATAGATAACAAATGACAACATTTTGTGAAGAATATTATTCAATAAATGGTGCATCCGTGAATCACATCTGACATGCAGTGCTTCTTTAAATAAAAACTTCAGTGCTCAATGTGCTAAAATCATCCACCAGGCGTCCACCTTTGAGTGCAATGCGTGCTCACCTGCAGCACAAAGGTAATGTGCAGTATATAGCATAGTTGCCAACATTTGAAAATATTTTTGAGGGAACTTTACAGCACAGCTATCAATTACTTACCACACCCACTTCCCTGAAGCTCCACCCACCCGCATAATTAATCCACGCCTTCTTATCATCAGATTAGAGGGTCTACTCAATAAAGAGAGAATTACATGAAATTCAAAAAGGGAGGTGCACATATAATCAATTATATCATAAGTGGCACATGCTCATTGAAAACACTTTGGTTACATTTGCCCTCCCTTAAGGCTGAAATTGTAATTTAAAAAGTTTTTTTCAATATATGGCTTTTCCAAGTTTTAATGCATACCATTATTTTTGTAAGCGAAGCCTTGCACTCATAAATCCTATGTTTATTTTTGATGAAGGGTAGTAGGTGCAGAAGTTTCCATTGGTCCTTGTAGCCCTGTTGTTTAATTCCAGGAAGTGCCTCTGCCTATCTCTTACATTTTTCTCCTTTGAATGCTTCTACTTGTCAGAGATTGGCCCCCAAACCCATTCAAAATTAAAGGCTTTCTCACCTTCCACAGAATATGCTAATCCCCTGCAAGTGGCAAGTAGTGTCCAGCAGCACTTTCGGGTGACGGTACTTCGCTGCTCTGCAGCTAACTGTGGTGGCAGGCGCCAGTGAGGCACTGCTGAGAACGAGTGCCTTTGATTTAAAAAATGGCGCCAGGCGGCGCTATTATGTAACTGCGCAAGCGTGCGTCCGGCCGAGCTTGTACTAGCTATCCCAAGCACGGCAGGCGTCGGAACAAAGCATGCACAGTTACGATGTCAGCCCGCAACCATTTTTTTTCTGGCACCGGCTGCCTGTTACGGGCATTAACGGACAGCCAGGAAAAATTTAATTACCTGGGACAGGGTCCTATTTGCAGGGACTGTCCCTGCAAAAATGGGACAGTTGGCAGGTATGATATAGTAAGCCAATCCACCTGTGGGAGTCCTATGGTTTCCCTGGTATCCTCCTTATGAATCAGACTGGGTATCTGCAGAATGGACCAGAGCTTGAAAAGGACGAGTTTCACTGTACTATATACAGCAAATAGAGTTTCTTTGTTTGGCCTAGACTCAATCTAGTTGTTGGTCACTCCGATCATCTTCAGCCTGGTCACTCTCAGGTAGGTCTGGGAGAACATCCAGACCTACCTGAGAGTGACCGGGCTGAAGATGATCTGAGTGACCAACAACTAGATGGAGTCTAGGCCAAACAAAGAAACACCTCCTGGTGATGTGTTGCTAGGCCCTTTCTCTGTGAATGAAACACCAAGGCCTCCTGGGGTATGTGATTCATGTCCCAGGAGGCACCGTGGGCACAGTACAGGTTGTTCGCCTAGGCAAATTATGTGTATTGGAGATGGAACCAAACCCTTTTAAAAAAAAACAAAAAGGGTAAACAAAAAAAGGAGCGGAGGAGGAGTGGACAGGAGGGATTTGAGGATAAAGATCTGCTTTACAATTTGTTTAAGTACTACTATTTCAAAATTCACAATTTAAATGGGTTACAAAGTGCTTACATAATATACCAGGGTTTCTCAACCAGGGTTCCCCCTGGGGTTGCTAGGGGTTCCTTGAGCAATGGGCAATTTCGGCCTCTCAGATGAGTTCCCAATGACACCATTGTTCCTTTTAGCTATCTGTAAGGGGTTAATTCTTCCCAATGATGACAAGAGTAAGGAACATTCTTCCCACTGACTGTCACGCTAATGTGTCATGATGTAAGGTTCTGGCACTCTCAGTGCCTCCTATCACATTTATTCCGGGTGATTTCCATCTACCTAGACAGAAGAAACACATATAGGTGTGTTTCCCTTTAAGGCTGAAGCTGTCATCACCCAGCGCCGGACTAGATGGCTATTTAGGGCGTCGGTTCTCACTCACATGTGTTCGTTCAAACACCAGTACCTGGATACTAATCTTGCTTGAAGCTTCCATGCTTGCAAGCTCTCCTCGCTGACGAACCTCGCTGCGCTGATCCCTGCATCCTGCTACTGGATCATCCGCATCTCCTGAGCGATCCTTTGGCTATCGCTATTAGTGCTAAGTACCCCACAGGGGAAATCTGTATAGACTTGTACTAGGCTTACACTATTTAGCTCTGCATAGCAAGGACTGTCTTTTACATCTGCATAACTAGATTGCTAGCTCTTGAGGCTACTGCTACTATTTCCTGCACTGGGTTGATCTCTCCTGTATGCACCTGCTACTCTGTCATCTGTTATCATACATGATCGCTAACCCTTCCTGCATCCATCTGCACTGTCTCACCTCAAGTGTCTGTCACCTACCACTTCCACTCAAACCTATCCCTAAGACCTTTATCATTGTCTTACCACATGTATATAAAGTCACACTAGGAACCAGCTTAATTACTGTGTGTATTTACTTGCTGAAATAAGACCTTCCATACATGATGAGTCATTGAGGTTGGGATTGGTATCTCAGCATATCTCCTACATGACTACTGACGTGGAACTACTTCTGCAGCTGAAAATCCACACCTTATAAGAAACGCAAGGAGCGTTACACATGAATTGTAGATTTTTCATTTTTATCAGGGGTTGCCCGAGACCAGAAATGTATTTCAAGGGTTCCTCTGTGTTGAAAAGGTTGAGAAAGGCTGTAATACACTAATAGAAAATCCTGGTTTTACCAAACAGTGATCAATAGTTATACCAGCATAGTATTTTCCAAATGTTTTATTGAGTAAAACAATTATTGTGCATATTTTAAAGTTTTAATTAGTACACCTGGATATTGCTGAATATCTAGTATATACACTATTTGGCTGGTCCTGCATGGTAAAAACTAACAACTACAGTAGGTGCTTTGAGAGCCTACCTGACAAATAATTAAAACTGTTATACAGATCCATATATTACACAGTCCTTTGCAATAATTGCCAATTCTTTTTTGTTTTGTTAATCTGTAACAAACACATGACACTTAAAAACAATCCAAAAAGAATTATCATAATGATAGGAAATCTAGCATACTTTTAAAATGATCTAGTATGCATTACAGGAACTCAGTGTTTGTTTACTGACATTGCGTGGCAACCAGGATCCAGAAGCAGCTTGCAGACTCTTGCACTGATAATAAGTCTGTTATAGCTGTAAATAGTGTATACAGTATTCCTTAGGGAGCATTCACACTGAAGGTTTCATTTCACTGAATCATAGGGGAAATAGAGAGCGATCCTTTGAGTTAATATGTTGCAAATAGATAGGATTTTATCATTGTAAATAACAATGTACTGTGTGAAACATTCAGCAGTCACGTCTATTATCTAAAACAAATGAATCCCCATAAGAATTTTCCAAATAATTGCATACATTCAGTTTGTTACACACCATTTACAGACAAGTAGGTTTATATAGCACTGCATAGTAAAGAGCAATGATTATTTGCAGTAAACTATTAAAAAAAAGAAAAAGAAAAACAATACTTGATTAGTTGTAATGAGTGGTTGCAAAGAATTGTAATTGTCACAAAAAAGAAACATATTTTCTTTAAATAGTATTTTTTTTTTTAGTATTTATTATGATAAATAGGAAATGAAAATGTGTATAAGCTAAAATCCACTTGTCAGATCAGATACTCAGGGTTGCCTAAATTCTGCTTGTAGGCCTAGTTCACACCCATGCAGGTTGCAGTTTACATATTCCAGGTGCACCCCACGTTATTTATTTTTAAAATTTTGGCATGGGAGGTGTCCCCTCCAAATCCATACCAGACCCGAAGGGCCTGATATGAATCTGGAAGGGACCCATTTATTTTTTTCTCACAATTTTCTTTTTTTCCTGGCAACTTTTTTTTTTTACATTCAGCTGTCATCGGGGAACCCCGCTGATAGCTGATGACTCATCGGTTGTTAAGGATGCGGTGGCCGACTTTCCGACCTGCTCCCTAGCAACCAGCTATATACAGTGTGCTTACAGTGTGTTTAAAGAGAAAAAAAAAAAAAACGTAAACACAAAATGCATGAAAACTGCATGCAAAAATGCATGAAAAACAAGGGTTTAAAAATGCAAAACGCACTGCAAAACGTGCCTGAAAATGCATCAAGTGCAGCTGCATAGATCTGAACTTAGACTTGAGTCAACTTCTAAGCTTCCTTATCCCCAATGTAATGGCAGACATGTTTGAAGCCAGGCCTGTGTGATAACCATGGCTCCTTTCAGAGATACCATGGAGAAGTGAGTGCAGATGCAAAGGGATAGGTCACAGGAAGTGTGTTTTTTTTTTTTTTTTGGAAATACATGTTGAAAATAAATAAAGAAAAAAGCCTGAAAATGCAGCCACCTCGTCTAAAAAATAGTAAGCCACAATTAATATATATTTTTTTTTCTGGAAGGGGGGTTAGATACACTTTCACTTATCTGGTAAAAGAATAATTTGGATACAGAATAGGGAAAGTAGTAATAGTTTCTGTTTATTAAAAGAATGGCTGCATGTGCTGTAATCTTGTTGACGTGAGTACATAGTGCAGTACATTAACTAAACATCAAGAATTAATTAAAATAATATTTTACTTTTGTTGCCAATGCTGCTGTGCAATGTTTATTCCTTAAGGTGTTCTATGATAAATGAATCATTGGATACCAAATATTATTATTATTCCCTAATTACTTTTGAAAATAAATTACACTCATGTGTGTGTTTTTTTTTTCTTTTTTTAATTTAAACTGGAAACCTTTCTATGGATTAGGTGGGATGCCAAAATGCATTTTAAACCTAAAAAGTAGGAAAGTTAGCCAGAGAGGTAGAGTTTTTGCCAGCATCCATGTCCCGGGCTAGTATCATTCTTTTGTTCAAACCAGATAAACCCCTCACGGACCCGGGATCCTACAGACCTATTTCTTTGCTCCAGGTGGATGTTAAGTTACTGGCTAAAGTTTTGGCACGCAGGGTTAACAAGGTTATAACGCACATCATCCACAAGGATCAGGCAGGATTTGTGCCCAATAGGTCTACGGCCCTTAACTTACGTCGCTTATTTGTTGCTATACAGACACCGGCGGATAATATGGGAGGGAGGGCATTGCTGTCACTGGATTCCAATAAGGCATTTAACAGTGTGGAGTGAGGCTACCTTTGGCGACCATGGAGACCTTCGGCTTCGGACCAGTTTTCCTGTCGTGGGTGAAGTTACTGTATTCCCAACCGCAGGCTTCCATACAGGAGGGGGGAAGGGTCTTCAACAGTTTTACATTGGGAAGGGGGACAAGGCAGGGATGCCTGCTCTCCCCCCTCCTGTTTGCTTTGGCCATAGAACCCCTTGCGGCACGCTTTAGAGCTCAGCAGTCCATTGTAGGTTTTCAGTACGGTCCCCACCAGGACAAAATCCTGCTTTACGCGGACGATCTACTTCTGACGTTGGGCGACACGGGTAATTCCCTGAGAACAGCTCTGAGAACAGCTATGACAGTTATTACTGAGTTTGCCCGTTTCTCTGGACTCACTATCAACTGGTCTAAATCGGCCCTTTTGCTGTTGGACGGGGATTCCGTCCTTTCCCCGGGTTCTTTTTGTCCGGTCCCCGTAGTCCAAAAGTTCAAATATCTGGGGGTAGTGGTCTCGGCAGACCCGACCCAATATAACCTACTTAATATTAGTCCCCTTTTAACCAAATTTCGTGATAAAATTAGAACTTGGAACAAACTTTGGCTCTCACTAGCCGGCAGGGTGAACCTTATTAAGATGGTATTGATGCCGCAATTGCTATATTTCCTCCATAATTCTCCTATTGTCGTCCCACTGAAAACTTTCTGCATAGTTAATACCCTATTCAGAACCCTTCTATGGAAGGGAAAGGCGGCAAGGGTGCGCTTGGAACAGCTACAGAAACCACGCGAGGGGGGGGGGCCTTGCTCTCCCTAACCTGTGGTTGTATTATCTGGCCTTTCAATTGCAACATTTAGTAGGTGTGGTATCCGGGACGCGCACGGGTGTGGCGCTCACGATCATGCAGTGGTTTACTGGTGCGGATGCGGTGCCAGAGGGACTTGAGGCGCAACTTTTTGCAAAACCGAACAAACGTTTCCCGACGTACAGATTGCTTCAAAAGGTGTGGGACAAAACCAAGCACATTCAACGGGCCTCCGGCTACACTAAATTTAGTCCGATCTGGGGCAACAAGACATACTCTGAATTGTGTAAACTAGATCAGGCGGGCAGATGGCGAGCACATGGGGTGACCCATCTTACCCACATCCTGCGGGAGGGGTCCCTCCGGTCCTTTGAGCAACTTAAGGCACGCTTCTCGCTGCCGGACAGTATGCAGTTCTATTATTTCCAATTACAGCACGTGATGCGGCGCAGACGGCCCGGGGACAAATTTTTCTGTCCCCGACCCCGGTCTTCTTTCTTATGCAACAGTTTACGGGCACCAAAGGTTTCATATCCAGTTGCTATGCCTCTCTCCTGGGCACGTTTTTTGGAGAAGTATCCCGGTAGGGCTTGCGACCACAGCATGGATGTGGGGGAGATCCCGGGAGAACAGTGGGAGGAGGCCTTGGAGGCAGTACGTAGCTGCTCTCTCAACGTTTCCCATCAGGTTTCACAGCTTTACATCCTACTCCGAGTGCATCACACTCCCCTAAAACTTCATGCCATGGGCCTTCGTGACGATGACCTTTGTGGACGATGCCGGAGAGAGACGGGGGATTTGATTCATTTGATGTGGCAATGTCCAAAGCTGCATAGATATTGGTCCAATGTGATATCTGCCATAACTAGGGCTCTGGGGGTGGATATTCCCGGGGATCCCCCTCATTGTATCTTAGGGATCTTGGATCAAATAGTGGAGGACATGGATGTGGTTGGAACAGATGGGTAATACTCTGCGTATGGAGAAGGTTATTTACCAGCATAGAGGGGCGCCTCAGAAGTTCTCTAAGATGTGGGGTGTATGGTTGAACAGTTCGGGCATGGCCCCTAATGATCTCATTCTGGATCGATTGCTAATGTAGATCTCGGGGATGCATATCCGATCTGCTTTTTGTAGGGGTAGAGGGGATGAGTGGGTTACACGCATTTCCTTGTATCATTTTATGTCTTATGTGCCTTGTACTATCATCCTTTGCGCTGTTGATGTGGGGAGTGGGGAGTGTTGTGGGTTACTTGCATAATGTTTGCAGTCTGTTGCTGTCTTCGGACAGTCTTATTTGTAATGGTGTGTATTTTATAAAACTTTTTCTTGAGTTAAAAAAAAAAAAAGTAGGAAAGTTATTGATGTACAACAAAGCAGCAAATCTTAACAAACAACTGTCAAAGTTTGGTCGGAACCTAGCAAATCGCTACTTGTAAGGTCAAGATTTGGAAAGTTAAGGACATTCATAAGTGAAGGAAACATCACACAGACATATTTTCAGATTTACTCACAACAAAGGGGCTTCAGGGCCCCACAGGTATCCAGTGCTCCTAAGCTATGTCTTGCAACACGGTGGGTTGCATGAGCAAGGGTGTCTGAGACTGGTTGTTACCCATGGTAGACTAGACACAGCCTTTCTTAGGGCGCCAGACCTGAGGGGCATTTTGTTCTTTCTCAGCAATGCTCCTTTGTATGGATACAATCACTTTACTTCTTGCCCCAAATTCTATCCCCCAGCTGGCATTTACTGCACTTGCTACTGCATAAAAACATTGTAAGTGCCACTCGAGACACAGAACATGCTACCTGTTTCAAACCCAGGAATTCTTAGTTAAGTATTCTCAAAGGTAAACCATACTATATTAATAATCATATTGAGCACTTAGGTTGATGCATTTCTTGCTATCTAGCACTCAATAGTCACACAATAGTGCTATACTTTAAAATAGTCCTCTAAAGTTTCCCACAAAAATAAAAGTCCCTAAAGAAATTATAGTCCACAGCAGGGATAAGCAAATGTGTCTGGGTTAGGTTCAAGAAGCATTCATTAACCACTTAAGCCCCGGAGGATTTGGCTGCTCAAAGACCAGGGCCTATTTTGCGATTCAGCACTGTGTGATTTTAACAGACAATTGCGCGGACGTGCGATGATGTACCCAAATGAAATTGACGTCCTTTTTTTCCCACAAACAGGGCTTTCTTTTGGTGGTATTTGATCACCTATGTGATTTTTATTTTTTGCGCTATAAACAAAAAAAGAGCATCAATTTTTAAAAAAATAACAATATTATTCACATTTTTTTATATGAAATTCCCCCCCCCCCCCAAAAAAAAAATGAAAAAATCAAAATGTTTTTAATATTTTAAGCCAATTTGTTTTCTGCTACATATTTTTGGTAAAAAAAATTGCAAAAGTGTATTTTGATTGGTTTGCACAAAAGTTATTACGTTTACTAACTAATGGAAAGATTTATGTAATTTTTATTGTATTTTTTTTATAACTAGTAATGTCGGCGATCTGCGATTTTTTTTGCGGGACTGCGACATTGCGGCGGACAGATTGGACCCCTGACTGACATTTTTGACACTTTGGGGGTACCAGTGACATTACTACAGTAATCAGTGCTATACATATGCACTGTTACTGTAAAAATGACACTGACAGGGAAGGGGTTAACTTTATTAGGGATCAAGGGGTTAAGTGTGTCCCTAGGGGCGTGATTCTAACTGTCAAGTGGCGTGGCTTGTGATGTGATCACAGAGACATACGATCCTACATAGCAGGATCGTATAGTCTCTGCAGTTACACCAGGGAGAATGACAGGCGGCTTTATTTACATCAGGCGCCTGCCTTTCTCCCTCTCCAGCGGGAAATCGCGAGTGGCCAGTGGACATTAGAGCCGCCGGTCACTCGCACGGGGTTTGCCATGAATGAACGGGGGCGGGAGCGCGCCCCCGGCGGCGCGCGCTCGCCCCCTACAGTA
The DNA here is from genome assembly GCF_965119305.1 of Pelophylax lessonae. NCBI lineage: Eukaryota > Metazoa > Chordata > Amphibia > Anura > Ranidae > Pelophylax > Pelophylax lessonae. The sequence goes on from NC_138772.1 coordinate 204,751,523, forward strand.
CTACGTCACATTGCCCAGGAGGGGCTGACTGCCGCAGTAAGTATACTGTGGGCAGTCGGCAAGCGGTTAAACCCATCCTAAAGTTCTAAAACTGCAAACTTAAATCCAAGTCCCAATTAAATCTAAGGAGGGGGGCATTTTCAAGTTTAATAGGTGACATTGGCTGTATGGACCCTTTCTGCCCACATTCACCCTGTTATTTGTTATTAATATATTTCTCTTTCTGTTACATTTATGGGGGACTGTTTTCTTGTATTTGCACTATAGACTATTCCTGGTTTGTTTGATTCAGAACTTTACATGTTAATTGAAAAAGTTGGTCACATCGGTCTCTGCTCCAAATACTCCAATGTAGGAGCCGGTCTGTCTGCTATTGGGGTCCCCTGCTATTGTCTGAAAGTGTTGTGTGTTTCTACTTGTGATGTTGTGTAATGTACCTTGTGGCCTTGGGGTCAGGCAGTCTGACCTGGAGTGAGATCCTAATTAATCAAAGCATTGTCTAGGTGTGAATTCCCATTCACCTATTGTTTCTGTCTGGTGGCTAATTTGACTAACTCTTGGAGGTTCCTATAATGGGATTAGCCATGAGTCAGCTCTATGACATTATCTAAACCATTGTGTGATGTTTTGGGTAATTATTTGGGTTATTGGTGACTGACCTACTTTTCAAGTGTATAAAAAGCCTGTATTCTTGTTCAATAAACAGTTCCAGAGTACCTAGACTAGTGTAGCCTAGTTCTTGGGTGTTATGCAATATTTAGCTATAATATCTAGTATCTATATCCAGACTGGAGGAAGCGGTATACTGACGAAAGCATCTAAGCAGGGTGCTGGACGGCTCCATCATAATAGGCAAGGGATTGCTCAACAAAAGCATGGGGAGCTGAGCACTGTGATGTACCCATGAATAAAAAAAATGTTAATTTGCATTTTTAATAGTTTTTTTTCTAAATTATTGATTAGCTTAAAGTGATTTTAAAGTCTTCATTTTTTAAAATAAAAAACAAACAGGTTTTACCTGCTTTGTGCAGGGTGGCCCCTCTTCTGAGGTCCCCCATCGGTACTCCTGGCTCTTCTTCTTCTTGGTGTACCACTACAGGAAGCAGTCTCCAATGGCGGAGAACCTGCAGGCTTGCTCCTGTGCTCCTGAGCTGGGCTATGTGGGCTATATGCATCTATAAACACCACACTGCAATTAACGGTAAGTTAGCACAATACAGTACTCTAAACAGCACTGCAGAGAACTGTATCGCACAACCATCTATGTATACAACCACTGTCATCTCTACCAACACACACTGACAAAAGGCTGCTGGAAATCCTGCCTTTTATAGGGAGAGGGCTGGCACGTCCCTTTTATTGTCCCTTCTAAGCGAGCTGGATCACAGACCAGAAAGTGCATTATTGATTATAAATTGTTATAGTGGCAAATGGCCACATTAGTTGGCTGTATTCCTGAACTGTGAACAAGTTAAGTTAGTTTTGAACACAGCCCAAAGTTCACCCTTACGCCACAGGCATTGTTCCTCCAGCACAGTGGATTCCATCCATCAAGAGGTTACATGGGAGGTCTGATTGTCTCACACCACACAGAGTAAAGTGTTATTCCTCAGACAGCCCTTGAAGAACTTCCTTGACAGACTAGCAACAGGTATCTTTTCTCCTGATTGGGAATAATGTTCAGCAAATCAGAGAATGAAATCTTTGTTACTATACTACAGTGGGAAACTCGCTATGTACTGTCCTATTAAAGAAGAACTCCAGAGAAAATGTTTTAACATGGAATCTGTTTCCTGTGGTCCCAGCCTCTCCTAATCTACTGCAGGGGGTTTTCAGCAGGGGGCGCCCCCTTGAGAAATCCATAAAAGTGATCAAAAGGTTCTATAGCCACCTGATCACTTTTACCAGAAATCTTTCACTTGTTTTTAAAGCCTGTACCAAGCTCATAGCTGCAGTAGCAGCTGCGAGCTTGATTTAGCATCTTGTCTACCATGCCATTTATGAACATACCTTGGTACACAAATAGTTAATATAATACACAAAAAACAAGAGTGAGTCCCATAGGGCATACTTTACTGAATAAGTACAGATAGGATCTTGGGTGCAAAAGGTCTACATGCCAGATTCCACTAAGCATGTTCTTAAATTTATCTCAGTCAAAATGATTGTAAAGTCTTGTTTTTTTTTCTATTACAACACCAAACATGTTATACTTACCTGCTCTGTGCAGTTGGTTTTTCACAGGGTAGCCTGGATCCTTATGTTCTCAGGTTCCTGGCTGGAGCTCCTGGCCCCTCCATCCTTTTGAGTGCCCCCACAGCAAGCAGCTTGCTATGGGTACACCTGAGCCGATCTGCAGCTCCCTGTATCCATTCAGAGATGGAGCTGCTGTTCGGCCCCATCACCTCCTTTCCTGATTGGCTAACTGAGTTTGATTGTCAGCAGCAGGAGCCAATGGCACCACTGCTGTATCTCAGCCAATCAGGAGAGAGAGTCCCGGATGGCTGAGGCACTTGTGGACATCACTGGATAGAGAGGGGGCTCAGGTAAGTATTAGGGGGGCTGCTACACACAGAAGTCTTTTTATCTTAATACATAAAATGTATTAAGATAAAAATCCTTCTGACTTTACAAGCCCTTTAAGGCCTGACTGTGGCTTTAAAAACAAAAGTTATGCCCTTTGCCCTAAACAGCCTTCCTGCTTTTTAAATATTAAAATATAGTTATAATGGATGATTCACAAAACTCAGTGTCAAAGGTTTTAATATTTGGCTTGTTTAAGAATTCCGCTATAAGAAACTATTCCCGATTCTATCTAGATAAACACTAGAAAACTGAATTGTTTCCTATCTGGAAGGCAGGAAGTGGAATATCAGTCTTAAGTATCAGCAATACAAAGTACGTCTAGCCAGGAATATATCTTCACACATCTTATAGAAGTGTAACAGTGCTTCCTAGTTCTTCAGAAATAGTATTGAGAATATCCATGAGTCAATTCATTAAGCAGGATGTATAAACTGTACTATCACAATGCTATTTAAAGATAGAACATGACATCACCACTTCAGTTCTTCTGTGAATAGGTTAATATTTGCTGAAGTGATTGAGGACTACTTAAAGGCTTCCATTTATACAATGACATCACAAAAATGGTTCCCGAGAAGAATCATGATTATTCTTTTGTGTATGTAAAAGTATGTATTAGAGGTTGCAAAATGAAATATAATTTTATGCTAATTTTTAAATAAAGTTATACTGTAAATCGTTTACTGAAAGCGAAAAGGGAAATAAGTAAGAAAAGGCAATTAGTTATAGGTACTAAATGGTATGTTATGATACATAAATAGCTGTATAGGTTAAAGCCTAACCTTAAAGCGTACCCCATGTTTTCCAATTAGCACCGTTCATATCTGTGTGACTTCAAAGTAACCCCTGCACTACTTTGGTCCGACTTTGATGTGACTTGAGGTCTATAGACCTTAATATTACATAGGCATTGCTTCAAGTCCAGTCAAAATCTCGTCCAAGTTGTGGCAAAAAATAATGGCAAAATTGCACGACTTTCAGGTTGCACAAGTGTGAAAGGGGCCAATCTGACCCAAATAAATGATTTCCTTTAATAATAAATGAGCCTGCTGTCAGGGCTATATAAATTGTATGTAACTGGTGTGGCAGTGATGAGGGACAATATGAGTGGTATGGCAGCGATCAGGGATGCTGTGACTGGTCTGGCGGTGATTAGGGGCACTGTGAGTGGATGACAGTGATTATGGAAACTGACCAGTAACAGTATGTAAACAAAAAATGTATTTTTTTTTTTACAGTTTTTTTTTATAATGTATACTATTTTTTTATATAATTGTTTTTTTTACATACTATCACCAGAGTAGTGCAGTGTTACCATAGTGACCTTGTACTACTCTGGGAAAGTGATCTGATTTTTTTTTTTTACACTGTGATTGCTTGTTAAGTAATGATCACAGTGTAATCATTTTAACTGTCATCAACAGCTTTCATTCACAACAGCTTGCTTACTGTTTAGACTGCTGTGATTGGTTATAGCAGTCACATGGTATGATGCCGCTGTGAATGGCCCTGTACTATGTGATTACTGTGATTTATCACAGAGATCACATTAGTAGGAAAGCTGTCATTGATGAAATCTATTAATGACAGCTTATTTGCATGTTAGCATGTGATTGCTGTGATTGGTCACACCAATCACATGAAGCCTGGGCTGCTGGCAGGATTTTGCCGCTGCACACTCCAGGAGGCGTGCACGAGGTACGCAACTGGAAAGACGTCCATGGACATTTCTCCTCACTGCCAGCACTCCTCCTCCACCTAACTAAAACAATAAAAAAGGGCTGTGCCATCCGAGGGCTCTTGAGGAAGAAGAGGAAAAGGCTGCAATAGGAGTCAAAAGGAATGGCTGATATGCTTCCTTGAGGAGGAGGAGGATGAGCGAAAGAGCACCAAAACATGCGAACAAATGGTTGTTCTGTGACTGAGAGGTTTAAAAGAGGTTTATCAATCAGCCACTTTACTACCCCTTGCCCTATTCACCCCTGATTTCATCAAACCAACCCAGATCCCCAGTGTTCCTCTACCCTTCCTTCCTGTTATATATAATCAAAAAGGAAGAACTGGGTAAGGGTTGGCAGCTTATGGCCATAAGATTTAACGCTCAAGTATTTGCAATTGCTTTCACTTCCACTAGCTGTATAATTTCCCCCTCTCTTTTCTGCTGCCTGCCCTTACTCCTGCATTGCAGAAAGGCAGGCAGCCTTTTTTATTTTTCCATAGGGACAAGGTGGTGTATAGATCTTGGACTTTTTTTTTTTTTTTGTCAAGGCAGTGATTTGCCATGGCTGCCCGTATCTGCTTTACAAGGGCAAAGATAGCCTTGCAGGAAAAAATAAATAAAAAATAAATAATGATTATAAATAATATGTAAATCTTGACATACTTAAAGAAACCTAAAAAATCCTATTACTTCAACTTGCATATTCTAAGCATTTGACTGTAAGCCTGACATTCCTTATTCAAAAAAATGCAATGGCAATAGAAGGGATCAATACATGGTAATTTGGTGCATACAACTATAAGTAACAAGTATACATCGATGACTTTAAAGAGTAGGCTATTTGTCTCATAAAAAAGTGTACATTGCCAACACCAATCCTCCCCACCCCAAATAAATAAATTATTAAATAAATAAATCAAGGCCATCAATAGTAAAATAAATAAAATAGACCTCCTCAAAATGGAAGCCTTGATTTGATGAAAGGCTGGAAGCCCATGGCCATAGTATTGTAGACATAATTTTTGCTGCTTTCAGCCCTTCCTCTGGGTCAAAAATTTTGCCACCTCTATTTTATTCTGCTACCTTTACCTGCACTCGGTGTTGTAGAAGGGTGGGCATCTTATGGCCTTTGATTATCCCTTTGCATCTTTATCCCTAGTGCAGGGGATCTGACCATCATCAGGAAAGAGTTTTTTTGTGTCACCTACTCAAAGTGCCTCATTTTGAGCTCCCTCTGTGATGGTGGCAGACAGTAGATCCTTCAATTTCTCTCTTATATCAGGGAGAGTTCCCCTTAAAGCCACAGCAAATGCACTCTTCTTGTTCACCACAAGCACTGTCAACCCTCCTCACCACAGCATCCCAATCCTCCTCTTCCCCACCACCAGCAGCCCAACCCCTTTTCTCAATACCATCACTCCAACCCTTCCACCCCTCACAGACAGCACTCTAACACCCTTTTCATATACATCAATTGCCTTGGAGAAGAGGCTTTGGGGGACTGACCACAAAGAAGGAGAGAGCCTATCAACGTGAGGCATATGCAAGTGAAACAATTTATTCCTCTACCCCCAGACTTGTAGACTCAACCTGTAGTGCATGTATGCATTTGTGTGTGTGTGTGTGTGTGTGTGTGGGGGGGGGGGGGGGGGGTAACGAAAAGGTAAGTTTTTACTCCTGCTTGGAGTGGGGCTTTAATAAAATGAAATAGCAGATTATTCATTTGTGCAGCATTCACCAAAGCGGTAGTAAACCATAACACTTAAAAAACCTATAAGGCAATTGCATATTGTGCTAGTATGCATCACATACTAGCTCATTATGAGATACTTACTTTAGAACAAAGCCCTCCAGCGGCACTCTGTCACCGCTAAGAGGGCTTCCATCTTCCCCTGGTCTTTCTTCCAGGTTCGCCAGCTTCGGCCGTATGAGGGGAGGGGCTCTCGGCTCCAGCACAAAGCTCTGAAGGTATGCCAGACCTTTAGAGAGCATGCGCAGGTGAAGTCACTGGCTGCATCCAGGGTGAATATCTCCTAAACGTTGCACATTTAGGATCTATTTAAGAAAAAGTTTGTGACCTGAAGCACCCACCGCAGCATGCCTCCATCCCTAATTGTACAAACAAACAAAATACCATTGGTCATGGGACTTTAAATGAGGCAGGTTGCTTTAAAAATATATAGAGTACATACAATTATTAATTTATTGAAAGATCCTGTTTGAACATTCCATAATCATAAGAGCACATGATAACAGTTTCCATAGTAATTAAAACATATATTAAAATTTAAGGCAGCGTAGTAGGTGCTAAAAGCGTCTGCTATGTCCTGCGGATTGAGCAGGTTCTCTTTAGTGATAGGGTGGTACCGGTGCGGGATATGGGTTTTATTGCAATGCCCTTTGATTTGATTGGCTAAGAGCTTCCCTGCTTTATTCCCTGAAGCATAAAAATGCATTTTAGAAAGTGTTTGGAGTTCGTAAAAGTTTTTAAAGGAGAAGAGACCAAAAGTAATTTGATCAGTTTATTTTTAAGGTAAGGATTGGGCTTTTGCTTATTAAGGGAGTCAGTGGTCTGAATGTTTGTTAAAAGGTTGTCAATGTGCTTCCTCCTCTGTCTTTTATCCCTAGCTCCCAACTGAATGAATAGGCCCCGCATAAAGGCTTTATGCAAGGTCCAAAAGATGCTTGGGTCAGACACAGACTCCTTGTTGAGTAGGAATAAAGTTGGTCTTGGAGGGTAGCCACGTGAGGGTCATCTTGCAGATTCGGGTGTTCATGTGCCATAGATAGGTGTGAGGAGAACTTGAGCAGTCTTCTATTGTAATGCAAATAGGAGAGTGGTCTGACCAGGTGGTAGGAAGAAAAGGAGAATCTGATAATTTCTGTAGGGTCTATTGGTCAACAAGGAAAAGGCTAACTTTTTAGTGAAGCTTGGGCAGGAAATGCAGTTGATGCACGTTCCGGGCATACACCGTCATGATGGTGTACAAAGCATTGTTGAGGGAACATCAAAGAATAAAAAAGCGACCTCCGTCATCTTTGATGCATTCTTGTGTAGCAGGTTTTCCAGGCATTGGGCCTGATGTGGGTCTGCCATTGTTACCGGTGACACCTTCAGCCCATTTAAGCTGAATATCCAAGTGTGAGATTGGAGACAATGACCATTCCGGCATCTTTGGTTTGTTTTGTTTATTTGATAATGGGGATGGGAGAAGGGAATGAGTGGGATACTCCTCTGGCTCAACTAGGTACAACTGGGACACTTTTCAAGAAAAATGCATGTTAGCACTGTCAGGACGCCAACTGGATGCTGACCAAGGCTTGCTCGTGCTTAAAAAATACTGACTTGCTGAACTGTGCCTGAACTTGATTCTTGACACTCTGGTTAGCTCAAAAGTCCTGTAAACAGCTCCCCCCAGACCTTCACTGACTGAGGTAGCTCTTTGTAAATGCTTGTGCTTGCTGCAACTCTCAACACTGTACACTGCACACTGCACGCTGTACACTTTAACTCTTCAGGGCCCAACCGTTGGCGCCCCCTTTTCACTTCAGGGTCCTCTCACTAGGCACCCCCTCTGAACTTCAGGGTCCTCTCACTAGGCACCCCCTCTATACTTCAGGGTCCTCTCACTAGGCACCCCACTACACTTCAGGGTCAACACTGGCACCCTCTTTTCAGCTAGCTGGCTCCTGGATCCCTTGGACCTTCACCGGAGTGGTTCCCTCTGCGAGGCAGACCCCCAGGGGCAGTTTACAGTACTCCCGAACTGGGAATGCTGTCCTGAAACTGGACCCCCTCTGCTCCGCTGGTCCACAGCAAACCAGATCCTCTCTGCAGCTCAGCTCCGCTCACTTCGTCCCCTTAGGAAAGCCGCCCGGGACACCCAATCCTGCTGACAGGAGGAGAGACAGCCGTTCTCTACCTCCTGGGACTCTGCTTCCCACCAAAGATGCTGCGTCATGCGCTCCCCTCAAACTTATACCATCTCCCAGAATCCTGTGCGGCAGAATCTGCCTTTCTGGGATAGATACAGGCCTGAGTGTGCCATTGGCTGTGTTTCCTCCACTGCCCAATGAGAACCCTCTCATGGAACACAGTGGGGAGACTCCCCAGTCTCAACAGCTACACCTGGGAGACATGACAGCCCAGCTGAAAATCATGGCCCTGCTGTTAGGCAGCTAAGGCTAACTATACTTTGCCTAGCACCTACCTTGTAGGGTGCTACATTTGTAATTGGAAGGGGAGGGAGTTGCGGATGGCAACAAGGATGCCTTTTCTTTTTGCTGGAGCATTGGCTGTAAAAACATTGGTGAAGTTCTTATTAGAGCAGATGGGAGGGTTAAGTGCAGGAAAGTAAGGTCACTCTGTCGAAGCCAAGTAGATCAGGTAAAGAACGGCTTTTTTAAAAAAAATAAAGCACACATACAGAACACTTAGTATTATGAAAGCTAGTTGATTGAATGATTTTTACTAAGTGGGTTTACAACCACTTTAAGTATGAGGAAAGTCCCAAGGCTAGTATTAGTGAGGTTTTAGCCTGCTGGAGCATTGAGGGAGCGGATGCTCCTGGCGGGTTTCTTCTCTACCTTGCTCCATTGATGTGGAGGTGGAGGTGTCAGGAACAACATCCCAGTTTTGCAAGAAATGCAAGCCATCTCAGGGAGGTGACACGTCATGCTTAGTACCGTTATGGGTAAATGCCAGTTTGGTGGGGTCAACGACTGGCATTGAATGTGGTGGTTGCATAAGGCCTTTGTTATCATGTTAAGTTGTCTGCGACATTGCAGGGTATGTTGCGACAGATCCACGAAAAGTTGCAGCTGAGTGTATGGGAGGAGTTTTAATCAAGCCCCTAGCATATGAGGATAGCTCACGAGCCTGTACAGATTTTGGGATGCCACTGATTTTTAAATTGTTGCAGCGGGATCTATCCTCAATATCTGCTAGTTTATCTTTGATTCACAGGTGTTCCTAAGTGTGGACATCGGGCACATCGACATTGACAAGGTCAATAATGGTATTGGCAATGGCCCCCATGTTTGTTTCAATATGTTTTCAAGGGTAGTTATGGATTGATTAAATTAATGTAAGAGAGTGAGCATGTCTGATTGGAAGCAGCTCCTTAGGGACATAAGCATTTATTTAGGGTATTATCCATAACAGGCGGCCCCAGAGTGGGATAGGAAACTATGGCGTCTAACTGAGGACCCTGGGCTCCCTGTGTGGGGGGTTGCTGGCTCCCCTCATGGTTCTCTGTCACAGAAGAGTCCATTCTCACCCTGGCTTTGGCAGGGCTGTGGGCTTCAGGGGGTGCCTGGTGGAGAAGGCAGGGGCTGGAGTGCTGCTGTGTGCAGAATCCAGTGTGCAGGGAGGTCCCCTGTGAAAGCTGAGAGGGCGAAAGAACAGCGGGGCTGTGTGTCAGCGTGTCGGCCATGGCGGCGCCACTTGGCCAGCTGTAACATAAATTCTGTTAATTTCCTCTGGCGCCTGTTATCCTTTCACTTTAGGGACATATCACCAGTGATGAAGCAGAGTGCAGGCAGATTCTGATGGGCTTACCAAGCCTTGGGAGAGCCGAAGGACGCTGAAACCCTAAACTAGCAATAGGAGCCTTTAGTTTAGGCGTCCATTCTGTCCTCGCCCGTGCACGCCCCCCCAGATAAGCTTTATTATAGATTCACCTGTGGGTAAAAATTACAAAGTAGATTTTACAGCTGCTTTAAATTATTATTAGAAGTTTTTCAAAAAGGTATACATAAGAAGAGTTTGCACACCAAGGTGGAGTTACATCAAGCTCTATGCGTTTGCAAACAACAATATGGTTTGACAGAAAAATAGAAACATTTAAAATAGCAACTCTCAAAAAGGGAGATGAATGAGGAGTGTAGCACCATTCCCAAAATAATAATACTACTATCTCTTAGGAACCAAACACACCAATGAGAAAAAGCTTAGGAAAGAAAGAAAGGGAAGGGAAGGGAAGGAAAGGGAAGGAACATGTCAATTGAAATCAGCTCCTATGATGATGGGGAGGTCAAAACATAAGTATAGTCAACATCGTTAATGGGTTGTTGGTAAGTTATGATAAGGAGATACTCCTAGGGTGTTGAAGCCAGAGATGTCATTGCTTATAAAATTTTGCTGTGGTCAGGTGGGCCTTGGCAAACATAAATTCCATTAGGCATTGGTCATTAAGGGTAAAGATGACATCATGGTAGGAAGGTGGACAAACTTTCACAGGTGGGCAATGGATAATCGAGCAGCTATTGGGATATCAGTAATTAGGGAATGTGTTAAGGTAGGCAAATCCCGCAACCCTGTCCATGGAAGAGCCATTTGAGGTACTAGTGTGACATTGACACCAGTGATCGTAATAAGAAAAGTAGCAATATCATTCCAGAAGGGATGTAAAGCAGGACAATCCCACTATATATGTGACAGTGTCCGTTCCATGGGGAGAGGGAAGGATAAATGCATGCTAATTCAATGGAGTTGTAATACCACTGATAATAGATTTTCATAACTGACACCCAGTGTGACACGTTTTTTTGAAAAAGTGCATGGCTTCCAAAGCGCTTGGTGCCACCTAATAGTAGGGATTGAGAAGTGGAGAGTTTTTTCCTAATATTCATGGATGGGAACTTCTTATCAGTCCAAGGAGTTGTAAGGTTTTTGTACACAAATAAAGTAACTTTTATGTTGGAAGGTTATGAGTCATAGAAATGAAAAAGGGTCTGAGTTAGTGGCGTAGAACTCCAGGTCATTGCAGAAAGAGACCCATCCTCTAATCTGCCTCTGAAGCAACGAAACCGGTCACACATGCACCCACTGAATACCTCCTCACAGTGACCCAATGTTATCCATCTATAAATTGGAGGGTCATTTTGCAAAACAACTTGACATTGGAACCCTTACAAGCATCAGGAATAGATAAGTATTAATGCTTATGCATTTAGAGTGGTTGAGTCAACAAATTGTTTTTTATCACTTCCATACCATTGACTCCCACCCTTTAGAGTGATGCTCAATTAATTTAATGAGTATATGTCGGATATTATGTTACAGGCTAAATATACATTTTTTATAGGATTTTGCTTTATGGATCAGTGTCTAGAGGGTCTCAATCTAGAGTATTTATTTATTGCAGAAAGAGCGTGCAGAACACATAGATACTGTAAATAAAAAAGCATTTGTTGGAGATGCCTAAGGTAGTAGAAAGATGATGAAGCAAGGCAAGACCTTGTGCAGTGTATAGATCTCAGAGGTTATGAATGCCCTTCGCTGTCCAATGCCGAAGGCACAAGACCGGTGATATGTGTTCCAGAGAGGCTAATGGAAGGTAGGTCAGAGTTTGGAGAGTTATACCTTTTGCCATTTGTGGAATGCAGCACCAACCAATGTCAGGACCACATTGACAGTGTCCAGGAGTGTGAGAAGGTCAGCCAGCCATGATGCACATAAAAGTAGCTTTAGGTGCTGTTACGTAGCTGTAATTTGATTTGCTTCTATGAAGGAGTAGAAGAGGAGGTCCGCCATTGTTTTGTTTGATCAAGCAATGTAGCTTTATAGTATGCTTTAATATCCGGGGGGCCTATACCAGCATGGATCACTTGAAGGTATAGGATAGATTGGTTTAAGCGAGGCCCCTGGTGCCCCTTGTGCTCCCAAATGAAGGAATTCAATATGTGCTGGAGTTTGTACAAATAGCAAGGAGAAATACAGTATGTTTTGGAAGAGTCGGAAACATGTGCAGGAGATGGGGAAGAAGGAACATTCTGGTCAGTGCAACGTGCCCAGTCAAAGACACCTTAACAGAGTTCAGGGCTATACTAACATCCTTTACTCTTTTTATAAGTACAGTTAGATTGGTCCATAAAAGTTTAGAAGAATGGGTAATTTACTGCCCAGGTAGGACAAGGAGGAGTTTGGTGCCTATGAGGATGGTTAGTTGGTAGATCCTATCTTTGGTGGTTGAGGAGAGGCAGATGCCTAACATAGACAGTTTAGAGTGATTCGGTTTGTATAGAGGACAGCTTCAAAATCAGCTAAAGCACATTGGAGAGTGGGCAAGGATTAAATAGGGTCAAAGAGTGACTTAAAGACATTGTCTGCGTAGAGGCGCTGGGATTGGAAAACACACAGGATATTAGGAGACAGTCCGAACCTCTTCAGGATCCCTAGTGAAATCATAAAAGCTTGAAACACAAGCGTAAGGTAAATTAAGGGAGGTGCTTGCTGTGCAGTCTGGATGTGTCAGCCAAGGATACCATTGTTTCCAGAAGTTGGTGCGTTTGCCATTTTTGACTGCAAATATCAGATCGAGCAGGGTTTGTATTTTATGTATTGAACGAAAAGTAACCAGTCGGGGAATGTTGGATGTTTCCATGCAGATGATATTGTTCTTCTGGCAGCTATAATGCAATGTACTATGATGGGAGTAAGAAAGGAAGCCCAAGATTCATGGTGCAAGAGGCGTAAAGCAATAGCAGGGTTGCAGGCAATGGTGGTTGGGGAAATTGTTGATAAGAAAGTTAATATGCATTTCCAGAAATTATAAACCAAGGGGTATGACCACCATATGTGAATGAACGAGTCAGGGTTGCCACAGTCTCTCCTACAGTTGGGGGAGGTGGACAAGAACATTTTTGAAAGTCTGACTGGGGTGTAGTATAATTTATATAGGAGCTTTAAAGAGGTTTCCCAGTGGGTGATGTAGTTTGAGGAGGACAAAAGTAATTTTAGAAAAATGGAATTCCTTTATTCTTCTTGGTGGTGGTATCAAAATAGGTTAAAATGTCTCAAGGGATCTGTTGGTGTTTTTTATTTTGGTTTGCAAGGATGGATCTGAGGCAAAGATATTAGTAAAAGTCTAATTTTGGAAGGTTGTCTGTTCTTTGAAGTTTCCGATAATGAGCATATTGTGGAAGAGTTCATTAGGAGGCTGATTGTGGATATGCCAGCAGATACCCACTTGGATAAAGAAAGGTTGTGTGTTAGCAAGTCCAATGATTTTAAAGAGGTAGGGATTTAATAGCAGTTTTGAGCTCATCTGCTGTGAAAGGTTGGGGTAGAGCAGTGAGTTGGTCAGGCATCACTGAGGGGAGGTGAGCTGCAGATATGACAGTTTGGATCATTTGGTCAGTACGGATTATATACACATTAAGGATTTCAGGTTATAAAGAGTGAAATAAAATGAGTTTCTGACTTGTGGGCATTCCAGGATGTAGTGGGAATTGAAACAGAGCCTGTGTTATACTGAAAATAGAAGTTGGTTTCAGACTTTATCTGTGCTCCATAGCATGTGTGAATGAGAAAGGAGGTATTCATTCTCCAGGTGTAAAGAGATTTGGGTGATGAGGATGAGAATAGAGTAATGGAGACTGATGCATGGTGCATGGTCAGTCCATCTTTTGAGGTCAAAAGAGGCTGAGAATACATTCTGGAGCAGGGTGCCAGACGCTAAGAACAGATCAATTTTGGAATACTACTTTTACGTATTTGAATTATAGGTGTAGTCCCTCTTTGTTCCATGCATGCATCTCCATATGTCATTCAAGTCTTCTTGGAAGAGTATGGAGGATGGTGCAGTGGAACATTTTCTACTGAGGTTTGAGTAGCCTTGTGAATAATCTACAACCTTGTTAAAATCTCCCCAAATAGGATTTGGTCTTTGGATAGGCAGATAATTTGCTCATAACGACTCTATAAAAGGTCTTTTGCTGGTGGATTTGGTTAGGGGGCAAATGATAATTACCAAATGGGTCCTCCTCTACATGGTTTTGCTGACAAGCTACAGAAGCACATACAGCTATCATTACGCCTCTTGCTTTCCCATCAGCCTGGGTGAAAAAACAATGGGGGTAAAGTTTATGGGAGCAAGGAGGGGCTTTATGTTTAGCAAAAAAAAAGCCTCTTTCCAAAGGAGGGATCGTTTAAAGGAGTGATTAAGACCCTTAGCATTAATGAAAGTGACTGTTAAAGTCATGGAAGAGATAAAGTGCAGATTCTAGCATGGTTCTGAGTGGAACCCCCTTCATCTCAAAAGGTAGCACAGAAAACCAGGAACGATTAAGAAGTCAGTAAAGGAAAGATGTCTCAAAAATTGCAAACTAATACACGAGTAGATGTGGAACAGCATATAACATTAAAGTAATATACAACAAATAGGCTGCAGTTCCAAAGGAAATAAACATGTGCTCAGCACACATAGGTAAACGGGGTGAGGTATGAGAATTTCCAGAGGTCCACTCTGGGTCCTCAAAAGACACAAACATGAGCAAAAGGTCCCTGCTTACATTTGTAAAAGGTGGATACCGAGTAGTTAATATTCAGATCAAGAGGTACCAACAGGAAGACTGGAATCATATATCTTTGGCAGTTGCTTGAGCAGAGAGGTGCTCCGTGGTGAGGATGAGACAAGGCCACAATTATGTAGCTGTTTCAGGCCATCTTTGGGGGTCAGAATAGGTATAAGCTGGTTTTGAAAAGTTACCAATAGCTTAGCTGGAAACCCCCATTGGTAAGGTATTTTACATTCTTGCAGAATTGTGGTGACTGGTGCAAATGCCTTAGGAGGTGGCCACTGAAATATCAGTGAGAGAAAAATGTTAACATAGGGATTGGGCAGTGTGCATAAAGATCTAGATGCACAAAGTAAGTACTCCTAGACATGGAAGAAGTGCAGGCGGCAAGGGTGCCCAGAGGTACAGAGGCTGAAAGATGGTTGGGTTTTTGGATCCTATATCTATGTCTATTAGAATGTCCTGCAGTGTGAGATCAGGCAGCAATTTTCAGAAGAGCTGCTGCAGGTAAGGTATCAGCTCATTGGGTATAATTATCTCAGGAATACCCCTGAACTTTATAATATTTCACCTGGAGGGGTCCTCCAACAATTTTTAATTGTAGTGGATGAATGGCTTCCACATGCTCATCTTATGTGTCTATAAATGTGTTGTGCACTTTAGCTACTTGAAATCAAAACCATGAAATCAGTATGTTACTCAATAATCTCCAATCTGCATTAAATATGTGCTGTGGAGGCTCTTAAGCCTCTGAATGTCAGCTTGTAAAGAAAGTAGCATGGATTTCAGGGAGTTCTCTGAGGCCAGGTTATCAGATGCTGGGAATGTTGCCAGGGAGTTAATATATGTCTGCCTGTGCAACTGGAATGGAGTCCCCCCAGCATTGTTTCTTAGTGGCTGGTGGTTGATTAGAAGAATGTGTCAGGGACATTGCTGCTCGCTTACCTCTGTCCATAGCTGGAGGAGAAGAGGTGTGCACCAGTGGATTCCTCCATGACAGAGGAGCTGTCTAGGTCCACATGAAGAAACTTGTCTGAAATCCAAATGCAGGTGTGACCGCTCCAGGTGAGATGATTTCAGGTGCAGGTCGGATCCGTCATCCAGGGAACTGATCAAATATAGAAAAAAGATGAAA
Source organism: Pelophylax lessonae (assembly GCF_965119305.1). Lineage (NCBI taxonomy): Eukaryota > Metazoa > Chordata > Amphibia > Anura > Ranidae > Pelophylax > Pelophylax lessonae. Next base: position 204,767,266 of record NC_138772.1, read on the forward strand.
TTTCAAATAAAAAAAAGAGTGATTTATTCTTCATTAAATGACATAAACGATCAAACTGTGAGACATGGTGGTAAGGAGTAAGCGACTTTTCATGTCGTGAAACGCGTCTACCTTCAGTTGTCCCATGTCTCACAGTTTGATCGTTTGTCATTTGATGAAGAATAAATCACTATTTTTTTTATCTGAAATTTCCGGATAAATTTTTCTATATTTGATTAGGTCCACATGAAGCTGTGGGGCTGGCAGGGACAGTGAGTGGCTCTCCCTCTTGACACCATCTTAGGGGCTGTGCTGTGGTGGCTTCATAGAGAAATCTTACAGCCAGTGGGATCCCTGTAGCTTCTGCTTTTTGCAGGACATAGCCATTGGGTGTCCAAGAGTCAAGTCCTCTGTGTAGGAGAAGGAAGTTGCAGTTACTGGCTCTGATTTTTTTTCAACAGGAATACGTATTATTAAATACAATGGTACACAGTAAAAACATCCCATAAACCTATTCTATCCCTCCCCCATAAGAGTCAGCTTATGCCCAAGTATGCACAGTTTCACAGCAATATGATAATGTATACCTTGTACTATTACCCCCCCCCCCCCCCCCCAGTATCAATAAAGTAACTACCTTAAAGGGCCTCCTTTAGCAAAGACCATGTATCCAAATATAACATTACACATTAAATATGTCACAGGCATACCCCCCCCCCCCCCCCTGGTCCAGGTTGAATATGGAAAACTCAGAAACAACCACATTACAGTATAATGCAAACTCACGTGGTGTGCCCCGTGAATAATTAAGGTTCAAAAAGACTCCCAAGAAAAATGGGTAATCAGATGTCAATCACAGAGAATATCATAGTTTGTGCAACAGAGCACATGTGTTCTAGGAAAATAACTTGAAACATTTCATTGATTTTAACTGAATGGAAAAATATAGCATTCATACCATAAGCCAGAAGGCAGAAAAGATTAGCCTTAAACAGTATTCGAGCACAGGAAACAATAAGAGGAAAGGACATTAATCAATTTACTCCGTGAATGTTTGTGGGATTTTTTTTGCTATTTATAGTTACATGAGGATATCATCTGAGGTAAACACAGACCTTTTTTAAGACCACACTAAAGCATTTGTGATAAATTAGCTAGTGATTCTTGTATCTGTGGAATTCAAGAGTTCTTTGACGTGTTAAAGACTTGTGGGAAGATGGTTTGTTTGTTTCATGTGTTTGATGTGAGGATATGAGTAAACAGGACATTGGAAGTCTGAATCTGAAGAATCTGTACTGGGAGCACCTGTAAAAAAATATCTGGCCAAAAAGAAAGTTAATTGAAGTAAAAAAAAAAAAAAAATGTAGTGGTTGGAGATCATGCATGAAAATCTTCATCATGATGATCTGGGAGGTATAGGTTTACACATAAAACAATGTGCTTTTGTATTGAAAACCCTTAAGACTTTTTAAGTAAGACTGAATACATTTACAAATTGCTGGGGACTAGTGTTGAGCGAACACGGACTGTATTATTCGTGTTCGTACCGAATAATTGGATTTTTTGTACCCGAACACGGACACGGACACTTTACTGTATGTTCGGGTAAAAATCCGTGTTCGGTCGTTTTATTTCCGGGTTTTGCATGCTTTGGCGCTCTTTTCATGGCGGGCTTTCAACAGCCAATCAACAATCGTTTAACTGGTGTGCCTTAAGCCATCCCAGCCATGCCTGCAAATGTCTCAGTAGCTGTGATTGGCCGTCTGAAGCATGTGACCAAGTCTTTATAAGTTCGAGGCAGCCGCAGCGGCGTCATTATGCTGCTTAGATTCAGGGACAGAGCACACATCAACGTGCTGGCTGCTGATTAGGGAAAGATAGGCAGGAAAAAACCATTTGTGTCCGGATAGAATTGAGGGACAGGTCGGAGTGTTTAGGCAGGGCGAGTTGTAGGCATTTTAGGGATAGAGTCTGCTGAATTATATAGGGTCAGTGTCTTCTACAAACTACAATCGATATTGCTGTGTGGGGGGTGGGGTCTGCACTCAATCCTGATCTACGATCTCTTCTCAATCCTGTTAGGGACAGAGTCTGCTGAATTTTAGGGAAACTGTGTTCTACAAACTACAATCGATATTGCTGTGTGGTGTGGGATTGGAGATAGGCAGGTGTCAGTGATCCACATCCATTTTTCTGTGTGTGAGCTGCAGTGAACACAATCTTTTTGGGCTGCAGTGAACACAATCTTTTTGGGCTGCAGTGAACACAATCTTTTTGGGCTGCAGTGAACACAATCTTTTTGGGCTGCAGTGAACACAATCTTTTTGGGCTGCAGTGAACACAATCTTTTTGGGGTGCAGTGAACAAAATCTTTTTGGGGTGCAGTGAACACAATCCTTTTTGGTGTGCAGTGAACACAATCTTTGTGGGGTGCAGTGAACAAAATCCTTTGTGGGGTGCAGTGAACACAATCTTTTTGGGGTGCAGTGAACAAAATCCTTTTTGGGGTGCAGTGAACAACATCCTTTTTGGGGTGCAGTGAACACAATCTTTTTGGGGTGCAGTGAACAAAATCCTTTGTGGGGTGCAGTGAACACAATCTTTTTGGGGTGCAGTGAACACAATATTTTTGGGGTGGAGTGAACAACATCCTTTTTGGGGTGCAGTGAACAAAATCCTTTTTGGGGTGCAGTGAACAAAATCATTTTTGGGGTGCAGTGAACACAATCTTTTTGGGGTGCAGTGAACACAATCTTTGTGGGGTGCAGTGAACACAATCTTTTTGGGGTGGAGTGAACAACATCCTTTTTGGGGTGCAGTGAACAACATCCTTTTTGGGGTGCAGTGAACACAATCTTTTTGGGGTGCAGTGAACACAATCTTTGTGGGGTACAGTGAACAGAATCTTTGTGGGGTGCAGTGAACACAATCTTTGGGGGGTACAGTGAACACAATCTTTGTGAGGTGCAGTGAACACAATCTTTGTGGGGTGCAGTGAACACAATCATTGTGGGGTGCAGTGAACTCAATCTTTGTGGGGTACAGTGAACACAATCTCATACTGAAGGTTTGAGGGTGCTGCCTGTTCCATACTCCCCCTACTCCTCATCTAGCCTTTTAGGGGTACAAACAATAGTAATTGGGGCCTAGTGTGGTTGTGTACGTGTGATATACATACACTTTTTTGGGATCATATTTTCTATTCCGCTATTTAATCAAAAACCTTTGGGGATCAGTTAAATTGGGGGATAGTCTGTGTTGGTACGTGTGAGAGAGATCCACCTTTCCAAGTTGTTGGGGTTCATCTCATACTTCTGAAGGTTTGAGGGTGCTGCCTGTTCCATACTCCCCCTACTCCTAGCCTTTTAGGGGTACAAACAATAGTAATTGGGGCCTAGTGTGGTTGTGTACGTGTGATATACATACACTTTTTTTGGATCATATTTTCTATTCCGCTATTTAATCAAAAACCTTTGGGGATCAGTTAAATTGGGGGATAGTCTGTGTTGGTACGTGTGAGAGAGATCCACCTTTCCAAGTTGTTGGGGTTCATCTCATACTTCTGAAGGTTTGAGGGTGCTGCCTGTTCCATACTCCCCCTACTCCTAGCCTTTTAGGGGTACAAACAATAGTAATTGGGGCCTAGTGTGGTTGTGTACGTGTGATATACATACACTTTTTTGGGATCATATTTTCTATTCCGCTATTTAATCAAAAACCTTTGGGGATCAGTTAAATTGGGGGATAGTCTGTGTTGGTACGTGTGAGAGAGATCCACCTTTCCAAGTTGTTGGGGTTCATCTCATACTTCTGAAGGTTTGAGGGTGCTGCCTGTTCCATACTCCCCCTACTCCTCATCTAGCCTTTTAGGGGTACAAACAATAGTAATTGGGGCCCAGTGTGGTTGTGTACGTGTGATATACATACACTTTTTTGGGATCATATTTTCTATTCCGCTATTTAATCAAAAACCTTTGGGGATCAGTTAAATTGGGGGATAGTCTGTGTCGGTACGTGTGAGAGAGATCCACCTTTCCAAGTTGTTGGGGTTCATCTCATACTTCTGAAGGTTTGAGGGTGCTGCCTGTTCCATACCCCCCCTACTCCTCATCTAGCCTTTTAGGGGTACAAACAATAGTAATTGGGGCCTAGTGTGGTTGTGTACGTGCGAGATACATACACTTTTTTTGATCATATTTCCTACTCCGCTATTCAATAAAAACCTTTGAGGATCAATTGAATTGCGGGATAGTCTGTGTCGGTACGTGTGAGAGAGATCCACCTTTCCAAGTTGTTGGGGTTCATCTCATACTTCTTAAGGTTTGAGGGTGCTGCCTGTTCCATACTCCCCCTACTCCTCATCTAGCCTTTTAGGGGTACAAACAATAGTAATTGGGGCCCAGTGTGGTTGTGTACGTGTGATATACATACACTTTTTTGGGATCATATTTTCTATTCCGCTATTTAATCAAAAACCTTTGGGGATCAGTTAAATTGGGGGATAGTCTGTGTCGGTACGTGTGAGAGAGATCCACCTTTCCAAGTTGTTGGGGTTCATCTCATACTTCTGAAGGTTTGAGGGTGCTGCCTGTTCCATACCCCCCCTACTCCTCATCTAGCCTTTTAGGGGTACAAACAATAGTAATTGGGGCCTAGTGTGGTTGTGTACGTGTGATATACATACACTTTTTTGGGATCATATTTTCTATTCCGCTATTTAATCAAAAACCTTTGGGGATCAGTTAAATTGGGGGATAGTCTGTGTTGGTACGTGTGAGAGAGATCCACCTTTCCAAGTTGTTGGGGTTCATCTCATACTTCTGAAGGTTTGAGGGTGCTGCCTGTTCCATACTCCCCCTACTCCTAGCCTTTTAGGGGTACAAACAATAGTAATTGGGGCCTAGTGTGGTTGTGTACGTGTGATATACATACACTTTTTTGGGATCATATTTTCTATTCCGCTATTTAATCAAAAACCTTTGGGGATCAGTTAAATTGGGGGATAGTCTGTGTTGGTACGTGTGAGAGAGATCCACCTTTCCAAGTTGTTGAGGTTCATCTCATACTTCTGAAGGTTTGAGGGTGCTGCCTGTTCCATACTCCCCCTACTCCTAGCCTTTTAGGGGTACAAACAATAGTAATTGGGGCCTAGTGTGGTTGTGTACGTGTGATATACATACACTTTTTTGGGATCATATTTTCTATTCCGCTATTTAATCAAAAACCTCTGGGGATCAGTTAAATTGGGGGATAGTCTGTGTTGGTACGTGTGAGAGAGATCCACCTTTCCAAGTTGTTGGGGTTCATCTCATACTTCTGAAGGTTTGAGGGTGCTGCCTGTTCCATACTCCCCCTACTCCTAGCCTTTTAGGGGTACAAACAATAGTAATTGGGGCCTAGTGTGGTTGTGTACGTGTGATATACATACACTTTTTTGGGATCATATTTTCTATTCCGCTATTTAATCAAAAACCTTTGGGGATCAGTTAAATTGGGGGATAGTCTGTGTTGGTACGTGTGAGAGAGATCCACCTTTCCAAGTTGTTGGGGTTCATCTCATACTTCTGAAGGTTTGAGGGTGCTGCCTGTTCCATACTCCCCCTACTCCTCATCTAGCCTTTTAGGGGTACAAACAATAGTAATTGGGGCCCAGTGTGGTTGTGTACGTGTGATATACATACACTTTTTTGGGATCATATTTTCTATTCCGCTATTTAATCAAAAACCTTTGGGGATCAGTTAAATTGGGGGATAGTCTGTGTCGGTACGTGTGAGAGAGATCCACCTTTCCAAGTTGTTGGGGTTCATCTCATACTTCTGAAGGTTTGAGGGTGCTGCCTGTTCCATACCCCCCCTACTCCTCATCTAGCCTTTTAGGGGTACAAACAATAGTAATTGGGGCCTAGTGTGGTTGTGTACGTGCGAGATACATACACTTTTTTTGATCATATTTCCTACTCCGCTATTCAATAAAAACCTTTGAGGATCAATTGAATTGCGGGATAGTCTGTGTCGGTACGTGTGAGAGAGATCCACCTTTCCAAGTTGTTGGGGTTCATCTCATACTTCTTAAGGTTTGAGGGTGCTGCCTGTTCCATACTCCCCCTACTCCTCATCTAGCCTTTTAGGGGTACAAACAATAGTAATTGGGGCCTAGTGTGGTTGTGTACGTGCGAGATACATACACTTTTTTTGATCATATTTCCTACTCCGCTATTCAATAAAAACCTTTGAGGATCAATTGAATTGCGGGATAGTCTGTGTCGGTACGTGTGAGAGAGATCCACCTTTCCAAGTTGTTGGGGTTCATCTCATACTTCTTAAGGTTTGAGGGTGCTGCCTGTTCCATACTCCCCCTACTCCTCATCTAGCCTTTTAGGGGTACAAACAATAGTAATTGGGGCCCAGTGTGGTTGTGTACGTGTGATATACATACACTTTTTTGGGATCATATTTTCTATTCCGCTATTTAATCAAAAACCTTTGGGGATCAGTTAAATTGGGGGATAGTCTGTGTCGGTACGTGTGAGAGAGATCCACCTTTCCAAGTTGTTGGGGTTCATCTCATACTTCTGAAGGTTTGAGGGTGCTGCCTGTTCCATACCCCCCCTACTCCTCATCTAGCCTTTTAGGGGTACAAACAATAGTAATTGGGGCCTAGTGTGGTTGTGTACGTGCGAGATACATACACTTTTTTTGATCATATTTCCTATTCCGCTATTCAATAAAAACCTTTGAGGATCAATTGAATTGCGGGATAGTCTGTGTCGGTACGTGTGAGAGAGATCCACCTTTCCAAGTTGTTGGGGTTCATCTCATACTTCTGAAGGTTTGAGGGTGCTGCCTGTTCCATACTCCCCCTACTCCTAGCCTTTTAGGGGTACAAACAATAGTAATTGGGGCCTAGTGTGGTTGTGTACGTGTGATATACATACACTTTTTTGGGATCATATTTTCTATTCCGCTATTTAATTTAACTGGGCCTCCATGCGAGACCTGTGTGCCTTGTTGCGCTGTTTTGAGTACTCCACCAACATGGCCAGTGGCAATGACGCCGTTCTCAGCTTAACTATCCCACTTCCATGCCTCCTTGAAAAAACAATTCGGGCGATGATGGAAGAGGATGTGGCACAGGATGAGGAGGAGGAGGAGGATGAAGAGGTAACATTTCCAAGGCTTTCAGGGCAGTCATTCGCAAGGGGCTCCGAGGGTGGGTTCCTGCACACGCAAACGCCAGGGACGCAATTGTCCAGCAGGGGCACAGTTCTGGAGGATGAGGAGGATGAGGAGGAGGAGGAGCTGGAGGAGGAGATGGAACCATGTTCACAGCAGGGTGGCACCCAGGCCAGCTCATGGCCATCACTGGTGCGTGGCTGGGGGGATACAGAGGACACGGACGATACACCTCCCACAGAGGACAGCCTTTCGTTGCCTCTGGGCAGCCTGGCACACATGAGCGATTACATGCTGCAGTGTCTCCACAACGACCGCCGAGTTGCCCACATTCTAACTTGTGCTGATTACTGGGTGGCCACGCTGCTGGATCCCCGTTACAAGGACAACGTACCGTCCTTAATTCACTCACTGGAGCGCGATCGCAAGATGCGCGAGTACAAGCGCACGCTGGTAGACGCCATGCTGCTGGCATTCCCATCTGACAGCGGGGCCACAGTGGAAGCACAAGGCAGAGGAGGAGGAGGAGGAGGTCGCCAACGCAACCAGGGCACCGCCAGCACCTCAGAAGGCAGGGTTAGCATGGCCGAAATGTGGAAAAGCTTTGTCAGCACGCCACAACAAACAGCAGCACCAGCAGCTCAGATGGAACGTCTTAGCAGGAGGCAGCATTTTACCAACATGGTGGAGCAGTATGTGTGCACACGCCTACATGTAGTGAATGACGGGTCTGCCCCCTTCAACTTCTGGGTCTCCAAATTGGGCACATGGCTTGAGCTTGCCCTTTACGCCTTGGAGGTGCTGGCGTGCCCTGCAGCCAGTGTATTATCTGAACGGGTATTTAGCACGGCTGGGGGCGTTATAACAGACAAGCGCAGCCGCCTGTCCAGAGACAATGTGGACAAGCTCACGTTCATTAAAATGAACCAGGCATGGATCCCACGGGACTTTTCCGTACCTTATGCAGAATAGCAATGGATACCGACCTTACCCACCCATTGTTCCATTTTTGCTCTTTCTCACTCTTTTGGGGTGTACCCTCATTTAAAATTTTTGAAAAGAAGCAGTGTTGGCTACCTCGTCCTCCTCCTCAGGGCCAGATTAATGTAGGGGCTATTGGAGCTGCAGCTCCAGGCCCCTACCTTTTATATAGGCCCCGGGTTGGCCATATTCACTGTTACCGCTCTTCTGTCACTTGTAAACACAGAAGTCTGGCTTCTATGCTCGCTTCCCCAGGCAGCACCCTCAGAACCTCCCCACACAGCGTGAAGGCCGGACAAGGAGGGACAGTTGGCGATGCATGGATGTGTTTATGGGCTTCAGAGACAGCATCCCATGTTGAATTAGGCATGCATGGCTGCACCCTTCCTCCTCTGGGTGCATGGCAAGGCACGGCCCTTAAGGCCCTTCAAAATCCTCAGCACCAAGCCCATGATGCTGTTAATCCGGCCCTGGTCCTCCTCCACCGCCGCTTCCACCTACACCGCCCATAGGTGTGCGCAGCCTATTGCATTAAGGTGTGCACCCCAAAGTTGAAATACACATGCATGTGTTTGCCAGCAGGGAGAGTAATGTATCGGGGCCATGTACCTGTAGGCAAGGAGAAATAGAGCAGAGCAGGTCCCAGGGAGATCTTTCCCATCTCCTCACTGGCAATGCTATGTGCCCTAGGTGATTAGGGTGTGCCCAGGCACACCCAGCACACCCTGTGCGCACGCCTATGTCACCGCTAGGCTTGTGACGGTATCAGATTTTCATGCTGCGATTAATTGATTAAGGTTTTGCCACGGTATACGGTATTATCACGGTATTCTATTATTAAATTTAAATTATTAAATTTCCACCTCACTTCAATTTCATTGCTGAATTTAGGGGCTTTGGTTCACTTATGCACATTATTATATAGTCAGTCAGTACAGACTCTGTGAACCAGGCCTAAAATAGGTCATCAAGCAGTGTCTGGCCTAACTGGTGATAACTGGTTCTGGCGCTCGGCTCCGATCCGATGGCCTGGTCATTAAGAGGGCAAATCCTTGTGGTCAAGAAGTGGTTAAACCTGAAGGAGGTGTTGTTTATAAATTACTTTACTATTGCTTTAGGCCTGGTTCACATGTATGCGGGTTGGTGGTTCACATTTGCACAGGCATAGCAGCCCATTGATTTGAATGGGCTGCTATGCCCTCATTTTCCGCAGAAAAAAGGTGCATGCAGCATTTTTTTAAAATTCAGTGGCCTTGAAATCCATCCTGCTTTTGCACCATGCGACTAACCTGCAGTTCCTGCTCTGGCAAGCTTTCTGCATTTTTTGTATACGTGGGCACGGCATTTAAAAATAAACAGTTTGCGTGTGCAGCAACGGCAGGTAAGTCGCATGGTGCAAAAGAAGGATGGATTTCATGGCCACTGCATTTTTTTAAATTCTGCATGCACCTTTTTTCAGCTGAAAACGCAGGCATAGCAGCTCAAGCCCATTCACATCAATGGGCTGCTATGCCTGTGCAAATGTGGGCCCCCAACCCGCATACATGTGAACCAGGCCTAAAGCAATAGTAAAGTCATTAATTGGTTAAACCTGCAGGAGGACCGGTGTTTTTATCTATTAATGACTTTACTATTGCTTTAGGCCTGGTTCACATGTATGCGGGTTGGGGGCCCACATTTGCACAGGCATAGCAGCCCATTGATGTGAATGGGCTTGAGCTGCTATGCCTGCGTTTTCAGCTGAAAAAAGGTGCATGCAGAATTTAAAAAAATGCAGTGGCCATGAAATCCATCCTTCTTTTGCACCATGCGACTTACCTGCCGTTGCTGCACACGCAAACTGTTTATTTTTAAATGCCGTGCCCACGTATACAAAAAATGCAGAAAGCTTGCCAGAGCAGGAACTGCAGGTTAGTCGCATGGTGCAAAAGCAGGATGGATTTCAAGGCCACTGAATTTAAAAAAAATGCTGCATGCACCTTTTTTCTGCGGAAAATGAGGGCATAGCAGCCCGTTCAAATCAATGGGCTGCTATGCCTGTGCAAATGTGGGCCGCCAACCCGCATACATGTGAACCGCCAACCCGCATACATGTGAACCACCAACCCGCATACATGTGAACCAGGCCTAAAGCAATAGTAAAGTCATTAATAGATAAAAACACCGGTCCTCCTGCAGGTTTAACCACTTCTGGATCGCAAGGATTTGCCCCTTTAAAGACCAGGCCATCGGATCAGAGCGCCAGGACCAGTCATCACCAGGTAGGCCAGACACTGCTTGATGGCTATATAATAATGTAATGTGGGCTGCTAGGCGTGTGTGTGTGTATATATATATTTATTAGAGCTGCACGATTCTGGCCAAAATGAGAATCACGATTTTTTAGCTTGGAATAAAGATCACGATTCTCTCACGATTCTCTGTGTAACAAAAAAAAAAAAAATTGGGATAACTTTACTGTTACGTTTTTTTTTTTTTTTTTATTCATTAAAGTCTAATCATTGCGTTTGAAAGACTGCTGCGCAAATACAGTGTGACATAAAATATTACAACAATCGCCATTTTATTCTGTAGGGTCTCTGCTAAAAAAATATATAAAATGTTTGGGGGTTCTAAGTACTTTTCTAGCAAAAAAAAAACTGATTTTAACTTGCAAACAGCAAGTGTCAGAAAAAGATCCAGTCTTTAAGAGGTTAAACTTCCTTTCTCCCTGGCAGAGGGAAGGAAAAGATACAAATGTAATCATTTTTGTTTATAGTTAGGAGACTTAATGCTGAAAGGTGTTAGCTGAGTGAGTGAATGAGTCATCCAGCTCACTGAAATGTATCAATTCACAAGTCAGGCAGACTTGACAGAGAAACTCGGTATTTTAAAAATGCCACAATAACAATACCGTGGCTATGCAATACCGCGATATATCGAATTACCGAAAACCGGCATATGTCTAGTCACCGCCACATCCACCACCACCTCAACCTCCCTCCTACTCCATATGGGCCTCGTCCTTCAGAGATGAAGAAGAACATTGTTTTATTTTTCTGTTTTTTTTTGTTGTTTTAAGTTATTTCCCTATCCACATTTGTTTGCAGAGCACTTGCCATGCTCTTAATTACGTTTTGCTGCCATTTGCAGCACTCTAGCCCTTTCCTTTGGTGTTTTAGAGCCATTTTAGTGCCTTAAAGTTCGGGTCCCCATTGACTTCAATGGGGTTCGGTGTCCGGGAAAAGTTCGGTAAAAGTCCGGGACACGGACCCGGACTTTTTTTTAAAGTTCGGCCGAACCCGTCGAACACGGACATCTAGGTGTTCGCTCAACCCTACTGGGGACCAAGGGCCTACTGAAGGAACTTGGTATCTGAGGGCTATCAGGGGACTTTTACTGGTATCGTATTTCACATATACTGTATCACAACATCTCTTTTTTAAAAATGATATCAACACTTTATTGAATTTTACATCTAAAACATTAAGGATATACAACCAATATCTTTAAGAAAAAAGACTGGCAATAAAGATAACAATATATATTTGAACATATTGGACTAGGTGGGACTTTATATGAGACCCAAGCTGGTGTTGCCCGGCGTCTCCATCCCTATAACAAAACACAAAATGAGGTTGAAGGATTGTAAGAGGTGCATGGAAGTCAGCCAGCCCCCAGTCTGATGTACTCACCCTCCAGTCTGTCACCAACCAAATAAAGCCTGTCTCTTGGTACTAAACCCCTGTTCTTTGTACCAAGAGACAGGTTTTATTTGGTTGGTGACAGACTGGAGGGTGAGTACATCAGACTGGGGGCTGGCTGACTTCCATGCACCTCTTACAATCCTTCAACCTCATTTTGTGTTTTGTTATAGGGATGGAGACGCCGGGCAACACCAGCTTGGGTCTCATATAAAGTCCCACCTAGTCCAATATGTTTAAGCAACCAGGGATGGAGACGCCTTGCTTAAGGCTTGGTGCCTCATATAAAGTCCCACCGTGCGATTTTCGTGCGTTTTTGGTGGATGCAGTTTTGATTTGACCTTAGTGTTTTCCGTATACAGGGATGGAGACCAATAGCATGACCTGCTTGTCTCACATAATAGGGATTTCAAAGGCAGTGTGCTCTACAGGCCATGCCCCATACATAAAATCCCTTCCTATCTATATACTGCATCCACCAAGGGGATGGAGGTGTAATGCTTTTCAGTTGGTCTTTTCCAGTTTGCACCATGGTTATAAACCTAATTATTTGAGTCTTTGAGACAACAGCCAGTTGTGGATGAGGATGGGTTGGGGGAGGTTGGGCTGTCTCCCTCTCACCTGTTCCCCCATCCACCCATTAGCGGCCATGTGCCTGAAGTGTGAGGACACTAAATTAAGAGTGTAGGACTGCAGATATAACAGGGTGCAGTGAAGTGGCTCTGCAGCTTTCACATGCGTTTGCAAATGTGTGTCAACTAAACCCCTGTTCTTTGTACCAAGAGACAGGTTTTATTTGGTTGGTGACAGACTGGAGGGTGAGTACATCAGACTGGGGGCTGGCTGAGTTTCATGCACCTCTTACAATCCTTCAACCTCATTTTGTGAACAATATATATTTGAACTGCTCATTATTAATGCATGCTAATGGGTGGGGCCACTAGGGCTCCCCCCTGCATCCATGCCCTTTTAGGCCAGACATTTTTTAAAAATATATATTATCTTTATTGCCAGTCTTTTTTCTTAAAGATATTGGTTGTATATCCTTAACCACTTCCATACGGAGCAGTTACACCCCCTTCCTGCCCAGACCAATTTTCAGCTTTCAGCGCTCTCACACTTTGAATGATAATTACTCTGCAAACAATCAAATGTTTTATCATTTTTTTCACATAAATAGAGCTTTCTTTTTGTAGTATTTAATCACCACTGGGTTTTTTTTTTTTTTTTTTAATATAAGTGAAAAAAGAGCGAAAATTTTGAAAAACATTTTGTTTTAGTTTCTATTATAAAATTTTGCAAATAAGTAATTTTTTTTCAAAAATTTGGGCCAAAATGTATACTTCTACATATTTTTTGTAAAAATAACCCAAATTAGTAGCTATTATTTAGTTTGTGTGCAAGTTATAGAGTCTACAAGCTATGGTGCCAATCATTGAAAATTGATCACACCTGATGTACCGACGGCCTATCTCATTTCTTGAGGCCCTGAAATGTCAGGACAGTACAAATACCCCCAAATTACCCCTTTTTGGAAAGTAGACATTCCAGGGTATTTAGTAAGAGGCATGGTGAGTGTTTTGAAGTTGTAATTTTTTCCCACAATTCTTGGGAAAATTAAGAAATATATATATATTTTTATTTTTACACAAAATTGTCATAATAACAAGTTATTTCTCACACACAGTATATGCATACTTGCAATTACACCCCAAAATACATTCTGCTACTCCTCCTGAGTATGGCGATACCACATGTGTGAGACTTTTACACAGCCTGGCCACAAACAGAGGCCCAACATGCAAGGAGCACCGTCAGGTGCTCTAGGAGCATAAATTACACATATAATTTCCTAACGACCTATCACACTTTTAAAGGCCCTGGAGCACCAGGACAACGGAATTACCCACAAAATTACCCCATTTTGGAAAGAAAACATCCCAACGTATATTCTATGAGGCATAATGACTCTTTTGAACATGTCATTTTTTTCCACAAATTTTTGGAAAATGTGGAAAGAAAATGAAAACACATTTTTTTTTACACAAAGTTGTCAATTTATAAGATATTTCTAACATATAGCATGTACATAGCAAAAATGACACCCCAAAATACATTCTGCTACTCCTCCTGAGTATGGCGATACCACATATGCAGGACCTTGTCACAGCATAGCCACATACAGAGGCTCTAGATGCAAGGAGCACCATCAGGTGTTCTAGGAGCATAAATTACACATAAAATTTCATTACAACCTATCACACTTTTGAAGGCCCTGGAGCACTGAGACAATGGAAACCCCCATAAAATGGCCCCATTTTGGAAAGCAAACACCCCAACACATAATCTAGGAGGCATGGGCTGCAGATAGGTACTCAGGTACTCTGATGGGCTGCAGACAGGTACTCGGGTACACTGATCGGCTTCAGAGAGGTACTTGGATATTCTGATGGGCTAGAGACAGGTACTTGGGTAATCTGATGGGGTGCAGATAGGTACTCGGGCACTCTGGGCTGGAGACAGGTACTCGGGTACTCTGGGCTGGAGATAGGTAATCGGGCTGGAGACAGGTACTCTGGTACTCTGATGGGCTACAGAGAGGTACTTGGGTACTATGATGGACTGCAGAGAGGTATTCGGTTACTCTAATGGGCTGGAGACAGGTACTCGGATACTTTGATGGGCAGAAGACAGGTACTCAGATACTCTATTGGGCTGCAGATAGGTACTCAGATACTCTAATGGCCTGGAGACAGGTACTCGGGTACTCTGATGGGATACAGAGAGGTACTCATACTCTGATGGGATACAGAGAGGTACTCGGGTACTCTGATGACAGGTACTCGGGTACTCTGATGACAGAAACTCGGGTACTCTGATGACAGGTACTCGGGTACTCTGATGACAGGTACTCGGGTACTCTGATGACAGGTACTTGGGTACTCTGATGAAAGGTACTCGGGTACTCAGATGACAGGAACCTCAGATGACAGGAACTGGGGTACTCTGATGACAGGTACTCAAAGTACCCGAGTACCTGCCATCGGAGTACCCGAGTACCTGTCATCGGAGTACCCGGGTACCTGCCATCGGAGTACCCGGGTACCTGCCATCGGAGTACCCGGGTACCTGCCATAGGAGTATTTGAGTACCTGTCATCAGAGTACCAGAGTACCTCTCTGTATCCTATCAGAGTACCCGAGTAGCTGTCATCAGAGTACCCACGTACCTGTCATCAGAGTACCCAAGTACCTGTCATCAGAGTACCCGAGTACCTGTCACCAGCCCATCAGAGTACCTGAGTACCTGTCATCAGAGTACCTCATGGGCTGGAGACAGGAACTCGGGTACTCTGATGGGCTGGTGACAGGTACTTTGATGGGCTAGTGACAGGTCCTCTTTATTGGGGGGGGGGGCAATCAGTGTGTTTTGGGGTGCAGTATGATCGGTAACTAGCTGTTACCGCAATCTCCTCCTCACACAGGATCAGTGTGTGAGGAGGAGAACATGGTAACAGCTAGTTACCGTGTTCTCTGTTGACATTCTGTGACCGGCTGTGATTGACAGCCGGTCACGTGGTAAAAAGCCAATTTCATTGGCTCTTTACCTATATCGGGGAAGGGCTCTTTCCGAGGGATGAGCCTCGTCCCTGATTACTGTGCTGCACGCCCCTGGGGGCGCGCATTGCGGAGAGAACGAGCGGCTTGCACTGGAGCCGCTCATGTGATCGGCTGTGATTGGACACAGCCGATCACGTGGTAAACAGCCAATTTCATTGGCTGTTTAACTTGATCGGCGATTGGCTCAGTCTGAGGGACGAGCCTCATCCCTGATCACTGCGCTGCACACCCCCGGGGGCGTGCAGTAGTGGCAAGAGCGGGCGGATGTCATATGACGGCCACTCGGATCGAGGAGCACTTCCTGCCGGCATCATTTTACAATGGCCCGGTATGGAAGTGGTTAATGTTTTAGATGTAAAATTCAATAAATTTTAAATGTTTATATACTTTTTAAAAGAGAGATCTTGTGATATATGTGAAATACGATACCATTAAAAGTCCCCTGATAGCCCTTAGATACCAAGTTCCTTCAGTAGGCCCTTGGTCCCCAGCAATTTGTAAATGGAATTGTATCATAATAGTAATGTAGGTATCATAATACTTTAACAGTATCGTACACAATTTTTTTATAAGACTGAATACATATTCTTTGAGAATATAACTTCCTATATGGAAGATTTTAAAGTGTAGATCCAGATAAAATATGTTTCATTTAGTTTTGGATGGTGGGGCAGTATCAGAACACTTATTGGGTTTCCCACTGTTTTTTTTAGTTTACATTAGTGAGATTTTTCCTAATTTTTATCCCCAGCGACAATGATTTCTCCAGAAGCAAAAGTGAGGAACAATTTGTAAAAGGGACATCTACATCATCAAAAGATTAGTGAAGTTTCTGTGGATTTAACCTCAATTCATGTTTGGTGAAGCCAGGAAAATAAGTGAGAAGAAATCTTTGTATAGGAACTCCAGATAGGAGTAAAGGCCTAACATGGTATCTAATCATCCCCCACTCTGTCCAAATCAGACATAAATACCTAAACCTGGATAATTACCTTAACATTCAGTAACTTTTCTGTGATTTTCACATTTTACATGCCTGCTGTTTCAAATAATCATTATTGTATAACATCTACTGATTTCTACATTAGTCACTAGAGGGTGATCTGTACTTCCATCCAATCCCTCAGCTTATTTGATTAGCAATTATATAAATATAATGACCATCCACTTAAGGGGTGATGCATTGAAACTAGTAAAATTAAAATATAAAATTTAAATTGCTGCCCCCCCCCCTCCACGAGAATTCATATTTATTAGTTTATCTTTCCTTAAATTAAAGGAGAAGCTTGATTGGCTGCCATTGGTAACAGTTCTTGCTCTTTTTCTTCTCCAGTTTTAATAAATCAGCCCTACAAAAAAAGATAATGTTCTGAATGTTTTTGGCATGACTGAGAAGTCCATGTAAGTAGAAAAGAAAGTGGCACTTCCAGACGCAGGAACTTGGAAACTTGAGTTTTATTCTTCAAATCAAAGGTACAACATCAGACAGGAACACAAGACAAACTGGACAGCAGACGCGTTTCACACCTTGTGCTTATTCATTGCTTTCAGAGCGGTGATTTGTTTCTTTTTGGTTTCTTTGGCATGACTGAGAACATAATTCAAGAAAAAGTACAGTGGAAATTCTGAATATCACTATGAGGTAGAAGGCTGAGAAAACAAATGTATTGGGCATCAGTTTGACATACATTTAAATGTGATTGTACTTGCCATCACACAAGCATGAAAAAAATAAAGACCCCTCCCAACAAACAAAACATAGCTTAGCATGGGCTCTTTGCACTACAGTTTTCTATTAAAGTGGAAGGAAAACCCTATCCTTAAATCAGAGCTCCACTCATCTGCCTCCTCCCCCCTCTGGTGCCGCATTTGGCATCTTTTGGGGGTGGAGCGGGTACCTGGTTTTGACAGGTACCCACTCCCACTTCTGGTTGGTCTCACTGAGATGAGATCACCCGGAAGTTTGGCCCCCCTCCTCCTTCCCCCACCACTGGGCCATTCACCAAGTGAAGCGTGCATTACGCATGCACAGTAGGGAACCGGCTGAGAGGCCACAAGCTTCACTGCCGGTTTCCCCTAGAAGCAATGGTGGCAGCAGCACCCAAGAACCGATTAAAAATCGGCTAAGGTGAAAGCACTGTGGGATCCCTGGACAAGTAAGTGTCCTAATAATAAAAGTCAGCAGCTATAGAATTTGTAGCTGCTGACTTTTTTTTTTCTGAAGGAGCCTGGAGCTCCTCTTTAAATTCTCCCCTGCAATCATTAATGTAAACTAAGTTCAGCCTTTTGTCTCAAAATTTAAAAAAATCCAGTTTTTCTACCTTTATTTTGCAGTATCCAGTGCCTGTCACATGATTCAATCCCTCTCCCCTCTGAGTCTAGTAGTAGCAAGTGGGCGTGGTTACTGAAATCTAGTGACATCACTTCCAGGAAGTGACCCTGTTCCTGTGTAGCCAGTTGGCATATACAGGATGGGAGGAGCTGATCATAGGTTTCCTGCTCAGTGTTCTCTCATCAATAAGGATGTATTGTGCATCTTCATTCATGGGAAATAAAAAAAGACCCATTCACATAGGAGGTCTGGGAGGTGCAGTGGATATATACAGTATATCAAAGAAAGAAATGTCTGCACACCATGCCTAAGCCTGAGTCCATTTATTAAACTTATTAAACAAAGTGACACACACTGGACAAAAACAGGTACACATAGTTGACACGTTTCACACAAGACTACTGTGCTTATTCTGAATAAGTGCAGCATTCTTGTAGGAAATGCATCAACCATCTGTACCTGCTAATGTCCGGTGTGTATTACTTTGCTATTTTAACCACTTGCCGACCGCCACACGCCGATCTACGTCGGCGGTCAGCCCCTCACAGGCAAAGTGACGTAGGGCTACGTCACTAGCTTGTGAGGGTCTAGGGAGCAAGCGCGCGCCGCCGGAGGCGCGCTCCCGCTCCCGCGTGGTCACGGACCCCCCCCGCGCGTGTGACCGGCGGACCCGATGTCCGCCGGCCACTCTGCGATCGGCGGGGGAGAGGGAGAAAGTCAGGCAGCTTGTGTAAACAAGCTGCCTGTCATTCTCCCCTCTGTATGAGAGCTGATCATATGGATCTACTATGTAGATCCGTTGATCACTCTGCATACAGCTGAAGCCACAGCCAATCACAGTAAGAATCACGCCCCTAGGGACACACACAGCCCCTCCCTCTCAAATAAAGTTAACCCCTTTACTACCAGTGTATTTTTACAGTAACAGTGCATATATATAGCACTGATTACTGTAGAAATGTCACTGGTATCCCCAAAAGTGTCAAAAATGTCAGTCAAGGGTCCGATCTGTCCTCCCCAATGTCGCAGTACCGCAAAAAAAAAATCGCAGATTGCCGCCATTACGCGTTAAAAAAAAAAACAACAAAAATGACAAAAATCTTTCCCTTAGTCAGTAAACGCAATAACTTTTGCGCAAACCAATCAAAATACGCTTTTTGCGATTTTTTTTACCAAACATAGGTAGCATAAAACAAATTGGCCGAAAATGTTAAAAAATTTGGATTTTTAAATTTTTTTGGGGGGGAATTTCATATAAAAAAAAGGGAAAAATATTGTTATTTTTGCAAAATTGACGCTCTTTTTTTGTTTATAGCGCGTGATCAAAAAATCGCACAGGTGATCAAATACCGCCAAAAGAAAGCTCTGTTTGTGGGAAAAAAAGGACGCCAAATTCGTTTAGGTACAGCGTCGCACGACCGCGCAATTGTCCGTTAAAGTCACGCAGTGCCAAATCGCAAAATAGCCCCTGGTCGTTTAGCAGCCAAATCCTCCGGGGCTTAAGTGGTTAATAAATGGACTCAGGCTTAGGCATGGTGTGCAGCCATTTCTTTCTTTGATATCTGTTTCACAGAAACAAGTCAGGGCTAGCACCCATACGTGGAGCCTAATCAAGCCTAATTACTTCACCTGGACCTGTTAATTTCACATATACACTATAGCTGTGCAGGGCTTTGAAACAAGGCTACCACAGGAAAAGGAAGCTGGATGCAGAGGGAACTGTCAGTGTAGCTGGAAGTGCTCTGAGGTCACAGCTCACAGTCTGCAACGATCACTATACACGAACGCCACATGATTCCGCCTTCTGTGTGAGTTTAACGCATGAAAAGTAGATAACTCCAATTGATCCAACATTGTAGTGTGAGTGTAATGCATGACAAGCAGAGAACTCATCATGATCCAAAATTGTAGTGTGAATGTAACGCATGACAAGCAGAGAACTTCACATGATCCAACATTGTAGTGTGAGTGTAATGCATGGCAGGCAGGGAAATTCACATGACCCAAAATTGTAGTAACACAAAGGCTGCAGTAAAATGCACTGGATTCCTCATTGCAGTGTGTGTGTGTGTGTCATGTGTTGGTGTTTACATTGCAGGGTGTGTTATGTGTTGGTGTATACACTGCAGTATGTGTGCCATGTGTTGGTGTATACACTGCAGTGTGTGTGTGTGTCATTTGTTGGTGTATACACTGCAGTATGTGTGCCATGTGTTGGTGTATACACTGCAGTGTATGTGTCATTTGTTGGTGTATACTTTGCAGTGTGTGTGTTATGTGTTGGTGTATACTTTGCAGTGTGTGTGTCATGTGTTGGTGTATACTTTGCAGTGTGTGTGTCATGTGTTGGTGTATACTTTGCAGTGTGTGTGTCATGTGTTGGTGTATACTTTGCAGTGTGTGTGTCATGTGTTGGTGTATACTTTGCAGTGTGTGTGTCATGTGTTGGTGTATACATTGCAGTGTGTGTGTCATGTGTTGGTGTATACATTGCAGTGTGTGTGTCATGTGTTGGTGTATACATTGCAGTGTGTGTGTCATGTGTTGGTGTATACACTGCAGTGTGTGTGTGTCATGTGTTGGTGTATACATTGCAGTATGTGTGTGTCATGTGTTGGTGTATATACAACAGTGAGCATTACAGCCTTACAATGACTGCTCTCTCTCTCTCTCTCTCTCTCTCTCTCAGCCCTAAGCCAAAATGAGGTTTGAAAGAGAGGAGCTGTTGCACAGTCTGCAGAAAGCTGGGAAGAATGGGGGAGGTTCTGGGCAGTGCTGGGCAGGACAGGGACAGGTTTACTGAAAGCTAAGCTGGATTTATCACACAGAGACCAACAACCTTTTCAGGAAGTGCCTGAGAGCTGCCAAATTGAGCTCAGCATGCAAACCATTGTTGGTGAAGAACAGGAAGCAGCCAATTGTCTAGACTTGCTAAGCTACACAATCAGCTAGCCTGAAAATGAATAATATCAAAGGTAAACATATTTAACATACTAATCATGGACAAATGTTCAATTTTTACTGGAATTCCACTTTAAGATAAGAACAATATGCCAGAATAATTATCCTGCATACTTTAGAATTATTTAAATGTTTTTTTTTTGTACAGAACCTCAATGCAGTGTTGAAGAAAGTTACCTCAAATGCATTTCAGGGAAATTGTTTTGCAAAGAATATGTTTTGGATGTGAAAATTACCATTACAAGTTGTATTATTTGTCTTGGGACACTCCAGGTGCAATTAAATTCTGTGAAAATGTAAAAATATTCCGCAAGCGTTAAAACATCCTGTGAAATCTTATTGATCTAACCAAATAATGACCATAGTGTTTATAATAGGTACAGATCACAGGGCAGGACCATGTGTGGAATTTAAAGGAAAACCTAATTTAATTCTGTACTTTTGACATCTCTCAGCAAAAACACTTAATGTGACTAATTGCATCCTTTTACACCAGCTGAACCATAGGAAGTTGTTATCAGTCTTATGGTAATTATACACCATAACCACCTCTGTCTTATATCCTTCCCCATATGGTTTTGTCGTTAACATAGTTTTCTTTTACTTTAAAAGCCTATATATATATATATATATATATATATATATATATATATATATATATATATATATATATATATATATACAGTAATCATAAAAACAAGATTATAATTTATACACGGAAGATTGAAAAAAATAATAAAGTTCTATAATCACGTCAGTTTGAAAAATAGGCCATGTGCAAGCCATACAACATATACAGCTTTGTGAATTGTGGCTTCCAGTCACAAAGTTGGAAAAGCCGGATTATGGGAGGATGTTTACATAATGGGTGTTAATAATCATTATATAGAGCTCTATGAAAAACAATGAAGTTCACTTTTATGTGTCTGGTAAAGGAATTTCCTTACATACAGAAACTTCCACTGAGTTCACAAGTATATTTAGTGAGCAAATCCTAAACATTAAACATAACAGGTTCTTAAAGTGGCGATAGTTAGAGCTACTTGAATTTGCTGCATATGTTGGTAAGGTCAGCACCACTGGCACAAATTCTTGTCTGAATTAGATGCAGGTAGTTCCGTAAAAGTGATGCTCAGCCTTTATTGAACTCCCCTTAATATGTGCAAGTGTTACAGTTTGTTTTCTTTTACATTCAGCCACTGCCTGTCTCCAGCCAGCAACTGCAAAGCTGAACCCTTGCTCTCTGCGTTGAAGCAGTGATTGCTTTTTTGAGATCTGACATGCCACCTCCTAAATAAAAACATAGTTGCCAACAGTCCCGAATTGCCCGGGACATTCCCATGTCCCAAGACCAATGTCCGAATCTTAGGATGTCCAGGCAAAATCCTGAAAATCCACCTCTGTCACGGACATCAGGACATATCGGGGGCATGGTGGATGCAGGGACACGTGATGTGGAAAGGCAGCCTTGCCAATAGAGTGGGAGTCGGTGTAACAGCTAGATCAGTATCCCATTAAAGATAGTATCTGCTGCGACTGCACATGCGCCAGTTTTAGGCTAAACAAGCTGAGCGCAGAGCTTCTGCAGCCGAACAGGTATTTTAGTTAAATTAACCCCTTACATTGCGAGTGGCCGTGGGGAACACAGGTTGGATCAGTGGAAGCTGTAGCGGAGGAACACAACAGGGCATACAGGCTGGAATGGAGGGAAACAGGCTGGATTACCTACTTAAATACCAAATGGTCAGTGCTTATCCCCAGGGATTTCACAGTGGCTGTAGCCTGAAGATGGGGGGTCAGGAGTGGAGAGTATGGGGGTACATCAGTGGGGGGCTGTGATGAGTAGTTTGAAGAGTGGGGAACAATCAGTGGGAGTCCGAGGTCGTTAGTTGAGGGGTGGGGATCAATCGGGGGGCTGGTGTTTTGGTTGGTGGGAAGTGGGGGGGGGCAGTAGTTTGGGGAGTGGGGGTCTGGTGGAGGGGCATTTGTTGAAGGGGTGGCAGAATGGCAGTGCAGTAGTTGGGGGTGGGTGGTGGTCTGGTAGTGGGGGGCATTAGTTGTAGGGGTGGGTGTATGTCAGTGGGGAGTGGCAGGGCAGTAGTTGGGGGTGATTGGGTGTTTGGTAGTGGGCACTGTTTGCTAAGCCCGTGGATGGTGAGCGGAGCTCGACTGGTGTGGCTAGGACCAGGTAGGTCCTTCTCACTACTAGGTCAGTGACTGCTCTGATGAGACTGTACTGACGAGACTCCCCTAACAAGACTGCTCTGATGAGATTGCACTGACAAAATTGCCCTGATGAGGCTGCACTGATGGGCACTAATGAGACTGCTCTGATGAGGCTGCATCGATGGGCACTGATGAGACTACATGGATAAGCTACACTGATGGGCACTGATGAGACTGCACTGATGGGCACTGATGAGACTGAACTGATAGGCTGCACTAATGTAACTGCACTGATAGGCTACACTGATGGGCACTGATAGGCTGCACTGATGAGACTACACTGATGGTAAAGGAGGGCTCTGATGATAAAGGGGGACTTTGAAGGTAAAGGGTTTTTTTTTTAACCAGCAGTCACTGGATTGTAAGAAATTGAGTTTAAAACACTGCCCAATCACTCACAGTCAGGACAGTGCTACATGTCAGCTAATAGCACTCTTTTACTTCTATCTTTTAGATATTTAGATAGAAGTTAAAAAATGCTGTTAGCTCACGAAGATAGTATCTCCTGTTTTCATATAGCCCTGTCCTGACTGTGAGACATTGGGCAGTGTAGTTTTAAATCTCACAGTCACTCCTTGTTTACACCATCACTAAGGTCCCCTTCACACAACGGGTCCAATCAGGCCTGCTTGTCAGTTTTTCAAGCCGACCTGATGTGAAGGTCCATGCATCCCTATGGACAGGTGGTTATAAACAGACTTTATTTAATCACACCCCTTTAAGCCATACCTAATACAGTAAAACCTTGGATTGACAGTAACTTGGTTTGAGCACATTTTGCAAGAGCAGCAAAATGTTTTAATACATTTTGGTTTGATAAACAAGCGATGTCTTGATTTACAAGTAGCATTATGTCACAACTGAGTATAAAAGAGAAGAAAGGTGCCTCAAAGTGTAGCAAT
Organism: Pelophylax lessonae; assembly: GCF_965119305.1. NCBI lineage: Eukaryota > Metazoa > Chordata > Amphibia > Anura > Ranidae > Pelophylax > Pelophylax lessonae. Next base: position 204,791,123 of record NC_138772.1, read on the forward strand.
ATGGTTACATTTATTGAAGGGTACAATATTTAGAAACTCACATGGTTAATGAATAAAAGAGGCACATCTAAGTATATGCAGGCATCTGGGGTAAAGCTGTCCATAGACTGTCTTCCATACCGCCATCAATGTCATCCCTTCCACGCTGGGTTTCACAAGCAATTCAAGCCCCACTTTTAGATCTCTCTACTGAAGGGTAGTCTTCCCAGTCACGATTGCAGACTGACATTGGTGATAGCCAATGATGCGAAGGACGGTCTATGTGGACAGCTTTACACCAGATCCCTGCATACTTAGATGTGCCGCTTTTAATTATCAACCATGTGAGTTGCTAAATGTTGAACCTCCGTTAAATGTAACCATATTTCTACACTTAGAAGCTCCTCTCTTCTCTTTTATACTCTGTAGCCCCTGCTGGATTTTGCTTCTAATACCGTTGTGGAGGCTGCCATTTGTGAATGGACAATTTATGGTTACACAACCTATCAAATAGCTATAGTCTTTTTATTTGGACTATAAACTGAAAGACTCATAAATAAATGGTTGTGGAACGAATCATTAGAGTTTCCATTATTTCTTATGGGGAAACTTGCTTTGATATAAGAGTGTCTTGGATTACAAGTATGTTTCCAGAACAAATTATGCTCGCAGTCCAAGGTTTTACTGTATTTAGCTTAATTTAAACCACGCCCATTTTTTATTGCATTGCGCTCCCCATTTTGTCACTCCTTCAAGACTACACCTACAAATGGAGGCATGTCAAACCTTGCTGTGAGACAACTGCTTACCCACAGAGATCATGGCTCCAATTCTGCAGCTTCTGGAAGAGAATATGCTTTTTTACTCTACACTTTCTCAATCTGTGGCTGCTTTAGGGCTTAAGCATAAGGGCATTGTTTTTAGCAGCAAGATCCTGTGTAAAAAATGTTCTGTATATGTGTAACATTTGTTCTAATGTTTACATAAAATATCATACATGGACCCCAGTGGCTGACCTGTAAGTATCAATAATGACCTCAGCTGTTTCTCAGCTTATTGCTCTTTGCTACTTTATTACTATGGTACATAGTTAGTGAGGTTGAAAAAAGACATCAGTCCATCCAGTTCAACCTATGATGTGTGTGTGTGTTTGCTGTTAACCGTACATTGTATACCCCTGTATGTTGTGGTCTTTAAGGTGCCCATCTAATAGTTTTTTGATACCTGCTGATACCACTGCTTGTGGAAGAGAATTCCACATCCTTACTGCTCTGACAGTGAAGAACCCCTTACGTATTTTAAGGTTAAACCGCCTTTCCTCTAGTTCTAGTGAGTGGCCACGTGTCTTATTGTATTCCCTTTCTCTGAATAGTTTGTTCCTTATGCTAGGGTCGCCAGTACAGTATTTTTACATTGATATCATATCCCCCCTCAATCGCCTCTTCTCCAGAGAGAATAAGTTCAGTGCTTGTAGTCTTTCCTCATAGCTGATGTCCTCCATTCCCCTAATTATTTTTGTTGCCCTTCTCTGGACTTTCTCCAGTTCCAGCACATCCTTCCTGAGGACCGGTGCCCAGAACTGGACAGCATACTCCAGATGTGGCCGGACCAGGGTCTTGTAGAGTGGGAGAATAATCTCTTTATTTCTGGAGTGAATCCCCTTTTTTATGCATCCCAGTATTCTGTTGGCTTTGCTTGCAGCGGCTTGGCATTGCATGCCACTGCCAAGCCTGTTGTCTACCAGTACCCCCAGGTCCTTTTCCATCCTAGACTCACCCAGAGGTTCCCCCGCTAGTGAGTAGCTTGCTTTCTGGTTTCTGGCATGTTACTGTATTTAATCTGCAATTTCTAAAAAAATTTAGGTTTCTCCCTGCTAAGTTCCTGAGGAAGCACTGTTATCAACTGTGAAAGGTGTTGAGAGATTGCCACCTCGGAAAATATGCACATTGCCAATAGAAGGCTATATTTATTGCCCACTATCAAAATCTTTTGAGTGTGGAGTGGTAAAACAAATTATGTGGAGCACAGGTATTTACACACGTTTTATACTGCTATATTTTTTATTGATATTGTAAAAACATGTTGTAATATTTTTTTAAAAGAAAGTAGCTGTGCAAATTTTTATGGGGGGTGTCCTAAAAACCCAATTTATTTTAAATAATGTATTTCCGGTATATTCAAATTTGTGGCACCCTATTACCACCTTATGGACCATTACAATGCTCAAATGATTCAGAATGACTGAAGGCACAGGTCATCAGCAGTGGCGCCTTCATTGGCTGCACATAATGAATAATAGTTAATAATTACATTTGATCCGTGCGCAGCAGCACATAGGGTCCATGCATGCATGTAAACAATTATGCTTATATTTACATGCATGCATGGACCCTAATTGTTTACATGCATACAGCATGAGAAAAGGTGCAAAAGCAAGAAAATTAAGTAAGATTTTCCTATTTTTTTTTTTTTTTTAAGCTAACCACTGCAGATCCTGGCTGAGCAGTGTATATTTGCTAATTGCATACAATACAGCTGCATTCAGATCATTATAAATTATGGATCTGTTTTTTGGATCACCTTCTGGAGCGATTGATTTGACTGATTCAAATCATTATGACAATAAGGGCACCTGCACTGGTCACTATAGGGAGAAAACAAAATGAAGAACAGGGTTATTAATGCAATTTCTGTAACTGTGTTATTATAATTAGGGTTGAGCAGACACCTAGATGTCCGTGTTCGACGGGTTCGGCCGAACTTTAAAAAAAAGTCTGGGTCCGTGTCCCGGACTTTTACCGAACTTTTCCCGGACACCGAACCCCATTGAAGTCAATGGGGACCCGAACTTTAAGGCACTAAAATGGCTCTAAAACACCAATGGAAAGGGCTAGAGTGCTGCAAATGGCAGCAAAACGTAGTTAAGAGCATGGCAAGTGCTCTGCAAACAAATGTGGATAGGGAAATAACTTAAAACAACAAAAAAAAAACAGAAAAATAAAACAATGTTCTTCATCTCTGAAGGACGAGGCCCATATGGAGTAGGAGGGAGGTTGAGGTGGTGGTGGATGTGGCGGTGTCATAGGCGTGCGCACAGGGTGTGCCTGGTGTACCTTGGCACACCCTAATCACCTAGGGCACATAGCATTATCGCTCTGTTTGCCAGTGAGGAGATGGGAAAGATCTCCCTCGCACCTGCTCTGCTCTATTTCTCTTTGCCAGCAGGGAGAGTAATGTATCGGGGCCATGTACATGTAGGCAAACACATGCATGTGTATTTCAACTTTGGGGTGCACACCCTAATGCAATAGGCTGCGCACACCTATGGGCGGTGTAGGTGGAAGCGGCGGTGGAGGAGGACCAGGGCCGGATTAAGAGCATCATGGTCTTGGTGCTGAGGATTTTGAAGGGCCTTAAGGGCCGTGCCTTGGCATGCACCCAGAGGAGGAAGGGTGCAGCCATGCATGCCTAATTCAACATGGGATGCTGTCTCTGAAGCCCATAAACACATCCATGCATCGGCAACTGTCCCTCCTTGTCCGGCCTTCGCGCTGTGTGGGGAGGTTCTGAGGGTGCTGCCTGGGGAAGCGAGCATAGAAGCCAGACTTCTGTGTTTACAAGTGACAGAAGAGCGGTCACAGTGAATATGGCCAACCCGGGGCCTATATAAAAGGTAGGGGCCTGCATGGAGCTGCAGCTCCAATAGCCCCTACGTTAATCTGGCCCTGAGGAGGAGGACGAGGTAGCCAACACTGCTTCTTTTCACAAATTTTAAATGAGGGTACACCCCAAAAGAGTGAGAAAGAGCAAAAATGGAACAATGGCTGGGTAAGGTCGGTATCCATTGCTATTCTGCACAAGGTACGGAAAAGTCCCGTGGGATCCATGCCTGGTTCATTTTAATGAACGTGAGCTTGTCCACATTGTCTCTGGACAGGCGGCTGCGCTTGTCTGTTATAACACCCCCAGCCGTGCTAAATACCCGTTCAGATAATACACTGGCTGCAGGGCACGCCAGCACCTCCAAGGCGTAAAGGGCAAGCTCAGGCCATGTGCCCAATTTGGAGACCCAGAAGTTGAAGGGGGCAGACCCCTCATTCACTACATGTAGGCGTGTGCACACATACTGCTCCACCATGTTGGTAAAATGCTGCCTCCTGCTAAGACGTTCCATCTGAGCTGCTGTTGCTGCTGTTTGTTGTGGCGTGCTGACAAAGCTTTTCCACATTTCGGCCATGCTAACCCTGCCTTCTGAGGTGCTGGCGGTGCCCTGGTTGAGTTGGCGACCTCCTCCTCCTCCTCCTCTGCCTTGTGCTTCCACTGTGGCCCCGCTGTCAGATGGGAATGCCAGCAGCATCGCGTCTACCAGCGTGCGCTTGTACTCGCGCATCTTGCGATCGCGCTCCAGTGAGTGAATTAAGGACGGTACGTTGTCCTTGTAACGGGGATCCAGCAGCGTGGCCACCCAGTAATCAGCACAAGTTAGAATGTGGGCAACTCGGCGGTCGTTGTGGAGACACTGCAGCATGTAATCGCTCATGTGTGCCAGGCTGCCCAGAGGCGACGAAAGGCTGTCCTCTGTGGGAGGTGTATCGTCCGTGTCCTCTGTATCCCCCCAGCCATGCACCAGTGATGGCCATGAGCTGGCCTGGGTGCCACCCTGCTGTGAACATGGTTCCATCTCCTCCTCCAGCTCCTCCTCCTCCTCATCCTCCTCATCCTCCAGAACTGTGCCCCTGCTGGACAATTGTGTCCCTGGCGTTTGTGTGTGCAGGAACCCACCCTCGGAGCCCCTTGCGAATGACTGCCCTGAAAGCCTTTGAAATGTTACCTCTTCATCCTCCTCCTCCTCCTCCTCATCCTGTGCCACATCCTCTTCCATCATCGCCCGAATTGTTTTTTCAAGGAGGCATAGAAGTGGGATAGTTAAGCTGAGAACGGCGTCATTGCCACTGGCCATGTTGGTGGAGTACTCAAAACAGCGCAACAAGGCACACAGGTCTCGCATGGAGGCCCAGTTATTGGTGGTGAAGTGGTGCTGTTCCGCAGAGCGACTCACGCGTGCGTGCTGCAGCTGAAACTCCACTATGGCCTGCTGCTGCTCGCACAGTCTTTGCAGCATGTGCAAGGTGGAGTTCCACCTTGTGGGCACGTCACATATGAGGCGGTGAGCGGGAAGGCCGAAGTTGCGCTGCAGCGCTGCCAGGCGAGCAGCAGCAGGGTGAGAACGCCGAAAGTGCGCACAGACGGCCCGCACTTTCTGCAGCAGCTCTGACATATCGGGGTAGTTTTTAAGGAACCTCTGCACCACCAAATTCAGCACATGCGCCAGGCAAGGGATGTGCGTCAAACCGGCTAGGCCCAAAGCTGCTATGAGATTTCGCCCGTTATCGCACACCACCAGGCCGGGCTTGAGGCTCGCTGGCAGCAACCACTCATTTGTCTGCTGTTCCATGCTCCTCCACAACTCCTGCGTGGTGTGTGGTTTGTCCCCCAAACAGGCAAGTTGTAAAACTGCCTGCTGTCGTTTAGCCCTGGCCGTGCTGAAGTTGGTGGTGAAGGTATTACGCTGTCCGGATGAGGAGGCGGTAGAGGATGAGGTAGCGGAGTAGGATGAGTTAGGAACAGGAGGCAAACTGAAGCGCCCTGCAATCCTCGGTGGTGGAAGGACATGTGCCAAATTGCTATCCGCCTCAGGCCCATCCGCCACTGCATTTACCCAGTGTGCCGTTAGGGAGATATAACGCCCCTGACCGTGCTTACTGGTCCACGTATCGGTAGTTAGGTGGACCTTGGCACAGATGGCGTTGCGCAGTGCACACCTGATTTTTTCCCCCACTTGGTTGGGCAGGGAAGGGATGGCTTGCCTGGAAAAGTAGTGGCGGCTGGGCACGACGTACTGTGGGACAGCCACCGACATAAGCTTTTTAAAACTGGGCGTCTCCACCAGACGGAATGACAGCATTTCAAAGGCCAATAATTGTGAAATGCTGGCATTCAGGGCCAGGGATCGCGGGTGGGTAGGGGGGTACTTCCTCTTCCTCTCAAGTGTTTGGGAGATGGAAAGCTGAACGCTTCCACGGGACATTGTGGAGATGGTTGTTGGTGACCCAGGTGGTGGTGTTGCTGACAGATCGTCTGTTTGCGGGGTGGCAGGTGCCGGTATGACTACAGAGGTGGCTGGAGCGGCCGAGACTGCAGCAGAAGAGGAAGCAGGATGAGCCAGAGACGTTTCTTGGTTTTGAAGGTGTGTACTCCACTGCAGCTCGTGCTTTGCACTTAGATGCCTGATCATGCAGGTTGTGCTCAGGTTGAGAAGGTTTATGCCTCGCTTCAGGCTCTGATTGCACAGGGTGCAAACCACTCGTGTCCTGTCATCAGCACATTTTCTAAAGAACTTCCACGCTAGAGAACTCTTTTGAGCTGACTTTGGTGCGCTCGTTCCCTTGCTGCGTTGGGCAGTAGCAGGCGTAGTGTCTAGGGCACGGCCGCTCCGCTTCTGCACCCTGCTCCCTCTTCTGCTGTGCTGGTGGCTCTGTGCAACCACCGCCTCTTCCTCCAAACTACTCAGGTCACCTGCATGACCTTCATTCCATGTGGGGTCGAGGACCTCATCGTCCTCCACATCATCTTCCACCCAGTCTTCACCCCTGCCCTCCCTGTCGGTCTCCACAATGCTGAACGCCGCAGCAGTTAGCACCTGCGTTTCGTCATCATCGGAGACGTGCTGTGATGGTCCTTGCATGTACTCATCTTGAGAAATAAGTGGTTGGGCATCGCTGCACTCAATCTCTTCCACTTCTGGGGCAGGGCTAGGTGGATGGCCCTGGGAAACCCTGCTGACAGAGTCCTCAAAAAGAATAAGAGACTGCTCTATGGCTTGGGGCTCAGACTGCTTGCCTGATTTGCAAGGGGGTGAGGTGAAAGACGGTTGGACATTGGCTGCAGGTGCCAACTCTGACCTTTCTGCAGTAGACTGGGTGGGAGACAATGTGAAGGAACTGGAGGCACTGTCAGCAGCAAACCAATCTACTATCGCCTCTCTGTGTTCTGGCCTCATCACTTCTAGAGGCGTATGATGCCCTACCAAATACTGATGCAGGTTCTGTCGCCTACTCACACTTGAGGAAGGTGTTTCACTTGTGCGTGTAGCTGGCACAGATCGACCATGTCCTCTCCTTGCAACAGGAGCTCTAGCAGCAGCACCACCACGACCCAGACCACGGCCCCTATTTGACGCTCTCCTCATATTTCTGAAATTTAAGATCTTGCCCTAGAAAGGTCTTTATTGAATAGCGGAACAAAAGAACAACAGTATCGCACGGGTGTATCTCAGTCAAATATGCAAACTATGCCGCAATTTAATGTTTTTTACACCAAAAGGGTGTGTATTGAATAGCGGAATAGGATAAAAAACTGTGTATCTCACACGTACAAACACAGACTAGGCCCGATTAAATTTTTTCCTACCCTAAAGGGAGGATGAGGAAGAGGAGTATGGAACAGGCAGCACCCTCAAATCTTCAGAAGTATGAGATGAACCCCAAAAACTTGGAAAGGTGGATCTCACACGTACCGACACAGACTATTCCGCAATTTAATTGAGCCCCAAAGGTTTTTATTGAATAGCGGAATAGGAAATATGATCAAAAAAAAGTGTATGTTTTTCACACGTACAGAAGCACACTAGGCCCCAATTACTATTGTTTGTACACCTAAAAGGATGGATGAGGAGGAGGAGGAGGAGGAGTATAGTACAGGCAGCACCCTCAAAGCTTCAGAAGTATGAGATGAACCCCAAAAACTTGGAAAGGTGGATCTCACACGTACCGACACAGACTATTCCGCAATTTAATTGAGCCCCAAAGGTTTTTATTGAATAGCGGAATAGGAAATATGATCAAAAAAAAGTGTATGTTTTTCACACGTACAGAAGCACACTAGGCCCCAATTACTATTGTTTGTACACCTAAAAGGATGGATGAGGAGGAGGAGGAGGAGTATAGAACAGGCAGCACCCTCAAAGCTTCAGAAGTATGAGATTGTGTTCACTGTACCCCACAAAGATTGTGTTCACTGTACCCCACAAAGATTGTGTTCACTGTACCCCACAAAGGTTTTGTTCACTGCACCCCACAAAGATTGTGTTCACTGTACCCCACAAAGGTTTTGTTCACTGCACCCCACAAAGATTGTGTTCACTGTACCCCACAAAGATTGTGTTCACTGCACCCCAAAAGGATTGTCTTCTCTGCACCCCACAAAGATTGTGTTCACTGTACCCCACAAAGGTTTTGTTCACTGTACCCCACAAAGATTGTGTTCACTGCACTCCAAAAGGATTGTCTTCACTGTACCCCACAAAGATTGTGTTCACTGTACCCCACAAAGGTTTTGTTCACTGCACCCCACAAAGATTGTGTTCACTGTACCCCCCAAAGATTTTGTTCACTGCACCCCACAAGGATTTTGTCTTCACTGCACCCCACAAGGATTGTCTTCACTGCACCCCACAAAGATTGTGTTCACTGCACCCCACAAAGGTTTTGTTCACTGCACCCCACAAAGATTGTGTTCACTGCACCCCACAAAGATTGTGTTCACTGCACCCCACAAAGATTGTGTTCACTGTACCCCACAAAGATTGTCTTCTCTGCACCCCACAAAGATTGTGTTCACTGTACCCCACAAAGGTTTTGTTCACTGTACCCCACAAAGGTTTTGTTCACTGTACCCCACAAAGGTTTTGTTCACTGTACCCCACAAAGATTGTGTTCACTGTACCCCACAAAGATTGTGTTCACTGCACCCCCCCAAAGATTTTTTTCACTGCACCCCACAAGGATTGTCTTCTCTGCACCCCACAAAGATTGTGTTCACTGTACCCCCCAAAGATTTTGTTCACTGCACCCCACAAGGATTGTCTTCACTGCACCCCACAAGGATTGTCTTCACTGCACCCCACAAAGGTTTTGTTCACTGCACCCCACAAAGATTTTGTTCACTGCACTCCAAAAGGATTGTGTTCACTGCACCCCAAAAAGATTGTGTTCACTGCAGCCCACACACAGAAAAATGGATGTGGATCACTGACACCTGCCTATCTCCTATCCCACACCACACAGCAATATCGATTGTAGTTTGTAGAACACACTTTCCCTAAAATTCAGCAGACTCTGTCCCTAACAGGATTGAGAAGAGATCGTAGATCAGGAGAACTAAGTGCAGACCCCACCCCACACAGCAATATCGATTGTAGTTTGTAGAACACACTGACCCTATAATTCAGCAGACTCTATCCCTAAAATGCCTACAACTCGCCCTGCCTAAACACTCCGACCTGTCCCTCAATTCTATCCGGACACAAATGGTTTTTTCCTGCCTATCTTTCCCTAATCAGCAGCCAGCACGTTGATGTGTGCTCTGTCCCTGATCTAAGCAGCATAATGACGCCGCTGCGGCTGCCTCGAACTTATAAAGACTTGGTCACATGCTTCAGACGGCCAATCACAGCTACTGAGACATTTTCAGGCATGGCTGGGATGGCTTAAGGCACACCAGTTAAATGATTGTTCATTGGCTGTTGAAAGCCCGCCATGAAAAGAGCGCCAAAGCATGCAAAACCCGGAAATAAAACGACCGAACACGGATTTTTACCCGAATATACAGTAAAGTGTCCGTGTTCGTGTTCGGGTAACAAAAATCCAATTATTCGGTATGAACACGAATAATACAGTCCGTGTTCGCTCAACACTAATTATAATATTAAAGGGACTAATATAGTGTCAGACAGATAGAAATGATGCAAAACATCAGATAAATAATAAACGTGCTGGTTCTACAATGCCAAATGTTTTCTGTTACTGATCCTTCTAACATCATCTGAATTTATTTTACTGGGTCTGGATTTCGTTTTGGAGGGTGACTGTAGAAACAAATTGGTGGAACCGCCATGGATATTTTAGTGGCTCCCTCATTTGCTAACTTCTTTGTTGGTTCTCTTAAAGAAAAATGTATTTACCTATTGTTTCTGTGCTGTTACCCCTTTCATTTGAGATTTGGGTACATAGACATTATGTTTGGAAGGGCAGTCTCTTTGGCTTTAAGCATTTTGTTTTGTTTTTAATTGTCGTCATTTCTATGATTATGCTCAGCCCTGTTACATAGTATAACTTTATTTGGATATGGCCGTGTCTGTTCATGATATCAGTAGATTGATTGATCATCTATATTTAAAACCCACATATAGAACCACTTACATTTCTGTAGTAGTTCTCATCCAAGACAATTAGATGAGACTCTTCTCGTTTCACAATTTGTGCCTGTACTAAGGATTTGCTATGACAGGCGGTTGTTCAACAAAATTGATTCTGCCCTTACTTCCTTTTTTTGGCAGGGCTCCCGCCCTCGCATAGCTAGGTCCTCTCTCCACGCCTCTAAATTTCAGGGGGGCCTGGCGTGTCCAGACCTCTATAAGTACTTCATTGCGTCCCAGCTTACGTACTTGTATGATGGCCTTGGCGAATCTCCTGGTAACTCCTCCACCATTCTCGTATTGGCCATGCATGGCTCGCAAGCACAGGCTACAGATGCTCTACACAGATCTGTCCCTAGACGCTGCTCTCGTACCCCTCCTATGGAGGTAGGATGGTTGGCCTGGCATGCTGGTAACAAGATGCTAGTGGAGATGCCTGCCGTGTCTCCCAATGCCCCGTTGTGTGATAATCTTAACTTCCCCGAGCTCTGTGGTCATCCGGATTCGGGCTGGTGGTCTGGACTTGGGGTGACTCATGTCTCTCACGTCTTTCGGTCGACTCATTTTGTCTCCTTTGATGACCTGAAGGCCCACCATGGTGTGAGCAACCGTTTTTTCTTTAAATACTTGTTATTACGCCACGCCGCCCGTGCGCAGTTTGCTGGGCTGACCCTGGAGCTCGGGAAATCCCATATGGAGCTGTTATTGTCTATTCAAGGGGTAAACAAAATGGTCACTACGTTTTATATGAGGCTGCAGGCGGCGGGTGCTGACCCGTTTAAAACCTGATGGAGGAGACATGGGAGGAGGCCACGGAGGTTTGCTTCCAGGATCTTATTAGCTCAAACCATAGGTTAATACAGTTTAAATTCATCCATCATCTGCATTATACACCTCAGAAGTTGGTCCGTATGGGGGTAGCCCCGGGAGCCGCTTTCCCTAGGTGTGGCTGTCTCGCAGCGGACTTGCTTCACATGTTTTGGTCCTGTCCCCATGTTAGCGGTTACTGGACATCTATTTTTGCCTTTTTTACTGATAAACTGCATCTATCGGTCCATCTTACTCCTGAGGTAGGCCTGCTGGGTGTGTTGAATGACATTATACACCGTGTACGCCCTAGGATCCTGCTCCGCATCCTATTGTTCTATGCCAGGAAACTTATTTTATTACACTGGAAGAGAGCTGAACCGCCTACCATACAGGATTTCTATGCTTTAGTGCGCAGTGATGTACCACTTTATAAGCTAATTTATAAGAGTAGAGGGTGTCCTAAAAAGTTCACTAATGTATGGCAACCTTGGCTAGATGTGGAAGACTCGTATTGGGCAGATGCCCCTCTGCCCTCCAGCTTATCCGTTGACTGAATCTGAGTGGCCCCGGATGTTATGCGGTTTATTTTTACTGAATAAGATGTATGTTATATACCGCCCCCCCTTGGGGGGTGGGTACCTGGAGGTGGGGGAAGATGTGTGAATGAGGATGTGTTGGTGTGTATGGTGCAGTCTTTTGTTGTGTGTTTAAGTTCCTTAGTTGTGTTGTTAGTCTTGTTGGTGTGTCCTTTTCTCCCCCCCCACCTATGTTCAACCTAGAGGGTGTTTCTACTGTGGTGACCGTTTGGGTGCGTAGCCTTGCAGTTGCTTGGTTCTCCTGGTCTTCTGTGGTACGCATCCCCTTTTTTCCCCTTACCCCCCTTGATTTGGGCCGTCACGGCCCCTCTCTATTCCCCCCCCCCCCCCTGCGTTGTTAGGTTAAGATGTTTTCTGATACCCTGGTGTAATTTACATGCTTGCCTTACACTTGTTTATGGGCAAGGTCTGCCCTTGTGGTTTTTTTTTTCTGTTACTGTTTTGCAAAAATTTTAATAAACACCTTTAAAAAAAAAAAAAAAAGGATTTGCTATGACCTTGAAAATGTACATACATGTAAAAATTATTTTGGAAAGGGGTTATCCTGAAGATGTGTTAGAGAACGCAGTCCTGCATGCTTATGAGAATTAGTGCTGATACCTCATTGTGACTCAACCGGGACAAAGGCTTTTGGAGGGGACTGCGGGCTAGCCTCCTGCCTACTGACTATGGGCTCTGGCTTTTAAGGGAGCACTACGTTTGGGAGGTATGTGCCTGGGGGACCCTTGGAGTAACGTTACTTTGGATTAAAGCCCCTGTCTCCCCAAAAAAGTGAAAAATCTTTTGATTAGAGCAGATCCATGTGACAAATTATAAAAGACTCAAGCTAAAAAATGATTCACTTTCCTTCCGGAAGATTTACCCCCCTTCATGACCAATTAATTTTTTGGTTTTTGGCACTGCTTTACATTAACTGACAATTGCATGGTCATGCAACGCTGTACACAAATGAAATTTATCATTTTTTTTCCCACAAATAGATTTTTTTTTTCTTTTGGTGGTATATGATCACCACTGGGTTTTTTTTTTTGTGCTAAAAACAAAAATAGACCAAAAATGTTGAAAAAAAAAAACATTTTTTTTATTTTCTGCTATAAAACATATCAAATTAAAAAAAAATTAAAAAATATGTATTTTTTTTAAATTTAGCCCAATATATACTCTGCTGCATGTCTTAGGTAAAAAAAAAATCCTAATAGGCGTATATTGATTGGTTTACACCAGCATTATAGCATCTACAAATTATAGTATATATACTGGAATCTTTATTTATTTTTGATACTAGTAACGGGAGCAATCAGCAAGTTATGATATGATGATGGCTGTAAATCTGACGTTGACACTTTTTGGAAACCAGTGACACTAATACAGTTATCAGTGCTAACAATATGCACTGTCACTGTACTAATGACTCTGGCTGGAAAGGGGTTACCATTGATCAAAGGGTTAAATTTGGCCTAACAGTGCTTGATGTGTTTACTGTGAGCTGCTTTTACTAAGGGATCTGCAGGTTTGTATTCCCTACTTTACAGGGAAACAAAAATGATCTAGAAGTGCTAGAAGTGTACTAGGTATGTGATCCAGCACAGGAGACCCACTCTACCGCCATATTCATACGTGAAGCAGTCAGTATGTTATATATTAGATATAGTGTGTTGTTTTAAATGTCATAAATTCAATATAGGTTGTGCCCTGATCGGTAGTTGAACATTTGGTCAGCCATATTCTGGTCAAATTTATCATAATAATAATACATTTTTTTAACAGAGATTATTTATATTTATGTATCTCATAAAATGTCCATGCATTTTGGTCAATATTGAAAAGACTGCAGGACTTTTAAAGTGCTGGTTTCAGAAGCATAGAATTGACATAAGGGTGGTCCTGGAAAACTATTATTTGCAGAGTACATCTGACTGTGACAAGCCTGTGGCGGTTCATTTCATTCATGCTTAATATCAAACTCACAAACTCATTGACTGTGTCCCACTTCTAATTGTTGTGGTGACAGTAATCATATTTTATTACAGAGAGGGTCATTCTGGATTCATTTTTTTGCAAACTGTGGCTCCCAGGGCTTTAAATAACTCATTATTATTCCTGTGTTTTTTACCAAAAGATTGCTATGAACAATATGTCTTTGTGAGTTAGTTTCTTTGTTTGAGATCTGTGATTGCCTTTTTTTTTTTATTTATTTGTTTGTTCCTTTTTTTCTGGAGAAGTAGTTTGAAAATACATAGCACACATTTTTTTATGTTTTTTTTATACTTTTATGTCTATTCATTTTGTTATGTTATTGCAAGATTTATTATTAGTTTAATTTGCTCCCCTGGACTTTACCCATTCCTCTTGCTTTGTCCTGCATGGACCTGTGCAGTACCTGCAAACTCAGGTTCCTGGAATGCATACTTGCTCCCCGCACAAACCGATCGGCAACCGATGGGCATATTTTTTACACCGCTTGCAATCCTAAACTTGAGATTCTTTTTTATATGCAATTTTTATCATTTGCCATCTTGTCTTCCTAGGCATGTTTATACATACAGGATCAAGCATGAGATATTGACATACCAAATTTGGTAATACCAAATAGTGTTTGCTGTGTCTTTAAATTCGCAAATCGCATCAAAACAAAATAAAAATGAAGTGAGTGTCACGGCTACTGTTATGATGTCTTAAAAAGGGCTAATAAAGCAATATATAACACATTGGGTCTCACTACTACTTCAATAGTGCAATATAAAAAACATTGCAAAGTACATAAAAAATGCATTCAGTGGACTCCACCACCACATCTAAGATGAATCAAATAAAGTTCAAATGCAAATACAAAGCAGGAGAGTTCCAACACCACTCCACAACTGCAAATAGACTATGGAGTTCATTTACTAAAGGCAAAGAGACTGGGCACTTTTGAAAGTGCAGTTGCTCCAGAGCTTAGCAAATTAGGTAAAACTTCACTTTGCAACGAATACCCAATCACATGCAAGGAAAATAAAAAAAAAAAACAGCATTTTTGCTTGCACATGATTAACCACTTGCCGACTGCCAGCAGTACATATACTGTGGCAAGTTGGCTCTATTGCATGAAATTATATACCTGTATGTCGTTTCATGCAAAAGCTAGTGGGGGTGCGCACATGCACTGATTGGCCAGAGGGGGAGGCAATCAGCAGGTCCAGTTGTCCGCTGGCCACTCGCGATCTCTCCCCAAAGAGACAGAAACGCAGTCTGCCGCTTTGAACAAGGCAGACCGCCGTTCTGTCAGAGATGAACACAGGGATCTTGTGTTCCTGCTAGTTAGCTATTTAGATCTCTGTGTTCATCTAGTGAGTCCATCCTCCGCAGTTAGAAAGCACCCCCTAGGGACACACTTAACCCTTTGATCACCCCTGGTGTTAACCCCTTCCCTGCCAGTGTCATTAGTACAGTAAAAGTGCATATTTTTTAACACTGATTACTGCAGTAATGTCGCTGGACCCCTTGAAAGTGTCAGTTTGGTGCCCGATCTGTCTGCCGTAATGTCGCAGTCCTGATAAAAATCTCTGATTGCCACCATTACTAGTGGAAAAAAAATTAAATAAATAAAAATGCCATAAATCTATCCCCTAGTTTGTTGACGTGATAATTTTTGTGAAAATCAATCAATATACACTTATTTGGGAATTTATTTTACCAAAAATATGTAGCAGAATGCATATTGCCTTGAAATGATAAAAAAAATTGAGGTTTTAACTTTTTTTTTTTTTGGTTATGTTTTATAGCAGAAAGTAAAAAATATTGTTTTTTTTTTTTTTTTTCAAAATTGTCCCTTATATTTTTGGTTATAGCGCAAAAAATAAAAACTGAGGTGATCAAATACCACCAAAAGAGAGCTCTATTTGTGGGAAAAAAAGAACATTAATTTTATGTGGGTACAGTTTTGCACGACCGTGTAATTGTCAGTCAGAGTGCTTTTAAGTGCAGAGAAGGGGTTTGAGGTCTTTTAGACCCCCAGATCCCTCCACAAGAGTACCTGTTAAAAAAATTAAAAAAAATAAAAATTTTAATGTATGAAAATATTGGCCGATACCGATATGCGATGACCAAAATATCGGCAATAAAAAAACGATATCGGTGGATCGCTGCTGTCTCTGGGTTCATGAACCCAAAGCTCAGAAATCCAGTATGTTGAATTTGCTGCAAATTCTGAATCACACAAATAGATTTCCTCATCAATATTCTTCCTTATTCCCATATTAAATTCTACTAACCTGGAAAAAAAATATCATATTTGTGATTAGGATAGGAATCAAATTAAAGAAGTATTGACTTTCAGGAAAAGCTATGAATTATAAATGCAATGGTAAAACGACTGAAAGTGCAAAATCACTGATGACTGTTTGGGAAGGAGAACATCTGACTACATTGTGGGATAGACTGGCAGACTTGAGACATTTTACACTGTATGTAATTTATGAAGCTTGCAGTGTATCTGTTATTGTGCTTTGTGCCTTTCCGTGGTTCCCATCAGTGTCCTTCACAACGTATAAACAGGAAGCCAACTGTGGAAAAGAATTCTAACTTTACAGCCTTCACAGTTACAATCTTAACTCAAATTAAGATACTAAATGTTCCTGAGAGTTTACCTTGAGCACATTCCATTGTGCATGTTTGTTAATATTGTCTCCTTACAATTTGTACTTCTAAATTATCCCAAGCGCCGTATAGTATTTAAACATTTTGGAATTAAATTTAGGGTTATATGCCTTTTTAAAGGTCCCTTACTTCCCCCTAAGCCAGCTGTGGTTAATAGTTGGCACAAGGGGCCACACAACTCTGCAGCATTATTTCTCTTGCCAGTTGCTACCAGCTTGGAAATTGTAGGCTTTAAAGCCTAATTTACTGTTTAGTTTTAGACGGCTGGAGTGTCTAAAAAGCTCTGG
Organism: Pelophylax lessonae; assembly: GCF_965119305.1. Classification (NCBI taxonomy): domain Eukaryota; kingdom Metazoa; phylum Chordata; class Amphibia; order Anura; family Ranidae; genus Pelophylax; species Pelophylax lessonae. The sequence goes on from NC_138772.1 coordinate 204,807,688, forward strand.
TATTCCTGTCATGACTATTAAAAAAAAAAAAATGAACTACTGTAAAAAGATAGTGTAGATCCAAAGTAATGGTACCACCCTTTTAAGTCAGTTCACCATGATGTGATATTTTTATTATATGCAGAGTTTGGTGGACTGAATTAGCCCTTGGCTTCATATACACTCACCGGCCACTTTATTAGGTACACCTTGCTAGTACCTGGTTGGACCCCCTTTTGCCTTCAAAACTGCCTTAATTCTTTGAGGCATAGATTCAACAAGGGGATTGGAACCATTCTTAAGAGATTTTGGTCCATATGGACACGATAGCATCACACAGTTGCTGCAAATTTGTCGGCTGCACATCTATGATGTGAATCTCCCCTTTCCACCACATCCCAAAGGCGTTCTATTGGATTGAAATTTGGTGACTGTGGAGGCCATTGGAGTACAGTGAACTCATTGCCATTTTCAAGAAACCAGTTTAAGATGATTTAAGCTTTGTGACATGGTGCAATATCCTGCTGGAAGTAGCCATCAGAAGATGGGTACACGATAAGCTGTGGTGTTTAAATGATGCTCAATTTGTACTAAGGGGCTCAAAGTGTGCCAAGAAAATATCTCCCGCACCATTCAGTCTCATCCAAACAGACAATGCATTGCATTTATTGAAAAAAATGTAAAGAATTCCCCAAATGACATCTTTGCCCAGCAGATGACCTGCTGTGTTCACAATACAGCCACTCCACATGGGACCAGGAAGCTAGTGAATATCACTTTTGCAGGGGTACCTACTACAGAGATTTCTCTTTTCTAGACGAAAACCACAGGTATGGTATATGCATTAGTAAAAGCTGGACCAATGTACCTATGGAAAAATATCCTTACTTTGAATTCTTCTTCAGTCCTGTCAGTACTGTGCTGGCAAATCTCATTATCATGTAAACTATATTTCAACACTGCCTGTCCTAACAAAGAGTTGAAGATCTTGACATGTGGATTCTACATCGTATATTAATGAGGGGAAACTAACTCTGTCCCTATATTGTTATTTTGAAATTGTAGAAATACTTGCACTCCTTTGGTGCAAATCAAGAAACAAGTAGAAAAGTAAAAAATATTTTGTAATATTTTTCAGTATATAGAATCTAAATAGTGTAAATTGGATCACCAAATACATATATGGTAGGGGCTTCCTATCTTCTATATCTGTTACTGTACCTCAGCTTGATCACCTCCGAGTGATCCTTAGGACTGCGACTTGACACTAGCACGCAGAGAAATCCATCTCCACCATCAGGAGCTCTGGTGATGACCGATTAGTGCTTAGACCCAGCATCTTGGTAAGCTTGTGTCAATCACCAGGAGAATCTGCATGTGTATTCTGTGTGAGCCTTTCCACTGCTGTAGCCACCGGGCTCTGTGCCTGACCCATGATTCTGACAATGACTGTTTGTTAAATTATTATTATACAGGATTTATATAGCGCCAACAGACAATACAGTTACAATACAATTCAAAACAGGAGGAACTAGGGGGCCCTGCTTGTTAGAGCTTACAATCTAGAAGGGAGGGTCAAGTGAAACAAAAGGCAATAACTGTGGGGGATGGGTTGATGGAGAAAATGGAGGTATATTTGTTAGGTGTGGGTAGGATAGGCTTCTCTAAAAAGGAGGGTTTTCAGAGATCGCCTAAAAGCTAATAGAGTAGGAGATAATCGGACAGATAAGGATAAGGAGATCCATAGGATTGGAGAGGCTCTGGAAAAGTCCTGGAGGTGAGCATGGGAGGAGGCGACGAGGGAGCTAGAGAGCAGGAGGTTTTGATAGGAACGAAGAGAGCGATTAGGTTGGTATTTTGAGACTAGGCTAGTGATGTAGCTAGGGGCTAAGCTGTGGATTGCTTTGTAAGATGTTGTAAGTATTTTGAATTTAATTCGTTGGATGAGCGGAAGCCAGTGGAGGGCTTGACAGAGAGGAGCAGTGGACACTGAGCGATTGGTAAGGTGGATGAGTCTGGCGGCAGCATTCATGATGGATTGAAGGGGGGATAGCCTGTGTAGAGGTATGCCAACGAGAACGGAATTGCAGTAGTCGAGGCGCGAGATGACCAGGGAGTGAACTAGGAGCTTTGTTGTGTAGGTTGGTTAGAAAGGGGAGTATTTTGGAGATGTTGCGGAGGCTGAGGCGGAAAGATTTGGACAGCGATTGGATGTGGGGTTTGAAGGAGAGTTCAGAGTCCAGGACAACACCTAAGACCTTGGCATGCGGGGATCTGCTGATAGTAATGCCATTGATATTGACGGAGAAATCAGGGGAAGGGGCACGTGGTGGAGGAAAAATTATAAGCTTGGCTTTGAATGGATTGGGTTTGAGGAAGTGGTGAGACATCCAGACCAATATATCTGATAGTAAATTAGTGATACATGATGAGAAATATAAATGTTATAGGGGTTTTTGACTATATATTGGGATACATCCTGATTGATTTTCTATAATTACTGATAGATTTGACAATGCACTCAAGTACACATGCAAAGGCTTTTGGGTCAAATGTACAAATCTGCCTGCACATTGCAGCAGCACACAAGAATAAGGGATGATGTCACGTCTACTTCAGTGTGTTTGAGGTTAAAACAGACTGGAGATACCCAGTGTCTCAGGATGTGAACTGAGACAACAGTATCGGCCTTCCTGAGGATTATCATCCAGGAATTTACATATTCATTATTTTGATGCCTATAACAAACAGCCAAAGAGCATTCATGAAGTAGAAAGGGGACTTGCGTAAGAACGACAACATCTGTATGCACATGTGTTTGCTAGGAGGCATTCTGCATAGCTGAGAAACTGGGAAGAAGTCCAAATTTTAAAACATTTCCTCCCTCTATTCATTAAAGGATTTAATCATTTTGTAGAGTTAAAAGCATTCAAAAAGAAAAGGTTATAAAATTTCAGCTAGATAGAAAATTAGTGCATTTCAGTTTGTTATTGGAAAGTTAATTGAAGGATGATCCACAAAGAGAAAGCATAGTCTGTTATGTTTTATGCACGGTCTTTTAATTTATTGATGGTTTATGTGTTTCTTCCTTCTTATGCTTACTTAATATAGCCATGATATTTCTAAAGATGTCCATATAACTCTATGTTGCATAACCTATTTTTCTTTTATCCAGCTGAATTATGCAGTAATCATGTAAATATAGCAGGTCATTAAACAATTCCATGTGCTTTACAGGTGTATTAGTATTTAAAATGCACCTGTCATTCCATAGAAGAACTAGTAAGTAAAGTAGGCATCGTGCTTGTGTCAGAATGGACAACCAGCTGAATATGGCGCTCGTTTGGAGCTCAGTCTAGGAGCTCCAGGAGAGCCCATCCAGGTGGAATGATTAGGCTGTTTCTACTTGCCTAGAGACCCGACCCCAATTCCCGCTGAGCTGCTGAGCGGACTGCGGTTAAGGAGTGGAGGGTCTGACTTGTCATGTGGTCCCCTTCTGCTGTTAGTCTGGCGTACAGAGGAACGCCCCCCCCCCCCCCCAAAGGCAGCCAGATCAGTCTGAGAGAGTGAGGATGCTCCCCTAGCTTGGGGCGTGTAGTGGGGACTGCCCAATTTCACTGGAGAGAGGAAGTGGGTGGCTCTTGCTTCTGAGAACCTGCGAGACAGGATCGAATGAGCTGGGGCAGAGCAGATCAGCCAGATTGGACAGCCACACACAGAGATCTGGGAGGACCTCACTCACTCATCCACTGTCAGGGAAGAACTTGATAAAGAATGGCAAAGTTTCCAATTTCCAAAATGGCCGCGCAGGACTGTCAGGAAATGACATATATGCTAATTCCAAAACAGCCATGTGGGACGTCCTAATTAGGGCCAATTATCAACACCCACTTCCTATATAAACTCAGCACTGGCTGCCATTCATTGCTGGATTATCTTCAGCTAGTACCTGTTTGCCTTGTGCCTTGAAACTCCTGCTTGATTGACTACCTGTTACCGACCCGGCTATCCTTGACCTGCTCTGGCTTTCTCCTTCTCTGAACCCGGCTTGCCTTACGGACTTCTCCCTGCCTGCTCCTGATTGACTACCCGTGTTTGACCCTCGGCCTGGCTTCTGACCTTGATTTGCACTAACCTGCCTGCACTTCCAGTGATCCAAGTGACTGTCTTTCCTACTGCGGATCCGAGTCCTGACACAGCTTCACCTGCAGGCAACCCGTGCACCTTTGGGCACAGCACCCTCTGTCACCATCTCCAGGGGTGCTCTGCACTCAGCCGCAAGGGGAGCCCTCTCGTCACCTCAGCCTCCAACCAGGTTCGTGACAGCATAATCCAGCCACTATGTCTGAGGCTGAAAGAGGTGCTTCCCCGCTAGAGGCTCTGTGCCAGCAGGTCGCCGGCCTTACCCAAGCAGTGAAGAATTTGCAAGACGAATACTTTCAATTAGAGGGTCGCCTACAGAACCTTGCAGTATCTGCTACACCAAGCGTCCAGAATCCACCTGCTGCACCCTCTGCTTCAGCTGCTTCATGGACATCACCTTGGCAAAGAGATTACAAATACCACTTAGGAATAAGAAGCAGAGACTTGAAGTCCATCTAGCTGATGGGACTATTCCCAGATCCGGACCCGTGACACAGGAGACTATCCCCATCCTAACCTGGACGAACTCTGGTCATCAGGAATTTCTCTGCTTTGACGTTTTGTGTTCCCCTATGTTCCCTATTATTCTCGGAATTCCTTGGCTCCGGGCGCACAATCCTCAAGTTGATTGGCCATCGGGGAGAATCTCCTTCAACTCCGAATACTGCCAGCAGCACTGTTTTGTCCCCGAAATCGGCAAGCCTCCCGTTTGTCTGTCTGTTCAACCCATCACTAGTACTAGCCAAGTAGTACCGCCAGCCTATCATTCCTACCTGGATGTTTTTGACAAGAAAAAGGCTGATGCCTTACCACCTCATCGGCCTTATGATTGCCCTATTGAGCTACTTCCAGGTGCGGAGATTCCGTTTGGGCGAATTTTTCCTCTCTCTGAAGTTGAATTGGAGGCTCTACGCCTTTATATCAATGAAAATCTCGGGAAAGGATTCATTCGCCCCTCCTCCTCTCCGGCTGGCACCGGCATCTTCTTTGTCCAGAAAAAAGACCACTCACTGAGACCTTGTGTGGATTATCGGGAACTTAATAAAATTACAATTAAAAATCGTTATCCACTCCCTCTTGTCCCTGAACTCTTCCAAAGATTCCGTTCTCCCCGAATCTTTACCAAGCTAGATTTACGCGGTGCTAACAACTTGGTCCGCATTCGCGAGGGAGACGAGTGGAAGACAGCTTTCAGGACCCGCTTCGGGCAATTTGAATATCTAGTCATGCCCTTTGGACTATGTAATGCTCCAGCCACCTTCCAACACTTAGTAAATGACATTTTTCGAGAGTTCCTAGATCACTTTGTAATAGTGTGTCTAGATGATATTCTCATCTTCTCTGCCTCCCTGGATCTTCATCGGGTGCATGTAAAAAAGGTCTTGGCCACATTAAGACTACATGGACTGTATGCAAAGGCAGAGAAGTGCGAGTTTGAAAAACTGTCCATTCAGTTTCTGGGACTGATCATCTCCACAGAAGGGATCTCCATGGACCCACAGAAGGTGGCTGCTATTATCAATTGGCCAGCTCCCACTGACAAGAAAGGCATCCAGAGGTTTGTCGGCTTTGCTAACTTTTACAGACGCTTTATCAAGAACTTTTCTACAATCATTTCTCCCATTACCCAGTTAACCCGCCAGCAGGTCCGGTTCCAATGGTCTCAGGAAGCCCAGTTAGCCTTTGATCAGCTTAAGATCCTTTTTACATCTGCTCCAGTACTGCAACACCCAGATCCAGCTTTGCCCTTTGTTCTTGAGGTAGATGCCTCTGAAGTTGCCACAGGAGCCATTCTGTCTCAACGCCAGGGGCCCAAGGCCCTGCTTCACCCCGTCGCTTTCTTCTCCAGGAAGATGACTCCACCAGAGAAGAATTATGATGTGGGTGACCGGGAGCTACTAGCCATCAAGTCGGCACTGGAGGAATGGAGATACTTACTGGAAGGCGCTACACACCCCATTATGATCTTTACAGATCACAAGAACCTAGAGTACCTCAGGACCACCAAGCGACTCAGACCACGGCAAGCCCGATGGGCCTTATTCTTCTCCAGGTTCAACTTCCACCTTACATATCGCCCAGGATCCAAAAATGGGAAAGCTGACGCTCTTTCTCGCATGTTCCCAGAGACCCCGGAAACACCTACTCCCAGCACGATCCTGTCACCACACAACTTTTTGCTGCTTTCAACCAATCTAAACACAATGATCAAGCAAGCCTCTGCCCGGTACCCAGAAGCCGAAACCTTGGCATTACAAAGAGACCGAAATCTCTTATGGCATAATGACAACATTTTCATCCCTCCTGAAGTAAGACCCCAAGTCCTGAAGGCTTGTCATGATCACCTCCTTACCGGCCACTTTGGCGTCAGGAAAACGTGTGATCTTGTTCAAAGATCCTTCTGGTGGCCCAATCTCAGACAGGATTGTAAAGATTATGTGGACTCCTGCGTAACTTGTCTCCGCAGTAAAGGTCACAATACCAAGACTTGGGGCTTGCTGAGACCTCTCCCTGTTCCGGAACAGCCATGGAGGATGATATCAATGGATTTTATTGTGGACTTACCCCCTTCAGACGGATTCACCACCATCTTGGTAGTAGTCGACAGACTGTCCAAGATGGCTCACTTCCTGCCTATGATAGGCACCCCCTCAGCTATGGATACGACACATATATTCATTAAAGAAATTGTCCGACTACATGGACTACCAAGTAGTATTGTGTCCGACAGAGGGGTGCAGTTCACTTCCAGATTCTGGAAATCATTGTGCAGGACTCTACAAATCCAAGTCTGTTTGTCGTCTGCATACCATCCACAAAGTAACGGACAAACAGAGAGGACCAATCAAACGTTGGAGCAATACCTGAGATGTTTCTCTACCTTTACCCAGGACAACTGGGCATCTCTTCTTCCATGTGCCGAATCTGCATATAATAATTCGGTGCACGCCTCCACGAATCAATCCCCATTTTGGGCAAATTATGGGTTCCATCCCTCCTTTTTGCCGGATGTCATCCCGGAGGCTTCAGTACCAGCAGTCCAGGATAGGGTGGCCTCTATACAGTCCAACTACCAGACCCTTAAAGAAGCAATACTGAAGGCTCAAGAGGATTATAAGAGGCACTTTGACAAAAAGAAGAAGGGAAATCCTATGTTTAAGGTTGGAGACAAAGTTTGGCTTTCCACAGCAAACATCAAACTCACTTGTCCCTCACGGAAATTGGGTCCTAAGTTTATTGGACCTTTTGAAATCAAAAGGGAAGTTAACCCCGTGGCATTTGAATTAAACCTTCCCAACTCCTATAAGATACACCCAGTCTTCCACGTCTCTCTACTTAAATCAGCAGTGACTAGTTCATTTCCTAACAGGGAGGAGCCACCTCCACCTCCGGTTACGGTTGGGGAGGACACAGAATTTGAAGTAGAGGCCATTATAGATGGTCGAAGAAGAGGAAGACAAGTGCAGTATCTCGTTAAGTGGAAGGGGTTCCCACCTGAAGAGAACTCATGGGAACCAGCAAGTAATGTTCATGCCCCTAGACTCCTTCGGGAGTTCTTTGGCAGATTTCCAGAGAAACAGGCACATTTGGGCATCCGGAGGCTGCCCCTCGGGGGGGGCACTGTCAGGGAAGAACTTGATAAAGAATGGCAAAGTTTCCAATTTCCAAAATGGCCGCGCAGGACTGTCAGGAAATGACATATATGCTAATTCCAAAACAGCCATGTGGGACGTCTTAATTAGGGCCAATTATCAACACCCACTTCCTATATAAACTCAGCACTGGCTGCCATTCATTGCTGGATTATCTTCAGCTAGTACCTGTTTGCCTTGTGCCTTGAAACTCCTGCTTGATTGACTACCTGTTACCGACCCGGCTATCCTTGACCTGCTCTGGCTTTCTCCTTCTCTGAACCCGGCTTGCCTTACGGACTTCTCCCTGCCTGCTCCTGATTGACTACCCGTGTTTGACCCTCGGCCTGGCTTCTGACCTTGATTTGCACTAACCTGCCTGCACTTCCAGTGATCCAAGTGACTGTCTTTCCTACTGCGGATCCGAGTCCTGACACAGCTTCACCTGCAGGCAACCCGTGCACCTTTGAGCACAGCACCCTCTGTCACCATCTCCAGGGGTGCTCTGCACTCAGCCGCAAGGGGAGCCCTCTCGTCACCTCAGCCTCCAACCAGGTTCGTGACATCCACTAAAGGTATCAATAAAAGGTGTCTCACAAAAGGAAAAGAGAAGACCCCATCAGAGCGGCGAGCCATCTATTTGTTTGTGTAACGGCAATCAGGTGAAATGAGATCTGGTGATGTAAAATAAAAGTGGTTTCACTGTCTGCTGTAGTGGAAGAGGAAAGGGTGTCACACAGCCTTCAAGAGGATAAAACACACATGTGTACAAAAGCTAAGAAGAGACAGCTAAAAGAAGGCAAAGGAAGCAAAAATTTAGTGAAGTAGTGGGAGGTGTGTGGTTGGAGAAGAGATAAAAAGACTAAGCTTAAAAAAGAACAGAAGATTGATCAGTATATGAGACCCCCCACACTTTAAAGTGTGAGACACTAAAGAAAAAGGAAAGTAAATGGCAACATTAAACAGGGACAATAGGGACAATAAAAAATATATGACCCATGATGGGGGTCCTGATAAATCCATAACAGAAAAACAGCTGGGAACTAGAGCAAGACAAGCACCAGGGAATAACAAAAGTAAAGCCGGAGACACAATAACGAATAACAGTATTCATAGCCAAGTCAAGAGATTAAATTGAGAATGAAAGTGTCAGGATCTGTGTCGTTACATGGGTCACCTGCTGGTGGCACTGTTGTTCCTGGAACTGAGGGGCACAGTTCCAGGGCCCACCAGCGGGTGTCTCCCAGCAGCTGGACTGTTCTTTTAATTAAGCTGCACCTGAGGAGGACTGCTGAGGGAATATAAGCCCGCCCTTCACTGAGGCTCAGTGCTAAAGTATTTTCTCTGCTAGCCGTGTCCCTGTCTGAACCTGTATCCTGAAACCTGTATCCTGTATCCTGAAACCTGTATCCTGAAACCTGTATCCTGAAACCTGTATCCTGATCCTGAGTCCTGTTCCCTGTACCCTGCTTCCTGTACCTGGCTCCCTGCTTTCCTTGTCTCCTGTCCCTGTCCTGTCCTGCTATTGTTTGCTCCATCCCTTTGTATATAGTTTGTTAGGTTCTATTGGGGTTTTGTACTGTTATCATTTATATTTTGTTTACTTGTTTATGGTCACTGGTGTTGGTATTGGAGTGTGTCATTTTGCTTAATAAACTTATTTACATCTTTATCCATCTGGGTCCTGATTCCTTGGTGCAGCCAACTGATCTGATCACCCTTGCTGGATGCCTGCATGTGGTATCCCTGACAGAAAGTGATATAAATATGGGTCATGCACTGGAACAAAATCAAAATAATCAATTACCCACTAAATTAGAAAGTGGCGGATATGTTTGCCAAGCTAGAAGACTCCATAAAAAGGCAATATTACATAAGGATTTGGGGTCAAATATTAACACGAGTGGAAGAGACTGAAATGGACTAGACACTCATACACAAGTAATAAATGGGCTAAAAAACAAAATGTAAGGTTAATATAGGAATATGGGCTATAAATTAGAAGACCAAGAAAACTGAAATAGAAGGAAACACCTGAGAATATGTGGCTTACCAGTACCAGAGCTGAAGAAAGGGAAGGACCTAGTTGAAATAATGAGGAAAATATTTAACCCATTGCTTAGTAAGACTCCACTGGAACCCTTAAAAATAGAAAGAGATTAGAAGACCACAGGAGTTTCCAGCAGAAACCCCAAGGAACATAATAATGAGGTTCCAGCTCTATGAAGCTAAAGCCCAAATATGGGGGGTTGAGGGGCACTACTCCACTGGAATATAAGTAAATCTACAGATTTTTGCATATTTTTCTCAAGAAACACTCCTTGTGGAGTTGATGCAGAAGCAGGATATTCTCTACAACTTGGGCTTCCTGGCATGCCTGGTGGGTCGGGAAGAGGGTCGCTCAGCAAAGCTGGCATTCTCAGAAGAGCTCCAGGATTTTTGTAAAAAATTAGATCTACCTATACCAAACATACCTGGCTGGACTCATACAAGACAGAAAAAGAATAAGGATCAATGGCAGTTAATCCCAAAGAAAACTTGAACAAAAAAGAGATAATATGGACTTGTGTAATGAATACATGTAAACAAGAACTGGGGGATAAGGAGGGGTTGGGGAGGGGTCAGACAGGAGGATGTTTAAGTTAGCTGGATGGGTATCCTGGTGACTGGATCAGCTCTGGACCTTCCCCCCAAAGAAGTTGGGGGAAGGCCCAGAATGAGTGCAGGTCAGAGCATCAACCCTAGTAGGAAGTGCAGACTATTTGGTAAGACAGATGGAGGAGATAAAAGTCTACTCTAAGACCGAAACAAGGTCTAAAACTCTAATACTCTAGATCAAAGGTATTCGAGAAGGGGGGTGGAGGGAGAGAGGGTTTTGGGAAAATTGGGAGGGGGGAGATTGCGGCGGAGGAGGGAGGGGGTTGGGAAAAACATAAACTGGGGGTTCAGATACCATCTGTGTTCCATACCTCTCCCTTACTTCTGATCAGAATGCATGTCCCCCGTTTGGAGGTTTCCCCCGCACACTCCTTAGGAAGGGGGTGAGGTGCGGGGAGTAGAATTGATTCCCCTTTAAATAAATACAACTGCTATCAAGTTGTCAATTTACATCTGTTTTAAGTGAGAAAACATTTCTAGGGAAGTGAAAATGTGGGTACTTTGTGCAATAGGACCACATGTTTTCACATTATTTTTAATGTTCTAATTTTAGTATAGTAACAAACAGGATGAAATATACAAATTCACTGCTGGGAATAAAACTCCAACAAACAAGAAATGAGATTTCAGATTTACATAAATTGCATATAAACCACAGAATGTGTTTCTATTGACTGTGTTTTTAATATTTCCGTTCCTTAATCCACACATTTAGTCTAGTTCCAGTTTCTTTACTTTAGTTTCCTGCATTAAGAAAACAAGAACGGGTTGGATTTTTTTCTTTTTGTAGTCTTTTGTTTGTTAGCAACATATACCCTACAGGTTTTTATTATGAGTAAGCATGTTTTGCAGTTAAGGTAGATTATGTATGGTTCTCTTAATATTTATGTGATTTTCGTTGACAGGACTAAAATATTAATTTGAGCCACTTCACTATAAATATCCATGCCTAAGTGTTCCCAGGAAATTCAGTAAGCACATTTTTATTCTGCTATTCTCAACACAAATGATTTAAATATGCTATATTTATTAGAACCAGTAGGAATGAGCATTTGTAAGAATATGAATATTTATTCCTAAAGTGGAACTGAACCCTAAAAGTAAAGATTTGCTATGTTATAAGGAAAATTATGAAATGTAATTGTCTTCAAGTAGTTTGTACCTTTTTGTTGGCATTCCTCTTGAAAAATAGCAGCGCACCTTTTGGCATGTTCTGCTCACTGTTCTCCTTTCTGGAGGCTCTTACTTAAGAAAGAGACATCCCTGCCTCTACCAAGATGGCCACCTCCACACAAAGAGACGGGCATTGTACATCTGTAATGGGGGATGGTAGGCTGCAGGAAGACACAAGTTCCACAGCCCCTCATGAAATTAATAAACTATAAAAGCTCATCTTTATGTTTCATCAATATGCACTTATGCTGTTATTCACTTATATTTCCCACCTTCCTCAGTAAATTCAAAATGGCTGCTCAATGTCAGATTGTAAAGCCTCCATAGAGGCTGATCTGTCCCCTGACTGAGATTAGGGTTCACAGCTGACACTTGGCCAGGGCTGTAAGTGCTCTTTCAGATAGGCAGCCCGTGAAGGGGGGGGGGGTAAAATGGACAACTGAGCCACAGGTTTACCACTCCTGTCACCCAGCCAAACTGTTCCAATACAGGTGGATGGGTCTGTACAGATGCCAAGGCTGCAGTGCTTTCTTCACAGCATTTTCAATTTGCAGAGTTTTACAGGTAGTATCGCCTGTCAAACTTGCCCATTGAGTTTACTGGGGCCATGCTGCAACCACGTGCAATGAAGCAATTGTGTGAAGAGCCTTTAGAAGAGTTTAAAACTGCCTATTAACAGAGCCTTTAGTTTGTATTCGTGGAATTGTTGCATAACAGTTTTTAAAGTTACTCGCCATTAACCTTCTGAGAAAGAGAAGTAGACCGGGGGTATATAAAGTTGCAAAGGGATTTTCTGGTGCCTCTTCTCCTCCCCCCTTTTCAACTTTCCAAAGGCTGCCTTTCTTTAGCTGTCTCAGTAAGATACATGTGAAATAAAATTTCCAGTAAGGGTTTCATTTTCCTCTAGCATCATCCTCTGTGTATAGCTATTCATTTTAATATTGCTTTCTCCTGGATTGAATAATAAATTGTAGAGTATTTGAACATCTAGGTAAACCATTATTTGTTAAAGCTTTGAATTCTGTCTTGTTTCATGTGCATACGTTCTTTTAATTCTTGTGGAACATTTACCTGTGTCACATATCATTTTTGTCCTTTTTGTCCTTTGTGGGTCAATAGGCTGTGAGATGACCATGGCCATGATGCTTTGCTTCGGGCCACGACAAATGTAACATGCCAAGTCAACAGGAGGCACCGTCTGAAAACTCAACCTTTCAAGTCAATAGGACAGTGCTACAATCACAAGCCAAATGCTTAGCTTGTGGTTGCAACACATTAGCCCCAATATTAAAAAAAACAGGCATTCAGGAGGCTGTAGGATCACCTCATGTACGCCTGACAGTGGCTGCTTAGCCATACCCTGAAAAGTGATCCACCACATTGAGTGATCAAAGCATTGTGTGAACCTAGCCTTAGATTGTACTGTATATCAGCAAACAGTTACCAGATTTCGGTTCAGAATTTTATATATATATATATATATATATATATATAATATATAATATATTAGTCCTAAATATATTAAGTAAAGAATATATGTACAAAATTCAAAATACATTCTCTATAAGCAGATTTGAATATTAGCCAGCATAAACCAGGATCCTGCATCTTGAGTTATGTGTCACATTTCTGTTCTGTTGATATATGTTGCCAGATAATTGGAGACTAAACTGGATAATTATATATCTTATTACAATAGATATGGAATGATAAAGAGGATCTGACATTCTTCATGCTTGTGCATTATATGCTTGGTTGGTTTACAGAACCTAATAAGTATATTGTTTACATCCACTCCTCCTTCAAATTATAAATGTATGTAGCTGGAATTATTTTGCAATGTTGGTATTCTTTTATTATCAATAAGCACATACAGGTTCCCCTATTATTCATTTTATGACACTGTATACTGTAAATTAAAAAAAAGAGCAATGACAATAAAATATGACAAACAGTATTGCTTCTTTTACTGCATCCAATTACCAGCTACCAGCCAAGTTTAATGCGCTTCTAAACCCAAGCACAACATGTCACATATTTCAGCATATATTACTGCAGATATGGTGGCTGCATTAGATGTATGTTTTTTTGCAATTTCTCTTTATTTTCACCTTCTGATCCTGCCAATAACAAATTTCCTTTTCTAGGTACACGCTCACTCACCATACTGTATCCATTGAGTGGTGTTATCACTCTATGATTAGTACTACTGAACATCACCATCTCCACTCTTCTCCTTAACCTTGGAGGAAGTGTTCTGTAGTCTATAGATAGTGATAGGAATGATGTAATTGATAGGATTCATCAAAAGTTATCAGTAGGGTTGAGCGAACCCGAACTGTAAAGTTTGGGTTCGTAACGGACTTTTTGGCACCCGGACCCGCCCCCGAACATTTTACTGTATGCTCGGAATCGAGTTCGGTGTTTGGCAATTTAATGGCTTGCAGGGCAGCCAATCAACAAGTGTTTAACTCGTGTGCCCTTAGAAGCCATCACAGCCATGCCTACTAATGGCATGGCTGTGATTGGCCAGTGCAGCATGTGACCCAGCCTCTATACAAGCTGAATTCACGTAGCGCCGCACGTCACTCTGCTCTAACTAGTGTAGGGAAAGAGAACAGATTAGAACCACCTGAGTGTAGTATTAAAACAATCCTTTATTGGCATAAAAGGTAATGCACTCACATGAGTGATAGGAAAGCAGGCTTTACAGCAAGTCATCCGATCCACTGCAGGGGAGGCAGGAGAGGTGTAGACATCCCTGGGTCCTGGCTGTGTCAGTGGCTTCTGGCACTTCCTGGTGTTCTGTTGGCATCACAGCTTCTCCCTCATCACATCTGGCGGAAGCGGGGCGGTGCTAGCGTTCGGGGCATGCTTGCCCCTTCGTCACCAGCACTGCATATGTGCTTTTGTGACATTCAAATCCAAGCTTGAAATACTGCAATAATAATCTGGTTTTAAAAAAAACATCCATTTTTGGCAATATCCTACATCTTTTGCTTTTGTAGCATTAGTTAGTGTTCAATTTAACCTTCTTAGCAGTATTCCTGAGCGTGGCTCGGGGTTAAATTTCAGAGCCAAATGCGGTAACCCCGAGCCACACTCGGGGTACCACCAGAAGCATCGCTGGATCCTGTAAAAGAGGTTACTTACCTTGTCGCCGGGATCCAGCGATGTATGCGAGCGGTATGCGGCAGCGGATACTCCTCCCGATCCTCTCCGTGCCCCGGCTTCTGTCTCCTGCGACATATCGTTCGCAGGGGGGTGGAACCGGCGGCAAATTCAAATGTAAAACACACCAAACACACTGATACCATTCAAAATAAAATAAATTCACATTACATTGCCCCCCAGTGCCCTTTCCTGCAGTTTTACTGTACTTTTTATGTATATATATATATATATATATATACACACACACACACACACACACACACACACACACACACACACACGTACGTACGTGTGTGTGTGTGTGTGTGTGTGTGTGTGTATATATATATATATATATATATATATATATATATATATATATATATATATATATATATATATACTTTGACTTATTTATAGTTTTTTATTATATTATAATTTATGATTTTGTGTCTCAAACTTTATCATACCCAAGATGTTCTAAAGAAGAATGCACAGTAGAAAAAAAAAATATGTAAATAGTTGGCTTGGGCTGCTCATTCTCAAGAATTGCATGCAAAATAATGGTACCGCTTTCAGCACCTAAAATCCGAAAGAATCATACCGCCAGAGAGGTTAAGCTAGAAATACAGGTTTAATTTTCTGGGTTTTAAAAAAGAAATCTTTTTGGGCTAAAATACACAATTTAAAAGCCCTTGCTGCATCTGTTTGTGTCAAATTCAAGCGTTATATACTGCTGTCATATTCTGTTAGTAAAAAAACACCCTTTTTGGGCAAAATACACAATTTTACAGCCCTTGCTGCATCTGTGATAAAAAACAAGCTTGAAATACTTCAATAATTTTCAGGCTTTGAAAAAACACAAATTTTTGGCAATACCCTCCATCTGAGGCCATTGCCGCATTAGTCAGTGTGCATTTTAAGCTATAAATATAGCTATAATTTTCTGGGTTTTTAAAAACACCCTTTTTGGGCTAAAATACACAATTTTATAGCCCTTGTTGCATCTGTACGTGTCAAATTCAAGCATTACATACTGCTGTCATATTCTGTTAGTAAAAAAACACCCTTTTTGGGCAAAATACACAATTTTACAGTCCTTGCTGCATCTGTGATAAAAACAAGCTTGAAATACTTCAATAATTTTCAGGCTTTGAAAAAACACCCATTTTTGACAATACCCTCCATCTGGGGCCTCTGCCGCTTTAGTCAGTGTGCAATTTAAGCTACAAATACAGCTATAATTTTCTGTCTTTTAAAAAAAACACCCTTTTTGGGCAAAATACTTAATATTGCAGCCTTTGCTGCATCTGTCATTGTGAGATACACCCTTTACATACTGTTGTTCTATTCTGCTGTTCAAAAAACACCCAATTATGGGGAAAAAAATAATTTTGCAGCATATGTTACTGTGAGATAGACCCTTTAGATACTGTTGTTCTATTCTAATATTCAAAAAACACCCATTTAGGGCAAAAAAAAATTTTGTAGTGTTTGCTGCATATGTTACTGTGAGATACACCCTTTAGATACTGTTGTTCTATTCTGCTATTCAAAAAACACCCATTTAGAGGAAAAATCTTAAATTGTGGCCTAGTCTGTATCTGTACGTGTGAGATACACCCTTTAGATACTGTTGTTCTATTCTGCTATTCAAAAAACACCCATTTAGGGCAAGATCCTAAATTTGGGAAATATGAGGAGAACGTCAAATAAGGGACGTGGCCCTGGTCATGGTGCTGCTGGTGGAGCTCCTGTTGCAGGGAGAGGACATGGTCGATCTGTGCCAGCTATACGCACAAGTGAAACCCCTTCCTCAGGTGCGAGTAGGCGACAGAACCTGCAGCGGTATTTGGTCGGGCCTACGGATGTTGAGGCCAGAACAAGTACAGGTGATAGTAAATTGGGTTGCTGACAGTGCCTCCAGTTTCTTCACATTGTCTCCCACCCAGTCTCCTGCTGAAAGATCAGAGTTGGCACCTGCAGCCGATGTCCATCCTTCTTTCACCTCACCCACGTGCAAATCAGCCAAGCAGTCTTAGCCCCAAGTCATGCAGCAGTCTCTTCTGCTTTTTGATGACTCTGTTAGCAGGGTTTCCCAGGGCCATCCACCTATCCCTGCCCCAGAAGTGGAAGAGATTGAGTGCACCGATGCCCAACCACTTACGTTTAAAGATGAGTACATGGGAGGACCATCGTAGCACGTCTCGGATGATGATGAAACACAGGTGCCAAAAGCTGCGGCTTTTGGAATTGTGCAGACCGACAAGGAGGGCAGGGGTAAAGACAGGGTGGAAGTTGATGTGGAGGACGATGAGGTCCTCGACCCCACATGGGATCAACATCATGCAGGTGACCTGTGTAGTTTGGAGGAAGAGGCAGTGGTTGCACAGATCCACCAGCACAGCAGAAGAGGGAGCAGGGTGCAAAAGCGGAGCGGCCATCCCCTAGACAGTACGCCTGCTACTTCCCAACACAGCAAGGGACCGAGCACACCAAAGCCAGCTCCAAGGAGTTCCCTAGCCTGGCAGTTCTTCAGGCAATGTGCTGATGACAAGACACGAGTGGTTTGCACGCTGTGCAATCAGAGCCTGAAGCGAGGCATAAACGTTCTCAACCTGAGCACAACCTGCATGACCAGGCATCTGGCTCCTCCTGCTTCCTCTTCTGCTGCAGTCTCGGCCTCTTCTTTCACCTCGGTAGTGACAGTGGAACCTGCCACCCCTAAAAAAGAGGATCTGCCAGCAACACCACCACCTGGGTCACCAACAATCTCCACAATGTCCCATGGAAGCGTTCAGCTCTCTATCTCCCAAACACTGGAACGGAAGAGGAAGTACCCCCTACCCACCCGCGATCCCTGGCCCTGAATGCCAGCATTTCAAAATTCCTGGCCTTTGAAATGCTGTCATTCCATCTGGTGGAGACGCAGAGTTTTAAAAGCCTTATGGCGGTGGCTGTCCCACAGTACCTCGTGCCCAGCCACCACTACTTTTCCAGGTGAGCCATCCCTTCCCTGCACAACCAAGCAGGGTACAAAATCAAGTGTGCTCTGCGCAACGCCATCTGTGGCAAGGTCCTCCTAACTACGGATACGTGGACCAGTAAGCATTGTCAGGGACGTTAAATCTCCATAACAGCACACTGGGTAAATGCAGTGGCGACTGGGCCTGAGGTGGATAGCAGTTTGGCGCATGTCCTTCCACCACTGAAGATTGCAGGGCGCTGATTTGCCTCCTGTTGCTAACTCCTCCTACTCCCGCTTCCTCATCCTCTACCGCCTCCTCATCCAGTCAGCGTAACACCTTCACCACCAACTTCAGCACAGCCAGGAGTAAACGACAGCAGGCAGTCTTAAAACTTGCCTTTTCGGGGGAAAAGCCCCACACTGCGCAGGAACAACAGACCGATGAGTGGTTGGTGCCAGTGAGCCTCAAGCTCGGCCTGGTGGTGTGCGATAATGGGCGAAATCTCGTAGCAGCTCTGGGCCTAGCCGGTAGGGCTGCGGAATATAATAGAAAGATCGATGCATCGCGATTCGACCCTTCGCGATTCTGCATCGATGCGGGAACCCTGAATAATCGATTCCTGGCTCCTCCCCCCTCCCTCCACAGAAGTGTCATTGCTGGATTAATATGCAGCGGTGGCCTGGCTGCATCCGGCGCTGTTGCCCTCTCATTGGATGGTGTGTAGCCTCAGGAGGCGGGCGTTGCAGCACACCAATGGGCCGCCCCAACCACGCTCTCCCCCTTCCTCGGAATTTGTACCTCTCACCTCCCCCATGGGCGGGTGTAGTCCTGCTCAAAGCCGACACAGACATGGCTGCAGCTATCATCACATCCCTCGGAAGAAACAGCTTCAGGAAATGAGCTGTGAGGGGAGGAGGAGGAGGGGTGCACTGCTAGAAGTGCTCGGAAGATGAGAGACCAGCCTGTCATGCTAAAAGTAAGTGAGGAGTGAGTGAGTGCAGCATAGAAGTGGCCCATCCCCCACCTCTGCTGTACCTTCAGTCCATGTACTACTGTGCCTATCACATTGGGGCTTTTTTCTGTCTAGTTCTTCCTAAGATTTCCCTATAAACTTTCCCACCTGGAAACATCCACTTATCTACAAGTAGTATACTTGTAGATAGAATGCCTTCCTTTTTTTTTTTTTTTTTTTTTCTTTCATTGATGTTGTTGACCTGCATTCTATCTAAGTTGCTACCAAAAGACTCAGCAATGATTTGTTAAAGTGATACTAAAGGGTATTATTATTTTTTTTCTATAAAATAAAAAAGCTATCATACTTACCTGATGACCGTCTCTTGTACCATGTCTGCAGTCTCTGCCCCTCTCCTGTAGTGTATCTGTAGTCTCTGACCCTCTCCTGTAGTGCGTCTGCAGTCTCTGACCCTCTCCTGTAGTGTATCTGCAGTCTCTGACCCTCTCCTGTAGTGTGTCTGCCGTCTCTGACCCTCTCCTGTAGTGTATCTGCAGTCTCTGACCCTCTCCTGTAGTGTGTTTGCAGTCTGTGACTCTCTCCTGTAGTGTGTTTGCAGTCTGTGACCCTCTCCTGTAGTGTATTTGCAGTCTATGACCCTCTCCTGTAGTGTGTTTGCAGTCTGTGACCCTCTCCTGTAGTGTGTCTGCAGTCTGTGACCCTCTCCTGTAGTGTGTCTGCAGTCTCTGACCCTCTCCTGTAGTGTGACATCTCTGACCCTCTCCTGTAGTGTGACAAGAGTGTCCTTTAAAAGCAAATGAAAATAAAAATGATTCTCTAATGCTTGATTGTTTTTTTTTTTTTTTTTTTTATAAAGTTTTGAAAACCATTGGGCAGTGGGCTGGGCATGGGCAGTGGGCTGGGCATGGGCAGTAATCGTGATGCATCGCGGAATCGAATCGTATCGAATCGCGACCCTAATAATCGTAATCGAATCGAATCGTGAGGTAAGTCAAGATGCGCAGCCCTACTAGCCGGTTTGACACCCATCCCTTGCCTGGCGCTGAATTTTGGTGGTGCAGAGGTTCCTTAAAAATGACCCAGATATATCAGAGCTGTTGCAGAAAGTGCGGGCCGTCTGTGTGCACTTTCACCCTGCTGCTGCTCGCCTGTCAGCGCTGCAGCGTAACTTCGGCCTTCCCGCTCACCGCCTCATATGTGACATGCCCACAAGGTGGAACTCCACCTTGCACATGCTGGAAAGACTGTGCGAGCAGCAGCAGGCCATAGTGGAGTTTCAGCTGCAGTACGCACGCGTGAGTCGCTCTGCGGAACAGCACCACTTCACCACCAATAACTGGGCCTCCATGCGAGACCTGTGTGCCTTGTTGAGCTGTTTTGAGTACTCCACCAACATGGCCAGTGCCGATGACGCCGTTGTCAGCTTAACTATCCCACTTCTATGCCTCCTTCAAAAAAACGATTCGGGCGATGATGGAAGAGGATGTGGCACAGGAGGAGGAGGAGGAGGAGCAAGAGGGATAATTTCCAAGGCTTTTTAGTACAGTCATTCACAAGTGGCTCCGAAGGTGGGTTCCTGCACCCAAAAATGCCAGGTACACAATTGTTCAGCAAGGGCACAGTTCTGGAGGATGACGAGGTGGAGGATGAGGAGGAGGAGATGGAGGAGGAGGAACCATATTCACAAGAGGGTGGCACCCAGACCAGCTCATGGCCATCACTGGTGTGTGGCTGGGGGGGTACAGAAGACATAGACGATACACCTCCCACAGAGGACAGCTTTTCGTTGCCTCTGGGCAGCCCTGCACACATGAGCGATTACGTGCTGCAGTGTCTCCGCAATGACCGCCGAGTTGCCCACATTCTAACTTGTGCTGATTACTGGGTGGCCACGCTGCTGGATCCCCGTTACAAGGACAATGTACCGTCCTTAATTCCCTCACTGGAGCGTGAACGTAAGATGCGCGAGTACAAGCGCACGCTGGTAGGTGCGCTGCTGGTGGCATTCCCACCTGACAGCAGGGACACAGTGGAAGCACAAGGCGAAGGCAAAGGAGGAGGAAGAGGTCACCAATGCAGCCAGGGCACCGCCAGCACCTCAGAAGGCAGGGTTAGTATGGCCGAAATGTGGAAAAGCTTTGTCAGCACGCCACAACAACCAGCACCACCAGCTGATATGGAACGTCTTATCAGGAGGCCGCATTTCACCAACATAGTGGAGCAGTATGAGTGCACACGCCTACACGTACTGAATGACGGGTCTGCCCCTTCAACTTTTGGGTCTCCAAATTGGGCACATGGCCTGAGCTTGCCCTTTACGCCTTGGAGGTGCTGGCGTGCCCTGCAGCCAGTGTATTATCTGAATGTGTATTTAGCACGGCAGGGGGCGTTATCACAGACAAGCGCAGCCTCCTGTCCAGAGCCAATGTGACAAGCTCACGTTCATTAAAATAAACCAGGCATAGATCCCACAGGACTTGTCCGTACCTTGTGCAGAATATACATGTATACCGGCCTTACCCAGACATTGTTGCATTTTTGATCTTTCTCACTCTTTTGGGGTGTACCCTAATTAAAAAAAATAAATTAAAAACAAAAACCAGGTTTGGCTACCTCGTCCTCCTCCACCTCCGCTTCCACCTACACTGCCACATCCACCGCCACGTCAACCTCCTACTCCATATGGACCTCGTCCTCCTAGATCAAGATTATTTTTTATTTTTATGTATTTTATGTTATTTTAAGCTATTTCCTTATGCACATTTGTTGGCAGAGCACTTTCCATGCTCTTAACATTTTGCTGCCATTTGCAGCCCTCTAACCCATTCAATGACTTTTTTAGAGCCATTTTAGTGCTCAAAAGTTAGGGTCCCCATTGACTTCAATGGGGTTCTGGGTCAAGTTCGGGTTAAGTTCGGGTCCCAAACTCAAACTTTTTTGCGAAGTTGGGCCGAACCCGTCGAACCCGAACATCCAGGTGTCCACTCAACTCTAGTTATCAGCTGATAAGTTTTCTGACAGGATTAACAGATGTTTTGCATCAAACGGATATAACAAAGCGCTTCCATGGGTATATTTTACAGACTAAAAGGAGAGAATAAAAGAACATTATTTTTAGAGGTTACATAAGATATAGTAATCTGGAAAACAATCATTGCTAATACATTTTCATAACTGCTACGCTATTTCTACGCTACGCTAGTTTTGCTTAGCTCATTACACGAAAGTAAGGTTAATAATACTATTTAGATTACCAAGTCTTCAGTTTTACTCAAATTAGTTCATCCAAAAATGAATACACCCCACAACAAAAACTACTACATCTAGTGTTTTGTATGACCTGCATGATTTGTAAGGACAGAACCAAGTCTTCTTCTGGAATGAACAAGTTGGCGATATATTGCAACATCTATCTTTTTCCATTCTTTAAAAACTACCTCTTTTAGAGCCTGGATGCTGGATGGAGAGTGATACTCAACTTGTCTCTTCAGAATTCCCCATAGGTGTTAGATTGGGTTAAAATCAGGAGACATACTTGCCCACTGAATCTATTTCACCCTGTTCTTCTTCAGAAATGCAAAAGTGGCCTTAGATGTGTGTTTTGGATCATTGTCATGTTGGAAAAGTGCACATGGACCAAAGCACAAAGTAATGGTAGCATCTTCTCTTTCAATATAGAGCAGCACATCTGTGAATTTATGATACCATCAATGAAATGCAGCTCCCTAACACCAGCACCACTTATGCAGCACCACAGAAGGACACTGCCAACACCATGTTTCACTGTAGGCATCATGCATTTTGTTTTTGTACTCCTCACCATTGTGGCGCCATACAGTATTGAAGACATCAGTTTCAAAAACATTTATCTTGGTTTCATCACGCCAGAGCACAGAGTCCCAGTTGTCCTCTTCTTTTTCAGCATGGGCCCTGGAGAATTCTAGGCAGGCTTTTTTTTGTGCATGGGGTTTAGGAGAGGCTTCCTTTGTGGACGACACCCATGCATGCCATTCCTCTGCAGTCTACACCATATTGTGTCATGGGAAACACCCCAGTTTGGCTTTCTACTACTTTAGCTAACTGCAATGAACTTGCATGGCGATTTTCTTTAACCCTTCTCATCAGAAGATACTCCTGTCGAAGTGTTAACTTTCGTGGACGGTCTGGTGCTTATTGAGGAGCGGTGTTATCACTCTAGGATAGGAAGTGTATTAATACTTCAGAACACCACCTTCTCCCCACTTCTCCTTAACCTGAGAGGAATGTTTCTCTTGTCTACAGATAGTGAAAGGAATGATGTAATTGATAAGATACAGCATAGAAGTTATCAGCTCACAAGATTTCTGAAAGAATTTAGAGATGTTTTTCATTGAACAGATATAACAAAGTTCTGCCATGGGTATATTTAACAGACCAAAAGGAGAGAATAAAAGGAGTTTATTTTTAGAGTTTACATAGCAATATAATAGTAATATAGAAAACAGTAATTGCTAATATTATTTCATAACTGCTAAAATGTTTCAAAATTGTGAACAAAGTATAAACTCTCGTGCTATCTGGTGAAAATAAGTAAAAATAATTGTGCAGACTGCTGCTTGCACTGAAAAACGTATCCAAAGCTAATGGTCAGAATGAAAATGGTTTTAATATAGTGCTGCGCTGTCTGTGAATCAAAATGTCAAATGTGCATTATAGAATAACAAAGATAATATTAAATCTGTGCAATCTCAAAACAAAAGAAAGAAACTAAATGCCAATCAATATAAAAGAAAACATGTACTGTGCTGAACAGTGATGTAACTCATAAGAATAAACAATGCTCTGTGATGCACGTGCAAACATGGAAATAAAGTTAATGATGTTGTTCCAAGCAGTGTCCCTTCACCATAAGATTTTAATATTCTTGTATAAACAATCTTTATCCAGTGTGTCACCTCTGTGTTCATTAGCCTCTCACCTGAATTTCTCTTGAATGCATGTGATTATAAATCTCCAATGTGCCTGTTGTACTTCTTGCTCACCACTAGATGGCCTCGGTAGTCCAAGCTATCTGCTTTGTGTGAATAATTATGGGTATCCAGGGATCAACTCGCCATGCAATAGGAGTGGGGGTACATGAAGGACACTTTCATCATGTAGTAAATCAAACCATTTATTGGAATAAAAGCTCATAAACTTACACAAAAGAATGCAATGTCCAGCGTTATAATGAGCACTGGGCTAATTCCGGGATCTGCGTCACTTCCGGTACCTCTGTATACACCATACGCGTTACGTCATGAACACGTGAATTTTTCAGGGGAGTCATCCATTTCTTTGTTGTTTTTTTTTGCCTCTCTATTTGGCTAGGCTGTGAAAAAGCCTCACATATGTGGTATCCCGATACTCAGGAGAAATAGTAGAATGGGTTTTGAGATGTAATTCTGAGTATTAAAAAATAAATAACCTCTACTTTGTGCTAATCTAACAAAGTTAAAAATTACTAGCCAATACAAAATGGATGTGCATATGTATAAATTAAAACAAAACTAAATATAAATATATAACACTGCTTCTGCATTAAACGATCCCCCAAAATCTTTACAAGTGAATTTATACAAAACCTAAATACATTTGTAGTGCTGTGCATTTGCATAAAACACAAAATTGAACATAACCTGCAGTTAAGTTTATTCCCAATATTTAATAATGATCGCCAAGTGTCAGGAGCACAAATAGCTTCTTTGACTGTACAAAAACTATAATCAAATTTGTCCACAAGTTCTTAAAACAAGTTTCCAGTAATTCTTTATGTGAAAAAAATGCTTCAATAGTGCCACAGTAGTGCTTTTGTGTGCCTCGACAGATACTCACCAAATCTCAATGCTTCTCATGTGACAGATCGCTTTAAAGGGATTTGATCAATAGTAGCGCAATCCTGCAGACTCCCTCTTTACAGAAAAGTGCTCTCTCCCCCTCTCTCCTCTGCACATGATCCCCAAGAATAGCAAAAAAAAAAAAAAAAAATGGACCAACTAGTGTGATACTATAAAAAAAAGTGCTTTAATAAATATAAAAAAAAAAAAAAAACTCACATGGTTGAAAAATAGATAAAGCAACTAAGTTCATTGCATCCAGGTGTTACCACTGGGATGAATCAAATAAACGATCCAGAAAGCATACTGTCGGCCTCTCTGTGAATATATGTTAAACCTGGATCGGCAGATCACTTTCAGTCACTGCTAAACCAAGGGGGAATTATAACTATGTTTAGGCTCTGTTAGAAATATATTATTTATGGAAAAAAAAGAAATATATTATTAATTGACAACTTTGGGCAACAAAATACATTTTCATATTCTTTCTGTATTTTTCAAACAATTTGTGGCAAGAAAATTAATTTTCTAAAAACTCATTATACATCCTAACAAATTCATTGGGGTATTTGCTTTCCAAAATATGCTTATTTTTTTAGTGTCCTCGTGCTCCAGGGCCTCTAAAGATATGATCAGCAGTCAGGAAATTGGATGCGTTATTTATACCCCTAGAAAACTTGAAGGTTCTCCTCAGATTTAGGGTCTCTCTCTGCAGTTGGCTGTGAAAAAGTCTCATACCAAACACATGTGGTATCTCAATACTTAGGAAAAGCAGCAGAATGTTTTTTGGTGTGTAATTGTAAGTATGCCTATTTTGTGTGTGGGAATTAGCTTGTTAAAAGACAATCTTCATTTTCCCCAAAATTATGGCAAAAAAAACTACTTTAAAAAATTCACCATGCCCCTTAATAAATACTTTGAGCTGTCTACTTTCAAAAAGGGGTAATTTTGAGGACATTTGTACTACCCTGACATTTTAGGGCCTCAAAAAATGAGAAAGGCAGTCATAACATCAGGAATGATCAATTTTCAAATATATACATATATACCATAATTTGTAGACTCTATAACTTTTCCACAGACTATATAATATACACTGATTTGGGTTACGATTTACCAGAGAAATGTAGCAGAATATATTTTGACCTAAAAACCATCAAATGCAAATATCTGTCTAAAATAATTATATAAACATCATTTGGGTTCAGTGTTGCATGACTGAATACATGTTACTCAAAGTGTGACAGTGCTGAAATCTGAAAAATGGCCTGGGCAGGAAGGGGACAAAGCAGTCCGGGCTTGAAGTGGTTAAGGAAAAAAAAGAGTCCCCAAATATAGGAACCGAAAGAAAAGAAGAAAGAAAAGGTGTGATTGTTCAGAGAACTATCAATCAGAAGTATAACACAGTTTCCTAACTAACCTTAATATATCTCCTTATTCAGTTTGTCGTCCCTCTCTATCCTTTTCCTACAGCAGATTTCAGTACATTAGACTTATAGCTGCTCTGAGACTATGCCTCAATTTTAAAGAGCAGGGCAACACTTGTCCAAAAGCTCCCTTATTAGCTTTTATTAATGCACCTACAGTTTGCATTTCTATCATGCACTGGGCTAACAGGAAGTGGGTTGAAGCACCAGTAAGAAGACCAGCACTAGACCATAAATTAGAAGAGAGAGCAAGATAGTGTTAAAAAGGACTGTATTATTGGTTAGTCCCTATTTGCTGCTAGTAATTAACAGCTGTATGCCAGTGTCATCATGTACCAAGCTGTCACTAACACATCCATACACATGCACATGCATGTGGGTCTGCCCAAATTAAGTACGGAAAGCAGCACACAAACATGCAATGAGATTAAAGCACTGACACTACCTTAAAAGAACATATTCATGTTACTTTTCATATTCAGTTGAAATAACATTTCCCTTTTTTAGATACAGTAATGCTAGGGAAGGGTTAGAACTTCTGTCAGGTCTTTTTAGATTTCCGTGTCTCCAGTAGGCGGACTTGTCTCTTCTCTTTTTCCTGGCAATCAATGACATTGGAACAGAAAATAGACAAGAAATCCCAAATTCTTACAGCTGTTACTAGCAGTGAAAGTGATGGGAATTCTTCCAATGGAGACACCTGTTTTGGTGGAAATAGACAAAGTGGGATTTCCCCTCACTATTAAGAGCTATGCTCTCACTTTTTTCACTAATAGAAAAAAAAAAAAAAAAAACTTACGGGAATTTGACCTTCCCCCTACCAGAACCCAACCCCACTCCTCTCAAAAACATTTTTTTGCTAGAGATACACCTCAAAGTCTTAATTTTTCCTCCTAAATTGTTTATTTGTATTTCACAGAATACAACAATACTAGAAGCCACTGGATAGTAGGGAATTACACTGAATTGAGGTAAGAATCGTTAGGACATAGTCAGTCCTATGCAATGAAAATGGTTAATAAATCATGTCACAACATATGTAGCATGGAGTTAAAAGGCGAGATGGTTAGAGTGGTAAGTGAGAGGGAAATCAGAGAAGGGAGATCAAAAGAGACAGATAAGGGGTCCAAGATAGGGAGGGGAAAAAATATATAGAGGGCTAGCAGGGTGGGGAAATCTAGAGATGGGGAGGTTGTTCCAAATTTATTAGTTTTAATAACCCTGATAGCCATGGTTCAAAGGTCACTGCAAAATCGGAACCCACAGGATTCACCACAAGCCCATGGTAGTGGGGAACCTGAACCTTACCCCTATTGGTGGAATGAGATGGGAAGGGAGTCTGCTAGCATAATGGGTATGCTACAGTTACTCTGTTGCACCACTCTGCAAATTTTCCAGATAATGTCAAAGCAAATTCCTTATATTATTAGTCCAAGATGACATAAGCACATTTAACACGTATTGGTCTAAAGAAAAAAATGTATGGGACTTGGAGAGAATAAGGTACAAGCCATGGTTCTTGGAACTGGTTTATGTAAATTTTATTTTTTTTTTAAAGTTAGGTGGAGATATTATTGTATACGCACCGCATCCCTTGTTTTAGTAGAATTGTATAGAAAGAATTTGTTGTAGGACTTTTAAGGTGCAAAAAAAATTATATATATATATAAATGATGGAGAAAAAGTCATTTTCATAAAAATTTACAAATTTTTATTCATCACAAAATAATTAACAGTATTTTAAAAGACATATAAAAAGAGAAAATTAATAACTCTATAGTGCCTGCTCAACATATTTTGCCATCTCTCGATAGCTTCTTCAGGAGACTGACGGGCATCGTTTATAAGTTATTTTTCTGTATATGATGAAAAAAATAACATCAAAATTTTACATCTATACATACATTTTGCAATATTTATTGTATTTCACCTTTGATACATATTAACAGTAATAATTACATCATATAACATACCTCTGAAACAGTAGAATTTGTGCCTGGTCTGGAATGTGCCAAGATGGAGGGGCCTCTAGATGGGACAATCAAGGATAAGAGCCCCCATTTTGCATACAATGCATCATAGAGGGGGGAAGAGCCAAGCCAATTGTTTTTAGTTTGACATATTTTTTAATCTGAATAAACAATTTTAAATAGTATAATATAAATGTGATGTTTTAGCATATACATACTGTACATCTTCTCAAAAATATGCCTAACAAATATAGTTCTCATATAATTACCTGTCTTATGATGTATTAAAGGTCTTCAACCTGATTGGTAATAAACAAGGGGACTTGATTGTCTGGGTATCTATGTCCTTTGGATTTATAGATAGATGAAGTTTGATATATATCAATTTTAATTTTACTGAAAAATAGAAGGAATTATTATACTTTTATCTTTTCCATTTTATATCATATAAACAAATTAAATCTTGTTTTTTTAAAAAAAAAGATATCATGTCTCTGATAATTACCTTGTATAAATAGAAGTTTTCAAATACAAAAGAAGGATCCCACTTTAAAAGGATTCCATTTGACAAGATTACTATGGAATTCTATATTTAGCCTGGTTTTATGTCAAAGCAGAGCGCCAGTCAAGAATAACATTATAAAAACAAGTAACTCATTTTTTGCTGCAATAATTAGCTTTAATCTAAATATTTCCCTCAAAGGTCCTTTCTGTTACTAGATATCCTCAGAAGAAAAAAGGGGTGCATAAACTGCGCTAACCAATCAAGTGTACAAGCTGCTGACACAAACAACTGACAAGAAAGGTTGATGCAACGGAAAATAAAATAAAAGTGCAGCGCTAATGGGAACTGCAACAGTTCTCAATACAAACAAATAAAATGACATATGTGATCAGTAAATGTGAAAATCTGTAACTGAATACAATCAAAAAAGTCCATATAGAGTTCACAATGGTAAGTGCAAGTGGAGTAATCCAAAACAGAGGTGAATCTTGATACTGATATCTCATCACCAACACCAAATAAATTGCGCTCACCAGATGCTGTTGACCCTGAATACCATATAGCATGAGGGTCAAAAAGGCTGTTAGGATGGTATAGGATTCCTGAAACGATCTGCAACCACGGATGTCTCCCAGGTGTATATCCAGCAGGGTAGGTAGAATGGATCACTCACAGAAATCCAGACCCATGTGAAATAAACCAAAGGAAACAGACATAGTGTAAAATCCAAATAAAAAGTTTAATAAAAAAGGGGAATAACACTCACAAAATTTCAAATGGTAAAGGCTGAAACAAATGCTAGTCTGGCTAAACAGGCACGATCCTGATGCATTTCGTCCCACAGGACATTCTCAAAGGATTTGACCAGCAAGCTATTAAGGAATCCATACACTTATAAAGGCTCCATAATTGATAATTAGTGAAAAAACGAATCCCACCTGTATTAAGCTGCCAAGCATCATAATCTGGATAGGAGAAGGCAGCGTGTGTGTCAAGCCTCTCTTTGGAACTGACCAACACAGCATAACATCACTTCCGGTCTGCACAGGAAGTGAGGTCGATTTTGGAACTGACCAACATAGCATAACATCACTTCCGGACTGCACAGGAAGTGAGGTAGATTTTGGAACTGACCAACACAGCATAACATTCCTTCCGGTCTGCACAGGAAGAGAGGTAGATTTTGGAACTGACCAACACAGCATAACATCACTTCCTGTCTACACAGGAAGTGAGGTAGATGCACATCACACCTGGAAGTGTTGTATAACACTGGTGGAGCACATATCTAACCAGTTCCAGATAGAGGCTCGGCATGTAAACAAACACCGCCCCCCGGGAGACAGGCATCCAGCGTGTCTCACACATAAAGAAAATAGACAGCAGACATGACGATATAAATCTACAGGTGGAAGCAGTACTAGATATCCTCAGTCTGATGGCCAGCATAAATCAACCTTCTCCCTGCTCCTGGACAGTGAAAGGAAAGTAGCATAGTGATGAGCTTATACCTCATCACTCTGCTTTCTCTTCCTATGAACATGTGGGATCCAATATTTCTAGATTTCCTCCTTTTCTTCCACTGAACATCATCCGATTGACCTGAAATCTACCCTAAACTAAATTAGACTTCCACTATACCACATCCTTCATGTGTACAAAAAACCTGAAATCTAAAAATATATTCTTATAACTTTCTTGTTCCATGGCCAAAAGTAGCAGAAATAACTGAAAACCTCTGATGTATTTGTTGTGTCTGGTTTTACCCCCCACTTAGGCCTACACCCCAGAGGGCAATAGCTCTCTTCGACGGGTGTCTTTTCTGTCTCTTGTCCTTTGCTTTCTTCCCCCTTGTTTTACTGTTTCTTTTCCCCCCTTCCTCCCTGGTTGTAGAGCATACCGATACGCGACCCTTTTACCCTCACCAGCTACCACACCTTCCCCCCCCCCCTCTCCCCCCCTACTCTTCCACCCTCTCCGTTTTCCTGCTCATTCCTTCCCTATCCTCTTCCCTTCTCTCTCTCTCCGGTTTGGATCTTGTGCGGGTGACCACCTGGAACGCTAGGGGACTGAATGTTCCCGAGAAACGACCCATGCTCCTGGGTGATCTGCGGCGCTCGCATACGGACGTCGCTTTCATCCAGGAGATGCATTTCGGAACAGATGGCTTGCCGTTCCTTCAAAATAGATTCTTCTCTAATGCATACCACGCTACCAATGTTGCTGCCAAGTCTAAAGGGGTTTCCATCCTGCTCTCGAATAACATCCCGTGGTCCCTTCTTGACAAGTGTGTAGATCCCCACGGTCATTATCTGTTTCTTAAGGGACGCATTGGAGGTCAACTGGTTACGCTGGCCAATCTCTATGTACCTAATGCTCACCAGGATACATTCCTGAAGAAAACTCTGGCGTCTCTGGTGGATTTCACGGAGGGCCGTCTGCTTTTGGGGGGAGACTGGAACCATCCTTTGGATCCGTCTGTGGACACGTCCACAGGGGTGTCTTCGGTGCCTCGTGGTGTTCGGGGTCAAATTCTCAAGCTGCTGAAAGAGCTCCAATTGGTGGATGTATGGCGCATATTACATGTGGGGGAGAGGGACTACACCTTCTTCTCCAACCCGCATAACGCGTATTTGCGCATTGATCTTTTCATGGTCCCCCACCGTCTTCTCTCCTCGGTGGTAGATGTGGACATTGGCTCGATCACCTGGTCAGACCATGCTCCCGTCACTATGGAGGTGAGGTTGGGGGGGGGGCAGCCCGTGAATCGGACTGGCAGTGGAGGCTCAATGAGAGTCTGTTACAGGACTCAGAAGTGTTGGCTGATGTGTCCCGACAGTTGCAAACATACTTCCAACTAAACGATACCCCAGACAGTGACCCCAGAGTGGTCTGGGAAGCTCACAAGGCCGTGATCAGGGGGGTCCTGATCTCTCATGGCGCAAGAATCAAGAGGGATAGAGAGCGGCAATTTGCCAAACTCCTGGCAGACATTGCACGACTGGAAGACCTGCACAAGCGACGCACAGATGCTTCTGTGGGAGCTGAGCTGACCAAGCTGCGGAGCCAGGTTGGGGACCTTCTGAGGTACCGAGCGAAGGCGGCCATCCAGCAATGCAGGCGCACTCACTACGAAGTGTGGGCGAGTGTTGGCCAAAGCTCTGCGGGATCAGCAGGCTTCCTCTTATGTCCCATTCATCAAGAGCACTAATGGCGAGAAAATACATCTACCCAGGGAGATATCCCAGCAGTTTGGGGACTTCTATTCTGAGCTATACCATTTGCCCCAAGACTCCTCGGGTGATGGAGCTGCTGCCTCCTACCTAGATTCAATCCCCCTTCCGAGGTTCCCTTCGCCTGCGAGGGAGGCTTTGGAGGAGGCTTTTACCTCTGATGAACTGTCCATGGCCATAAAGTTGGCGAAGAGAGGCAAGGCCCCTGGCCCGGATGGCTTCACGGTCCTGTACTATCAGCGATTGCAGGACTTGCTTCTCCCTCATATGCTGAAAATGTTCAACGAGATTGGCCAATCTACCACATTCCATGCTGACTCATTGTTGGCACACATATCGGTTATCCCTAAGGAGGGGAAGGACCCCTCTGCCTGTGGGAGCTACAGGCCAATCTCGTTACTGAACGCTGACCTAAAACTTTTCACAAAATTGATAACGTCTTGGCTTCAGCCCCTCTTGCCAGACTTGGTCCACCTTGATCAAGTTGGTTTTATCTCTACCAGGGAAGCTCAGGATAATACCACCAAAGCCCTGAACCTGATACACCAGACCAGAACCTCCCGCCACCTGACCGTCTTCTTAAGCACAGACGCTGAGAAGGCTTTCGATCGGGTGAGCTGGGAATATATGTTTGAGGTTCTGCGACGCTTCGGCGTTGGCCCCCGTAAGCTCCACTGGATATCGAGTAGCTATACCTGCCCACGCGCGATGGTTAAAGTGAACTGAGTTTTCTCCAAGCCTTTCCGGATTTTCAATGGCACTCGGCAGGGTTGCCCCCTCTCCCCACTCCTTTTTGCCCTCTCCCTGGAACCTTTTCTAACCAAAGTTCGCCTGAACCCAGACATTTCTGGGGTCCCGGTGGGCACTGCGTCCTATAAGATCTCTGCATACGTTGATGACCTTCTCTTTTCCCTGACCAATCCTTTGATCTCTCTCCCGAACCTCCTACGCTAGTTTGAGCTCTATGGTGCGGTCTCACATCTTAAGATAAATTATCATAAGTCGGAGGCGATGGGTGTGTCTCTGCCGGCGCAGGTTCGGGACTCCCTTCGCCTTAGCTTTCCTTTTTAAATGGGCTGACTCGGCTCTCAAGTACCTGGGGACTTGGCTTCTGCCGAACCCCAGGAATGTCTTCCGTCTGAATTTTCCCCCTCTTCTGACCACCACCCGAGCTCTGCTAACTAAGTGGTCGACTGGACTGCATTCGTGGTTCCGTCGCTGCAACATTCTCAAGATGTCCATCTTGCCGAAATTCCTTTACCTGTTTCAGACGCTACCGGTGACAATCCCCGCCACTTTCTTTAAGCAAGTAGAAGCCGCCTTCACCAATTTTATTTAGGCTGGTTGGAGGCCTAGGCTGGCTAGACGTTTTCTTACGATGCCCAAATCATATGGTGGAGTGGCAGTCCCGGATGTCAGGAGATACTACCAGGCAGCGCACTTGAACAGGCTCGTGGACTGGTGCAGACATGCTAAACTGAAGCTGTGGACAACACTTGAGATGTCCTTGTTTCTCTTCCACCTCCCGGGCACTCCATGGTGCACTGACTCGCTGCCCAACCAGGTCAGGCGACACCCCCTTATCGGCCCGACTCTCAAGATCTGCTCCTCGATTCTGACAACTGGGGCAACTTAGGCTGCGCGATCCCCCATGTTTCCGATTTTGGGAAACCTGGCCTTCCCGGTGGGCTGTGAGGGGGGTAGGTTTCAAGCTCTCCTAGAGCTGGGACGATTCAGAGTGGCACATTTTGGAGCTGCTGCGACTTGGCCCTCCCTCCTACAATTGACGGCGATGGGTGGCCCGTTTGGGCTCACCCGATGGCAGGCGCTTCCTCCAAGAGTTGGGGCCCCGCGCGCTCTTTGAGAGCTCACTGACCCCACTCGAGACTCTTCTCGCGGGGGACACCCCCTTGCCACATGCTTTATCCCAGCTCTACTACATACTTTCGGAGCCCCCGGGGGATTTTGTCCTTCCGGGACTCTTGAAGTGGGAGGGAGAATTACAGCGGACCTTCTCGGCGACCCAACGCAAAAATATTATTTGATTTTCTCTACGATCCTCATTTTGCACGCGTCTCCAAGAGACCAACTACAAATTATTGATGCACTGGTATTACACCCAGGTGAGGATAGCCGGCTTCTTTCCAGAGGCATCGAGTAGATGCTGGCGTTTCCTGGGTGACCAGGGCTCCATGCTCCATATGTTCTGGAGCTGTCCCCTACTGCAGGGTTTCTGGACGGAGGTGCGGAGAATCTCCCAAAATGTGACTGACGTTGTCCTCCGGGATGACCCTGCTTTCTTCCTACTGCACTGTGCACCCATCCCCCCGAAGCGTTATAAGAAATCGGTATTACGCCACCTTCTCAACGCAGCTAAAGGATGCATTGGCACCTGTTGGAAATCTACTGCCCCCCCTTGATTCAGCTTTGGTTGTCCAGAGTCAAACAGATAAATGACCTTGAGGACCTGGTGATGACCTTGCAGGGCAGGAGGGAACAATACACAGCGACTTGGGGGTGCTGGAATATGTTCATCCTCTCGGATGAGGGACGGGCCCTACAGGGCATCACCTGAGCCATTAGAACGATGAACGTGGGGAACTGCAAGGGATCCGTCCAGCTTTCCCCCTACTCTCCTTCCCTCTTTTCACCCATGCCTGCCCGCTTGCCCTCATTCCCTATTGATGTTCCAATACACTCTCCTTACTACATACCTGCCCTCTTTTCTCCTTACACTATGTATTCCTCTTTCCTCCCATACCACCCTAGGCCTTTCTTCTCTCTTCCTCCCCTACCTCTTCCCACCTTTCTCTCCTTCTATTAACCCATTATACGCTACATATCTTGTTACTACCTTTGTGTGATACTTACCCTTTACCATCTCCCTGTGAGAAAAGATTTTTCTGTGTGTCTGCCACGCACGTCAGTGGATGATACATACCTACCCTATTTCTTGTTCATATGTGGATTTACTGACCCCTAGTCATGTATCTGGTTTGATGTGCATTATCGCTCCTCCGCGATTGAATCCATGCGACTGTTATTACATGTTTTCCTCTCTTATTCTTGCCGATCGAAACGAGGACTGCACGCATCACCTGTTTTGATAATACTTTTCTCCCTGCTTTGATACGAGTTCTGTTTTTTGTTGTGGTGCTATATTTTCTACTATTACCATGTATGTAACTTGTTAATGCTGTTTCTTAATTATCTAAATAAAGAATTTGAAAAAAAGAGAATAAGCTAGGTGTTTTTTTAAATAATAAAACAAAGGTTGAATATCTAATTATGTTAAAGGAGGGGATAACAATGAAGATTAGAAAGTGTTAAAAATGAGAGTGGTGTCATGTGTTGCCCTGCATGCACAACCTATACAGTAGGGTAAATCTTCACATGTCAGCAATTTTGGTTTGTGTTCAAACAAAAAGACACAAGAGGGTTGATTTACTAAAACCGGAGAGTGCAAAATCTGGTGTAGCTGTGCATGGTAGCCAATCAGCTTTTAACTTCAGCTTGTTCAATTAAGCTTCGGCAAAAAAGCCTGGAAGCTGATTGGTTTCTATCCAGAGCTGCACCACATTTTGTACTCTCCAGTTTTAGTAAATCAAACCCAAAAAGGCAGATCAATGTACAGAGAGCTTGGCATGCAGTGTTTTTATATCTTTTGCACTACAACATTTGTGACACAAGACAGAGTAATTCCAAGTCATTCATTGGACGCTGTGTGACCCATAAAAGAGAAGTTGCCTGGCCCTTTAGGCCCTCTAGGCCTCATGTACACTGGGTTATTGTAAACACTGATTCTCCTGACAGGAGAAACTCAGCATTAAAACCGACCTAAGCTGTGTTGTTTTCAAAGGAGTTCAGGCGAGTTTAGTAGCATTTGGTGTTTGGGTGATAATAATGTATTTCATTGGACAGAATTTTAATTTAGTCTGGCCATTGAAATGAATAAATTAACCTAGTGATTAGGTCAGTTCATTCAAAAAATATTCCACAAAGAACGTGCTGACAAAGAGGTTTTATGGTTGGTTCACCAAATAGGCAGAGAGACCAATTAAATAATTTCTGTAAATGTAATATTGATAATAAAGAATGTGCAAATACATGCACATGCAGGTGCTTAGGCACTAATTAATGAATAAGGAAGTGACATAAAACACAGAAGACAAGACTAAACACACATGTGTACATAAAAACTTACACCGGCCGTTTGTCGCAATTTTTGTGTACACATGTGTGTTTAGTCTTGTCTTCCATGCACCTGCATGTTCATGTACTTGCACATTCTTTATTACCAATATTACATTTACAGAAATTACTTATTTGGTTTCTCTGCCTATTTGGTGAACCAACCATATAACATCTTTGCCTCCACGTTCTTTGTGGAATATTTTCTGAATATATGGTTCAGGTTAGGCTGGTTTACACACACAAAGTGAAGGCATAGTAGAGCAAGTTTTTCTTTACCCATTTCCGCACTTTATCCCATTTTTCTATACATTAGGCCAGTTTAGCCTCGTTTAGCTGCATTTAGCTGCGTTTGGCGTTTTTTATACTCAAAAGCTCCTCTCTTGAATGAGATTCTTCTGCGTCCAGGAGGAGGAGCTTTGATTGCCTCTAACCCTTGACTGCCTCTAAACTCCTCTAAAAGCCTATGGGGTTGATTTACTTTAGGCCTTTAGGCAAATAGACTGTGCACTTTTCAAAGTGCAGTTGCATTCTGCAAGAGCAGTTGCTCCAGATTAAGTTAGTAAATGAGGGGAAGCTCTGTTGACTTCCATCATCCAATCATGTGCAAGCAAAAATGCAGGTTTTTTTTATTCCTTGCATGTGATTGAGTATTCTTTGCAAAGTGAAGCTTTTTATCTCATTTACTAAGGTCTGGAGCAACTGCACTTGCACTTTACAAAGTACACAGTCTATTTGCCTTTAGTAAATCAACCCCTATGTGTGCCTGGACACATCAGTGTTTTTTTTTAGATGCGTTCAGGGGCGCATGCAAAAAAAAACAAAAGCCCAAAAATTAAGTTTAGGACTAGCAGTGTGCATGAGGCCTCAGGGTCCATGCACGCTGGGCATAACAAATGCTGCTTATATAGGTGTTTTGCATTTTTTTCTTCAGCCTGTAAAAGCAGCTTTATGTTAGCCTAAGTGTCCATGCACATAAGGGAGTTCACAGGCATATTAACCACTTGCCAACCACCCCATAGCAGATTTATTGCTACAGGGCGTCTGCGCTGCACAGAATCACATATATATACGTGATACTGCTCTGACGGGTTTTGTGCGCGAGTGTGCACCACTGGCGGCTCACTCCTGCTGTGGTTTTACACAGCGGGTCCCACAGACCTGATGTCTGCCGGCACCCGCTGATTGCTTGGTACACTGACAGAATGCCGGTCTGCCTATGTAAACAAGGCAGACTGTCCTGTCAGTACAGAAGACGTGGATCCTGTGTTTCTGTAAAGCAGAAGCACTGATCCATGCCTTCCACTAGTAAAAGCACCTCCCCACTGCACTGAAACACTAGCTAGGCACACAATTAACCCCTTGATCACCCCTTGATGTTAACCCCCTTCCCTGTCAGTGTCATTAGTACAGTGACAGTGCATATATTTAGCACTGATCACTGTAATAATGTCACTGATCCCCAAAAAAGTGTCAGTTAGGTGTTCAGTTTGTCTGCCGCAATATCGCAGTCCCGCTATAAATCGCTGATTGCTGCAAATACTAGTAAAACAAAATTTTAGATTAGATTAACCTCCTTAGCGGTATTCCCGAGTGTGGCTCGAGGGGAAATTTTTTAGAGCCATTAGTGGTAACCCCGACTCACCTTGTCCCCGGGAACCAGCGATGTATCCCGGCAGTGTGCGGCGGCCGGATCTTCCTCCCGATGCTCTGAGCCCCGGCTTCCATCTCCTGCAACGTGACGCTCGCAGGGGAGTGGAACCGGCGGCAAATTCAAATAGTAAAACACACCAAACACACTGATATATTACAAAATAAAATAAATTCACATTAGTTTGCCCCCCAGTTTTACTGTTCTTTTTATGTATATATATATAAATATATATATATAATATATGTATACATGTATGTGTGTGTGTATATATATATATATATATATATATATATATATATATATATATATATACTTTTATTTATAGTTATTTATTATATTATAATTTATGATTTTGTGTTTCAAACTTTATCATACCCGAGATGCTATAAAGAAGATCGCACAGTAAAAAAAAAATCATATGTAAATATGTAAATAGTTGGTTTGGGCTGCTCGTTCTTAAGAATTACATGCAAAATAATTGTACCCCTTTCAGCACCTAAAATCGGAAACAATCATACCGCCAGGGACGTTAAAATATCACATAATTTGTAGACATTGTAACACTTGTGCAAGCCAATCAATATACACTTATTGGGATTTTGTTTTACCAAAAATACATATCAGAATACTTAATGGCCTAAACTGATGAAGACATTTGATTTTTTATATTTTTGTTTTTTTATTGGATGTGTTTTAGAGCAGAAAATAAAAAAAACATATATTTTTTAAAATTGACGGTCGTTCATAGCGCAAAAAAAAATCAAAAACGCAGAGGTGATCAAGAAAGCTCTACTTGTGAAAAAACATTTTATTTGGCTACAGTGTCAATTGACTGCGCAATTGTCAGTTAAAGTAACGAAGTGCCGTACTACAAAAAAAATGGCCTGGTCAGGAAGGCGGGGGGGGGGGGGGTAAACCTTTAAGAGGTGAAGTGGTTATTAGAGGAGCGTTTAGAGGCAGAGAAAAAACCTCTCAGAATCAAGTTTTTGAGAGGAGCTTTTGGGCAGAAAAAATGCCTAATGCTCGTAAATGCACCTAAAGGCGCACAAATGTGGCGTTTAGGAGTGTTCAGCATTTTCAAGGGGAATGTTTTGAAAAAAATTGCTTAAAAAAACAAATGCCAATAAAATCTCCTAAACTCTTATGCAATATAAGCCACTATTAGCATTTTCATGCCACTTTTTTCTGCCAGAGGTTCTGGCATTTTTTTCTGCTTCCAGTTTGCGTGGACCCACAGCGAGCATGGACAGACAATACTTGGACATAGGGGAATCGCTCAGCCACTACAAACTGCAGCCATAACATGTGAGCCAATCATCATTACAAGTTAAGGCAAACAAATGACACAAGGAATATAACCACACTAATACCTAGCTGCTGTGTAACAAAGGAAACATTTGAACGTGTGCAATGCCTTTAAAACACAACATACTGCGTAGGGTCTGAAAGCTGGTTATCAATGAAGTAATATGAGCAGCTACAAGTGTCCAAATATGGGTAAAAAAATGAAATCTTGGGCAAGTTTATGGTATCCATACAGTGCCGCAATACCACAAGTCTCAAAAATGAGTGTCAAAAAAGAGGTCTGCGATTTAAAGTATGCTTTTATAAATAAGGCAGACAGCTGACTTAATACTGATGTGAAACATGTACTTGTGGGAGCAGACACGATAGACACTTATGGAATTTAATCACATGGGAATGTTTTGCTAAACTCCTCTGGCAAATTACCACTAGCTTTCATAAGTTAGACACCACAAGATGATTCAAGGAAACTTCCAGCCGACACAGACAAACACCTTTGTGAAGTGGATGCATGTCTGAGAGGTGAGTCATTCAGGTGTAAATGCTAAACTGTAGAGCTAAGCTTACTCATTCTCGTTCTGCCATAAAGTATACAACTGGACACATTCATGGCAACATCAAGGAAGTTTATTTCATTGTCCAGTACTTCGCCAGACTTCCGTAAACACAAAGTGACTGGAAGCTGACTGCCACCAAGACTCATTTTCTCCATAGCGTACACTCAAAGAACATCTGCTGCAAACTCATTCTGTACTAAATCACTATTGTATCCATCGTTTGTGTAAAGTCCGGGAGCGCTTTAGTGGTTCCAGTAATTCTGATGGCTTCAAATGATGAAGCAGATCATAGCGTTAGGAATTTATGACGTATTGGAGCCACTTTTTGGAAGTCAAAGAAAGCAAGTTTGAATTTAAGGGGGCTGTGATTGTCAAATTATAATCATGTAAGGAATATGTCAGCTGTTTAACATTACACTGACAGATCCTCAGTCTTCTACAAATGTTAAATGTTAAAAAATAAAAATTAACACCGTGCCTGCGCTTATTTGATCCCATTTAAAGTATTCCTAAAAGCAAAACTCTTTTTTTTTGGACAGTGCGCAGAAGAACTAGAACTCCTGTCAGGTCTTTATTGCTTACTGTACTCCCTGATAGGGAGATTATCCTTCGCTATTTGTCCAGGTGACCATTATTACTGGGATTGAAAGTGAAAGATAATCCCAAACTTTGGGTTATAAAAAGAACAGGAATAGCCTGCCAATCTCCTAAAGATAGTCCTCGGGTTAAAAGAAGAAAGCATGGACATAGGGCTGACATAACAGGATTAAAAGGGGTTGGCACAGAAAAAGGCTTCTGGTCAGGTGGAAGCATTATTTAAAGAGTATTCCCATGATTGGTGGAGAGGACTGTAGAAGGTGGGGCTGTGGTAAGGGGATCTGTAGGAAGGTCTTGGGGAGTCTTTAGTCGGAGGAGAGCGTGCTTGGGAAAATGGCCCACCCTCCCGTCCTTATTGAGTTCCTTGGCTTGTTGTACAGTATGCAGTTGGGACCAGGATGCTTTGATGTCTAGTCATGGCAGCCGGTGGGGTAAAAGGTCTTGCTATGGGTTATATTATATTTGTAGGGATCCATCCTGGGTACGGCTCCCATTATTATGATTGGTGGTATCTGCATGTAGTTGTTTGTCTCCAAGACAGTGTTTATTGCTGCTGGAGGCCTACAATTTTCAGTGGTTATGCAGGTACAAGTATTGATGCCCACAAGGACCTTGTGACTCCTATTTTGGTAGAAAATACTGTATGTTCATATGTTTCTACTGTATGTGTATATGTGGATACGTTTATAAGTTATTTATAATTGGTTAATAATAAAAGGCTGCTATGGCCATTGTACTCCATCTCGAGTCTCATGGGGTTATTCTTTGAAAAGGTTAGTAGAGGAGTGGTGGTCAAGCAGATGGGAGGGCTAATCATCTTTTATACCTTAGTCATGTGTACACTTATTCTGGTGACCACAATGGATTCCCTTTCCCTTTACTTTGGGAGGGATTTCCTTTTACTTCCTATTTTGCAATGGTAAAGGAAGTGAAGTAAAATCTCCCCAGTGGGACACAGATGGAAAAACAAAACCAAAAAATGATTGCATCCCTCTCTTCCTTTAAATAAACCCAATTCACTGCTCGCAGGTCAGCTTGCATCTTCCTCGATTCTATGAAATAAGCTGGGTGTCAAGGCCACCCTTTCTCTACTGAAATTCACCATCCAAATAACGGGCTGCACACGTTCTACTTCAGCCTAGGTTTATTGCAATGATAGCACACTGCTCTTTCAGACCCAAACCACACCCCAACATGTTTCAGCCAAAGTAGTCCCTAATCATAAGGATCTTTTCCTCTATCCAAAAAAAAAAAAAGTGTTTTGTCCTTGTTCTACTTTTAATTATATTTTAAATATATCCTGTGGAGCAATACAATCAGAGCAGATTTAAAAATATAAATGTATTTAATTTAAAAGTAAAACGGGAGAAATATGGGAGCTGCCATTGCCGACCTTTTGAACTTGCATTTACAGAAAAAGAAGTAAACAATAGCAACTTTCATGCATCTCTCAGGAAAGTCCCTCACCTGTAGCTGAGTAAGAGCTCTTGGCACTGCGCTGTGCTGGTATCATCAGACACTGCCATTAGGACATTTTTTATGTCTCATTCATGATGCCTTCAGGCAATAAAATGCCACAGTAGCAAAACTTAACCAGCAATAATATTTAGTATAACTAAAGGCAAAACCTTTTTTTTTCAGTTTTAGATGGAGTAGAGAGGGATTAGAACATCTGGCTTTAACCACTTAAGCCCCAGAAGATTTTACCCCCTTCCTGACCAGGGGGTATTTTGCGATTCGGCACTGCGTGATTTTAACGGACAATTGCGCGGTTGTGCGACGCTGTACCAAATTTGACGTCCTTTTTTTCCCACAAACAGAGCTTTCTTTTGGTGGTATTTGATCACCTGTGCGATTTTTTGATCATAAACAAAAAAAGAGCGTCAATTTTGCAAAAATAACAATATTTTTCACATTTTTTTATATGAAATTCCCCCAAAAACATGTAAAAATCAAAATTTTTTAACATTTTCGGCCAATTTGTTTTATGCTACATATGTTTGGTAAAAAAAAATTGCAAAAAGCATATTTTGATTGGTTTGCGCAAAAGTTATCGCGTTTACTAACAAAGGGAAAGATTTTTGTAATTTTTGGCGGCGATCTGCGATTTTTTAACGCGTAATGGCGGCGATCTGCGATTTTTTTTGCGGTACTGCGACATTGGGGCGGACAGATCGGACCCTTGACTGACATTTTTGACACTTTTGGGGTTACCAGTGACATTACTACAGTAATCAGTGCTATACATATGCACTGTTACTGTAAAATGACACTGGTAGTGAAGGGGTTAACTTTTTTTGAGAGGGAGGGGTGGTGTGTGTCCCTAGGGGCATGATTTTAACTGTGATTGGCTGTGGCTTGAGGTGTAGGAACAGTGATCGACGTTCCTACATAGTAGAACCGTATGATCACTGTTCCTACACAGGGGAGAATGACAGGCGGCATGTTTACATCAGCCGCCTGCCTTTCTCCCGCTGTCACGGACGATCGTGAGTGAGCAGCGGACATCGGGTCCGCCGCTCACACGCGGGGGGAGTCCGTGACCGTGCAGGAGCGCACCTCCGGCGGCGCGCACTCGCTCCCCAGCGCCTCACAGGCTAGTGACGTACCGGTACCTCAAGTATATGTACTTGAGGCAGTCCTGTTTACCTTTAACACTGAGAATTAAAGTAATAGCAAATCCCAAATTTTGGGTTGTCGTCAGAACAGGAATAGTGGGGAATTCTTCTAATTTGGACATTTGTTCTGGTGGTTCTGGTGGTAACTAGGGATTTCCTCCCACTTTCTGTTTTGATATGGGGCAGGAATGTGAAGAGAGATCTCCTCAATTGTTTCAGAATGGATAAACATTTCAGAAATATGCTACTTTCATTAGTGAATTGCTACACATTAACATGCTCCTTTGTTTGCAACATATTCCTTTTAAATCAAAACTGTCTTGACACAATGAAGTGACAACCGGTAGGGGTTGTAAAATCACTGCCCTTGTTAGTCCACTTTTATTTATTATTTACATTACATTACTCTGGTTTAAAAAAATTACATTCAGTATGTATTCTTAAAGCAGGATTAAAATGTCATTTTTTTAAATAACAAACATGTTATACGTAACTGCTCTGTGCAGTGGTTTTGCACAGAGCAGCTCCTATCCTTTTTTTTTTGGGTACCCCCCCCCCCCCCCGCCGGTGCTTCTGCCCAGCCCCTTGCCCTGGGAGTCCATAAGACACACAGAGCCATGGCACGATCCCGCCCCCACTCTTTCCTCATTGACTGTGATTGACAGCAGTGTGAGCCAATGTGCTTCTATTGCTGTCTCTACCAATGGGGAGGGAGAGTCCCAGGACAGTGGAGGCTAGCATGATCGTTGGATCAGAGGGAGCTTATGTAAGGGTTTGGGGGGGCTGCTGAACACAGAATGTTTTTTATTTTTATGCATGGAAAGCATGAAGGTAAAAAAACCTTCAGCCTTTACAACCACTTTAACTAAAAAAAAAGGTATAAGTTTATTACTCTCAGCCTCTTTCATCTCTACCAATTCCTTTCCTTTTTGCTGTTGTTAACCAACTTCTTTTTAGAGGGCGACTACATCCATTCTCTATGGTCACAACCAATGCTGTATCCTGGCCTAGGCCAACAAGGCCCTAGGCCAAGGGTGGCACTTTGATGGGGGGGGGTGACAAAAAAGCCCCCCCCCGCATTAAAAAAAACAGCTTCCTCCTGGCTCCTGCATGAAAAGTGTCCCCACTGCTTGCACTACACTTTTAGTGTACCGCCAGTCTTATTGGCCGGACTGGGCTGGGTGGCAGGGCCTAGGAGGCAAATCAGTCTGGCGCCCCCATAAAGCAGCCGCACTGCTGCCAGTATAATAATACTGGATGGCGGCTGATGACTGGCCTGACATTTGGATAGGCCGGCAGCCTCACTTAACCTTCTTAGCGGTAT
Organism: Pelophylax lessonae; assembly: GCF_965119305.1. Classification (NCBI taxonomy): domain Eukaryota; kingdom Metazoa; phylum Chordata; class Amphibia; order Anura; family Ranidae; genus Pelophylax; species Pelophylax lessonae. The sequence goes on from NC_138772.1 coordinate 204,851,604, forward strand.
TCCCGAGCGTGGCTCTGGGTTAAATTTCAGAGCCAAAAGCGGTAACCCCGAGCCACACTCGGGGTACTGCCAAAAGCATCGCTGGATCCTGTAAAAGAGGTTTCTTACCTTGTCACCGGGATCCAGCGATGTATGCGAGCGGTATGCCACCTTCAAATGGAACTGTAGTTGGGCAGGTCCCCATCCCCAGTGTTCCTCCTGGGATAAGTGGCACTGACAGCCAAGAGCAGGACCTGTTTTGTCAGATCAGCATTGTATGTCCAATATTCCACAAATATGGATTTAGCCCAACTATATCTGCTGGCCCAATGTGATGTAATTTAGGGATATTTTAGCAGATGAATTTGAGCACTTCCACCACTGGAAGTGCTTTTGTTATCACTTAGTACTGGCATTGGTTCTGACATCAGTTTGAGATGTTTCAGTGATCATTCAGAATTCATTGACAGGAGCACTTGACCTCCTTTTGACCTGCATTTACCTGTGCCTAATTCAGATTTTGTATTCCAATAGACTTGCATAGGTACGGAAAACCTACTTGAAGCAAGCAAAAGCAAGCTCAACACAGCTTAGGGTCCATTCACACCAGCCGCTGCATTGGTGAAGCCTTAAGAGGAAGGGGTGTGGTTTGCAGATGACATCGGGGTCTTAAACAAGAAGGGGTGTGGCCTTGGCAGGAAGGGATGGGTCATATTTATTTAGGGGGCTTCTGGAGTTTAGTCAGGCCTAGGGCAGCACAAAACCTAAATACACCACTGGTCCCAACATATGTAGGAATGTAGCCACCAACTCCTGCTCTCTTTTGAGATGGATTAGAGACTATGGACTATGGAATTTGTTGTGTGCATAGAGCAGAGCACATGAACGCAACTAATGTTCACTGCTTATTCCAAACAAACAAAAGTATACAGGTTAAATAAGAGCTTTTAGAACATAAGGAAGCAGAAAATCACAGTAAGGAATGATTTCATGAAAAATAGATTACAGGGTTATTAAATAGTGGGTTATTGGATAGTATGGGTTCTTTTTGGAGAAATAGAATATTGTTTAGTGTCACTTTAAAATAAACCTGTGCTTTGCCTATTCAGGAAAAAATAGCTTGCTTTAACACCCTCCCTCTACCCCAAGCAGTGAATTCTTACTTTTCCTTCACTCCCTACGACTTCTGTGCCTTTTAACCTGCACTGGGCTTTCTTTTCACTCTCTGTGGCTGAATAGAGCTGTGAGTGAACTAAGGTAACTATACAAGACTGTAGGACCTGTGTTAGGACTCATGCACACAGGACTTTATTTTTATTTCTCCTAGAAGCCAGCAGCATTTTTGCAGTAAAAATGCCTGAGGCTTGTAAAAGTGTCTAATGCTTCTACAAGCATTTATGCACGTTTATAAGCGTCAAACACTTGGGCGATAATTAATTTCATTGGCCAGAATAATTAAAATGAATTAACGTTCAAATGCTAAATGTGGGTTAACATGGGTCTAGGCGCATTTAGGACGAGTTTAGATGCATTTACAAGTGTCAAGCATTTTTTCTGCCCAAACTCTGCTGCTCCTGGATGCTATGACAGTGTTTTTTTTTCCTGCCTCTAAACTCTCCTGCCACTAAACTCTGTTAAATCTCTATGTGTGCATGGACACATAGGCTAACATAGATGGATTCTTAATATAAAAAACGCCAGACACCCCTAACAGTAAGCTGCAAAAACATCCTGTGTGCATGATGCCTTAAAGTGAACCTGTTGCTGTGCCCTATATGGAAAAAACACAGATCTCTTTTTCCTCTAATAGGATTTAAATCAATCCTAAACTAGGAAACTATTAAGATCAACACTATTGAAATCTCCTTTTAAAAATGCTAGTTGCATGATTGTTCTACTGATCCAAAGGCTTGACCCCAAACACGTGTAAAGAGCAGGATACCTTCACTAGGTGTATGCTTGTTTAAAGGAGAATTATGGCCAAAGTTAATTAAGGCCATACTTCTCATGTGGGTCACAGGAGTGCACTTACCTACTGCAAATATCTTGACAATAATGTTGGGATCCACCCAGATGCCAGATCCCTCTAAGCATACTAAGACAGCCTCCCATGCCACCTCTCCTGCCTGGAACTCCAGTGAGCACTGGAGGGGCAGAGAGACGGGGATTCACAGTCATTGCTCCATACTCAGTAAAGATTGAGAACTGAGTGATTAGCAGTCATGTGATTGTTCAGTTCTTGGGCTTAGAGCCAGTTGGGGGGGGGCACCTTGCAGCATTGGATTGATGCTGCAGCAGGTACTGTAGGTAAGTACAGTATGTGTGTTTAATTTTTCTTTTAAATCCTGTACTTCTCTTTTTGTGTCAATAACTTAGGAAGCATTGAGGCAGCAGAAAGCGAGGCAATTACATTTTTTTTTTAAGGAAGCCAGCAAATGCGCCCTTTATTATCTTTAAGTATTTTGTTGTTGTTGGGTATCATATACCATTGCTACATATGTAGATCTGATATTTTATGAAAATAAAGAAATATAATAAACATTTTTTTTTTTTTTTGAGAGATTAAAGCTGTAATAAGCTAATGGTCAGGACTCTTGCATTACAATGTATTGCAGAGGAGTAAAGCTTATTAAGACATGGCACCTATCGCTACAGATTGACGGCATACTCAGTATGCATTGGGATTCCAATGCGCATGCGTCAGTGACGTCATCGAAAGAAGGAGAGGACAATATTTACTAAACAGCACACCTTGAAAAACCTTAAAAGGCACGTAATTGTATGTCATATTATATTGATTTAAAATGCTGCTGACCTGTCTAGGAGAGTTTACTACCACTTTAAGGGCTGGATGTGGAATATAGGTAAAAAGAAGTCCATTAGATTAAAGTTCTAAACCATACGTTTGATTTCTTTTATAATCCAGATCCTTCTGTATATAATCAATTCATCTGTTACCATAAATCCCTTATCGTTTTCTGTATCCAATGAATAGTACATACCATAGCTCCTTCTGTTGTAGATAGTGAAGCTGTGAAGGTCCTCCCATTACAGATTCAGGTGTTAGGGGCTTCATCAGAAAAACTGATGTCCCCTCATTCCTCTTCATCCTGCTGTTTGCATGTTGAGCTAAATATAACAATAATGTGCCCCCTATTGTGTTATCTCCAGGCTATATCTGAGTATGCAAGCTGCCACTTTGTGTCTGTGCCATTCAGATTCTGTATGTGCATTTTGCACACTAGGGAAGAATGCGCATGTGAACAGTTTGAAACAGCCAGGAGAGTGTGCATTGCAATTTGGCAAAGGGAGAAAAAAGCTCTTCTGAAGCAGAATGCTTATGTTTGCTTCCAGCTTTATCCTTCTGTAAATTGTATGAAATCACATTAATATGATGATTACTGGGAAATGCATTTCTTTTACTATTTAAATGGCAAAAAAAAGAAAAGAAAAACTATGTATAATACATTTGGGTATTATTATTATTATACAGTATTTACAGTGCATTGCGAAAGTATTCGGCCCCCTTGAACTTTTCGACCTTTTGCCACATTTCAGGCTTCAAACGTAAAGATATAAAACTGTAATTTTTTGTGAAGAATCAACAACAAGTGGGACACAATCATGAAGTGGAACGAAATTTATTGGATATTTCAAACTTTGTTAACAAATAAAAAAACTGAAAAATTGGGCATGCAAAATTATTCAGCCCCTTTACTTTCAGTGCAGCAAACTCTCTCCAGAAGTTCAGTGAGGATCTCTGAATGATCCAATGTTGACCTAAATGACTAATGATGATAAATAGAATCCACCTGTGTGTAATCAAGTCTCCGTATAAATGCACCTGCACTGTGATAGTCTCAGAGGTCAGTTTAAAGCACAGAGAGCATCATGAAGAACAAGGAACACACCAGGCAGGTCTGAGATACTGTTGTGGAGAAGTTTAAAGCCGGATTCGGATACAAAAAGATTTCCCAAGCTTTAAACATCCCAAGGAGCACTGTACAAGCGATAATATTGAAATGAAAGGTGTATCAGACCACTGCAAATCTACGAAGACCTGGCCGTCCCTCTAAACTTTCAGCTCCTACAAGGAGAAGACTGATCAGAGATGCGGCCAAGAGGCCCATGATCACTCTGGAGGAACTGCAGAGATCTACAGCTGAGGTGGGAGACTCCGTCCATAGGACAACAATCAGTCGTTTACTGCACAAATCTGGCCTTTATGGAAGAGTGGCAAGAAGAAAGCCATTTCTTAAAGATATCCATAAAAAGTGTCATTTAAAGTTTGCCACAAGCCACCTGGGAGACACCAAACATGTGGAAGAAGGTGCTCTGGTCAGATGAAACCAAAATCAAACTTTTTGGCAACAATGCAAAACGTTATGTTTGGCGTAAAAGCAACACAGCTCATCACCCTGAACACACCATCCCCACTGTCAAACATGGTGGTGGCAGCATCATGGTTTGGGCCTGCTTTTCTTCAGCAGGGACAGGAAAGATGGTTAAAATTGATGGGAAGATGGATGGAGCCAAATGCAGGACCATTCTGGAAGAAAACCTGATGGAGTCTGCAAAAGACCTGAGACTGGGACGAGAGATTTGTCTTCCAACAAGACAATGATCCAAAACATAAAGCAAAATCTACAATTGAATGGTTCGCAAATAAACATATCCAGGTGTTAGAATGGCCAAGTCAAAGTCCAGACCTGAATCCAATTGAGAATCTGTGGAAAGAACTGAAAACTTATGTTCACAAACGCTCTCCATTCAATCTCCCTGAGCTCGAGCTGTTTTGCAAGGAGGAATGGGCAAAAAAAAAAACTATTGCTGTGCGAATCTCCAAAGTTTTTGCAGAGCTGTCAAGAATAATCCCAATAATTTGCCTTAAATGTTTATTTCCTTTGATTACCAGCTCTATATAGTGGCCATAATGCTGTATTTGCCTGAAATATTGCAGATGATCTGCAGGTGATCATAGGAAATAAACATATTGAGCAAAGTAAAGGGATTATTTCTGATGGCTATGCCTGAGACATTTGCAAAACTTTATTTTTATAAATAGAGCCTTATATTTTTCCTACAATGTACCTTGGAAGAGGTCATATCAACCTAAATAGGAATTCTTGCTGCATGGAAAAAATGTGTAGAGAAAGCAGTCATGTAACCACTAATGAAAGAAAGAAAAAATATATTAATATACTTTTTGGTGATTCATCAAGTACAGATGTTTGAGGATGGTGTCTATGTGTTTATTGCTGAATAACAGGCTAAAGGTTTACAGATACTTTAGAAAAATGTGCATTGTTTCTGTGGATGATCATGGCTATTTACATGTAAATATATATTTGTTCAGGAAGAACAACTAGGTTTATTAGGGATTTATAGTAGTGTTGCACCGAAAATTAAAATTCTAGACCGAAAACCAAAAACGAATACTCAGGATGCACTTGGCGGAAGCCTGAAACAAAAATGGACAGTTTTTTTTTAATTGAAAAAAAATATATATGATTATTGTGGCTTGCATTTTTGCATTAAATTCAATGGGATGTGATTTTGCAATAAAGTCAGTAGGACGCAATTTTGCATTGAAGTCAATGGGATGCGATTTTGCATTGAAGTCAATAGGGGTTGTTTTTGCATTGATGTCAATGGGACGCAGTTTTGCATTAAAGTCGATGGGATGTGATTTTGCATTAAAATCTGTAGGGGGGGCACTCATGCATTGAAGTAAATGGGACGTGATTTTGCAATGAAGTCAATTGGGGGGGGGGGGGTTTGCATTGAAGTCAATGGGACATGATAGAGGGGCGTTCATGCATTGAAGTAAATGGGACGTGATTTTGCAATATTGTTATATGTGGAGGGGTTTGCATTGAAGCCAATAGACATGATATGGCATTGAAGTCAATAGGGGATGTTTTTTTTTTTCAATGAGTTCAATGGCACATGATTTTGCATTGAAGTCAGAGGGACGCAGCATGCCATTATCGGCACCCTTTTTTTTTCTATTGGCAAAATAGCTAATAAGTATTTTCGGCTGATACTTTTCAGCATTTGATATATCGGGCATGTCTAATTTATAGAACTGCAAGTGGTTTTCATTTCAAAACAATGGTTTTTCTTGCAAAATAAAATTATTGTTAGTGTTTTTTCATCATTAGTTTTTTTTTTTTTTTTTTTATTATTACCAAAAGACCTACATGATGGTAAAGTAACTTTACATTGATCTTACCTCAGAGATGAAGTCTCAAAAAATCTTCCAATTATCATGCAATACGATGCAGGCCAAACTGTTTAAAGCAAACACGTATTGTAATTAAAATTTCCAAGAGTCTATGGGGTGCTCTGATTTTTTTTAAATAAAGACTTATTTTGGTTGAAGTGGCTTTACTAAAAAATACCAAAAAAAATTATTTCTGAGGTTAAGTGTATTCTTTTACACATCAATTTAGGCAAACTTGCCCTGATGGCCAATTTGGGCCACAGTTTCTATGCTATAAAATGTTTACACCTGGATTAGATATGGATCACTCAGGGAAGTTGGTGTAATAATTTGATTCCTTCAATTTATATGGTTGAAGGGCTGTGGTGCACTGCTGGATACAAATTTTTGAAAAATGTGAAAGAATGTTTGGGTCCTTAGGAGATCAGAAATGACCATTCTTTAGGGCCTCATATGAGGTTAGGTTTGCAGCTTTTATAGTAAGAAAATAGTGATTTTGATATCAAGCCAACAATATGTTGAAAGTGAATGATTTGACAAATAATAAGTATGATCCTGTCAAACCTCTGCTTGGAAAGGATGTTATAAGGCTGACAGGGAATGCTGGAACTCTATATGATTGTAAAAATAATCTTATTAACAGATTTGTATGGACTCTTTATTGGATAATTTCTGAAATTAAGAGAAAATGGGCTGAGATTACTGTGCCTAAAAGTCCCACATCCTTAGTACCATCTAATGAAATGCATACTTGTAGCTAAAACTATCTGGAAACAAAAATCTTTTTTTTTTTTTTTCTAATAAAAAAATATATTGGAGGGCTACTGCTATATGTATTCCAAACACGGATTCCACAGCTAAACATGTATTGCCAGTGTACACTGTCTTCAAAGCTGTCTGTGAAAATTGTGCTGTTTGTAACACCACATATAACTTTAGGTATCCTTCAGGCATGTCATTGGACAACTTATATATCTTCAATGTAGGCTGAATTGGAGCTCTCCCTACTGTCAATATTATAAGGAAAAGGAAAGGGTGGAGCTCTCTGGTGGAGATAAAGAGCAACATTTTCTATACCATTTCCAGTGATTAATAATAGGATTATGTATTGAGGACAATCTAGGGGCCTTCCCAATGGATTACATAAGATAAGTAATTGATTTTTGTTGGCCCCATTGGAATATTATAATGGCGCAACCTACATTCTTACCATTAATACTTGGATATGTACCATACTTACCAATTGAGAGTCTTGAGATTCTAACCCTAGATTTTTCTAGGTGTTTATATATACTTCTACAAGCGACACCCTATCTGGTTGTGTACCGTGTCCTATAGATGGATCTCTCCATCCCCCTTTATTTGCCCTAACATATTTTTCCCAACTACAGATGTATCTGATTCTTCACACTCTTTAGCCATCCAGCACCCAAAGAAGCTTCTGAAGAAGCAATTTCCGTAAAGCGTGTTGAGCCACCTATAGCAGGAAAAACTATATGCTACCTATAGCCAGCAAGCTTAGGAATATGTAACAGTATATACCATGTAGTATTAAGGGTTCTTTTTATGCATTTTTACTGTTCACTGATTTCAGTGTATTTAAATGTGTATCAATAAAGGTTGAATTTAATTTTACATTTTTGTATTCTCATGTCTATAAAGTCCCTAGCATTTTTGGCATTGATGCATATCCTCCATGGCAGTGTCAGTCTTTCTATTTTTTATTTGATATTAGCTTGCTTTTTAGCTCAAAAAATAACCAACATTGAATAACAAGATTTGTCCCCCATAGACTTCAATATGGTTTACCACAAATTGCGAAAACATTGAACTTTGAGCAATGTTCCTGAATTTTCAAACCTAACCCAGGAAGATCATTCTGATTAAAATCATTTTTGGAAACATGCCTTCTCAGATCACCTGATTGTGTGTGGGGAGGTACTACGTGGGTGAGCTAGAGGAAGCATAGGAAGATATCCTAGGCACTAACTTGTCTTGGGGATTGCCCATGAATATCCAACCCAGATGATTCATTTTTCAATTGAAGAAACTCAACCACAGAATTTCTGGAGAAGTCAGGAAATACCAACAGAGATATTATTATTTCCACATGCGGTTTAAATTCCTGCAATAATTAATCCAGCCCTAGTTTAGATTTTTATTTTTTAGATGACTTTTAAAAGCAACTGTTTCACCTGTTATTTTTTTTTTCCTTAGATTACATAGAATAATTCTAATATGCATATATTAAGAGGTATTTTAAACCATTAGATAATGAACATAGTATGGTCACAGGGCAACAGACAGGTATTTATTGTAAACGTCCATGGAGTCAAAGCAGATGAATAGAAAACTTCCAGAAATCAAACATGGAACCTTTCCAGGCCTGTTACCAGAGATGGTGTGCATAAATCTTTTTCCTGGATAAAAAACATATAGGTAAGACAAAAGGGAAATAAAAAGCAAAGGAAACAACAGGGAGAAAGGAAGGGCACATAAAGCAAAATGAGATATTTCAAGCTATAGGTCAGTAAACTTAGAGTAATTTTGCATTCTACAGATAGCTTACATCAATGGGCAAGAGAGATGTTTGTAGTCATAATGTGATTGGTCCCGCAATGCCCCTACTTGTCTCAGTTTCTGGACAGTAAATCCTCCATCCTTCCAATCTCGATAATAGTATCAAGTAGGTACATTTGAAATGGAAACTCAATTGTTCTCCAGTTGAGAACCCTTCTAGCCACTGTTTAAATATGTGCTGCCTATTTCGATACATTTGAGAAAGTAAGACAGAGAAGATAATATATTGAGTATATAGGGAGTATTATACTCAAGACATGTAATTACTGGGCTACCTTCTCCCAGTATCCCTGTATCTGGGAACATTGCTAGAATTTATGGTAAAGTGTACCTTCTGATTGTCTGCATTTAAATCTTACCTTAGGAATAGATGAATTGTAGGAATGTGGAACTTCTGGAGTTTTATATCAGAACATAACAATTCTATACATGGTCTCTATCTAGGTTGAGAAAAGGAAGGTTTTGTATGCATTCTTCCAGATCCCATCCCACAGGGGCAAAGATATTGGCAATGGAGAATTCTCTTCCACTTTCCCATATATAAGTGATGATCATTCTTCATTGGCAAAACAGCATGAAGACTACTGTACCGGTCTGTAATCACATGTGGGTGGGAAAGACCTTGTGCAAAAAAATGTCCAAAAGGTGTAGGGCAGTCCAATGTGAGAGTACAACAGCTAGGGAATATTTAATGTTTGAATTGCACATACAGTTTCTCACAAAAACTCACATTTTTGTAAATATTTTACTATATCTTTTCTTGTGACAACACTGAAAAAATTACACTTTGATGCAATGTAAAGTAGTGAGTGAACAGCTTGTATAGCAGTGTAAATTTGCTGTCCCCTCAAGATAGCTCAACACACAGCCATTAATGTCTAAACCGCTGGCAACAAAGGTGAGTACACCCCTAAGTGAAAATATTCAAACTGGGCCCAAAGTGTCAATATTTTGTATAGCCACCATTATTTTCCAGCACCACCCTAACCCTCTTGGGCATCAAGTTCACCAGAGCTTCACAGGTTACCACTGAAGTCCTCTTCCACTCCTCCATGATGACATTACGGAGCTGGTGTATGTTAGAGACCTTGTGTTCCTCCACCTACTGTTTGAGGATGCCCCACAGATGCTTAATAGGGTTTAGATCTGGAAACATGCTTGGCCAGTCCATCACCTTTACCCTCAGCTTTTTTAGCAAGGCAGTGGTTGTCTTGGAGGTGTGTTTGGGGTCGTTATCATATTGGAATACTGCCTTGCGGCCCAGTCTCCGAAGGGAGAGGATCATGCTCTGCTTCAGTATGTCACAGTACATGTGCGCAGTCATGTTTCCCTCAATGAACTGTAGCTCCCTAGTGCCGGCAGCACTAATGCAGCCCTAGACAATGACACTCCCACCACCATACTTGACTGTAGGCAAGATATACTTGTCTTTGTATTCCCCACAAGGTTGCTGCCACACACTATTGACACCATCTGAACCAGATAAGTTTATCTTGGTCTCATCAGACCACAGGACACGGTTCCAGTAATCCATGTCCTTAGTCTGCTTGTCTTCAGCAAACTGTTTGTGGGCTTTCTTGTGCATCATCTTTAGAAGAGGCTTCCTTCTGGGACAACAGCCATGCAGACCAATTTGCAGCACTCATACGTCTATTTCCAGAGGGAAACCTCTGGATTTGATGCTGAGCACGTGCACTCAACTTCTTTGGTCGACCATGGTGAGGCCTGTTCTGAGTGGAACATGTCCTGGTTAACCGCTGCATGGTCTTGCCCACCATGCTGCAGCTCAGTTTCAGGGTCTTGGCAATCTTCCTATAGCCTAGGTCATCTGTATGTCGAGCAACAATTCTTTTTTTTAGATTCTCAAAGTTCTTTGCCACGAGGTGCCATGTTGAACTTTCAGTGACCAGTATGAGAGACTAAGAGCAATAACACCAAATTTAACACACCTGCTACCCATTCACACCTGAGACCTTGTAACACTAACAAGTCACATGACACCAGGGAAGGAAAATGGTTAATTTAGCCCAATTTGGACATTTTCACTTAGGGATTTTACACTTAGGGGTGTGCTCACATTTGTTGCCAGCAGTTTAGACATTAATGGCTGTGTTGAGTTATTTTGAGCAGACAGAAAATTTACACTGTTATACAAGCTGTACACTCACTAGTTTACATTGTAACAAAGTGTAATTTCTTCAGTGTTGTCACATAAAAAGATATAATAAAATATTTACAAAAATGTGAGGGGTGTACTCACTTTTGTGAGATACTGTATAAGTAGAACAAACTCTTGGGAAGGTCATTCTTAGCATTTAAGTCTTCAAAGGTTCTAAACCAATTAGAGATTGGATGGGTGACATGTCTAAGTTAGAAGCGTTTAGGTTGTGCCCAAGGTAGGGTGTTAGTTATAGAAAGACTGTCTGGTATAACGGGATTATGTAACATATTAATCTGAGAACAAAGTGAAAAGAAACAGAAAATGTCTTTCTGTATCACATCTAAATAGTAATTGTAAAGTGCATAGACGGCAAGTCAAATAACAGAGTATTTCAAACTGATTAGTTCATTATTTCTCTGCTGGCTAGCTTTAAAGTGTACTGGGGACCCCTTTTGTACTGTCTTGTATATTGCCCTGCCCATTTGCACCTTTTCCTGTTAACTAGTTTTATACAAATTAGAACAGATGTCATGTTTTCTTTTTAGATTTAGTGCATACACATAAAGTAGTAGAGGCCCTCAGCTGCCTTGTAAAGGTTATGCCTTGGATTCTGATATTGCTGTACCTTTGAGGAGGAAAGGGATGTCTGCAGGTGAGCCTTCTCTCTCTTTGTGCATGCTATATCTGTTCCCATGATAGGGAATATTCATAGTTACATAGTTACATAGTTAGTCCAGTTGAAAAAAGACACAAGTCCATCTGGCTCAACCAATAAAAAACAAAAAACAGTAAAGAAAACCCAACCATACAATCCCATATACACAATCCTATACCCGCAGTTGATCCAGAGGAAGGCGAAAAAACCCCAGCAAAGCACGATCCAATTTGCTACAGCAGGAGAAAAAAATTCATTCCTGATCCTCGAGAGGCAATTGGATATTCCCTAGATCAACTTTACCTATAAATATTAGTACCCATTTATATTATGTACACCTAGGAAAGAAACCTGGCCTTAGTAAACTGGCCAGAACCACCTCTGGAGGGAGTCTATTCCACATTTTCACAGCTCTTACAGTGAAGAACCCTTTTTTGTATTTGGAGACTAAATGTGTGTTCCTCTAGACGTAAAGAGTGCCCCCTTGTCCTCTGTGTTGACCTTAAAGTGAATAACTCAACACCAAGTTCACTATATGGACCTCTTATGTATTTATACATGTAAATCATATCCCCCTTAATGTTTTCTTCTCAAGAGAGAATAAATTCAGTTCCTCTAATCTTTCCTCATAGCTGAGCTCCACCATGCCTCTTATCAGTTTGGTGGCCTTTCTCTGCATGTTCTCCAGTTCCCTGATATCCTTTTTGAGAACTGGTTCCCAAAACTGAACTGAATATTCTAGATGAGGTCTTACTAATGATTTGTACAGGGGAGAAATTATATCTCTCTCTCTGGAGTCCATGCCTCTGTTAATACAAGAAAGGACTTTGCTTGCTTTGGAAACTGCAGCTTGGCATTGCATGCTATTATCAAGTTTAGGATCTGCCAAAACACCCAGATCCTTCTCCGCTATGGATTCCCCCAGTTCTACTCCCCCTAGAATGTATGATGCATGCTTATTCTTGGCCACCAAGTGCATAACTTTATATTTATCAACATTCAACTTCATTCGCCTCATATTTTCCCAATAAAACAGTGCACTGAGGTCAGCTTGTAAGTTGGATACATCCTGTAAGGAAGTTATTCCACTGCATATCTTGGTGTCATCTGCAAAGGCTGAAATTGTACTTTTAATCCCAGACCCTATATAATTTATAAAGATATTAAAAAGTAAGGGTCCCAACACTAAACCTTGGGGTACACCACTGATAACCTTAGACCATTCAGAGTAAGCATCATTAACCACTACTCTCTAAATTCTGTCCTTTAGCCAATTTTCTATCAATTTACAAACTGATTTTTCCAAGCCTGTAGACTTTACCTTACACATTAGCCATGTGTGGGGAACTGTGTCAAACGCTTGCAAAATCTAAGTATACTACATCCACAGCCACCCCTCTGTCCAAGGTTTTACTTACCTCCTCATAAAAAGAAATCAAGTTTGTTTGACAACTTCTATCTTTCATGAATCCATGCTCTCTGTTGCTTAAAATATTTTTTTCCAGCAAGAACTTGTCTATGTGGTCTTTTACTAAACTCTCCAGTATATAGGCACCACATTGCCCCTACGCCAATCCAATGGTACAATTCCAGTCCCTAATGAGTCCCTAAAAATTAGAGACAAAGGCTTTGAAATTACAGCGCTCAATTCTTTTAGAGATGCGTGGGTGGATGCCATCTGGTCCAGGTGCTTTATCCACCTTTATTTTGTCTAAATATTTCTGGACCATATCCCATTTGAGCAAATAGCTAAACACCACACGTAATCAGTGTTTCTGAAGGTAGTTGGAGATTAGCTTGAGTGATCTGCATTTTGCAGAAGTAGTAGGAGATAGACTGCTAAAGTGGTGGAGAGTAAAGCTTTTTTTTTTTTCTAGAAAAAAATGGAAACAGATGATTTTTTGGTCATGCATCAGCTTGTGGTTTAGACCCCAAAGAGCAGTGAGCTTGCTATAAATGCCACTCTATGTCAGGCAAGTTGGGGCTGGGACACATTATGTTTAGAGGAGATGTACAGCCAAAGCTTGTTTAGCTGTTCTTCTCCTATGGATCACATGACCGACTGTCAGCAGCTCTCTGCTTGGGGAGCTGTCAGAACCGAGCAATCGGCAGTGTTTTTTTTTTTTTTCAACGTAATTTATATTGATTCTATATGCAATACAAACAGATAACTGACAGTAACATGTACAATGTGTAGTACAAGGCTGAATCAGAAGTAGGTACATGTAGGTTTATAACAGTTGTTAATAATACGCAACCATAACAAGGAGGAAAGGACAAGGACAAGGACAAGTAAGTGATTACGTTAAGGAGAAGCTGGAGAGGTGCACACAGAAGAGTATGGGGACAATTAATGGATAGGTAAGTGTAGCAGGGAAGAGAAGGGAGAGGGAAGGGCACGTTCCATAAGACCTATATGTACATTCCTGGTGTTGAGGATCCCTCTTGAAAGCAAGCCACCCCATAGGCACCCCATGTTCTGCGCCCTTTCCTCTGGCGTCACAATAATATCACTATTTCCATTACCATTACCATTACCATAGATGGCGACTGTGGATAGTGGTTTCTCTTTATGAACTTTAAGTCACTTTAAGACCCTGTTGTGCCAGATAAACCATGCATCAATCAGCGGTGTTTGATCGCTAAGTTCTCAGTGTAGAGGTGCCAGGGGACACATGCAGCATCGGACTGATGTTGCATCTACCTAGGTAAGTATAATTCTCAAAAAAACAAAAAACAAAGCAATACTTTTCTTTTAAGGGAGATATTCTCCTCCTTCAACACATGTACGTATTGGATCAAATTGGGTTTTGGTATGATCAGTATGCTCACCATTTAGAGCTATCTCAGCTCTCATTTCTTGCACTAGCTCTCCCACTTCCGTAGACAGTGTGGGTAATTTCTTGTAGGTGCATGTGTAGTCTCTCATCCAGTATGTTAACATATGGTGTTGCTTTACTAAAACTGGAGAGTGCAAAATCTGGTGCAGCAGTGCATGGTAGCCAATCAGCTTCTAACTTCAGCTTGTTCAATTAAACTTTGACAAACAAACGCGGAAGCTGATTGGTTTCTGTGCAGAGCTGCACAAGATTATGTACTCTCCAGCTTTAGTAAATCAACCTCATAGTCGGCATTGGAGTGGGTGGGGAGTCCTCAGAAGCCTGATTAGGAACTGTTTCAGAACAGTTTCCTAATTTGGCAATGATGGCAAGGTAATAGATTTTTTTTCTTGATGATTTTGCCCTTGAGGACACCTGTTGACAACATTGATGTCAGAAGCAGAGACAGAGGTAAGATAAGCAAGACTGCAACAGAGCTACAGAGTTATTTATCTGCCATGATTGCCACATGCGCCCCTTATGATATTTGTGTGTTATGTATTTATTTGTGTAATAAATATATACAATATGACTAAAAAACACAGTTTTTTTTTCTGTGTCTTAAATAATCCAGTTGCAGTATAAGTTTTCCACGAATGATTATCCTTATGCATTCTTTAATGCAGACATAAGAACATTGCTATGTCAGAACAATTAATGTTATAGGGATCAGATTTTACTAGACTTTTGATCAGCTTTAGGCTTTTGAGATCAAGGTTTTGAACAATGTTCTTTTCATAGATAAATGCCCTTAGCTTTCAAACCTATTTCCTTATTGTTGCCAACGTCAAAAAACCACACTATGTTGAAGAAGATATGCCAACCCAAGTTTAAACTTCAGTGCATATTTTAAGACTAAGTATATGCTTAAAATTACATTTGCCCTTAAAGAATTCTGCCTTATATTCTAATCTAGACAAAATAGTAAAATAATTACACATAGCATATAACTTTAGCAAGTAATAAGGTCAGAACACTAGAGGCAGTAAAATCTGCCCATTAACGGAAATTACTTTTTAGGGACGACAAGGAGGTAAGTGGCGCTGCATATAGTCACTGTATCACTTTATTACTACACCTTTACCGCTTGTTGCAGTTTTCATGGTACACCAATTATATTGGATATCTCAATTATTTTACCACTGAGGTTTTTAGTCACTTCATTTATATGCACTTTAAACTACAAGTATACTTGTTTTTATCAGCTATTTATTCTGCATACTATGTATTGAATATTTAATTATGTATGTTACCTAAAGGTCACTGGAATATCTGTATGTTCATTTGGAATTGGTTATCTACGTTGTGGACAATTTAGTACTTCTTTTGTTCCTGTTTTGCTTTTTTGGCAGCGCCACTTACCTCCTTGTCGTCCCTATACCTTTACTGTACATTCTGTGAACAATTCAGAGGTAGGCTGCAGCCAATTTCCATATCAAAATCTTTATCCTAAGCGCAGATTATTTCCCTTTTCTTGGAAATTACTTTTTGTCATTTTGCCCAGCTTTTCATGTAATGATATATTCTGGAGGACTGCAAATCTTGCTTGGAAGAAATATGCTTCACTACTTCTATTTGCTTATACATTATTTGTATAATTGTAATATATATACAACATGTATGTGTATATATATATATATATATATATATATATATATATATATATATATATATATACACACAGTATCTCACAAAAGTGAGTATACCCCTCACATTTTTGTAAATATTTTATTATATTATTTAATGTAACAACACTGAAGAAACGACACTTTGCTACAATGTAAAGTAGTGAGTGTACAGCTTGTATAACAGTGTAAATTTGCTGTCCCGTCAAAATATCTCAACACACAGCCATTAATGTCTAAACCGCTGGCAACAAAAGTGAGTACTCTCCTAAATGAAAATGTTCACATTGGGCCCGAAGTGTCAATATTTTGTGTGTCCACCATTACTTTCCAGCACTGCCTTAACCCTCCTGGGCATGGAGTTCACCAGAGCTTCACAAGTTGCCACTTGAGTCCTCTTCCACTCCTTCATGACCACATCATGGAGTTGGTGGATGTTAGAGACCTTGGGTTCCTCCACCTTCCATTTGAGGATGCCCCACAGATGCTCAATAGGGTTTAGGTCTGGAAACATGCTTGGCCAGTCCATCACCTCTACCCTCATCTTCTTTAGCATGGCAGTGGTCACCTTGGTGGTGTGTTTGGGGTCATTATCATGAAGGGAGGGGATCATGTTCTGCTTCAGAATGTCACAGTACATGTTGGCATTCATGGTTCCCTCAGTGAACTGTAGCTCCCCAGTGCCTGCAGCACTCATGCAGCTCCAGACCATGACACTCCCACCACTATGCTTGACTGTAGGCAAGACACATTTGTCTTTGTACTCCTCACCTGGTTGCCGCCACACGCTTGACACCGTTTGAATCAAATAAGTTTATCTTGGTCTCATCAGACCACAGGACATGGTTCCAGTAATCCATGTCTTTAGTCTGCTTGTCTTTTGTAAACTGTTTGCGGGCTTTCTTGTGCATCATGTTTAGAAGAGTCTTCCTTCTGGGACGACAGCCATGCAGACCAATTTGATGCAGTGTGCAGCATATGGTCCGAGCACTGACAGGCTGACCCCTTACCCCTTCAGCTGACCCCGCCCACCATGCTGCAGCTCAGTTGTCAAGGTCAATTGTCACAGTTGTCATGCTCTTGACAATCTTCTTATAGCCTAGGCCTTTTTTAAGTAGTGCAACAATTCTTTTTTCAGATCCTTAGAGTTTTTTTGCCATGAGGTGTCATAATGAACTTCCAGTGACCAGTATGAGAGAGTGAGAGCGATAACACAATTTTACCACACCTGCTCCCCATTCACACCTGAGACCTTGTAACACTAACGAGTCACATGACACCGGGGAGGGAAAATGGCTAATTGGGCCCAATTTGGACACTTAGGGGTGTACTCACTTTTGTTGCCAGGGGTTTAGACATGAATGGCTGTGTGTTGACTTATTTAGAGGGGACAGCAAATTTACACTGTTATACAAGCTGTACACTCACTAATTTACATTGTAGCAAAGTGTAATTTCTTCAGTGTTGTCACATGAAAAGATATAATAAAATATTTACAAAAATGCGAGGAGTGTACTCACTTTTGTAAGATACAGTATGTGTGTATATATATATATATATATATATATATATATATATATATATATATATATTAGTATCTAGATATATTATATTTTTGTGCACATATGAGGAAAATTACAAGAATTGGAGTTTGACACCCACAAACTTTTTTTCTTTTGTTTTTTCTTACAGTGGGGTACTTGAAATTAGGATACCGCAGATGTAAGAGTATGGCCATGATTTCCAGGATGATGATGATATCACAAAGCCACAAAACATCTGTAGTCCATGGACCAGAGTATGACCTTTCAATATGTAACTTTATGTGTCACAGAGGTTATAGGTGTCTGCTTTGTAGAAATCCATCATTTTCCTTTTCAGCATTCCATACGGAAGTGCCTATTAACAGACCTCACTGTGGGGAGAAGGAAAATCTACTTTAGGGATTTCTTAGTAGAATGAGTAATTAAATCATCAGTAAATATGTATGATTGATGTTTGACATCAATACAACCACAAACATCTTTCTTATTTGATTGCAGTCAGTGGTAGTTACCTATTGGTTTTTTTATATAGTGCTTTCATCTTCATATACTATTTACTACTGCTGTGGTTACCACTGATGTAGCAGTTACTAAATTTCATCTGGTGTGTGTTCATTTGTCACATCTCTTCTCTTTAGGAAACTACAGGTTAGCACATTTAGTAGCAAAAAGTGGAGCTGTAGAAATATAGTAAAAGTAAAAATTAGCACACAGCAGATTAAAAACATGCTAAGAATATTTACACAATTTATGGAGTGAGCATTCTTAACTCCTTGAGTGATTTGGCCTCATTTTTTCTACAAGCATTAATATTTGGAAAATGGCTTTTATTGGTTTATGTAAGTAAAAAATGTCTTTCAAATCCCCTGATGCAACGATTTAATATAATGGAACAAACCAAAAAAAAAAAAAGAAACACAAAAAGCTACATTATAATGCAGTTTCTTATTGTCTTCTTATTCTCCTCATCTTCTTTTTTTGACCTCAAACACAGCTTGGAGGCAACAGGACTGGGCATTTTTAAAATGGTCACTATTATAGAAGTGGACATTTACAGTTATGCTTGTGGTGTGCCTAACTGTTTCTTCTTCCATTTGGATCATATGTTCTACATCATGCTGGAATTAAGCACTGTTTGATAGTGTACAGAGAACAAAGGTCTTCTAGACCTTTAGGATAATCAAAAGTACACTGGATTTCTTGCTACAAAGTATATGACATCACATTTATGTTTTGTTAGTGGTGGCTACTCAGTGCAAATCAGTTTATTTTGAAGTTCTTAAGAGATATATTTAAGGGCACAGGAAATTGTCTTCAAACCTGAAACATGATCTCCAGCAATTTTCTGAATTGTATTGTTTTCCACCCAGCTCAGGAAGCTGTTTTATCATGACGGCATGTGTATTGTTTACTTTTTTTGAAAACATGTAATTTATATAAGAAACGATCTGTTCTGTCCTATTTTAATCAAAGTGTGATGTTTATTACTATTTATCTCAATGTTTTCCCAAGAGAACCCTCCAACTGGAAGCGTGCCTTTCATGAATGCTTCAAATCGAGTATTGGCTCTTTATGTGTGGATTTGACATGATGATACACTTATACATATTCCACATTCTCATGATATTACTTCATCATCTGCTTTAAATACTTGCTCTGACCCATGTAGTTTGGAATTAGTCTTCTTCTGTGAGTCTGTATTGGGTAACAGCTAAAAGTTACAAGAATTGGCTATTTACTACAAAAGTCATGGAAATATTGTAACATCTAATAGAATTCTTTTAATGTCTTACATTGGGCCACAATAAAGAATATGTCACTGTGGTGAGGATCAGAGTCATGTTCTTGTAATACATTTATCAGTGCTGTGCGGTGCATACTATATCGTTACACTATTATGACTCTTAGAGTTACCCTAATCTTTATCTAATTATAAATCATAAGTCACTAGTGATTCAACAGTAAAAAGAGTACATACTTAAGTGAATATAACAGATTGAATTGTAAAGGATTAATTCAGTTTATACATTCATGGAAATAAATTGTTTCATGCTTTATACTGCAATCTGATCAATAAAGAAATAATTTTCTGTCCAATAACTAAAGGTTGCTTAAACACTTTTTCTCTTCACTATTGACCTCATTGGTTTTATCCAAAGCTACCGCATTTGAACTTCTCTGCGCTCATGGCCCACAGCAACCTCACCTTATTTATTCTATTTACAAGATCCTCCATGATGCCATTCCACTGACCATGGGGGCTCACTCCTATATGGGTAAATGGTCCTCCATTCGACAGTGTCCTTTCCCCCTCCCAGTTTGGGATAAAATATGGTAATCTACATCCAAGATCTCTAGATGTGTGGCGCAGAGAGAGACAGCCTATAGCCTATAAAATATTGCTTTTCTGGTATAGAACTCCAGAAGTTCTTCATTGCCAAAATCTTACTCTTTCCCCCTTGTGCTGGCCCTGTGGCAAAGCCAGAGGTACACATTTTTATATTTTCTGGCAATGCGAGCTTATTGAACCCTTTTGGTCCTCGGTGATGTCCCTGCTCCAACAGGTACTGGATTCCTCTTTGCCGTTGGATCCACTACATTACCTCTTAGGCCTTCCCTTCCACTCCATAGGAGTGGACCCATGTAGTTTGGAATTAGTCTTCTTCTGTGAGTCTGTATTGGGTAACAGCTAAAAGTTACAAGAGTTGGCTATTTACTACAAAAGTCATGGAAATATTGTAACATCTAATAGAATTCTTTTAATGTCTTACATTGGGCCACAATAAAGAATATGTCACTGTGGTGAGGATCAGAGTCATGTTCTTGTAATACATTTATCAGTGCTGTGCATACTATATCGTTACACTATTATGACTCTTAGAGTTACCCTAAACTTTATCTAATTATAAATCATAAGTCACTAGTGATTCAACAGTAAAAAGAGTACAGACTTAAGTGAATATAACAGATTGAATTGTAAAGGATTAATTCAGTTCATACATTCATGGAAATAAATTGTTTCATGCTTTATACTGCAATCTGATCAATAAAGAAATAATTTTCTGTCCAATAACTAAAGGTTTCTTAAACACTTTTTCTCTTCACTATTGCCCTCATTGGTTTTATCCAAACCTACAGCATTTGAACTTCTCTGCGCTCATGACCCACACCAACCTCAAATTATTTAAGACTTTAACCACTTCCCGCCTGCCCTATAGCGAATTGATAGCGGGAAGGTGGTTGTATTATCCTGACACGCCGTCATACGACGGCGGCAGGATAATGCGCTCTGCGATCGGTGCTGTGGTGTGTCACTCTGACACACCGCATCTCTGATCTCGGTAAAGAGCCTACTAACATAGGCTCTTTACCATGTGACCAGCTGTGTCCAATCACAGCTGGTCACATAGTAAATAGGAAGTGCCGTTGATCGGCTTTCCTCAGTTCGTGCCTGACAGGCACAAGTAGAGGAGAACCGATCTGCGGCTCTCCTAACAGGGGGGGGGTCTGCACTGGTAATCAGAGGATTGATTACCAGTGCAGACCCTTGGGGGGGTGCCACTAGAACCACCAGGGATGCCCATCCATGACCCCAGGGATGCCCACCATGGCCACCAGGGATGGCAATCAGGGCTCAGGGATCCCGCCAGTGCCCTCCCCATCAGTGCTGCCCACAATGCCCTCCCCATCAGTGCTGCCCACCAGTGCCCATCATTGCCATCTATTAGTGCTGCCCACCAGTGCCCATTATTGCCCACCAGTGCTGCCTATCAGTGCCCATCAGTGCCGCCCATCAGTGCTGATCAGTGCCCATCAGTGCCACCTATCAGTGCCCATCAACGCCACCTATGAGTGCCCATCAGTGCCCACCAATGCTGCATATCAGTGCCACATATCAGTGCCACATATCTCAGTGCCCATCAGTGCTGCATATCAGTGCCGCATATTAGTGCCACCCCATCAGTGCCTCCTCATCCGTGCCTGTCAGTGCGGCCTCATTAGTGCTGATCAGTGCAGGAAAAAATGTATCTATTTACAAAATGTTATAACATAAACAAAAAACTTTTTTTTTCAAACTTTTCTGTCTTTTTTTATTTGTTTAGCAAAAAATAAAAAAACCTTGCTTTGATCAAATACCACCAAAAGAAAGCTCTATTTGTGTGGAAAAAATGACATCATTTTGGTTTAGGTATAGTGTTGCATGACCGTGCAATTGTCATTCAGCAACAGCACTAAAAGCTATAAATTGGCCTGGGCGGGAAGGGGGAAAAGTGCCCAGTATTGAAGTGGTTAATATCACTTTAATCAAGCCACATATTTTCTAACTGCATCTGAAAACATGGTCATTGGTAGAGATGGGTTTTTTGCTGTTTTTAAAGGACAGTGTTCTTATATACATTGTATACAGACCTTGTCAAGAAACAAATGATCGAACAGGATAATTTATGTATAGAAAGCAGGCGATGCAAACGTTTACAATTTTGGGGTGTGTGTTAGTGACCAAGGAAGGAAACTAGTATCTAGCTGATGATTACAAATGAAATTTCATTGCCTTTGAAGGTTTCCAATGTGGCATATACAAATATAAAACCCACAACATATAAACTTCCATCCTATCACCAATTGTGAAATTGACATGCCTTCATGCTGAAAAAAATGGTTAAATATTTTCCTTACGAATACTTGGCTACATTATTTGTAAAAGCTTCACGTGAAATCAGCATGTTTTCAGTATAGTAGGTACCAAGTAAAATGACAATTGGTCAAAACAGCTATGTTGAGGAAATGAATGAATAAGAAAGCGTATTTTAATAAACAAATTGCAGGGATACAACCAGGCACACAGGCAATGTACACAGGCGATTGCTTTGTTGTCTGCTATTACTGTACTGTTTTGTGTGCTTGTGTTATCAATGTTGTAATGAATGATTCTATAATAAAAACAATACTTTTAGATGGCAAGTTTTTTTTTTTTCTTATATTCATTGTATTTACGAGTCTCAAGCAGAGAAAGCAACCTTATCTGAAAAATGAGCCAGATTTGTTACTTCTATGTTATGTATAAATCACATTACAGTCTCAATAGACATTGTAGGCTCAATAGTGTCTGCCTTGCACTGCATGACATATCAAAATAGACAAGAAAGGAATGCAGAATTATTTGTTAATATGTAAGCTGTGGAACCCAGAGTAACAAATCACTCCTTGATATACTGAATTGAGATTCATAAAATATCAATTTTCATTTAGTTGCTATGAATTATTTCACTTCATATGGGCATACATGACAAACATTGGGATGGAGATAGTAAGATGTACTTACTAAAGGAGTTGAGAAGCTTCACACAATACAATATGTAAATATTAATTTCAATTATCAATCATATATAAAGCATATGATTATTTACTTATTTCAACTGTACATTATTGGATAATTGAAGTGAATATTTACACAATTTATTTAATGAAGATTCTCAACTCCTTTAGGTAATCACACCAATGGTATGAGAATCCATGCAGTGGCGGAAACAGGTTACTCTTCTCTTACACTTGAATTGAGATGAGTAAGTCAGTTTGGTAGACTATGATTAATTTAGAGAAAGTCCTCATTTCCAGCCAGTTGCTAATTGAAATAAATAAGTATAGTCATGCAGATTTGGCCATTATGTGGGTAGTCATGCACGTTATGAATCCAAGTAATCAGCTTTCATGAACTTCTTAAATTCTTCAAGATCAGACAAATGTGCATGCACACATGAAAGAAGATAAATAGATAGATAGATAGATAGATAGATAGATAGATAGATAGATAGATAGATAGATAGATAGATAGATAGATAGATAGAGGGATAGAGGGATAGATAGATAGATAGATAGATAGATAGATAGATAGATAGATAGATAGATAGATAGATAGATAGATAGATAGATAGATAGATAGATAGATAGATAGATAGATAGATAGATAGATAGATAGATAGATAGATAGATAGATAGATAGATAGATAGATAGATAGATAGATACGGAGATAGATACGGAGATAGAGATAGATAGATAGATGGAATAAATTAGAAAAAAAAACACACAGTATGTTATTAGGAAGAAATCAAAGGGCTACTAAGGATAGTCTAGTACTTTCCAGCTTCTTATTGGTTGCATTCAGATAGGAGCAAAGTGATAAAGGAACATTGCCTTTTTCATTAAAAAAATAGCAAAATAAATGTTGCCTCACAGCAACCAGTCAGATGTTTAATAACTTTCATCTTTTAAACTTCCTAAGAAAAAAATAAAGCTGGTATCTAAAAAAAACCTCACTTTTCATCTAAAATAATATTTAACCCTGCATTCAGGCTGAATATAAAAATATAAAACGCCAAGAACAAAAAAAATAAATAAAAATGTAATAAATTGCAACTTACCAGTCATCCTGCCAGTAACACATTTCCGGTTTTAGGGTGGCAATGCTCACCCACTGTACTTTTGTCTGTAACATTGACAACCTTCGTTTAGTTTCTTCTAAATTGGTATAAAGACCACCCACCTTCTTTTCTTCTTCATAACCTAGAGGGGAGGTGTTCTGTAGTACACATAGGTGAACGGTGCAGGGCTGATAACATTTCTTGAGATTTCAGTATAATAGAGTCCACAGGAAGTTATGGATTCGATCTTTGGCAGGATTAACAGGATTTATTTGCACTTATCAAACAAAAATAATAATATGTTTTAAACGGTAAATTTAACAGACAAAAATAAAACAAATGAGAGAAGTCCATTGTTAGAGTTTATAGTATATACAATATAAGGTATACAGGAGAATACGTAATTAAATCAGCAGTAAGCCTCCCACTGGAAACAAAAAAACATCATTACTAAGTTTAGTAAGCATATCTAGTCCAGTTGTTTTCAGTTTTCCTAATTAGAGTAAAAAACAGGAAATCTACTTTAAAAAAGGACAATAAAAGCTTGCTTAGAATTCCATTTAAGAGCAATAGTATATAAGACGTCGGACTGTTAAGGATGTGCATATCTGTCACAGTGATCTAACCAACACCCACCATGACTTCAGCAGTGACATCAACAACTGATGAAAGAAGTCAGAATAACATATATGTCCACCATAGGTGATGCGCCGTGATGTTTATTTACTTAGGGGATCTATTTATAAATGTTTTCACACAAGATTTACCCCACAACTTTCACTCACATGTTTTTCTAATTGGACTTAGTTGGAAAGATGTGTGAATCCTGGCTTAAAGTTGTACCAATCTTGTGTAAAATCATGTATAAATAGATTGCATAAAATAGAATTAGTTTAGGAAATATTTATTTTTACTGTTTGTTCTTTACCGGTAGCCAGTAGGTGCAGATATGTTTTGCTGACTTTCTGGGCTTGGGTAACATGTCAAGGTTGGGATCTCAAATATGGTTTACATATCACTAATACTTAACGTATATAAAAAGCCTAAATGTTTATTTTTATTCTGGATACAATAAGGAATTGTTAAAGGGGTAGTAAATTGGAAAAACCACCTGCAGGTTTATGCCATAATGTGCTAGTTTGCACCACATACTAGCATATTATGACAAACTTTCCTTTCAAACGCAGTCCAGCACCGCCAGGGCATCCATCTTCACCGGGTCTTACTTCCGGGTTTGCGGGCTCTGGCTGTTGAAAAAGTCGGGTTGCGATGACATCACTCCTGCGAATGTTGTTTTTTTTTTTTTTTCAACCTTTGTTAAAATGCTTACCAGAAAAAAAAGAAAAAGAGATATTAATTACTGTATATAATGCCTGACTGCAGTAATAAATTAAGTGAGTTCAAGTTGTCTTTAACCACTTCCAGCAGCTGCAGCCTCGATCCTGGTATTATCTTTTTCATCCTGTGAACAGCTTTAGAGTAAGACTGATCGAAGCAGCTATACAACCGCCAGGGTTGGGTTTATTTTTTATTTGCAAGCCTAGGTTTGCACTAATAGGCTGAGGGAAACATTGTGATCAATGCATGTTTCCAGCACCACATGCTGATTGCACAGCCCTATGTAATGACACCCCAAATGCAGGTCAAAAACACAGTGCATTTACCTGCATTGGATAGCACCAGATCACAGTAAGGTTGAAGTCACCACAGACGATAAGGTCTCGTGTCTAATAGATGATATTTAAAAAAAAAAAAAAAAACGTACAAAAGAAACGTAGCTCATGTGATTCAGGGGCATATAGATTCACTAATGTAAATGGTTTAGCACTAATCTCACATAGGAGAATGATAAATTTGCCTTTGGGATCCAAAATGAGTCTCACAATGTAAATGAGAGAGAGTTCTTAATTGCAATAAAAATTCCCCTCTTCTTGGAAGATAAACTAGCCATGACAATATGTGGAACATCTTTGTGGTTGCATTTAGGAGTAGTGCTGAGTTGGAAATGGGTCTCATGGACACATAACATACTGGCATAAATAATTTGAGCCAGCTGTCACATAGATGATCTTTTTGCTTGGTGATTCAAGCCATGGGCCTTAACCACTAGATGACCACCCACCGCAGATATACTGCGGCAAGTACGGCGCTCGCTCTGGGGAGTCTAGGGGGCTCATCAGCAGGGAAGCTGGCACGTGTGTCAGGCGACTCTGATTGCACCTCTGACTACGTCAACGTATGACGAAACGCGTTGGGATTGGCTGACTGTGATGCATGCGCAGACGGGGGATGAGGCGGCCATCTTGTTTGTAGGAAAACCAACCCACGTTTGTAAGCCAGCTGGAGATAGGACGTGCCGCTGCCACTCTGCATTTCTGTAAGCTGCTTTCTTTTAAACTATTTAATAAATGTTTAAGCTTATTACGCTATGGTAGGCATCTTTGTTTTTGCATGAGTGGCGAGGCAGTTAACCTTCCTAGCGGTATTCCCGAGCGTGGCTCGGGGTTAAATTTCAGAGCCAAAAGCGGTAACCCCGAGCCACACTCGGGGTACCGCCAGAAGCATCGCTGGATCCTGTAAAAGAGGTTTCTTACCTTGTCACTGGGATCCAGCGATGTGTCTCGGTGGTGTCTCGCGGCGGATCTTCCTCCCGATCGTCTCCACGCCCCGGCTTCCATCTCCTGCGACGTAACATTCGCAGGGGGGTGGAACCGGCGGCAAATTCAAATGTAAAAACACACCAAACACACTGATACTATTCAAAATAAAAAAAAAATCACACTAGTTTGCCCCCCAGTGCCCTTTCCCGCAGTTTTACTGTACTTTTTATGTAAACATATATATATATATACACACAGTATATATTTATACACACAGTATATATATATACAGTATATATATATATACATATATATATATATATATATATATATATATATATATATATACGTATATACATATATATATATGTATATATAATATATATATATATATATATATATATATATGTAATTCTTGTGAATGAGCAGCCCAGACCAACTGTATACATACATATATATATATAATATATAATAAATGTATACAGTTGGTTTGGGCTGCTCATTCACAAGAATTACATGCAAAATAATGGTACCGCTTTCAGCACCTAAAATCCAAAAGAATCATACCGCCAGGGAGGTTAAGGAGTCACACCGATCATTACTTGAACAAGTTGTGGGGGAGTTCGAGGGAACATCTGTGTCCGGCTATACCTGTGTTATCTGCGATATATGACCTTTTTAGGTCTCTATATCTGGTAAGCGTATATAGATACAATATCTGGTGGCGGATTTTCTTTCTCCCTGCACTTTCAACTTGCTGGTGTGGGATGAACATTTCTCGTGGACATTTATTATATGTTCTATGGACTTGATTGCCTTTATTGAGGATTAGCGCGACACCCTTTTATTAATTATTGCTTTAAGATTTTTATTCAGATTCAGAGTGACATACATTGAGGTTAGCACAGCAATACATCTAATTTATTTGAAACCCCGTACATGTACGGCGCTCGCTCTGGGGAGTCTAGGGGCGAGCGCGCGCCACCGGCGGCATGCTCCTACCCCCGCTCGTCAGTGGGGAAGCTGGAACATGTGTCAGGCGGCTCCGATTGCCGTCTGACAACCGCGATCCCTCCCCTCCGCTGAGGGAGAAGGACGGTCGGCTGATGTAAACACAGCTGTCTGTCCTTCTGCCTGCAATGATTACAGAGCGCATGTGATCCTGCTATATAGGATCGCATGTCTCTGTGATAATTTCAGAAGCCACGCCCCCCACAGTTACAAACACGCCCCCTAGGCTTACTTTTAACCCCTTGATCACCAGCAGGGTTTTAACCCCTTCCCAGTCAATGGCATTATTACAGTAACAGTGCATATTTTTAACACTGATTACTGTAGTAATGTCACTGGTACCCCTAAAAGTGTCAAAAATGTCAGTTAGGGGTACGATCCGTCTGCCGAAATGTTGCAGTCCCGCAAAAAATGGCAGATCACTGCCATTACTAGTAAACAAAAAAAAAAAAAAAACGATAAACATCACATAAATCTTTCCCATATTTAGTAGACACAATATCTTTTGCGCAAACCAATCAAAATACGCTTATTGCGTGTTTTTTACCAAAAATATGTAGCAGAAAACAAATTGGCCTAAAATTGTAAAAAAAAAAAGATTTTTACATTTTTTTTTTGAGAATGTCGCTCTTTTTTTGTTTATAGCGCAAAAAATAAAAATTGCACAGGAGATCATATACCACCAAAATAAATCTCTATGTGTGGGGAAAAAAGGAAATAGATTTTGTTTGGGTACAGCGCTGCATGACCGCACAATCGTCTGTTAAATTAACGCAGTGCCGAATCGCAAAATGGGGCCTGGTCATTAAAGGGGGAAAATCTTCCGGGGCTGAAGTGGTTAAGGGGTACAGCTTTAAACCCCAAGGTAATATCCGAAACAGAAAAGAACTGAGAACTGACTGTACACCATGAAGACAGTGTAGTCCAGCAATCAAGAAAATGCAGATTCCGAACTATGGGAAATAAGAAAAATAAAAACACATAGAAAAAGTGCAAATTCTACATATAGAATTAAGTATAAGGTCCACAAGTATATAAATAAAAGTCCTGCAGAGGGACTAGTTGCAATGAGAACTGCTTCAAAGGTGTTGGGGGAAAGAGTAAAATGGTATTTGCCCAATTAGCTGAGAAGATATTGAAAGGCAGAAAATAGAACTAAACAGTCACTTGTCTCCTTGTTCATTTTGTTTCCATGTGAGATGGTAATCCCGTATATACTTGTGTAGATGCCGTAAATTATTGTGTAGATGGGTAGCTTGGACCAAGTCCAGAATGCTGTTAATTTTAAGATTATTGAGGCTGTATCTATCCTTCAGATCAGCTACTCTGGCCTTAAGCCAGGTCAAATCCTCATCCTTCACATTGTGTGCATCAACCAGGGTGTTGAATGAGGAGGCAAATCCACCCATTTTTTGTGCTATGCGTTTGACTCTATTGCCCAACTTCTGTGCCTCTGTTTTAAATTGTTTTACGCATGTCAACATATCTGATTGTAAAGAAGCTCTTAGGGACAGTAACATATCTTTCAATGCTGTATCAGATATGGGTTGATTAGTAGTTGAGAAAGCATAGATAAGATCAATAAGTTCTCTGGTAGGCCCAGGAGATCCATTATGTGTGCTTACTTCAATGGCTGGTTCTCCTTCTGCCTCCACATTTGAGTAAATTCTAGGTTTAGATTTCACTGGGCTTCTAGTGTAGGGGGTAGATGCCCCTTGAAGATGAAGAGTGCCTTCACAGGAGATCCCCCTAATAAAATTCTGCCAGCGGTCTGTGTGGAACAGCTTCTGTTGCCGTATTTGTAAAGCCCAGTGGGTGCCAGCAGGAATGACAGCTTCTGCAGCTATGTAGCTTCTTGTCTCCTGCTAGATATGGTGCAGTGTGCCCTGAGATGTGAGAAGCATGGGGAACTGCCAGGATAATAAGTGGAGGCTCTGTTATATAAAGATCTTTCCAATGTTTAACCACTTCAATACAGGGCAGTTACACCCCCTTCCTGCCCAGGCCAATTTTCAGCTTTTAGCGCTGTAGCATTTTGAATGACAATTGCGCGGTCATGCAATACTGTACCTAAACCAAATTTGTTTCATTTTTTCCCCACAAATAGAGCTTTCTTTTGGTGATATTTGATCACTGCAAGGTTTTTTATTTTTTGCTACACAAATAAAAAAGTCCAAAAAGTTTGAAAAAAAAATGTTTTTGTTATAAAAATTTGTAAATAGATATGTTTTTTTCTGCACTGACTAGCATTCATGAGGCGGCACTGATGAGGAGGCACTGATGGGCACTGCTATGTGGCACTGAAGGGTAGCACTGATATGCAGCATTGGTGGGCACTGATAGGCAACACTGATGGACACTGATAGACGGCACTGATGGGCACTGATAGGTGGCACTGATGGGCACTGATAGGCGGCACTGTTTGGCACTGATGAGCGACACTGATAGGCACTGATAGGCGGCACAAGTGGGCAATAATGGGCACTGGTGGGCAGCACTGATAGATGGCAATGGTGGGCAGTACTTGATGGGGAAGGCACCACTGGCAGGCTCCCTGAGCCCTGATTGCCATCCCTGGTGGACATGGGTGGGCATCCCTGGTGTCAATGGGTGGGCATCCCTGGTGGCTCTCGTTGCACCCCACAAGGGTCTGCACTGGTAATCAATACTCTGATTACCAGCACAGACTCCCCCCCTGTCAGGAGAGCCGCAGATCGGCTCTCCTCTACTCGTGCCGGTTAGGCACGAACTGAGGAAAGCCGATTAATGGCTCTTCCTATTTACTATGTAACAAGCAGTGATTGGACACAGCTGGTCACATGGTAAAGAGCCTACATCAGTAGGCTCTTTACCGAGATCAGAGATGCGGTGTGTCAGAGTGACACACCGCAGCACCGATCGCCGCTCTGGGCGTGCAGGGGGCACGCAGAGCACATTATCCTGCACGCCGTCATATGACGGCGGGTCAGGATAATACAACCACCTTCCCGCCATCAATTGCCTATAGGGCAGACGGGAAGTGGTTAAGTGGAGCTCTAAAAAATGGTGGCCATTCAACAGCGTGTTTGCCATGCCCTCTTATAATTTTTTAAAACTTGACATGTTTGGTATCTATTTACTTGAAGTAAAATCATCTTTTATATTTTACAAAGAAAATGGTATTAAATTGTGTTTGTGAGCACTAAAATACTGTATATTTTTCCTGAAAATGTGCATTTGATAAATAGCTGCGTAAATAATGTGCAGCATAAAAAAATTACAACAACCACCATATTACTGTTTTCCCCAGGGCCTTTGTTTTCATAAAATATGTACTGTTTGAGGCTCTAAGTAATTTCCTAGCAAAAAAAAATGCAGATTCCAACATGTATGTAAAAAAATTGAACATTTCAAAATTGCCCCGGCAGCAAGGGGTTTACTTTCTGTCCACCAGACAAAACAGGAAGTGAAAGGAAATCTCTCCATAGTGAGGGAAATGCTCTTTTAGACAACTGACACTGGAACAATTTATCTCCCATTAGAAAATGTCCCTTGCAATTTTTTTCTAATGACAACATTTTTTTCCTCTCAGTTTTAACACTACAGTGGTGACAGTGGTCACCTGAGCAAACAGAGATCTTTAACAGGGACACAGACAAAAAAAAAAACAATCTGACAGGGGTTCTAACTCCTCACCCTCTAAAATAAAAAAGTTATTTTGGTTTTAGATACACTTTATTTTTCAAGTTAGGAAATAAATTATGAATACAAAGCTTCCTATGATTGGCTGAGATGTAGAGGCGGGTGGATGACGTCATGATCTCTGCCATAGCCGTTCAGAGGAAGCTTTGTATTCATTCATTGAATACAAACCTTTCTGCCCAGTTCGACTTAATTTTGTTCTGATTTTGTTTCGCTACTTAACCACTTTACCACCGGAGGATTTTGCTGTCTTACGTCCAGGCCACTTTTTGCGATTCGGTACTGTGCGAATTTAACTGACAATTGCGCGGTCGTGCAATGCCGTACCCAAGCGAAATTTACGTCCTTTTTTTCCCACAAACAGAGCTTTCTTTTGGTGGTATTTGATCACCTATGCGATTTTTACGTTTTGCGCTATAAACAAAAAAGTGCGTAAATTTTGAAAAAATAACAATATTTTTCACATTTTTTTTATATGAAATTCCCCCCCCAAAAAAATTTAAAAATCAAATCTTTTTTAAATTTTTGGCCAATTTTCTTTCTGCTACATATGTTTGGTAAAAAAAATCACAATAAGCGTATTTTGATTGGTTTGCGCAAAAGTTATTGCATCTACTAACTAAGGGAAAGATTTCTGTCATTTTTGGTGTTTTTTTTTTTTTAACGAGTAATGCCGGCGATCTGTGATTTTTTTTGCGGGACTGCGACATTGCGGCGGACAGTTTGGACCCTTGACTGACATTTTTTACACTTTTGGGGGTACCAGTGACATTTCTACAGTAATCAGTGCTATAAATATGCACTGTTACTGTAAAAATTACACTGGCAGGGAAGGGGTTAATTTTATTGGAGAGGGAGGGGTTAATGTATGCCTGGTGCTTTCTACCGTGTGTGGGGGGAGGTGACTGAGTGACACAGGGACAGATTGCATGTTCAGCTATGCTGAACCTTGCAATCTGTCACTGTTTGTCATGTAGGAGATCCGCCTGCTTTGTTTACACAAGGGGGCGGATCTCCAGAATCGATTCCCCGATGACCAACAAGTTTGAAAAAAAAAAAAAACTATATTTTTTACTTTTTGCTATAAAACATATCCAGAAAAAATGTAAAAAATCTAATTTCGTCATCAATTTAGACCAATATGTATTCTGCTACATCTTATTGGGGGGAAAAAACAATGAGTGCATATTGATTGGTTTGTGCAAAAGCTATTGTCTCTACAAATTATGGGATAGATTAATGAAATTTGAATTTTTTAATTTTTTTTTTTACTAGTAATGGCGGCGATCGGTGATTTTTAGTGGAACTTCGACATTGCGGCGGACAAATCTGACACTAGGTGATGCTTTTTTGGGGCCAGTGACACTAATACAGTGATCAGTGCCAAAAAATACACTGTCACTGTACTAATGACATTGACAGGGAAGGGGTTAATAGGGGTGATCAAAGGGTTAAATGTGTTCCCTGGTAGCGCTTGCTAACTGTGTGGGGAGAGGTGCTTTGACTGAGGGAAGACAAAGATCTGTGTTCCTGCTAGCATCTTCCCCTTTCACAAAACGGCGGTCTGCCTTGTTTACATAGGCAGACCGCTGTTCTGCCTTTCTCACACACGATCGCCAGGTGCCTGTGAACATCAGGCCTGCCAGACCCGCTGACTGGCTTCCGCTGTGTCCAATCACAGTGGGAGCGGGTCGCTGGTGGTGCCCCAGACCTAGTGCAGGAAATGTCATACAGGTATCTCATTTCGCACAGGAGGGCCACTCTGTTACAATATATCTGCGTGGGGCGATCCATAAGCAGTTAATAAGAGGACTTCTCAAACTTTGTGTTTTTTTATTTCTAGGTTACATCTTTTATAGTGAATTAGAAGGAGTACTACATACTCCATACACATACATGTGGGAACCCCCTTATTATTAAAGGGAGCTTCAAAAAGCCCCCTTTTAAAAAAATGGATAGTTTGGCGCTAGTGCATGAAAGTCCATAGTGGCAGCTAAAATTAATAATCGAATCGTCCATATAAATCCAAAAATCATATGGCTTGGTTCTCAAAGAGGAAAGCAAACAAGTTCACTGTTCAGGGCCGGCCTTCGGGGGGGGGGGGGGGGGGAGTAGAAAAAGGAGTGCGCATTGTGTTGTGTTTTCTACTGCTCATGCTCTGATATGTGTCATGGCCTAGTGACCTCAGAGGTGTATACTGCATCCCAACGTGCAGTCCACCCCTCTGTCTGGGCTGTGGCTTCTTCATCGACATCGCCGGCCAGGTCCAGTGTGGCGATCGGTGGACAAGGTTCCAGCATTAGCACACTCAGCCCTCTACAACTCAGAACGTCTCGAGGGTGATTTCTTCACCTAAAAAGCTTGCTCTTGATACACCTTTATGTTTGATTACTATTTTACCCATAAATAAATCATTTAAAGTCTACATTCAGAGGCACCTTTTTTCTCTTTTTCTTCCAATAACCCCCCTCATTGAGCACAGTGGGGAGACTCCCCAGTCTCAACAGCCAAACCTGAGAACCATGACAACCTAGCTGAAAATCATGGACCTGCTGATAAGCAGACAAGGCCTACTACACTTTACCTAGCACCTACCTTGTAGGGTGCTACAACTGCTTTCCAAAAAGCGGTCATTTTGGGGGATTTGTAATAATGCCCTGACATTTTTATTTGATACATTTCATAGCAAAAAAGTGTAGGCAACTGTTTTTTTTTTTCTAATATTAATTATTTTTTCCTTTTAATTGAAAATGCATCAAGCAAAAACATAAGGGTGTAAATGCAGGCTTAGCCAATACATATATATCTGTTGGTTAAAAACAAAAATATTCCAGTTATTCATGCAACTTCCTATTTTCTCCACTCTTTGTTTCTACATTAGTTCTGAAATGCAATATTTTCTTAAGATTTCATATTTGAAGGTAAAAATGTGGAACAAATAGTCTCCAGTCTCCACCAGGCAAATCTTGACAATGGATTTCGAGGAAATCGTACCAAATTGTTTTACTTTCTTCTGAAGAGAACGTCTAATGCAGCATGTCAGAAAGAGGAAGCGACAGTACACAACTTGACATTTCACAGTAGCCAACGTTGCAGCTGGTTTTAATATGGAATTATTTTTAAAGTACATATACTGGTAAAGTTTAAATGTGCGATTGTTCTGTGGGAAGAACAAATTTACCAACCATGAGTAGTTTGGTATCTCCTTACAAAAGGGATCTGTTGTCTGCCCACACATTACATACTTTTTTTTTTTGTAACATTCATCCTCTAGTCTGAGCAGATGTTGCCCGAAATAGGATCCAATATGGTAATTTGTTGATTAAAAACAGTAACTACATTTGAAGATAGACAGTCAGGAGAAAAAAAACATAGCAACGTTATTACCAGAAAACATGATGTGTGCCTGAGCTCATCACTAGGATCATAGGACTATGGTAAATGTGGCCGGCATTCAGTGTTGCGTTTCTCAGAATCAACATGACATTAATAAACAAGGTTCTGATGTAAGAAGTGGCCACAGCCAAAAATTGCTAATGTTGCTAAGACACAGATTTAAAGCAAATTAGAGAATACATTTTTATTGGTCGGGCTGTATAGATGTGCTAATATTAAATCATAATTGTGACAATAGATTTAATGGATCTGCCAGGGCAGTGTTTCTCAGCATCTGGATTCAGGTAGGCCCCAGAGTTTTTGGTCCACAGTCATGAATAAAATTTATTTACAGTATCTCACAAAAGTGAGTACACCCCTCACATTTTTGTAAACATTTTAGTCTATCTTTTCATGTGACAACACTCAAGAAATGACACTTTGTTATACAAGGTGTACACTCACTACTTTACATTGTAGCAGAGTAAATTTGCTGCCCACTCAAAATAACTCAACACACAGCCATTAATGTCTAAACCACTGGCAACAAAAGTGAGTACACCCCTAGGTTAACCACTTGCCGACTGCCACACGACTATATATTGCAACAGTCAGCCTCTCCTGGGCAAAGTGATGTATGGGTACGTCACTCGCCCACGAGCCTGTAGGGGGCGAGCACGCGCAGCCGCCGGCGCGCTCCTGCCCCTGCTCATTCCCTTAGTTCATTGGTTATGAGTAAGCGATCTGTAGAATTGTGAAACGCGTCAACCTGTCCCGTGTGATGCACCTATGTATTCAAGTTTATGGGAATAAAACACTTCCAGTTTATTTACTCCTTAGTGCGGTCAAACTTTCTCTTTAAACACACGCTCATTCCCTGCCTTCCTCGCGCGTGTGACCGGCGGCTCCGATGTCCGCCAGCCACTCGCGATCTCGCTCAGGAGAGGGAGAAAGACAGACGGCTGATGTAAACACAGCCGTCTGTCATTCTCCCTTAGATCATCACTGAAGCTATGCGATCCTGCTATGTAGGATCGTATGTCTCTGTGATGATCTAACAAGCCACGCCCCCTGACAGTTAGAATCACGCCCCTGGGGACACACTTAACCCCTTGATCACCAATAAAGTTGCTTTTTTTCCCGCACAAACAGAGCTTTCTTTTGGTGGTATTTGATCACCTCTGCGATTTTTACTTTTTGCGCTATAAACAAAAAAAGAGTGACAATTTTGAAAAAATAACAATATTTTTCACATTTTTTTCTATATAATTCTCAAACAAAATTTTTAAAAATCAAAATTTTTTAACATTCTAGGCCAATTTGTTTTCTGCTACATATTTTTGGTAAAAAAAATCACAAAAAGCGTATTTTGATTGGTTTGTGCAAAAGTTATTGCGTTTACTAACTACGGGAAAGATTATGTAATTTTTATTTCTTTTTAACTAGTAATGGCAGCGATCTGATTTTGTGGGACTGCGACATTGCGGTGGACAGATCGGACCCTTGACTGACATTTTTGACACTTTTGGGGGTACCAGTGACATGACTACAGTAATCAGTGCTATAAATATGCACTGTTACTGTAAAAATGACACTGGCGGGGAAGGGGTTAACATTAGGGGCGATTAAAGGGTTAAATGTGTTTTCTGGGAGTGCTTGCTGTGTGGGAGATGTGCTTTGACTGGGGGAAGGCAGACATCTGTGTTTCTGCTTAGCAGAAACACAGGATCTCCATCTTCCCCTCTCACAGAACAGCGATCTGCCTTTTTACATAGGCATACTGCCGTTCTGCCTCTCTCGGGAACGATTGCTGGCTGCTGGCAAACATCAGGTTCACCGGACCTGCTGATTGGCTCCCATTGTGTCCAATCACAGTGGAGCGGGTTGCCTGCGGAGTGCATGTGCGCCCCAGACCCGAAAATAAGGTTAACGTACAGGTACTGGATTTCTAGACTGAAGGCCACCCTGGCACAGTACATGTCTGTGGGGTGTTCCAGAAGCAGTTAAACCAGGACTGCTGGCAGGGCACCCAATTAGCTCTCTGGCAATATCTTAAAGAACCAGATGGCATATTGGTCACCGTTCTCTATGCCTAAGCCAAGCTTCTATTCCTCTAGTATTTGCTTCTATGTACTCCATGCTTCTAGTGACTGTGACCACTGTGCACTCCAGATACCCGTGCACTCCGGTGCCTCCGGCTTCCACTGCACTCCTGTGGCTCCAATGACCCCTACACTCTTGTGCCGCCAGTGACCCTTGCACTCCTGAGCTTTTTAGAAATCTTTGTACTCCTGTGCCTTCATTCACTCTGTGATACCTATGATCATGTGTGACCCCAGTGTCTCCTATGATCTTTGCAGCAACTCTGTGACCCTTGTGCACTGCAGTGATCCCTTCGGCTTCAGTGCTCCCCAGTGCTCCTGTGTCTACAGTGACCTTGGGGCCCTTGTGTACACCTGGAATTCCAGTGACTCCAGGGATACCAGTGCTTCTGTGTCTCTAGTGAATCCTGCATCTCCAGTGACCCCGTGCACTCCTGTGTCTCTAGTCCAAGGATGTCTCTAGTCTAAGGATCATGCTAAAGTAATTTCCCTGCTCGCTGAGGGAGCCTTAGCTTGGGCATCCCAGCCAGCTATGGAAAAACAGTGATCCTGTGACCAACAATATTGCTGCTTTTCTAGCTCTCTTCTGTAGAATCTTTGATTAAACTGCTCATGCCTCCAATGGGGCAAGTGCCCTCCACTCCTACGCTAAAGTTCACTCATAATGTGACAGTATGCTGTCTAGTTTTTGGTTGGGGGGGGGGTTTGATCTCTAGAAAAGCTGAAGAAATAGTTGTCTGCCTACGTCCATTTATATATGTGGGGGGTTGTTTTGGTGCCTCAGACCAATAAGGGTGGGACTTTATGGGCAAGTGAAAATATACAAAGATATAAATAAAATATATAAATGTATTTAACATAGAATTAAATTCACATATAGTTGTGTATTGGTAAGTGCTGGGTTATAGACCGAAGGTGAATAGGTGAAGAAAAGTTTTTGAACAGTTTTGTGACAAGTGTAGTATGGTGACTTTATTGGGATATTTGTCTCTGTTTTTCCATGCTTTGAGGCTTGGAATGGTGGTCACAGAGATTCCCAGTGCGTCCAACGCGTTTCGGCTATATTGTAGCCTTTATCAAGGATTTACATCACCAAGTCTGAAAAAGTAGCAATTTGTTAATTGTTTATTTGTTTGTGGTTATGCATACCACGGTCCTTTTATGCCGTTGGTGCTAAATAATAATGTGTATATACATACATTTGTTTTTTGTTTGCCTGTTCCATGTGTAATTCCTTAGTCCCTTTTTCGCAGCGAGAACCTGTGGGTGTGTCCTGTAATAGTACATATTTAATTCATATATGTGTAACCCTAATAGAGTTACACAGGCTGTATTATCTGAAATGCCCAGTAGATGGCAGATGGACTCAGTATGCAGTTAATAAAACATTGAGCATTGAACACAGGACTTGGCCTTTTCAGTCACATGATTGTGGCATCATCACAGTGTGACCAGGAAGTGGTGTCTGAGGTGATGAAAAGACTGAGGGAGATAGACACCAGCTCTGGATGACTTCTTATCCTTCTGCTCAGGTTTTATCACCTATTAATGTCCTGGGAGGACTTCCTGCACAGCTCTGAGGAAGGAGGTCATGGAAGACTTCTAGAAGTTACCACATGCTCAGCCAGAGAAAGGACATGCGACTAGCTGTGAAAGACTGCAGAACAGAGATAGAACCCTGCTGAGAGAACTTACTTCACCCAAGACCACACCAGCTGAGAGAGGGACCCCTGGCAAAGACAAGCGCTGTGTCCAGACGTCTGCTGAATCCAGTGAGAGGAGACTGCAGCGGACTGATCTGGTAAATTGCATTGTGAGGGTAAGCCAAGCCTCTCCCTGTATCACCCCAGGGCACCTGTCTCCTCACTCACAGTAAAGACTCTGAGGTCCAGAGTGGACATTGCACAGCTCAGGCTGCTTCAGTGACCCTGCGGAGCAGGACTTATAAGGGCCCCAACTCTCCTATGTGCACCAACGGCCATTAGGGTGAAGATAAGGGGGTGGGACGCAGGTGTGCTAGTGGGTGGGTGAGGAAAATCCACATTGCATTGTTATCCGTGTTACTCTATTGTATTTTCCCATGTATGTTGGTTCATTTGCTACTTACTATATAAAGTTAGTTCCAGTTAGGCTGTGTCAGTCTCATTGCACCAAGTATGTTCCCAGTGGGACCCCACATCCCTACCCCGGATGCCCCACTGGGTGGAGGCACTGCCGCAGACATGTACCCCAGCTCCCAGATAGCGGAGGCTCAGGATCCACCTGTCAGGCATAGTGAGTTAACTAGGGTTAGGGACCCCAAAGACACTAGGGGCGCCCTCAAAACCCCGTTACATATGGAGGCACTGCTGAGATCTATTGGGGTACAACCAGTGAGAATAGGTTAAGTCTAGGGTTGAGCGGACACCTAGATGTCCGTGTTCGACGGGTTCGGCCGAACTTTAAAAAAAAGTCCGGGTCCGTGTCCCGGACTTTTACCGAACTTTTCCCGGACACCGAACCCCATTGAAGTCAATGGGGACCCGAACTTTAAGGCACTAAAATGGCTCTAAAACACCAAAGGAAAGGGCTAGAGTGCTGCAAATGGCAGCAAAACGTAATTAAGAGCATGGCAAGTGCTCTGCAAACAAATGTGGATAGGGAAATAACTTAAAACAACAAAAAAAAACAGAAAAATAAAACAATGTTCTTCTTCATCTCTGAAGGACGAGGCCCATATGGAGTAGGAGGGAGGTTGAGGTGGTGGTGGATGTGGCGGTGACATAGGCGTGCGCACAGGGTGTGCTGGGTGTGCCTGGGCACACCCTAATCACCTAGGGCACATAGCATTGCCAGTGAGGAGATGGGAAAGATCTCCCTGGGACCTGCTCTGCTCTATTTCTCCTTGCCTACAGGTACATGGCCCCGATACATTACTCTCCCTGCTGGCAAACACATGCATGTGTATTTCAACTTTGGGGTGCACACCTTAATGCAATAGGCTGCGCACACCTATGGGCGGTGTAGGTGGAAGCGGCGGTGGAGGAGGACCAGGGCCGGATTAACAGCATCATGGGCTTGGTGCTGAGGATTTTGAAGGGCCTTAGGGCCGTGCCTTGCCATGCACCCAGAGGAGGAAGGGTGCAGCCATGCATGCCTAATTCAACATGGGATGCTGTCTCTGAAGCCCATAAACACATCCATGCATCGCCAACTGTCCCTCCTTGTCCGGCCTTCACGCTGTGTGGGGAGGTTCTGAGGGTGCTGCCTGGGGAAGCGAGCATAGAAGCCAGACTTCTGTGTTTACAAGTGACAGAAGAGCGGTAACAGTGAATATGGCCAACCCGGGGCCTATATAAAAGGTAGGGGCCTGGAGCTGCAGCTCCAATAGCCCCTACATTAATCTGGCCCTGAGGAGGAGGACGAGGTAGCCAACACTGCTTCTTTTCACAAATTTTAAATGAGGGTACACC
Organism: Pelophylax lessonae; assembly: GCF_965119305.1. Taxonomy (NCBI): domain Eukaryota; kingdom Metazoa; phylum Chordata; class Amphibia; order Anura; family Ranidae; genus Pelophylax; species Pelophylax lessonae. The sequence continues at coordinate 204,891,894 of NC_138772.1, forward strand.
CCAAAAGAGTGAGAAAGAGCAAAAATGGAACAATGGGTGGGTAAGGTCGGTATCCATTGCTATTCTGCATAAGGTACGGAAAAGTCCCGTGGGATCCATGCCTGGTTCATTTTAATGAACGTGAGCTTGTCCACATTGTCTCTGGACAGGCGGCTGCGCTTGTCTGTTATAACGCCCCCAGCCGTGCTAAATACCCGTTCAGATAATACACTGGCTGCAGGGCACGCCAGCACCTCCAAGGCGTAAAGGGCAAGCTCAGGCCATGTGCCCAATTTGGAGACCCAGAAGTTGAAGGGGGCAGACCCGTCATTCACTACATGTAGGCGTGTGCACACATACTGCTCCACCATGTTGGTAAAATGCTGCCTCCTGCTAAGACGTTCCATCTGAGCTGCTGGTGCTGCTGTTTGTTGTGGCGTGCTGACAAAGCTTTTCCACATTTCGGCCATGCTAACCCTGCCTTCTGAGGTGCTGGCGGTGCCCTGGTTGCGTTGGCGACCTCCTCCTCCTCCTCCTCTGCCTTGTGCTTCCACTGTGGCCCCGCTGTCAGATGGGAATGCCAGCAGCATGGCGTCTACCAGCGTGCGCTTGTACTCGCGCATCTTGCGATCGCGCTCCAGTGAGTGAATTAAGGACGGTACGTTGTCCTTGTAACGGGGATCCAGCAGCGTGGCCACCCAGTAATCAGCACAAGTTAGAATGTGGGCAACTCGGCGGTCGTTGTGGAGACACTGCAGCATGTAATCGCTCATGTGTGCCAGGCTGCCCAGAGGCAACGAAAGGCTGTCCTCTGTGGGAGGTGTATGGTCCGTGTCCTCTGTATCCCCCCAGCCACGCACCAGTGATGGCCATGAGCTGGCCTGGGTGCCACCCTGCTGTGAACATGGTTCCATCTCCTCCTCCAGCTCCTCCTCCTCCTCATCCTCCTCATCCTCCAGAACTGTGCCCCTGCTGGACAATTGCGTCCCTGGCGTTTGCGTGTGCAGGAACCCACCCTCGGAGCCCCTTGCGAATGACTGCCCTGAAAGCCTTGGAAATGTTACCTCTTCATCCTCCTCCTCCTCCTCATCCTGTGCCACATCCTCTTCCATCATCGCCCGAATTGTTTTTTCAAGGAGGCATAGAAGTGGGATAGTTAAGCTGAGAACGGCGTCATTGCCACTGGCCATGTTGGTGGAGTACTCAAAACAGCGCAACAAGGCACACAGGTCTCGCATGGAGGCCCAGTTATTGGTGGTGAAGTGGTGCTGTTCCGCAGAGCGACTCACGCGTGCGTGCTGCAGCTGAAACTCCACTATGGCCTGCTGCTGCTCGCACAGTCTTTCCAGCATGTGCAAGGTGGAGTTCCACCTTGTGGGCACGTCACATATGAGGCGGTGAGCGGGAAGGCCGAAGTTACGCTGCAGCGCTGCCAGGCGAGCAGCAGCAGGGTGAGAACGCCGAAAGTGCGCACAAACGGCCCGCACTTTCTGCAGCAGCTCTGACATATCGGGGTAGTTTTTAAGGAACCTCTGCACCACCAAATTCAGCACATGCGCCAGGCAAGGGATGTGCGTCAAACCGGCTAGGCCCAGAGCTGCTATGAGATTTCGCCCGTTATCGCACACCACCAGGCCGGGCTTGAGGCTCGCTGGCAGCAACCACTCATTTGTCTGCTGTTCCATGCTCCTCCACAACTCCTGCGCGGTGTGTGGTTTGTCCCCCAAACAGGCAAGTTGTAAAACTGCCTGCTGTCGTTTACCCCTGGCCGTGCTGAAGTTGGTGGTGAAGGTGTTACGCTGTCCGGATGAGGAGGCGGTAGAGGATGAGGAAGCGGAGTAGGAGGAGTTAGGAACAGGAGGCAAACTGAAGCGCCCTGCAATCCTCGGTGGTGGAAGGACATGCGCCAAATTGCTATCCGCCTCAGGCCCATCCGCCACTGCATTTACCCAGTGTGCCGTTAGGGAGATATAACGCCCCTGACCGTGCTTACTGGTCCACGTATCCGTAGTTAGGTGGACCTTGGCACAGATGGCGTTGCGCAGTGCACACCTGATTTTTTCCCCCACTTGGTTGTGCAGGGAAGGGATGGCTTGCCTGGAAAAGTAGTGGCGGCTGGGCACGACGTACTGTGGGACAGCCACCGACATAAGGTTTTTAAAACTGTGCGTCTCCACCAGACGGAATGACAGCATTTCAAAGGCCAATAATTTTGAAATGCTGGCATTCAGGGCCAGGGATCGCGGGTGGGTAGGGGGGTACTTCCTCTTCCTCTCAAGTGTTTGGGAGATGGAAAGCTGAACGCTTCCACGGGACATTGTGGAGATGGTTGTTGGTGACCCAGGTGGTGGTGTTGCTGACAGATCGTCTGTTTGCGGGGTGGCAGGTGCCGGTATCACTACAGATGTGGCTGGAGCGGCCGAGACTGCAGCAGAAGAGGAAGCAGGATGAGCCAGAGACGTTTCTTGGTTTTGAAGGTGTGTACTCCACTGCAGCTCGTGCTTTGCACTTAGATGCCTGATCATGCAGGTTGTGCTCAGGTTGAGAAGGTTCATGCCTCGCTTCAAGCTCTGATTGCACAGGGTGCAAACCACTCGTGTCCTGTCATCAGCACATTTTCTAAAGAACTTCCACGCTAGAGAACTCCTTTGAGCTGACTTTGGTGCGCTCGTTCCCTTGCTGCGTTGGGCAGTAGCGGGCGTAGTGTCTAGGGCACGGCCGCTCCGCTTCTGCACCCTGCTCCCTCTTCTGCTGTGCTGGTGGCTCTGTGCGACCACCGCCTCTTCCTCCAAACTACTCAGTTCACCTGCATGACGTTCATTCCATGTGGGGTCGAGGACCTCATCGTCCTCCACATCATCTTCCACCCAGTCTTCACCCCTGCCCTCCTTGTCGGTCTCCACAATGCTGAACGCCGCAGCAGTTGGCACCTGCGTTTCGTCATCATCGGAGACGTGCTGCGATGATCCTTGCATGTACTCATCTTGAGAAATAAGTGGTTGGGCATCGCTGCACTCAATCTCTTCCACTTCTGGGGCAGGGCTAGGTGGATGGCCCTGGGAAACCCTGCTGACAGAGTCCTCAAAAAGAATAAGAGACTGCTGTATGGCTTGGGGCTCAGACTGCTGGCCTGATTTGCAAGGGGGTGAGGTGAAAGACGGTTGGACATTGGCTGCAGGTGCCAACTCTGACCTTTCTGCAGTAGACTGGGTGGGAGACAATGTGAAGGAACTGGAGGCACTGTCAGCAGCAAACCAATCTACTATCGCCTCAACTTGTTCTGGCCTCATCACTTCTAGGGGCGTTTGATGCCCTACCAAATACTGATGCAGGTTCTGTCGCCTACTCACACTTGAGGAAGGTGTTTCACTTGTGCGTGTAGCTGGCACAGATCGACCATGTCCTCTCCTTGCAACAGGAGCTCTACCAGCAGCACCACGACCCAGGCCACGGCCCTTATTTGACGGTCTCCTCATATTTCTGTAATTTAAGATCTTGCCCTAGAAAGGTTTTTATTGAATAGCGGAATAGAAAATATGATCCAAAAAAAGTGTATGTATATCACACGTACACAACCACACTAGGCCCCAATTACTATTGTTTGTACCCCTAAAAGGCTAGATGAGGAGTAGGGGGAGTATGGAACAGGCAGCACCCTCAAACCTTCAGAAGTATGAGATGAACCCCAACAACTTGGAAAGGTGGATCTCTCTCACACGTACCGACACAGACTATCCCGCAATTCAATTGATCCTCAAAGGTTTTTATTGAATAGCGGAATAGGAAATATGATCAAAAAAAGTGTATGTATCTCGCACGTACACAACCACACTAGGCCCCAATTACTATTGTTTGTACCCCTAAAAGGCTAGATGAGGAGTAGGGGGGGTATGGAACAGGCAGCACCCTCAAACCTTCAGAAGTATGAGATGAACCCCAACAACTTGGAAAGGTGGATCTCTCTCACACGTACCGACACAGACTATCCCGCAATTCAATTGATCCTCAAAGGTTTTTATTGAATAGCGGAATAGGAAATATGATCAAAAAAAGTGTATGTATCTCGCACGTACACAACCACACTAGGCCCCAATTACTATTGTTTGTACCCCTAAAAGGCTAGATGAGGAGTAGGGGGGGTATGGAACAGGCAGCACCCTCAAACCTTCAGAAGTATGAGATGAACCCCAACAACTTGGAAAGGTGGATCTCTCTCACACGTACCGACACAGACTATCCCGCAATTCAATTGATCCTCAAAGGTTTTTATTGAATAGCGGAATAGGAAATATGATCAAAAAAAGTGTATGTATCTCGCACGTACACAACCACACTAGGCCCCAATTACTATTGTTTGTACCCCTAAAAGGCTAGATGAGGAGTAGGGGGGGTATGGAACAGGCAGCACCCTCAAACCTTCAGAAGTATGAGATGAACCCCAACAACTTGGAAAGGTGGATCTCTCTCACACGTACCGACACAGACTATCCCGCAATTCAATTGATCCTCAAAGGTTTTTATTGAATAGCGGAATAGGAAATATGATCAAAAAAAGTGTATGTATCTCGCACGTACACAACCACACTAGGCCCCAATTACTATTGTTTGTACCCCTAAAAGGCTAGATGAGGAGTAGGGGGGGTATGGAACAGGCAGCACCCTCAAACCTTCAGAAGTATGAGATGAACCCCAACAACTTGGAAAGGTGGATCTCTCTCACACGTACCGACACAGACTATCCCGCAATTCAATTGATCCTCAAAGGTTTTTATTGAATAGCGGAATAGGAAATATGATCAAAAAAAGTGTATGTATCTCGCACGTACACAACCACACTAGGCCCCAATTACTATTGTTTGTACCCCTAAAAGGCTAGATGAGGAGTAGGGGGGGTATGGAACAGGCAGCACCCTCAAACCTTCAGAAGTATGAGATGAACCCCAACAACTTGGAAAGGTGGATCTCTCTCACACGTACCAACACAGACTATCCCCCAATTTAACTGATCCCCAAAGGTTTTTGATTAAATAGCGGAATAGAAAATATGATCCCAAAAAAGTGTATGTGTATCACACGTACACAACCACACTAGGCCCCAATTACTATTGTTTGTACCCCTAAAAGGCTAGGAGTAGGGGGAGTATGGAACAGGCAGCACCCTCAAACCTTCAGAAGTATGAGATGAACCCCAACAACTTGGAAAGGTGGATCTCTCTCACACGTACCAACACAGACTATCCCCCAATTTAACTGATCCCCAAAGGTTTTTGATTAAATAGCGGAATAGAAAATATGATCCCAAAAAAGTGTATGTATATCACACGTACACAACCACACTAGGCCCCAATTACTATTGTTTGTACCCCTAAAAGGCTAGGAGTAGGGGGAGTATGGAACAGGCAGCACCCTCAAACCTTCAGAAGTATGAGATGAACCCCAACAACTTGGAAAGGTGGATCTCTCTCACACGTACCAACACAGACTATCCCCCAATTTAACTGATCCCCAAAGGTTTTTGATTAAATAGCGGAATAGAAAATATGATCCCAAAAAAGTGTATGTATATCACACGTACACAACCACACTAGGCCCCAATTACTATTGTTTGTACCCCTAAAAGGCTAGGAGTAGGGGGAGTATGGAACAGGCAGCACCCTCAAACCTTCAGAAGTATGAGATGAACCTCAACAACTTGGAAAGGTGGATCTCTCTCACACGTACCAACACAGACTATCCCCCAATTTAACTGATCCCCAAAGGTTTTTGATTAAATAGCGGAATAGAAAATATGATCCCAAAAAAGTGTATGTATATCACACGTACACAACCACACTAGGCCCCAATTACTATTGTTTGTACCCCTAAAAGGCTAGGAGTAGGGGGAGTATGGAACAGGCAGCACCCTCAAACCTTCAGAAGTATGAGATGAACCCCAACAACTTGGAAAGGTGGATCTCTCTCACACGTACCAACACAGACTATCCCCCAATTTAACTGATCCCCAAAGGTTTTTGATTAAATAGCGGAATAGAAAATATGATCCCAAAAAAGTGTATGTATATCACACGTACACAACCACACTAGGCCCCAATTACTATTGTTTGTACCCCTAAAAGGCTAGGAGTAGGGGGAGTATGGAACAGGCAGCACCCTCAAACCTTCAGAAGTATGAGATGAACCTCAACAACTTGGAAAGGTGGATCTCTCTCACACGTACCAACACAGACTATCCCCCAATTTAACTGATCCCCAAAGGTTTTTGATTAAATAGCGGAATAGAAAATATGATCCCAAAAAAGTGTATGTATATCACACGTACACAACCACACTAGGCCCCAATTACTATTGTTTGTACCCCTAAAAGGCTAGGAGTAGGGGGAGTATGGAACAGGCAGCACCCTCAAACCTTCAGAAGTATGAGATGAACCCCAACAACTTGGAAAGGTGGATCTCTCTCACACGTACCAACACAGACTATCCCCCAATTTAACTGATCCCCAAAGGTTTTTGATTAAATAGCGGAATAGAAAATATGATCCCAAAAAAGTGTATGTATATCACACGTACACAACCACACTAGGCCCCAATTACTATTGTTTGTACCCCTAAAAGGCTAGGAGTAGGGGGAGTATGGAACAGGCAGCACCCTCAAACCTTCAGAAGTATGAGATGAACCCCAACAACTTGGAAAGGTGGATCTCTCTCACACGTACCAACACAGACTATCCCCCAATTTAACTGATCCCCAAAGGTTTTTGATTAAATAGCGGAATAGAAAATATGATCCCAAAAAAGTGTATGTATATCACACGTACACAACCACACTAGGCCCCAATTACTATTGTTTGTACCCCTAAAAGGCTAGGAGTAGGGGGAGTATGGAACAGGCAGCACCCTCAAACCTTCAGAAGTATGAGATGAACCCCAACAACTTGGAAAGGTGGATCTCTCTCACACGTACCAACACAGACTATCCCCCAATTTAACTGATCCCCAAAGGTTTTTGATTAAATAGCGGAATAGAAAATATGATCCCAAAAAAGTGTATGTATATCACACGTACACAACCACACTAGGCCCCAATTACTATTGTTTGTACCCCTAAAAGGCTAGGAGTAGGGGGAGTATGGAACAGGCAGCACCCTCAAACCTTCAGAAGTATGAGATGAACCCCAACAACTTGGAAAGGTGGATCTCTCTCACACGTACCAACACAGACTATCCCCCAATTTAACTGATCCCCAAAGGTTTTTGATTAAATAGCGGAATAGAAAATATGATCCCAAAAAAGTGTATGTATATCACACGTACACAACCACACTAGGCCCCAATTACTATTGTTTGTACCCCTAAAAGGCTAGGAGTAGGGGGAGTATGGAACAGGCAGCACCCTCAAACCTTCAGAAGTATGAGATGAACCTCAACAACTTGGAAAGGTGGATCTCTCTCACACGTACCAACACAGACTATCCCCCAATTTAACTGATCCCCAAAGGTTTTTGATTAAATAGCGGAATAGAAAATATGATCCCAAAAAAGTGTATGTATATCACACGTACACAACCACACTAGGCCCCAATTACTATTGTTTGTACCCCTAAAAGGCTAGGAGTAGGGGGAGTATGGAACAGGCAGCACCCTCAAACCTTCAGAAGTATGAGATGAACCCCAACAACTTGGAAAGGTGGATCTCTCTCACACGTACCAACACAGACTATCCCCCAATTTAACTGATCCCCAAAGGTTTTTGATTAAATAGCGGAATAGAAAATATGATCCCAAAAAAGTGTATGTATATCACACGTACACAACCACACTAGGCCCCAATTACTATTGTTTGTACCCCTAAAAGGCTAGGAGTAGGGGGAGTATGGAACAGGCAGCACCCTCAAACCTTCAGAAGTATGAGATGAACCTCAACAACTTGGAAAGGTGGATCTCTCTCACACGTACCAACACAGACTATCCCCCAATTTAACTGATCCCCAAAGGTTTTTGATTAAATAGCGGAATAGAAAATATGATCCCAAAAAAGTGTATGTATATCACACGTACACAACCACACTAGGCCCCAATTACTATTGTTTGTACCCCTAAAAGGCTAGGAGTAGGGGGAGTATGGAACAGGCAGCACCCTCAAACCTTCAGAAGTATGAGATGAACCCCAACAACTTGGAAAGGTGGATCTCTCTCACACGTACCAACACAGACTATCCCCCAATTTAACTGATCCCCAAAGGTTTTTGATTAAATAGCGGAATAGAAAATATGATCCCAAAAAAGTGTATGTATATCACACGTACACAACCACACTAGGCCCCAATTACTATTGTTTGTACCCCTAAAAGGCTAGGAGTAGGGGGAGTATGGAACAGGCAGCACCCTCAAACCTTCAGAAGTATGAGATGAACCCCAACAACTTGGAAAGGTGGATCTCTCTCACACGTACCAACACAGACTATCCCCCAATTTAACTGATCCCCAAAGGTTTTTGATTAAATAGCGGAATAGAAAATATGATCCCAAAAAAGTGTATGTATATCACACGTACACAACCACACTAGGCCCCAATTACTATTGTTTGTACCCCTAAAAGGCTAGGAGTAGGGGGAGTATGGAACAGGCAGCACCCTCAAACCTTCAGAAGTATGAGATGAACCCCAACAACTTGGAAAGGTGGATCTCTCTCACACGTACCAACACAGACTATCCCCCAATTTAACTGATCCCCAAAGGTTTTTGATTAAATAGCGGAATAGAAAATATGATCCCAAAAAAGTGTATGTATATCACACGTACACAACCACACTAGGCCCCAATTACTATTGTTTGTACCCCTAAAAGGCTAGGAGTAGGGGGAGTATGGAACAGGCAGCACCCTCAAACCTTCAGAAGTATGAGATGAACCCCAACAACTTGGAAAGGTGGATCTCTCTCACACGTACCAACACAGACTATCCCCCAATTTAACTGATCCCCAAAGGTTTTTGATTAAATAGCGGAATAGAAAATATGATCCCAAAAAAGTGTATGTATATCACACGTACACAACCACACTAGGCCCCAATTACTATTGTTTGTACCCCTAAAAGGCTAGATGAGGAGTAGGGGGAGTATGGAACAGGCAGCACCCTCAAACCTTCAGTATGAGATTGTGTTCACTGTACCCCACAAAGATTGAGTTCACTGCACCCCACAATGATTGTGTTCACTGCACCCCACAAAGATTGTGTTCACTGCACCTCACAAAGATTGTGTTCACTGTACCCCCCAAAGATTGTGTTCACTGCACCCCACAAAGATTCTGTTCACTGTACCCCACAAAGATTGTGTTCACTGCACCCCAAAAAGATTGTGTTCACTGCACCCCAAAAAGGATGTTGTTCACTGCACCCCAAAAAGGATGTTGTTCACTCCACCCCAAAAAGATTGTGTTCACTGCACCCCACAAAGATTGTGTTCACTGCACCCCAAAAAGATTGTGTTCACTGCACCCCAAAAATGATTTTGTTCACTGCACCCCAAAAAGGATTTTGTTCACTGCACCCCAAAAAGGATGTTGTTCACTCCACCCCAAAAAGATTGTGTTCACTGCACCCCAAAAAGATTGTGTTCACTGCACCCCACAAAGGATTTTGTTCACTGCACCCCAAAAAGATTGTGTTCACTGCACCCCAAAAAGGATGTTGTTCACTGCACCCCAAAAAGGATTTTGTTCACTGCACCCCAAAAAGATTGTGTTCACTGCACCCCACAAAGGATTTTGTTCACTGCACCCCACAAAGATTGTGTTCACTGCACACCAAAAAGGATTGTGTTCACTGCACCCCAAAAAGATTTTGTTCACTGCACCCCAAAAAGATTGTGTTCACTGCAGCCCAAAAAGATTGTGTTCACTGCAGCCCAAAAAGATTGTGTTCACTGCAGCCCAAAAAGATTGTGTTCACTGCAGCCCAAAAAGATTGTGTTCACTGCAGCCCAAAAAGATTGTGTTCACTGCAGCCCAAAAAGATTGTGTTCACTGCAGCTCACACACAGAAAAATGGATGTGGATCACTGACACCTGCCTATCTCCAATCCCACACCACACAGCAATATCGATTGTAGTTTGTAGAACACAGTTTCCCTAAAATTCAGCAGACTCTGTCCCTAACAGGATTGAGAAGAGATCGTAGATCAGGATTGAGTGCAGACCCCACCCCCCACACAGCAATATCGATTGTAGTTTGTAGAAGACACTGACCCTATATAATTCAGCAGACTCTATCCCTAAAATGCCTACAACTCGCCCTGCCTAAACACTCCGACCTGTCCCTCAATTCTATCCGGACACAAATGGTTTTTTCCTGCCTATCTTTCCCTAATCAGCAGCCAGCACGTTGATGTGTGCTCTGTCCCTGAATCTAAGCAGCATAATGACGCCGCTGCGGCTGCCTCGAACTTATAAAGACTTGGTCACATGCTTCAGACGGCCAATCACAGCTACTGAGACATTTGCAGGCATGGCTGGGATGGCTTAAGGCACACCAGTTAAACGATTGTTGATTGGCTGTTGAAAGCCCGCCATGAAAAGAGCGCCAAAGCATGCAAAACCCGGAAATAAAACGACCGAACACGGATTTTTACCCGAACATACAGTAAAGTGTCCGTGTCCGTGTTCGGGTACAAAAAATCCAATTATTCGGTACGAACACGAATAATACAGTCCGTGTTCGCTCAACACTAGTTAAGTCCTCAGGCCACTTCCTCCTTTGCAAAAGAGTGGGCCCAGCAAAGAAATGTACCATTACAGCAAGCTGTGATGTTATGCAAAGTCCCCTCCTGCTGTGAGATGAATCACGTCATCTTGTGTATAGAAGTTCGACTGGGAATAGAAATGGTGACCATTAGGGATATCCTGCAGGATTCTGAAGGCCAAACTTACATGTTAATATATTGTCATACGGACTTGGGAGACCATGAGATGCCTACCAACGTTCATTTATATGGAGCCCCGGATGAAGGATGCTCCTTAGTGTACACTCTCCTTGATAAGGAAGAAAGGGTCTCACTGCAACCACCTTTTAAATTAGAACAGAAAGACTATGTCACAGAAAATTATTCTAAGCTCCTGACTCCCATCTCAGGAAAGGCCGGAGCCATTCCAAAACAAGCTGCCCATCCTATTACAGGACAGGGGATGATTACTCCTAAAGCAGAATTTCATCTATCTGCAGCATTACTGAAACCAGAATACCCTGAAGTACGCACCCTGCCTACAGGAGGTAGTGATGTATCGGACATACTACAGACACTCTCAGAAGCCATAGTGACGGCAAACCACACCCATAGTTACCGCAAACTAAAGGTGTTTTCTGGGAATCAGCCAGTTCCTGCAGGAGAAGAGCCTTTTGAGGTATGGAAGGATAATGCTATGCAGTTGTTGGAGGAATGGTCTTGTACGGATACCATAAAGAAACAGCGGTTGGTAGAGAGTCTTCGTTTTACCGCTACAGACATGATAAGACTGTACAAGTGAGTAAATGGGCAAGCTACTGTGCACGACTATCTACGAGTCTTACAGGATGCTTATGGGAAATCAGAAGATTTGGATGATCTGTTGGTTAAGTTCCTAGCCACTAAGCAGAAGGAGCATGAAAAAGCCACTGACTATATCAACCGGTTACAGCTATCGCTAAGAAAGTTATTCCATAAAGGAGTAGTCACTGCCTCTGAGTTGGATGCTCAGCTATCTAAGCAAATTCAGAGAGGTGGTTTGACCAATAATCCAGTTATGATTCTGCTGAGAGCCCAGTTGGATGATAAAGTTCTGCCTTATTCCACCTTAATAAATACAGCCAGGAGATTGGAAGACCAGATGTGTCCACCCCTACAGAAGGAGAAAGAGGATACAGAACTGTCAGCTCTTAGGAAGAAGGTGGCTGAATTGGAGCTCTTATGCAAATCACCACCAGAGAGAGCAGATCCTCCCCCTGGAAGTGGGGGGCAACACAGGAAGACTCAGAAAAAGCTGTTTCCTGAGGATTCACCCCGCCGAGGGGACTGCTTTAAATGTGGCATTTTCAGCGGGAGTGCCCTGTGAATTCCATAGAGGTGGATGTGGAGGTGCTGGCAACCGAGCTCGAGGAGACTCAAATGACCAGGTCTTACAAGCGAAGGAAGACCCGGCCTATATATAGTCCATCTGTTGGGGCCAAGATTGGGCCTAAATCTTTGATACACGTACAAGTAGAAGGAATTCATGCTTCAGCGTTGCTAGATACAGGTTCTCAAGTCACCATTATCTACAGAGACTTCTATGAACGTCATTTGAAACACATTCCTATGGAACCTGCAGGAGAGTTTCAGCTATGGGGTGTTGGGTCTCAAGCTAAACCTGTGGAGGGATGCATAAAAGTGACCATAACTATTCCCCAGTTAAACACCAGGATGATATATCCTATGGAGCTGGAAGCTTTGATATGCCCTGCAGCCAAGAAAGTGTGTGCCCCAATAATATTGGGTACTAATGCAAAGATGGTACAGGATGTATTCAGGGCCTATCTGATAGAAGTGGGAGATGTCTCTTTAGACCGATTGATGGAGGTCAGCCCTGTCCTAGGAAAAGAGTGTCAACGACTAGCCCTTGAAACAAAACCAGGGTTGTGCCACTATTCAGGAACAGAACCTGCATTTGTGAAGCCTGGTGAGACCAAAACTTTACGAGCCATAGCCTCAATGCACCATGAGATTTTGGGGGGAACTGGACAATACCTTATTGAGTCTCTGCCTGAAGAGGATCAGAAGAAGGGCTGGACTCTCATACCTGAGGTAAAAGATTGGCGAAAAAGGTGGTGTGGGAGGTTTCCTGTGATGGTACAGAATTTAACCCCCACAGAAATCCGGATTGATCGTCATCAGAAGATTGGTGTGATACACCTTTTAGATCAAGTTTTGTCCATCATGTCTGTGAGTGCAGAACAGAACAGAAGGATCATGTGAAAACACCTTTAGATTTTGATCTAGAAGATTCTCCTCTACCACAGCAGTGGAAAGACAGCCTTCGTTCAAAACTGGCCACCCGAGAGGGAGTGTTCTCCAGAGCAGGGATGGACGTGGGGTGTTCTAAGAGTGCCACCCATGCTATAAGACTTGCTGATTCTACTCCTTTCAGAGAAAGGTCAAGAAGAATACCCCCTCGAGATGTGGAAGATGTCCGGGACATACTCCAGCAGATGAAAGGAGCAGGCATCATCACAGAGTCCCGGAGCCCCTATGCCTCACCTATTGTGGTAGTGAGAAAAAAGAATGGTTCATTTCGGCTATGTGTGGACTACTCTGAACAAGAGGACTGTGCCAGATCAGTACACTTTGCCCTGGATAGAGGATCTCCTGAACGCCCTATCTGGCAGCCAGTGGTTCAGTGTGCTTGACTTGAGGTCTGGATATTATCAGGTACCCATGAAGAAGGAGGATCAGGAAAAGACAGCTTTCATCTGCCCTTTGGGGTTCTTCCAGTTTACCAGAATGCCACAGGGAGTCACAGGAGCTCCTGCTACTTTTCAGAGGCTGATGGAGAAAACTGTGGGGGATATGAATCCCAAAGAGTGTCTAGTGTATCTAGATGATCTAATTGTTTTCGGGAAGACACCAGAGGAGCATGAACAAAGGTTGCTAAAGGTGTTGGATCGACTTCAAGCTGAAGGCTTGAAGCTATCAGTGGACAAATGCCGATTTGCCCAAAACTCTGTCACTTATGTGGGGCACATAGTCTCCGCTGAAGGAGTAGCCACAGATCCTGCTAAAATTGAAGCAGTGTTGAATTGGCCAAGACCAAATAACATCAGTCCTTTCTCGGATTCTGTGGTTACTACCGAAGGTTCGAGAAAGACTACTCAAAGATTGCTCAAGAGTTACATGACCTGCTGAAGATTACCTCTGACGTAAGGGGTGCTAAGGCACCATATCCTAAAGACCCCTTTGGAGAAAAATGGACTTCAGGATGTGAAGACGCCTTTCTGACATTGAAGAAGAGACTTACAGAAGCTCCTGTCTTAGCCTATGCAGACCCTAAGAAACCATATATCCTCCATGTGGATGCCAGTATGGAAGGCCTAGGGGGTGTACTGCACCAAAGTTATCCAGAAGGATTGAGGCCGGTGGCTTACATAAGTAGAAGTCTTACAGGTTGTAATGTTCTGGTACCTTTGGGTACCCTAATTACTCTTTCATAAGTGTATGCGCCCAACCATTCTCTTTTGGTAAGGTGCGCATACACCTTTAAGACTGATGCTGTCATCACTGAGCGCCGGACTGGATGGCTATTTAGATCGCCGGCTCTCACTCACATGTGTTCGTTCAAACTGCTTTGTGCCTTGATGCTAACCTGTCTTGAAGCTCTCATGCTTGCAAGCATACCTCGCTGTCGGAACCACGCTGCGATGATCCCTGTATCCCGCTACCGGATCATCCGCTCTTGCCGAACCTCTCCTCTGCTACATTGCTATTAGTGATAAGTACCCCACAGGGGAAACCTCTATAACCTTCATACTAAAGCTTACACTATCTAGCTCTGCATACTAAGGACTATTACTACATCTGCATTATCTAAGATTGCTAGCTCTTGAGCCTACTACCACCTGTTCTTGCACTGGGTTGATCTCTCTTGTATGTCCACCTGCTACTCTGTCATCTGCTACCATACATGATTGCTAAACCTATCTGCATCCCATCTGCTACTATCTTACTTTCAAGAACATTTCCTTTCAAGTGTCTGTCATCTACCATCTCTACCCAACCTGTCTCTTCAGCCTATCATCACTGTGTTACTATATACATAAGTCACTCTAGGAAACATCTTATTGAGTGTGTGTATTTACTTGCTGAATTGAGATCATCCACACATGATGAGTCATTGGGAGTTGGGATTGGTGTCTCAGCGTTTCTCTACATGACTACTGAAGTGGAATATTTCTGCAGCTGAAAATCCACATCATACATAAAACGCAGGAGCGTTACAGATTGAACGAACCACAAATGTATTCAGCAGAAATAACCACTCAGATGACACAATTAAAACAGCAAGTAACTGCGTTAATACACGCACTTGCTGAATTAAAAGAAGACAATCAGGCTCTGTCGCAGCAGGTAATTAGACTGACACAACTTACCACTGCTCAGTCCCCTGAACCCAAAATAAATCCTCCTTTGGTATTTACAGGCGATCGCAAAAAATTTCGCGAATTTAAAAACGCATGTGAGTTACTTTTCTTGCTAAAACCCCGTACCTACCTTACTGATCACATTAAGGTTTGTACTATTATTTCTTACCTAACAGGCGATCCTCGGGCCTGGGCAGACTCTCTTTTTGAGAAAAGCGACCAGCTTCTCAACTCCTATGCCTTGTTCCTAGCAGAACTCACTAGCCTATATGATGATCCCAATAGGCAGAGTACTGCCGATCTTCAATTAAGATCCTTGAAACAAGGTAGGAGACCTGTAGAAGACTTTGTCGCAGAATTCAAGAGATGGACCCTTGATTCAGAATGGAATGATGCATCTCTGAAAACCCAATTTAGGCTTGGCCTATCAGAGGCCGTTAAAGACGAGCTCGCCCGAGCGGATCTGCCAAAAACCCTGGATGCATTGATACAACTCAGTATCACCATAGATAGAAGACTAGAAGACTACGAGAAAGAAAGGCTGAGAAAATGGGAATGCCATTATCCAGTTCTTCTCGGATTTCGGCCGTTGACCCCGTTCCTATGGAGGTAGGAACCATACGCCCACCTCTATCAACTATGGAAAGAGCCAAAAGACGATCTGGTAATCTCTGCTTGTACTGTGCATCCCCGGATCACAAGATAAACGTCTGTCCCCTAGTCTACAAAAAGAAGGGTGAGTGTTCACATGTCCTCCTAGGGGGATTGACAACTTCAATCACTAACCCTCACCTTTCTGTTTGCTTAACATTACAGTGGGACCAGAACAGGATTACTACTAAGGCCATGATTGACACAGGATCTTGTGGAAATTATATTGACATACGTTTTGCTGCTTTAAATAAAGTTCCTATTATTTCTAAACTTAAACCTGTCTCAGTGAGTCTTATTAATGGTGTTCCTTTATCCTCTGGTCCGATCACTGATCAGACACAGGCACTCCTAGTCACTACTAACGGGTCTCATATGGAGACCACTACCTTCGATCTAATACCTTCACCCCACTTTCCCATTGTGTTGGGACTTCCCTGGTTGCACACACATCAACCAACCATAGATTGGAAGGAACGGACCCTGGCCTTTCTCTCTTGCTATTGCGAGGGTACGTGTAACCTCCCGTCTTTCGGGAAGATCCTGTCTGTGGTGACAGATTAGATTGCACCACTATGTTATCAGGATCTCTCTGAGGTTTTTCTTGAGAAAAATGCTCAAGCACTACCTCCCCATCGAGACTATGATTGTAGCATTGATCTACTCCCAAATAGCAAATTGCCGTTCGGTCATGTTTATCCTCTTTCACAGGATGAACTTTCCCATCTCAAAGACTATTTGGATGAGAATTTGAAGAAAGGTTTTATTAGACCTTCCACTTCTTCCACAGCAGCAGGACTCTTTTTTGTCCGCAATAAGGACTCAAGTCTCAGGCCTATCATCGACTATAGGCAATTGAATGCTATTACAATAAAAGATCGCTATCCTCTACCGCTTATCCCTGAGCTCATTGAGCAGGTGCGTGGAGCTACCTATTTTTCAAAATTGGACCTGAAAGGAGCATACAATCTCATTCGAATCCGTGATGGACACGAGTGGAAGACTGCATTCAGAACCAGATACGGATTGTTCGAATATCTTGTAATGCCATTCGGGCTATGCAACGCCCCTGCAGTTTTTCAACGATTTATAAACGATATTTTCAGAGACTTACTAGATGTCTGTGTTGTGGTATATCTGGACGATATACTTATATATTCACGATCCCTGTCTGAATACATAAGACATGTAAGACTAGTATTATCGAGATTGCTTGCACACAACCTTTATGTGAAACTGAAAAAATGCTTGTTTCATAAAGAAGAGGTACTGTTTCTAGGCTACATCATATCCAAAACAGGAATCGAGATGGACATGAGTAAGATATCCTGCATTCAGGATTGGCCTACACCAACCACACGCAAGGCGCTACAGCGATTCCTTGGATTTTTGAATTTCTACAGGAAGTTCATCAGAAACTTCTCTGCCATTGTGAGACCCCTCACACAGCTCACTAGCATTAAAAAAACATTCAAATGGTCAGATGAAGCAAATAAAGCTTTTCACCTGTTAAAGACAAGGTTTACTTCTGCTCCCATACTACGCCATCCAGACCCATCCCTCCAATACATTCTGGAAGTAGATGCGTCAAACATGGCAGTAGGAGCAATACTCTCCCAATGACCAACTCACACTTCACCACTTCATCCAGTCGCCTTTTTTTCTAAATCCCTAAGCAGTCCAGAGATAAATTACCCCGTGGGTGAAAAGGAACTGCTTGCTATAAAATTGGCTCTGGAGAATTGGCGACATCTACTCGAAGGCACCCAATTACCAATACTTATATACGCGGACCATAAAAATCTCCAATATCTTCAGACTAACAAAACTCTCTCTCACTGACAGGTACGATGGTCACTATTCTTTCTAAGGTTTAACTTCCTAGTGACCTACACACCTGCAGATAAGAACAAAAAGGCGGATGCACTATCACGACTAACTGAAGAAAACTACTTTGAAATCCCTTCCGTTCCTATAATACCTCACAAACGCATTATTGGAGTTGTCCGTTCCTTGAAGGAAGAGGTTTTGCATGGTATAAGTTTGGATTCACCCCCACCACAACTAAATACTGATGCAGAAGGCTTCCTCTACTACAACGACAAACTTTACATACCACCTACCATACGCACCAAGATCTTGGAATTATCGCATGATGTGCCTATGGCAGGACATATGGGTATGACAAAGACTCTTAATCTGATTACCAGGCAATTCTGGTGGCCTGACATGAAAACATCTATACAAAAATTCGTCTCTTCATGCAATGTCTGTGCCAGGTCCAAAATTGACACTACGAGACCATCCGGTCTACTATGCAGTCTACCAATACCCCAAACTCCATGGGAAGTTGTGTCCTTGGACTTTATAGTGGAATTGCCTCCTTCCAAAGGATTTAATACCATCTTAGTGTCAGTGGACCATCTGACAAAAATGGCACATTTCATTGCTATTCGCAGACTACCTTCGTCCAAACAAACGGCAGAACTCCTGATGAAACATGTCTTTAAGTTACATGGTATCCCAAAAACTCTTCTGTCTGACCGTGGATCACAATTTATTTCCAAGTTCTGGCAAGAACTATGTCACATACTACGGATCGAGCGGAAGCTCACTTCTCCTTACCATCCGCAGACCAACGGACAGACTGAAAGAGTCAACCAATGCATCGAGCAATATTTACGTTGTTACACTTCTTACCAACAGGATGATTGGGTGGATCTTCTCCCTCTGGCAGAATTTGCCTACAACAACGCAACCCACAGTACGACCAAGCAGAGTCCGTTCTACTTGAACTATGGGTTTCATCCCTCTATTCTTCCACCACGCATCCTTCCTTCAAATAACCCAGTAGCCTCAGACTATCTTACCCAAATAAAGGACTCTCTGGGTTTGCTTAATACTACCATTGCACACGCTCATAGTCAACAAAAGAAGTACTATGATCTTCGCAGAAGACCTTCTCCTCAGTACGCTATCGGGGACCTCGTTTGGCTCTCAACAAAAAATTTAAGACTGAAAATCCCTAGCATAAAGCTTGGACCTCTGTTCTTGGGATCTTTCCCAATCAAGAAACTTATTGGAAAAGCTGCAGTACAGCTTACATTGCCAATAGACCTCAAAATACATCCCATTTTCCATGTGTCGCTACTGAAGCCCCATGTTCCTGACCAAGGAATAAGGCCTACTATCCCACCTCCTCCTCCTGTACAAGTTGAAGGTGGAGAAGAATATGAGATAAAAGAGATTCTGGATTCTCGTATCCACAGAGGAAGACTTCAGTACTTGGTTCGATGGAAGAACTATGGGCCCCAAGACGACACCTGGCTAAACACCTCTGACATACATGCCTCTAGATTAATCCGCAATTTTAATGCAAAGTACCCAGACAAACCAGCTCCAGAGGCCTTCAGGAGCCGGCCTTAAGGGGGGGGTACTGTAATGTTCTGGTACCTTTGGGTACCCTAATTACTCTTTCATAAGTGTATGCGCCCCACCATTCTCTTTTGGTAAGGTGTGCATACACCTTTAAGACTGATGCTGTCATCACTGAGCGCCGGACTGGATGGCTATTTAGATCGCCGGCTCTCACTCACATGTGTTCGTTCAAACTGCTTTGTGCCTTGATGCTAACCTGTCTTGAAGCTCTCATGCTTGCAAGCATACCTCGCTGTCGGAACCACGCTGAGCTGATCCCTGTATCCCGCTACTGGATCATCCGCTCTTGCCGAACCTCTCCTCTGCTACATTGCTATTAGTGATAAGTACCCCACAGGGGAAACCTCTATAACCTTCATACTAAAGCTTACACTATCTAGCTCTGCATACTAAGGACTATTACTACATCTGCATTATCTAAGATTGCTAGCTCTTGAGCCTACTACCACCTGTTCTTGCACTGGGTTGATCTCTCTTGTATGTCCACCTGCTACTCTGTCATCTGCTACCATACATGATTGCTAAACCTATCTGCATCCCATCTGCTACTATCTTACTTTCAAGAACATTTCCTTTCAAGTGTCTGTCATCTACCATCTCTACCCAACCTGTCTCTTCAGCCTATCATCACTGTGTTACTATATACATAAGTCACTCTAGGAAACATCTTATTGAGTGTGTGTATTTACTTGCTGAATTGAGATTATCCACACATGATGAGTCATTGGGAGTTGGGATTGGTGTCTCAGCGTTTCTCTACATGACTACTGAAGTGGAATATTTCTGCAGCTGAAAATCCACATCATACATAAAACGCAGGAGCGTTACACAGGTGCAGAGAAGAACTATCCAGTTCATAAATTGGAATTTCTGACACTCAAGTGGGCCATCGTGGATAAGCTGCATGACTATTTGTATGGAGCAACATTCGAAGTAAGGACTGACAACAATCCACTTACCTACA